>NC_136381.1:205435970-206635970 GCF_965140285.1 Lepidochelys kempii | reverse complement strand
TATTCCTGCAGAAATGATGATCTGAATCTGTGTTTTGTGTATCATCTGAAAGAAGGAATCTCTACCAGCACAATTCACCTCATATTTGTTGTTGGGGCATTGAGTCAGTATTGGCATACTTTTGGCAAGTCTTTGGGCCAGCGTGCTGGCCAGTGAAGCCTGTTTTAACTGCTCATGGAATTGACAAAAATCAGTTGATCAAGAGAAGAGGCCCTCTAACAAAGGTGAAGTATTCTCAATGGACCAGTATTATTAAGTATTCTTCGGGCAGCTAATTTGCTTTCCACTGCATAAACAGCACAAAGCAAACTTATGCTGGCCAGAGAAACCTCCTGGAAAATACCCCACTGTAAGGGGAGGAATCTTCATCATTACCATTGCCTATTGAATCACCACTTCATACAGCACTTAGCCTCTCCTTGGGTCTCCTATTCAAATACTGACTACATCAGACTCTGCTTACTTTGAGATCTGTTTCAATTGCAGCCCATGGTGGGATGAACTGGTGGAAGTCAAGACATTTTTTTTTACATAAGAATAAACAATAGGCTGGTGCTACTGCCAGTATTGTAATTCTTTATACCCACTTGCCTTGAATCTCTTTTTTTCCCTAACTTGTCTCTGGGGTAACCTCTCTAGGCTCAGATACATTTGGGCTCAGAATGAAACTGAGCCTGTTAGGGGAGTGACAGGCATGGGGCTTGCAAGCTTGGAAAGGCTTTAAGCCTCAGCCTACCTGAGGATAAACAGATCCAAGCAGCTTTTGTCATAAATGCTGTGATCTCTCTTGAACATTGTGGTCGCAAAGTTTAAATCAGCCATTCCATGCTTCCTGTTTTTATGTTGCTATGTAAGACACAGTTCATTGTGAGACAAGTGTACTCTTTGTCTTACTGTAAAACCTCTAGCCGCTGAATGAACCCGCACTCATGGAAAGTAGAACAGCACACGCTTGAAAAGAAGCTTTAATCCTTGGAAAGTATTTCAGCAGCTGCCTTCATAATAGTATCCCTAGGTATGATTGCTCTCCAGCATGGCACCAAATGTATGGACAGTGGGGAAAGCTCATTTGATTTTGATTTGGAAAGGAGGCAGATTACAGGGCTTGGTCTTCATAAAGTGGGAATTATTCAGCGTTACAAAGAACAAGACATCATGGGGTAGAATCTAGGAATACTTCGTTTCAAGTGATCTAGCAGTATACAAAAAGCGTGTGTCTGCTTTCGCCCTCCTAAACTGCATGTGTCAGAATGCCGCTCCCCGAGTTATAGTTGCTGTATTTAACCAGCAAGAATCAAAATCCTTATTTCGTTGCCAATACAAAGCGGTGACTCCACAAGTATTTTGTTAGTTAAATGGGTAGGAAAGAAAGACACAGGCCCTTTAAAAAATGCATCTTGTTGTTTTTTGTCATTGTTGTATTTTTATAGAGAATTAATAAAATATATTTGCTCATTTTTTTAATGAGAGCAAACCCCAGAAGCTTTCAGATTCTTTCTAGTTATCCTGTAACACATTTATTTTAATTTCAAAATGACAAAGTATATTACTCAACCATGTTATCTGAGAACGCTTATAATACAAAAACCTGGAGCGCTAATGTAGTGACAGGCAGCCTGGAACAAGGCCTCCTGTCAAAGATTCCTTCAGTAATATCTCTGGAATAGCATATTGACACAGTGCACTTGTTCCTAAAGACTCAGTAGGAGCCAAATAAGTGTTCAAACAAAATAAAGAGTTTGTTTTTAAAAAAAATGTTTTTAGAGCCTTCTCCTGCCCCATATAAGTCAAAGACAGTTTGGAATTGATTTCAGTGGAAGAAGGATCAGACCTTTAGTTACTGAAATCTTCAGGGCAGGGACTATGAACCAGTCTGTTCTTTCTTACTTTGGATTGTAAAATCTTGGGGAAGGGAATGTCTTTCATATGTCTGCACAACAGGGCCGTGACCCTGATTGGATCCTCGAGGCATTGCCATAATATAAATAATAATAAACAAACTGGTGTATGTCTGGAGTAACTCCTCAGAAGCCAGTGGAGTTACTTTAGTGTTGGATCAGAACTGGGACTATTTTTTGTCTTTAAGACACCAAGCACATTTATAGGCCTGTATAAATAATAATAACAAATATGTCCATATAGCAGTTACACTTTTCTGTTACAATCCAGTTCCTTTATATCAAATTTTTTGGGGGCTCTATTTTTTCTGTGTCAAGGAAGGTTAAATTTGTATTTAAATCCAAGCTGTGCAAACCCTTGATGCGGAATCAGTGCATCGCTGATATTAATGAACAGCCTTGCTAGCAGTCCCCTAGATCAGTAGCATTTTGTACGTACTTCAGTGCCATTTGTGAAAGTACATCTGAGATTCCTGGTACCTTTCATTTACCTGCCATGCAAGGTGACGGATGGCATTTGGATTGACATTCCAACACCTTCCTTAGTCAGTACAGCAAAGCTTCAGCATTGCCAGCTGACTCTTTCTTTTCACACTGGAATTTAGTAATACAGTTGAGTGTGTATGTGTGCATCAGCTACTATTTTTATGCACCATTTAATCCTCATTTAAGGCCAGATTGAGGCTGTCCCTTACAAGGGAGTGCAGTGGAGAGGGAGTGGGTAAGGGTCCTCCCTACTCTTTGCACAGCCTCTAATAAGAGCCAGGCACAACTGCAGCCCTAATATTAGGGATATGTTCGCTCCCATCTGCACTAAGGGATGTACAGAATTTCAAAGGAAGCGAGGAGCAGGCAAGGCTATGGCCTCGCTACATGCACAGGAGGGAGGATGTCCTGAGGTCCCTTCCAAACTTGATAGTCTATGATTCTATGACTCTTTGTTGCATTCTCTGAAAGAGGGCACTCTCCAAAGGACAATGCGACTCCACACTTCCTCTTACTATGGGATGTGCCTCAGTAGCACAATTGAACCTGGAAATGGCAGAATTTTTTTCAAGTCATCAGTGGTCTTGTCTTCACTTGAGCTTTTTTTTACCTCAGGTTAGATGCCAATTAAATCGAGGGAGTTAAAACTCTAATGAGTGTAGACTTATCTTTACTGTTATTGCACATTTCCCGAAAAACCAGAAGGAAGAGAGTACGAAATGAAGTGATGCCCATCAATAAGCTGAGCGTGCAAGCTGCCTTTCCGTGATGATGAAATGTGCAAGGAAATGGTATGATGTATGAAAGAGGAAGGTTTGTTCTGTTTTGAGACTGCTTCTTTGCCGGGAAAAAAGCAGGGCACCAAGATGAGACTTAAAGAAAACAAAAAACAAACAAAAAACCCTTCTCCCTCTTAACTCAGAGGACCTCCCTTTTTTGTCTTTTCATGTGGTTTTGCAGTCCATCTAGTCTACTGCATCAGAAAGGAAGTGAAAAAGAGAAGTCTCGGTGGCATCTTCCTGCTGCAGATTTCTCTGATAGCCAGTTGCTGTTGTCTCCAAATATACTGCAGAAACACTAGGCCTCTTTTTCAAAGCCATTCAAAAAACAGTAGTAAGGCAGGCTCAAGATTGCTCTGTGGTTGCTTTTGATAATGCAGAGAATCATCCTGAAAGTGACTATAGATCAGAGGTGGCCAGACTGTGGCTCCCAAGCCCCTCCCACATTCTCCACCTACCAGACTGCAGGGGGCGGAGCTCAGGACCTCTGCCTTGCAGTGGGGTGGTGAGGTAGTGGCTTCTGCCCAGCAGGGAGAGAGGTCTCAGGGCTTCAGCCCCACAGGGTGCACCTGCCGGGGCTCGGGACTTCAGTAGGAGCAGGGCTGAAACACTGAGCCCCGGCAGATGACTCCCAAGGTGCTGAAACCCTGACTCCTGGCAGGTGTGCCACAGCACTCAAATTTCTGAAGATTGTCATATGCGTCATAAACTTGGAGAAGGCATTATTTCAGTGCATGTTGCAAACAAGGTATTAAATGAGAATGACCTGAATTTGCTATTTGTTCACCTTCCATTAACTTGGTTTAACATATTCAGGTGTTATAATCACTCTCTCTTTTTATACAGTATTTTATATCAATGAGATTATTTTTCTTTGTCAGATTTCAAGTAGAAAAGTTAAGGCCAAAGGCCCAGCAATTTTCATCTGTATCTTGAAAGAATTATGGGAAGCACAGCATTTGTCTTACAATACTTGGGCCTTCTCCTGCTCCATTAAAGCAGATCATCTAGTATCACCTCCTGTATCTGATGGGTCGCTGAACACCACCAGCCATGCCCAACAACTAGAATTAGACTAAAGTATTCCAGCCCTCAAGAAACTAAACTATTGTATGCCATAGGCAGAGAACAGGAGAGACCAAACTACCTGATGTCCCTGCAATGGCAGAGAATTGATTAAGTGAGATATACCCAGATGATGATATACCTAGCAAGTGGACACATCCCAGGCTTCAGAGGAAGGCAACTCCCCAAGGTCCCTGCCAATCTGACTTGGTGGAAAATTCCTTCCCAACCCTGAAGTCAGTGAGAATATTGCCTTTGACTTGAATGGAAGAAGGACTGATACCTTTAAAGAGTAGTATAAATTGTTATCCTTGTCTAATACAACCATTGTACTGTTGTAGTCATGAAGCGCTAGATCCTGGCTTCAAATCATGTACCACTGTAGATGTGTATCACACTAGAAAGTGCTCATGAAACCATCATGCCACAGGCAGCCATAAAGTCTCTGGTGCTGCTAGGGTTAACCATGTAGCAGTGACAACCACACAGCAGTGACCACTGCTATGCCCTTTAACAGGTCAGTAGCCTCCATGACAGCCCAGCTGTAGCCTAGTGCACCTGCCCTTGGTCCACATCTTTTGGGGAGTCAAGTGATGCTGTTGGTTTTAAATGGCAAGTGCAGTGACCAAGGTTGTATCTGATCTCCCCTCAGCAGCAGAAGGGGGAAGGAAGGCACCTTGTCTCTTCTCCTCCATGCCTACCTTTATTATTATTATTAATTATTTGTATTATCATACTGCCTACTCACCTCATCGTGGACCTCATCGTGCTAGACATTGTATAAAGAACTGTGAAGAGCTTGGTACAGCCTGTTTTTAAATGTAGTACCATGTATGGAATTGCAGTTCAAGTCTTAATCCCTGTAGGTTGAGTGGGCTGGGAGCATTGAGTCCATGTATTTAAGCTCTTTGAAAGATCAGAAAAGAATAGCTGTAGTTGTATCAGAAATTATGTTCTACAACTCAGGAAGGAGTTGCCCTCTTCATTCAGAAGGCCAGTAGTGAAAACATAGGGACTGAGGGTCGGGGCAGGCAGGAGTGAAAACCAGAAAGGTCCCTGGTCTTCCTAGCATGTTAGGGAGGGCCGTGTCCCACTCGCTACTCTGCCACTCTGCCTTGTCTATCTACCTTACCCCTTCAAAAAAGGAAATTCCACTATGTCCAGCTTCTGCAGCCCAAACAAGGCTGCACAAAAAAACGTTTTCAGGACCTAAATAAATGTACATGGGGTTCAGATCACTGAATTGAGCCAAACAGTGTTGTCATCTCTCATTTCGTCATGTATCTCACAATATTTGTTGTTTTTTTTTCCTTTAAAGTCCTAGCTGCCGTACTGTTGTACATCAAAATCTACGCTAAAAGTTTCTGGCCCACATGGTTGTGGAAAAGAGCTAGAAAATTTAACCTCCTAAAGGCTCAAATACCAGAAGGCAAACAAGAATTTTAAAAAAGACCTCATAATTTTAAACTAATTTCCTCATTTTGGGGGGTCCTGACTCATGATTTTTGAACACTTGGGATTGACAATACCACGTAATTCAGAAGTACCCTGAATCAGAAAAGTTAGCAGAGGAAAAGGCACAGTAGCTCCTTGCAGGTGGATATTTACCATATAACAAAGTAAGCAGACTATTTCAATACCCAAAAGATCTTTCTTGAAAAAATATTTGTGAATAGGATTTGTCAGAACCTGAGGTGTGAGATGGATCAGATTCACATACTGTAATAGCCTAAAAATTATACTCAAATTTCCAAAACACCATTATGCAAAATATGTCTGCAACTTTTTGCAATACTTTAAAAAAAAAAAGTGAAATGTCCAATCCAGGGGGTGGCCAACCTGAGCCTGAGAAGGAGCCAGAATTTACCAATGTACATTGCCAAAGAGCCACAGTAATACGTCAGCAGCCCCCCCATCTGCTCCTCCACCCCGCTCCCAGCACCTCCCACCCACCAGCAGCCCCGCCAATCAGCACCTCCCTCCCCACACCTCCCAATCAGCTCTTCTGTGGCATGCAGGAGGCTCGGGGGGGTGGTGGGGGGAGGAGGGAGGGCACGGCAGGCTCAGGGGAGGGGTGGGAAGGGGTGGAGTGGGGGCAGGACCTGTGGCAGAGCCAGGGGCTGATCAGTGAGCAACCCCTGTCACAGTGGAAAGTTGGCGCCTGTAGCTCCAGCCCCACAGTCGGGGCCTGTACAAGGAGCTGCACATTAACTTCTGAAGAGCCGCATGTGGCTCTGGAGCCACAGGTTGGCCACCCCGGTCCAACCTTTGTTTAAGCAATGATCAGGTGAGGGAGGGAGAGTAATGAGTTTTACAAATTGGTAATTTTCCAGATAATTGAATTAATAAGTCCCACAACAGTAATTTTTTATTCAAGAGACTACATGGAAGAAATCTTTATGCATCCTCATAATGCTGGAGATCATTGTGTGTAGCACAAAAAAAATGTAGTTGTTTTTAATTACTTTTAAGCATATAAACTGTTACAAAGAAAATTCCTAAACAGGCTATAATTTTTACTGTGTCCTGATTTGTCATGCCTGTTCTGATTATGTTTAAAACGTAAGATCACAGCTAAGTTAAGTATCAATTTATACTTTACTGGTGTAGCGCCTCAACCTTCAGGCCTTGCTCCCCCCAATTTCCTCTTGCTTCTTTAAGAATTGTACATTGAAGAGTACAAGGCTTTTCCCCTTCATTTCCGCTGAAACATTTTCCTATGGGGTTTGCAGCCACACATGCATGATATTACTGCGTGGGAACCAGCAAATTAAATTCTTTTTATTTATCACTATTTAGTATTAAATAATTGGTTTGGGGCATTCTGCTGCAGTCTTTGTACAGTTCTTTCTAGCACAAAACTCACGTTTTAAATCAATGGGAGTTTTACCTTAGTAAAAACTAAAATCTCAAGGAGTGGACCTATAGTAATTGCCCTGGTCTAAGTAGGGACAGAATTTAGCTTTTGATATACTTATATTATGGGATGTTCAATGTAACCTTGCAAGTAATATTTAATATGTAATACCTATAATCATTCTATCTCTAAATAATAGATGAAAGAAAAAAATCAATCAAGCATGGAGTTGTAACGTTATAATGTAAAGTACTCTGGAGTAAAAAGAACAGGAGTACTTGTGGCACCTTAGAGACTAACAAATTTATTTGAGCATAAGCTTTTGTGGGCTACAGCCCACTTCATCAGATGCATAGAATGGAACATATAGTAAGAAGATATATATACATACAGAGAACATGAAAAGGTGGAAGTTGCCATACCAACTCTAAGAGGCTAATTAATTAAGATGAGCTAGTATCAGCAGGAGAAAAAAAACTTTGAAGTGATAATCAAGATGGCCCATTTCAGACAGTGACAAGAAGGTGTGAGGATACTTACCATGGGGAAACAGATTCAATTTGTGTAATTACCCAGCCACTCCCAGTCTCTATTCAAGCCCAAGTTAATGGTATCTAGTTTGCAAATTGATTCCAGTTCAGCAGTTTCTCATTGAAGTCGGTTTAAATGTATGTATTTTAAAACAACAGTTTTAAAAAAAATCTTTGTCTTTAATTTTTCCACCCAGCAACACCCCCACTCCCTCCCGAAAAGAGGACAGGCTGTCTAGGTTACTGCTCCCTTACACATGTTCACACGCATGCATACACATCAACAAAAAGCCCATAAGCAGTCCAGGTCATTGCTCTAGCGCTCCAAAGGAGATATATAGTTTAAAACTGTTGTTAAGTTAATTCTCCACTGACTGAGTTTCTTTGATTAATGGATGTTGGCATCTTATGCTGAAATTTTCTGATTTGCCAGCAATTATGCAATAGAAGAGCCAAATGTCCTGGTCTGGAAGAACAGAAAAAAACTTTTTAGGTTATTTTCAGGGATGGTGGCAATGGCCCACATTATGCAGTTGTGTGAAGAAGGAAAAGAGGTGTGTAAAGAAAATTAGTTGCTGAGTGACATTATTTTGTTTTTGTTGTTGGGTTTTTGTGTTTGTTTGGTTTGGGTTTTCTTCAGTTACTAGGAAAAACAGGACTGGCGCTGGAAAACAAGTATGTCTTCTAGCAAATATATTACAGCATGTGCCAGGGAAATTTGTTGAGAATCAAAGTAATGAATGGCCCAACCCTGAAACCCTTCCTCACCCTGAGGGCATTTACTCAGTCACATAATTAATGGGTTACTCAAATGTTTCAATGCTATACTCAACCTGAGTAAAGGCTATGGAACTGGACCCTGTGGGACCCTGGTCTGGCCTGCACTTAAAACTTAGGTCAGCATAGCTATGACTCTCAGGGGTTTGACAAATCCACATCCCTAAGCACCATAGTGATGCCAACCTAACCCCAGGAATAGACACAGCTAGATCAATGGAATAGAATAACGCTTCTGTCCACCAAGGGCTTGGGGAGGTGGTGTTTCTGCACCAATGGGAAAACCCCTTCCATCATTGTAGACTACGTCTGTGCTATTTGATTATGCTGCGTTAGCCACAGTACCATAGTTATGCATCTGTAGTCCCCATAGTGTAGCCATGGCCTCTTAAATGCATGTTTAACTTTATTCATGAGTTTCAGTAGGGCTACTCACTTGAGTAAAGTTCAGTTTGTGTGTAAGTGTTCAGTGCCTCAGTAAAAGAGTTAGTAGTGTTCTTTTACCAACTTAATTATCTCCACAAAACCAAGCTCCTTGGGAATATGGGACGGTAGTCTGACAAACACGTTATTCTTCTTTGTGTATATTTTTTCCCCTACCACGCTAATCACTCTTAACAATAGAAAGAAGAAAAAAAACCAAAAACAAACAGAAAAAAAACAAAAAAAACCCAATTTAATTGGCACCCGATTTATGGACATGGTCATAATCAATATGTAGCAAAATTCTTTTTCCTTATTGTTTTACTTGTTATTAAAGAAGCAAAACTCACTATAAATTCTGATTTGCACGAAATTATGTAGGCATATAAATCTTAGGAACTAAGAGGTTTTGCACTAATTTCATAGCACTTCTATTGTATTTAGTATAATTTTTTACTTTTAGTTCTCAGTATTTTTCTGGTAGATTCAGGGAGCATGAGAAGAACAATTCACTAGCTAATTTAACCTCTAAAAATTGTCCTAGCTGTAAATGATAGACTGTAGCATAATGACTATAACATGTATTAATTATATTTCAAAGACTGAGTCCTAATCTTGTAAAAGTTTAACTTCTATGGTGGTGGTGGCGGGGGGGGGGGGGGGGGGGCTTTTTCATCAGTGTGATTATGGAGTAATTAATTTTTATTACTTCTCTAAAGCAGAAATAAAAAAAAATTCAGCCATTTCACATGTATTGAAAAGCAAATTAACAAAAAGAGGTCTGCTGTATACAATTGTGCTATCTGTTAAAACAACCATGTTAGAAAAAGCTTTTTGAATGGCCAAGTTAAAGCTAATATGGCCCGCTCCAGAAATTCAGTGCCCCAGACTTAGGAGTTTTAAAATGAAGAGGGGCAACAACTTAACCCCATTTTTTGTCTTTTGTTTTGGCTGCTTAAATAGCTAACACAACTTTATATGGCTGAATTGCTCTTTTAGCAGCTCTTTTTTTATCCCCACGTGAAATATTTTGGATCAAATACAAATAATTTGTTACAACCTGTAGATATGAAGGTACTAATGTAATACTGTGTGATTCCTATTTGAAAGTAATAGCCCATAAAAGATACTATTTTTTTACTCATTTAGAAAGTAGAATTGGAAACTGACAGCTACAGACAAAAGTATTTGACTTATAGTTTTTGAAGTACTTCAAAGTGATTTTATTGAAAAATTCAGGTTATTCCTTTGGAACAGAATTTTTCTTTCTGTAACTATTAATTAACCTTGTTCATTTATCCTTGCTCTAATCAGCTGCTGTAGGTACTGGTAACTGTTCATAAATATGAAGTTTCATTTGAATTCTGAAGACAGTAGCACATTAATTATACATTTATTTGATGTCTTTACCCATCCCTTTTCCTTTACCGTGGCTTATTTCATGATTATAATTCCTTGAATTTGCCTTAGGCAACTGTAATTTTTATTCCCCCCACTTTTCAAGGCTCAGAGCTATAGGAATCACTTCACACTATTTATAACTTGAGGAAGACGGGCTTATTCAGAAAGAATAGCCGCTTGTGAATCAGGCAGTAGATTGTACTCAGTATCTAAAAAAGATAAACTCTAGTGGTGAGGTCACACTTCTCTGAAAAAGGCTAAAATATTTTGGATGAGCTATAACACTGAAGTCTTGACAGGATGTCATCATTAGGGCCATATTTCAAAAAGACATGCAGTTATATACATACATTTGTGTGCAACTGTATGCTTAAGATGCATTTGCCTTTTGTGTGTACAATGTGTGTACAAACAAGGTGATCAGAATCAGCCATTTGTGCCCGCAATAGCCTGGTTAGAGAGCTTACAGTTGTGATTGTGTGTGCAAGTAGATGCACGCTTTGGACATTGTGCACATTCAGTTACACATCTAATATTAATAAAAATCAGGCTTGATTGTACTTTTATCACAAGAGCCAGGGGATTTACAGCAGTGTTAAGGCCAAATTCCCTTATGGCTATTACTTTGTTCTTACCTTTGCACGCTCTTTGATTGATATGGTAGACTTCCTCCTTTTCGATTCCTAAACTGGTGCATAGTGCAGCTGTCACTTGTTTTGGCTGGTGCTTTGTTCAATTCCACAGATGAACAGCCACATTTTGTTGATGGCCGAATGTCTGCTGGTGAGGATGAAAACCAGGTAATTCTGGGCTGGGGCAGGACACAGTAAGGGATGACATTGTTTCTTCTTCCCCAGGCCTAGGCAGGGATGGAGGAGGGGTAAACTGAGGGCAGAGGTGAACTCTCTGCAATACTGCGACCCCTTTTACAGGTCTTCAGGAGAGTTACAAGTTAATGAATAAGTTAATGCTGAACATTCCATCTGGTGTGCAGCCGCCCTTATCTTCCCTGCACTTGCCCGAAGTACTCTCACTGTCTATCCACCACTAGATGCAGCATGACAGCTACTCTATTTAACAGTACACAGCAGCATTACACAACAATTTAGAGATGGGATTAAGGAGAATATTGTATCCATCTGAAACTACAGGAGGTCTGTGTGGATAGAATATAAGAACCCAAAGTGGTACTTAACCAGGAAAACTTGTGAACACCTCTTGTGAAAAGGGTTATGGGGTCTTTAATTGTCACTTTAAGTAGTAGGACTTCGGGTTTATTTCTCATTGGAAAGACCCTCTTCTTCATAGAATCATAGAATATCAGGGTTGGAAGGGACCCCAGAAGGTCATCTAGTCCAACCCCCTGCTCAAAAGCAGGACCTATACCCAATTAAATCATCCCAGCCAGGGCTTTGTCAAGCCTGACCTTAAAAACTTCTAAGGAAGGAGATTCCACCACTCCCTAGGCAACGCATTCCAGTGTTTCACCACCCTCCTAGTGAAAAAGTTTTTCCTAATATCCAACCTAAACCTCCCCCCCGCAACTTGAGACCATTACTCCTTGTCCTGTGCTCTTCCACCAATGAGAATAGTCTAGAACCATCCTCCCTGGAACTACCTCTCAGGTAGTTGAAAGCAGCTATCAAATCCCCCCTCATTCTTCTCTTCTGCAAACTAAACAATCCCAGTTCCCTCAGCCTCTCCTCATAACTCATGTGTTCCAGACCCCTAATCATTTTTGTGGAAATGGACTCTCTCCAATTTATCCACATCCTTCTTGTAGTGTGGGGCCCAAAACGGGACACAGTACTCCAGATGAGGCCTCACCAATGTCGAATAGAGGGGGACGATCGCGTCCCTCGATCTGCTCGCTGTGCCCCTACTTATACATCCCAAAATGCCATTGGCCTTCTTGGCAACAAGGGCACACTGCTGGCTCATATCCAGCTTCTCGTCCACTGTCACCCCTAGGTCCTTTTCCGCAGAACTGCTGCCTAGCCATTTGGTCCCTAGTCTGTAGCTGTGCATTGGGTTCTTCCGTCCTAAGTGCAGGACCCTGCACTTATCCTTATTGAACCTCATCAGATTTCTTTTGGCCCAATCCTCCAATTTGTCTAGGTCCCTCTGTATCCTATCCCTGCCCTCCAGGGTATCTACCACTCCTCCCAGTTTAGTATCATCCGCAAATTTGCTGAGAGTGCAATCCACACCATCCTCCAGATCATTTATGAAGATATTGAACAAAACCGGCCCCAGGACCGACCCCTGGGGCACTCCACTTGACACCAGCTGCCAACTAGACATGGAGCCATTGATCACTACCCGTTGAGCCCGACAATCTAGCCAACTTTCTACCCACCTTATAGTGCATTCATCCAGCCCATACTTCCTTAACTTGCTGACAAGAATACTGTGGGAGACGTGTCAAAAGCTTTGCTAAAGTCAAGGAACAACACATCCACTGCTTTCCCTTCATCCACAGAACCAGTAATCTCATCATAGAAGGTGATTAGATTAGTCAGGCATGACCTTCCCTTGGTGAATCCATGCTGACTATTCCTGATCACTTTCCTCTCATGTAAGTGCTTCAGGATTGATTCTTTGAGGACCTGCTCCATGATTTTTCTGGGGACTGAAGTGAGGCTTACTGGCCTGTAGTTCCCAGGATCCTCCTTCTTCCCTTTTTTAAAGATTGGCACTACATTAGCCTTTTTCCAGTCATCCGGGACTTCCCCCGTTCGCCACGAGTTTTCAAAGATAATGGCCAATGGCTCTGCAATCACAGCCGCCAGTTCCTTTAGCACTCTCGGATGCAACTCATCCGGCCCCATGGACTTGTGCACGTCTAGTTTTTCTAAATAGTCCCTAACCACCTCTTTCTCCACCGAGGGCAGTCTGGGAGCTGACCTTGTTTGTGAAGACAGAGGCAAAAAAAGCATTGAGTACATTAGCTTTTTCCACATCCTCCGTCACTAGGTTGCCTCCCTCATTCATGAAGGGGCCCACACTTCCCTTGGCTTTCTTCTTGTTGCCAACATACCTGAAGAAATCCTCCTTGTTACTCTTAACATCTCTCACTAGCTGCAGCTCCAGGTGCGATTTGGCCCTCCTAATTTCATTCCTACATGCCCGAGCAATATTTTTATACTCTTCCCTGGTCATATGTCCAACCTTCCACTTCTTGTAAGCTTCTTTTTTATGCTTAAGATCTGCTAGGATTTCACCGTTAAGCCAAGCTGGTTGCCTGCCATACTTACTATTCTTTCGACACATCAGGATGGTTTGTCCCTGTAACCTCAACAGGGATTCCTTGAAATACAGCCAGCTCTCCTGGACTCCTTTCCCCTTCATGTTAGTCCCCCAGGGGATCCTACCCATCCGTTCCCTGAGGGAGTCGAAGTCTGCTTTCCTGAAGTCCAGGGTCCGTATCCTGCTGCTTACCTTTCTTCCCTGTGTCAGGATCCTGAACTCAACCAACTCATGGTCACTGCCTCCCAGATTCCCATCCACTTTTGCTTGCCCTACTAATTCTTCCCGGTTTGTGAGCAGCAGGTCAAGAAAAGCTCCCCACTAGTTGGCTCCTCTAGCACTTGCACCAGGAAATTGTCCCCTACGCTTTCCAAAAACTTCCTGGATTGTCTATGCACCGCTGTACTGCTCTCCCAGCAGATATCAGGAAAATTAAAGTCACCCATGAGAACCAGGGCATGCGATCTAGTAGCTTCCGCGAGCTGCCAGAAGAAAGCCTCATCTACCTCATCCCCCTGGTCCGGTGGTCTATAGCAGACTCCCACCACTACATCACTCCTGTTGCTCACACTTCTAAACTTAATCCAGAGACACTCAGGTTTTTCTGCAGTATCGTACTGGAGCTCTGAGCAGTCATACTGCTCCCTTACATACCGTGCTACTCCCCCATCTTTTCTGCCCTGCCTATCCTTCCTGAACAGTTTATAACCATCCATGACAGTACTCCAGTCATGTGAGTTATCCCACCAAGTCTCTGTTATTCCAATCACGTCATAATTCCTTGACATCACCAGGACCTCCAGTTCTCCCTGCTTGTTTCCAAGGCTTTGTGCATTCGTATATAAGCACTTGAGATAACCTGCTGATCGCCCCTCATTCTCAGTATGAGGCAGGAGCCCTCCCCTCACAGACATTCCTGCCTGTGCTTCCTCCCGGTATCCCGCTTTCCCACTTACCTCAGGGCTTTGGTCTCCTTCCCCTGGTGAACCTAGTTCTTGCAATACCCAGATCCATATGCCAACCAACTGGACCCAAGTAGTCAATCCCTTTTAGTATTTATTTGGCCAGCAGGGCTTGGCTAATTAGCAAGAGTTTTTGGACTATGTATTGTGATAATTGCAACATTTGCTTCTCAGCTATTTGTATCTGTTGTCTGACTGTGACTAAGAACAAGGTGATCTGTCTCCTCTTGCATCAGCCCCCGCACAATGAGGGAGCCAGTCATAATGCAAGGATTGTGTGGAGAGACATCCACATGTGCAAATTGGCTATGCTATCTTTGCCCCGGTGAAAGGGCGCAGAACACATAGGGCTTGACTGATCAGCAGTTTCTCACAGCTGTCAACACTCACTCATGTATGTGCTCACCTATGTGAGTAAGAGTTGCACCAGAGGGTTCCAAGGTGGGCATCAGTGTGGCTTGGATCATATCTCCATTCCCTAAAGTTGTTCACTTTTTAAGCCATGTCTACAATTTGTGTTTTGGTCTGTGGTTTCATTGTGTGTGAGCTGATCCCCTTGGTGCCATGGTCTGTCATGACTTCTTATTTAGAAACACACACACAAAGCTTGTGTGGGCATATCCTGTAGTGATACGTATTCAACACCCCTTTCTTCCTTAAAAGGATTCCCAATTGCTGCAATGCAACCTATCTGTCTGGCAGCTCAGACATTTTCCCACACACAGTAAAAGTGACTAGTACCAGGTTTCATTGGAACACTGATCTTCAAATGCAGCTTGTCAGATTAATAACTAAATAACCTAAAACAGAGCCTTCTTTCATAATTCCTACCACTCTGTCTTTAGCACCTACCTATGAGTCTGGTCTTTTTGTTTCTCTTTAATTAATTCTGAAAAATTCCGGCTGCTCAGTCTATCCTTTGTAATATAGCGGAACCAATCAGCAATCTTAAACCAGCTGGTTAGCTATATGCTGGCATGGCTCATTAGTGCAGTCATAAACTTGTTCATCAAAATATTCTGGGGATGTTTTTATTGCTTTATTATGTTTGTAAATCTCTTTGTTTGCACACACTGAACACTGATTGAGATGAATGATGAACTGCTAGTTATAATTTCCGGGATGTTTACTGAGCAGGTATAATAGCCTGGCTTATGACTCTCTCATGCTTTTAATCAGTTATTGCTGACATCATTCACTCTGCACCTATCACCTCTTTAATGAATAGACACCAAATCAACTATGTGTACAAGACCATGTCATATACAGTTTGAGCACTGGCAGTAATTATTGCTAATGAAATAATACAAGGAGCTGCTGATTTTCTGGCTCAGCATCATTTCTGCAGGCAATTGTCCAACCCTGTACTTGCCTGTACCAAAAGATACTGCTTATCTCATGTATTAGGATTCCAAACGTAAGCCCTATTTCAGTGTCTGCCTAAGAGCTCTCTATGTAGAAGCTTGCAGAAGAAAGTGAAAATAGTGGATGCTGCTTATCTATCTGCCAATGTCAATAAATAAATTAAAAAGCCATTTTCCTCAAAAACATGCCCCTTATCGAGACTGGCTTCTGACTGCTTTTCACTCTGCTGCTATTTGCCCCCCAGTCTGTGTCTTCTTTGTAAAAGATTATTCAGATTTCACAGCTGTGCCAAAGAGCTGCAGCATGCACCAAAAAGAGCACGTCTGCATTAATTCACACAGAAATGTAGGCGACAGTATCAAATAGACTGCTAGATGAGGTCTAGCCCAGTGGCCCACCAGCAGTTCATAATGTTCCCAGGAGGACGCAGGCTAGGTTTCTCAGGCTCCAAGCTGATTAAAACAAGGGTTAATGCTAAGGCCATATCGAGTCTCTAGTTGGGGGTTAGAAGGGTTAGTGGAAGAGGCTGACAGCTGCCTCACAACTGGAGGTAAAAGGGGCAGAGACAGCAGCTGCTAATTTGGGAATAGCAGAGAAAGATGGTAAAGAACAAGTTATAGCTGAATATGCTTATGTTTTTTCTTAAATTATGTGTGTGTGTGTGTGCGTGCAGTAAATTTATAGAAATGTCTAAATAGACATAGAAGACCAAAGCTAAACAGCAATATGCTGTGCATACTGCTCTCTTAAAGCACTGAAGCCGCATTTCAGTTCTGTATTATTTATTATTAGATAAGCACCAAAAGAGCGCTCAGTGTTGTACAAGACACAAAATACAGACATGCCCTATCCTAAAGACCTTGCAATGTAAGCAATATCTGACACAAAGCAGACAGGACCCACTGGGAATAACTAGTGTGTTTTTTAAATATGTAGTTTATGATTGGGATTTTCAAAGGAAGCTCTTTTGAAAATCTGAGCCTGTATCATGTTATTGTTGATTAATTCTTGTGAGCCACACAGATGTGCATCTCTGTGAGGGATTTAAATGAAAAGAGGTTGGCAGATCAGAATTAGAATGCAGCAAAGTCATTGCTGGTGGAAGGCACAGAGTGTTGGATGTATAGGGGTTTGACGTTGACATCCTGTAGCATCATTTTAAAAGTAGAGAATGTACCCCATCATGGACATAGGCATCAATCATCAGGTTAGAATCTGGTTCCAAACTTCTCCAAAGTTCAGGAGTGTTTCGATCCAAGGTTTCATTGGGCCCTTCTCTATTTAAAAGCATAGTGGACTTGCAGGTCCCATGAGATTTCACAGCAAAGAACCCACAGGGGACCACAAGGGTTTTCTGGGGCTGCAGTATGTTCCCATGGCCACTTCCAAATCCATAAAACTTCATTTTTGTAATTTAATGTATCTGGCAGAGAATAGACATGTTTTTAAAAGCTCTGTTGAAGTTAGAAAAATATCTATGGGGGAACCTTTCCACTATGTCCAAGATGGTGGACAAGAGAGAGTCTTTGGGAGCTTTAAAAGCTTATAAAGTAAGAGTCCCTTTGAGAATTGGCAAAGCTCAAACAGACCTTTAAAAATAAATAAATGAATGAAGCTTAGGGGACTTCAAGCAAGGTAATGTGACACCTGCAGTTTGCCCAACAAATACAGCATACTTTTCCAGTAACAGCCATGTGTCAAATTCTGCACTGATTTACTCCTCATGAAGCTCCACTGTAGTCAGTCAATAGGTCTGAATAAAAGGTAAAACAACGTAGAATTTGCCCCCCATGTGTTTTCCTAAAAACCATTAGTGCTACTTTTTAATTCTAAACCCCATAAAATAGTCACACTAAAAGGTACACTAAAGTAAATTACTAATAGAAGTGGTAAAGTGGAGTCTTTGTGCCTATCTACCATAAACTTTTTGTTTCCAAAATGTATTTATTATTTACTGAACAGAGCAGATTTTTAGGGTCAGCTAATACGCACCCACAGTATTATGTCTAAACTAATATAAAGATTATGAAATGGCTCTTGAATTCTGGATACAATAAGAACTTTTTAATTGGCTTCCCAAGATGTCACTAATGCCCCCTAAATGCTCTGATCTGAATTTCATTTTTATGGCTAGATTCCATTTCATAATGTCAGTAGAGCAGTCCAGGTTAAGCATTTCAGGGAGATTATGCACATCTTTCAGTCAGGGGTGGGTTAAACTCATCCAGTCTTTGGCCTTAAGCCTTGCACACCCCAACATCTAATCCAGGCTTTAGTTACCCAGAAAATTCAGAAATGCACTACGTACCATATCTTCGCCCTTAATTCTTTTACCTGGGGTTTCAGCAGATTGCATAACAAAGAAGAGGAATAAAACCTGTTGCCAGCTCCCTCCGCTAACCCCTTGCTCTTTGGCTACTTTTCCCATGTCCTGTGAAGTGCCTCAGATTACTGAAAATGAAACATACCGCCATGCATGTCTTTTTTTTTTTTTTGTGGCAGGCAGATCAGTAGTTGCTCTATTAGGTTGCACCTGGAAAGGTCTATAAAACATTTCCTTCTCGATTGTGAGTAGATCAATCTTAACATAAGAATTCATGCCTATGTAATTATGCCAGTGTCAGCTTATTAGATACTTCCCAGAAAAATGGTTGGGAATGTTGATATAAACATAAGCGAAGTTTTATTGAATTTTAGTTAGAATTTAAAGTGTAGTAGCTGTCACTTAAAATAACAGATTGATGTTCTATTGTGTTGTCCTTCTGAAGATTTCAAAACTCTTTGCAAACAGCTAGGCTTTGCAACACCCCGTAGAGGGTCTCTGTTGTGGAAATGAAGCCTCCTTTGTAGTGCAATGCTGCAACTCTTTAATAGCACACAGCTAACACTCCCAAAGAATGTATGTCCAGAGGCAATGTCCTATGGATTTGAAACTTCAGGAGACTGTAGTTACTTGAGTTGGAATGATGGTGATATCAGCCAGGCACCCTCACTAGAGCTGATCAGAATTTTTCCCCCTACTTTAGAAAACTTTGGAAAACTTGTTTAATTTTTATCAATAATTGTTATCAAAATTTTCAGTGGAAAAATTGTATGCATTGTTGTTGTAGCCGTATTGATCCCAGAATATCGGAGAGACAAGGTGGGTGAAGTAATTTATTGGACCAACTTTTGTTGGTGAGAGAGACAAGCTTTCCAGCTTCTTCAGGTCTGGGACCTGAAGTTGGTCCAATAAAAGTCCATCAGAAGTTGGTCCAATCAAAGATATTACCTCGCTCACTTAGTGGAAAAATTGACCTTTAATAAACAAACAAACAAAAACCATTTTTTATTTTTTTATTTTTTTTAATGAAATATTTAAAGAAAAACAGCCACTTTCCAAAAATGTTCATTTCCAGGAAAACCTAGTTTTCCATCAAAAAAAGATTTGCTGGAAAATTTTCTAGCAGCCCTAATGCTCGTATTTATGAATAGTTCTATGGGCTCTTTAATGGGTACAAGCAGTCAGTGTCTAGTGGACAACATAGGCGGAGAAGCTTTTTCTAATTTAATATATTTTCTTTTGCGTTTATTAAAAGCAGAAACATTGTTGTCTTCCTCTTTTGCTCAGTCTACACACCTCTCTGGCTTAAAAGATTGGTGGCGATTTCTCACAGGAGCAAACTTGAGGAAAGGAGAATGCTTGGTGGTGAAAACTGGCCTTGGCTAGTTTGACTGAGTATAGGTATCTTAGGGGTAAAGAGTGACTAAAAAGATTGAAAGTACCTGCCCTATCTCAGAATGAGTTATAAACTGTAGTCCTGAAGGGAGCTAAGCCCTAGTCAGGAAGTAGGGCCTCGATTTCCAAAGATCAAAAAGGCTGACAAAGGAGGTGCTGTTGTCGTCATGAATAGGTCGGAATATGAACAAGAGGCTGCTCAGCAGCTCTCCAACACGAGTTTCTACAAGCCATTACCCTCTGATCCCACTGAGAGTTACCAAAAGCAACTACAGCATTTGCTCAAGAAACTTCCTGAAAAAGCACAAGATCAAATCCGCACAGACACACCCCTGGAACCCCGACCTGGGATATTCTATCTACTACCCAAGATCCATAAACCTGGAAATCCTGGGCGCCCCATCATCTCAGGCATTGGCACCCTGACAGCAGGATTGTCTGGCTATGTAGACTCCCTCCTCAGGCCCTACGCTACCAGCACTCCCAGCTACCTTCGAGACACCACTGACTTCCTGAGGAAACTACAATCCATCGGTGATCTTCCTGATAACACCATCCTGGCCACTATGGATGTAGAAGCCCTCTACACCAACATTCCACACAAAGATGGACTACAAGCCGTCAAGAACACTATCCCCGATAATGTCACGGCTAACCTGGTGGCTGAACTTTGTGACTTTGTCCTTACCCATAACTACTTCACATTTGGGGACAATGTATACCTTCAGATCAGCGGCTCTGCTATGGGTACCCGCATGGCCCCACAGTATGCCAACATTTTTATGGCTGATTTAGAACAACGCTTCCTCAGCTCTCGTCCCCTAAAGCCCCTACTCTACTTGCGCTATATTGATGACATCTTCATCATCTGGACCCATGGAAAAGAAGCCCTTGAGGAATTCCACCATGATTTCAACAATTTCCATCCCACCACCAACCTCAGCCTGGTCCAGTCCACACAAGAGATCCACTTCCTGGACACTACAGTGCTAATAAACAATGGTCACATAAACACCACCTTATACCGGAAACCTACTGACCGCTATTCCTACCTGCATGCCTCCAGCTTTCACCCTGACCACACCACACGATCCATCGTCTACAGCCAAGCTCTGCGATACAACCGCATTTGCTCCAACCCCTCAGACAGAGACAGACACCTACAAGATCTCTGTCAAGCTTTCTTACAACTACAATACCCACCTGCAGAAGTAAAGAAACAGATTGATAGAGCCAGAAGAGTTCCCAGAAGTTACCTACTACAGGACAGGCCTAACAAAGAAAATAACAGAACGCCACTAGCCGTCACCTTCAGCCCCCAACTAAAACCCCTCCAACGCATTATTAAGGATCTACAACCTATCCTAAAGGATGACCCAACACTCTCACAAATCTTGGGAGACAGGCCAGTCCTTGCCTACAGACAGCCCCGCAACCTGAAGCAAATACTCACCAACAACCACATACCACACAACAGAACCACTAACCCAGGAACTTATCCTTGCAACAAAGCCCGTTGCCAACTGTGCCCACATATCTATTCAGGGGACACCATCACAGGGCCTAATAACATCAGCCACACTATCAGAGGCTCGTTCACCTGCACATCCACCAATGTGATATATGCCATCATGTGCCAGCAATGCCCCTCTGCCATGTACATTGGTCAAACTGGACAGTCTCTACGTAAAAGAATAAATGGACACAAATCAGATGTCAAGAATTATAACATTCATAAACCAGTCGGAGAACACTTCAATCTCTCTGGTCACGCGATCACAGACATGAAGGTCGCTATCTTAAAACAAAAAAACTTCAAATCCAGACTCCAGCGAGAAACTGCTGAATTGGAATTCATTTGCAAATTGGATACTATTAATTTAGGCTTAAATAGAGACTTGGAGTGGCTAAGTCATTATGCAAGGTAGCCTGTTTCCTCTTGTTTTTTCCTACCCCCCCCCCCCCCAGATGTTCTGGTTTAACTTGGATTTTAACTTGAAGAGTGGTCAGTTTGGATGAGCTATTACCAGCAGGAGAGTGAGTTTGTGTGTGTATGGGGGTGGGGGGGATGTGAGAACCTGGATTTATGCAGGAAATAGCCCAGCTTAATTGTCATGCACATTGTGTAAAGAGTTATCACTTTGGATGGGCTATCACCAGCAGGAGAGTGAATTCGTGTGGGGGGGTGGAGGGTGAGAAAACCTGGATTTGTGCTGGAAATCACTTTAGATAAGCTATTACCAGCAGGACAGTGGGGTGGGAATAGGTATTGTTTCATATTCTCTGTGTATATATAAAGCCTGCTGCAGTTTCCACGATATGCATCTGAAGAAGTGAGCTGTAGCTCACGAAAGCTTATGCTCTAATAAATTGGTTAGTCTCTAAGGTGCCACAAGTCCTCCTTTTCTTTTTGCGAAAGATTTTGGTGTTGCAGTGCCTCACTGATTTAGGAACCTAACTCTCATTTTCAAGAGGAATTTAGGCAGTTAGGAGCCAAAATCCCAAGTGCCTGAATCACTTTTGAAAATGAGATTTAGACTCCTAAATTAGCTAAGTTTTGCAGTGCTGAGTTCAGCAGTGCACTCAGCACTTTACAAATCTCTACAAATTTACTTTACAAATCTGAGCTTCTCCATGGGAGGTGCCCTTTCTCCAAGGGAGAAACACATCCTGGACCTTGGGGTAAGAGTACTCTGCTGATGGAATGCTGTACAAGAGTGTCACATACTCTGAACTTGCTCTATTTTGGGACTGTGAATGTTGTTGAAAAACTAGGGACTCTTCGCAGTGAGAGAACCCTGCAGTCAGTTGAAATAAAATTCTTTCTAAGACCCACAATGGTGGCGTGCCTCAGTCTTTGAATCTTGAAGTCCACTGAACCCCAGCGAACTTGCTGTGGCTGTCACAGCTAGTCCCCCTATTTATCCTCATTTCATATCTTTGTGTTATGAACGAGACCCTTTCCTTCTGCTGGGTCATGCAGTGAACCTGTTGTGTTTATGAGGTGAAAGCGGCTGTGATGGCACACAATGAGCATACCAGCTTCACAGCAGGATGCAACAGGAAGCAAAGAGAGGTGGAAGGAGTGGGCCCTATAATTAGCAAATGCAAGAACATTTGAGTAAAAGATTGATAGAGGTCTGTTTTTTATTCAGTCACTGTAAATTAAGAGCCAAAGCACACTGTCCATTTGTTTGTGTGCTATTACTTTTGTGCAACTTTCAGCCATTTTCACTCGTGCAAACAAAAATGATAGAATTTATAAAAAGAAAAGGAGTACTTGTGGCACCTTAGAGACTAACCAATTTATTTGAGCATGAGCTTTAGAATAAATAAAATAAATAAAAAAATAAATAAATTTAAAATAAATAAATTGGTTAGTCTCTAAGGTGCCACAAGTACTCCTTTTCTTTTTGCGAATACAGACTAACACGGCTGTTACTCTGAAACATAGAATTTATAGGCACCAAAGCCCACTTTCATATGCAAAATGAGCAAAAGTGTATTATGTAAAAATGGATAAATGCCTTCATTGTATCCACAAGTGATTGTACCCAAACCTGCACTCATAAGCAACTTGAGTTTGTGCAAGTAGATGCCAGATTTAGTGCCTTTGAAAATTTCGTCATAAAAAAGTTTGCCAGTATGATTGGCCCCTTTTTAAGACAACTCACACAGATTTTTGTACATTCTAACATGCTTTCTTTCTTTTCCAGTGGGGGTGGTAAATCTATCCCTTAGGATAAACTGCATGCATGTCTGGAGGGAGGAAATTACTTAGAGAACTCATAAAAACAGAATGTAATTCTTTTTCGAGGCTGAGTCACAAAATGCAAAAAAATTTCCTTGCACCTTTCTGTATTTTTTATTTACAGTAACAAACAGTTAATTGATTTATTTGTGATCATTAATTACACTGATTGGACCATAGGGTTGCCAACTTTCTAATTGCACAAAACGGATCACCCTTGCCCCGCCCCCTGCCCTGCCTCTTCCCTGAGGCCCTGCTCCTGCCAGGCCCCTTCTCCGAGGCCCCACCCTCCACTCACTCCATCCCCCCTCCCTCTATCACTCACTCAACCCCACCCTCACTCACTCGCTCATTTTCACTGGGCTGGGACAGGGGGTTAGGGTGCAGGAGTGGGGGACGCAGAGGTGGACGTGGGCCGTACGGGCTGGTACTGAATACCGGCAAGAAGTGGCCGCTGGTACAGGCCCGTATGCAGCTGACGTTAAAGTGCTGCTGCTGCCCCTTTTGCCCCCCTGCCCTGGTCGGCGGCCCTGCCAGTAGGGATCCTATCGGCCGGACTGCCGACAGGTGTGGGGGGGCAAAAGGGGCAGCTGCCCTGGGAACTGGTGATTTAAAAGGGTGGCACAGGCTGGGCAGCGCAGAAGTGCTGGCTAAGGGAGGCTGACCCCCCGAGCCCTGCTTCTGCCGCCCAAGGCTCTGCCCCTTCCAGGGGCCCGGAGCCAGGCCCCCCGCACCGGTAAGTCTTTTGTGCTACTTTCACCCCTGGGGTGAGGGCTCTGGCTGGGAGTGCAGGCTCTGGGGTGAGACCAGACATGAGGGGTTCAGGGTGTGGGAGAGGACTCTGGGGTGGGGCCGGGGATGAGGGGTTTGGGGTGCAAGAGGGGGCTACAGTCTCGGGGGTGGAGCCTAGGGGTTTGGAATGTGGACTCTGAGAGGGAGTTTGGGTACGGGAGGGAGCTCAAGGCTGAGTCAGAAGGTTAGAGTGTGGCGGGGGGGTAATGGCTCCAGTGGGGGGTGCAGGCTCTGGGGTGGGGCCAGGGATGAGAGGTTTGGGGTGCAGGAGGGGGCTCTGGGCTGGGGCCGAGGGTTTCGGAGTGTGAAAGGGGGATCAGCACTGGAGATTGTGGTGCAGGAGGGGGTGCGGGCTTTGGGAGGGAGTTTGGGTGCGGGAGGGGGCTCAGGGCTGGGGCAGAGGGTTGCGGTAAGGGAGGGGAACAGGGAGTGGGCTCCAGGAGGCGCTTACCTCAGGGGCTCCCAGAAGCGGCAAAATGTCCCTTGGCTACTAGGCATAGGGGCAGCCAGTGTACAGTGCCCCTGCCCATAGGCGTCGCCCCTGCTACTCCCATTGGCTGGCATTCTTGGCCAATGGGAGCTACGGAACTGGTGCTTGGGGCGGGGGGGAGCACACAGAGTCCCCCTGGCCGTGCCTACTCCTTGGAGTTGAGGGACATGTCACTGCTTCCAAGGAGCCGCGCAGAGCCAGGTAGGGAGCCTGCCAGCCCTGCTCCAACCAGACTTTTAATGGCCTGGTCAGCATTGCTGACCAGAGCCTCCAGGGTCCCTTTTCGATCCGGTGTTGCAGTTGAAAACTGGACATCTGGCAACCCTATTGGGCCATTGCTTTTTGCTTTCTTCTTTAGGCCTAATGCACACATCACTTCATTTGCCTTTTATGTTGTGATAGCCACTTTGTTACAAGATTTCCAAAGTTTGTCATCATTTAAATAGATCTCTCTCTCTCTCTCTCTCACACACACACACACACGGTACATAAATTGGATTGAAAAGAAGAAAGTTACAGGCAGATGATAGTTGCCCTCTGAAACAACAGGCAAATTAGCCAGCTGTGAAGGAAGCTGACATGTTGTACTAAAGCAGAAACACAATATAATAGGGAAATGCGGTTCTTTGTTCAGATCCGTTTCCTATTAACACTTAGAATGTTATGCTTGTGCATGCCATCCCTTGAGGACCGCTTGGTTGGCCTTACATGAATAACAATGGAGTATGTAAAATTGCTAGATGCATAAAACTACTGTGCAATCATCGAATGTTCTCTCTCTGTGTGTTTGTGTTTTTAAATCTGAAATCTGAGCTATTTATTGCATGAAACTTTGAGTTAAATACTATTGTATTGCCAGGGGCCAACTACTAACATTAATTTTAAAAGGTGAGAGAGCCCAAGTGAGAGTCTATGGCAATTGGAGCATGATATTTCAAAAAGCTGGCTATTAAGGAGGAACAAACCTTTTCAGTAACAAAGGGATAGGGCAGAAACAGAGGACATAATGCCAGGTAGGTGGCCTGGCTGCATGGGCTTCAGTGAGTAGTTATGAGTCTGATGCCAGATGAAGACATCTGTTTCTCTGCTCTGCAGATATTCAAGTAGCTACATGTATATGGTGCAGAACTGGTGGATGGTTCACCTTGAAGCATTGTTTCCTGTAAGTGGGGTTAAGTGGGAGATAAAAGACTCAAAACAGCAGCCTGTGTGTCAGATCCAATATGCCTTGGTCTAATTGGGGGATAGTTATTTTCTGGAGTCAGAGGAACAGATGTTGCCAGTTTTAGGGGGAATGCCCAAGCCAGAGACAGTTGGGCACAAAAAGAAAGAGCTGGGGGAGAAACAAGCAAACTTTGGAAGTTTAGAAAGATAATGACAAATGCACAAAGAGCCTTTTCCCCAAAAAAACATAAGTACTTATCCTATAGATACGTAGGGATCATCACTTCAGCCATTTGAAGGCATGCAGCCACACTTAATAGTTTGGGATAGAAAATAAATAACACCATATACGGTGAAACAACAAGGTAAGGAAATGGACCAAATGTAATGCTCTAAACTAGCATTGCTTCTCCTCAGTACTGCTCCATGAGATATTTACCCACCACAAGAGTCAGGGCCTCATTTTTATGCCTCGCTGAAGAGATAACACTTCTAGCTGCATGGTATCCTCTTATATCATACTGGGACATTGGTTCAAGACTGATTCAAATAGACAAGTGCCACCCGCTGCATTACCAGCACCATTTCCTACAGCACCTTGGTTTTCCTTGGAGGGCTCTCTGCTCAAGCCCAATCCAGCAGAGTGTGACCCTCCCGAGGAGCACCCAGACTGTGAGGCAACTCACCACCACCTGCCCCTAGTGTGAGGAAGTCTTGTTTGTGCTTGCTGTGGATCAGCTTCCTGAAGCCACCAGCCTCTGGCAACACACACACTATCTCAGACCTCTGCAGGCCTAGCTCTTTCTGTACTGGTTAGCAAAACCACACCCCAACCCCCGAGACCTCCCAGTGTTCCCTGCAGTGTCCAGCCCCTTATCCACTGAACACATAGAATTACCAGGCCTACTGTTCCCAGAGGAACAGCACACTGCAGCTTATTTGTTATACTTCAGAACACAGCTCTGCTGAACACACAGCACTTAGGTTTATTTGTAATGAAAACAAGAATAAGTTTATTGTCAAAGAACAGAGATTCAAGTGATAGTGAGGAAGGGTATTGGAAACAAATGGTTACATATAAAACAGAATCATATTGTGTCTTCTAGAGACTAAATTTATCTCACAAGTTCTCGTCCTGTCTACGGAAGCTTACCTCACCCAACGTTCTTGCCAGTGTTTTCAGCCAAGCCTGGGTGAGATCCCTTTTTCAGGAAGAAAACTCGCTGCCCATTTACTTCTTAGATGAAGGATGCCAGGGTGTCATTGTTGCCCCCAGATACACCAGAACAAACTTTTGATCGGCACCTCAAGGTAGGGCGTCCCCGCACCTCTGTTTACATCTTCCTGTTAGTTTTCGTCTGAAGTCCATATCAGCTCCTCATTAGCATTTGACTTAGAATGCTAATGGTTGCCGATTGTGAATCAGACAAATACATAGTTGATGTGTAAACTGATAGATAGGTAAACATCTCTTCTATGAAAGAGAGCCTGCTTTTCACCTTTGCTGGAGACCAGTCCCTATACACAGACCTTAAGAACATAATTTTCTTTGAATATACATAACTCATTACACAACATCCACACATGCATTTTGTAATGCTATTGCTGACCAGTGTAACACAGGTTTTTATTAGAGCTCACATGACACCCTTGTGAACCAGAAAGTAAATACCAGACCCAGCAGCATCCTGTAACACTTAGGCACCCCTTATGCCCTCTGCCAGTTGGCATCAGGAGGTCCCTGGATCACACACAGTTTATGAGATCTGACAAGCTCATAGCCCAAGAATGTGGTGGTACAGTGGTATTTGTTGAGTCTTCAGTAGAAATGTTGATAAGGACATGATTTTTCTGTGCATTAGACAGATGCAGGGTAGGCAGAGAGAGTAATTTGCAGACTCTTCTGCCTTGGAAAATGTGCATCCATATGATATATTCACTTCACAAAATCTCATTGCACTGTTCACCTCTATGTTGGTGAGGGCATGAGCTGAGAAAGGAAGGTATATAGAAACAATCTGAAGATTTAGAAAGTAGTCTTGTGGTCTGTAAATGCAAAGGAGAAATGTATCTTGGATTATAACCTTTACTGGTGCTTTTATTAGAACCCCTCCCGGAAGTACAGCTTGAATATGGCTACAGTCAGATGCAAGTACTCCACTTCAACCCTTTACTACAAAATATTGTGTCTGTGTTTTTATGTGTAATTTTTCTGAACCCTCACCACTTCTGCTTTTCTGCCCTGCGATTTGAATAGCTGAATCTGAAGAAGTTTGAACAAAGACTTGTAGGAGCCTTTTTTTTCCCTTAACTAATGTGATAATCAAGTGGTTTGTTGAGCTTTGGAATATAAGTCATTTCCAGTGTGCAGTGTTTGTTTTAAATCCTAAAGGGCACCCAAATATTCCTAAAAGATTAGTGAACAGGGCCTTGCAAATCTGTGTTAATGCTCTTCTTTGACAAAAATTGACAGTGTCATTGAGAAAGTGAGGTGGGGAAGATAAATACAATGGAAGAGCAAACAGCAAAAGAAAAGAGAATTTTAGTGATAACATATTCTCCCTAGATGTCATAGAACATGTACAAATAATGAGTGCACTGAAAGAAAGACAGAACCTGGTTAAGTATTGTGTCAGGAGAGTCTGTGATCTCAGGCTATTAAATACTGCAGTGCTCTTTCAGACTGTCATAATTCAAAAGTACAATGACAGTGTGGTAGCTGTGAGCCAGGCTGCAGCCTTGCCTGAAAGAAAAAAACAAGAAAAGATCAGAGTATGCTTTGAGATTAGAGGAGGTTAGCTCATATTCTTATGGAAGGTCCTAAAATACCTGCATGATCTCTTGTGTGGCCGAATGAATTTCAGTGATGGAAAAAATGGTGACACATTGCCCACGATCCAGCTTTGAAGATTGGGCAGTGTTATGTTAAAGCGTGATTGGAAAGCTCTGCTCAATACATTTTAATGGAACAACTTCCAGGAACATCAACCTCCCTTCCTTCCTCCCCAAAACAGTAATGAATCCAAATGGCTAATAAAACATAAGAACTAAAAGATGTTGTACATGAGCCATGTTTCTGGAGTGATTATATTTTTAAATGTCAGTTTCCCACAGCCATTAGCATACTACATTTACTAAGGTATCAGACTGACTAGCTAAAAGAGAGACATTTATGTTATTGACTTCTATGAGCATTTTGTTAAGAAGGGCTTCATTTGGCCAGTTGTTTGTGTGTAGTAAGTAGAGATCATGACTCCTCGGTACTTGAAAGAGTCAGCTGAGAGCTCTTCAGTGGAGAGTAAACTATTCTGTCCCCTATGAAACTCTTTTCTACAAAATCAATTCATCTGAGTGCAAACTGATATAGGCAACAGGCAGATATGTACAGTCCTAAAGCACTACCTACATTCTGAAACTGTCTTGTGAAATTAAAGGAAAGGTAAGTTAAAATTTAAAGTTGGAGGAATGTTCATATGTTCTCTGTGGCTTGTATTTTCTCCTGGATTGCATTCACTTCTATCCATGTAACCCAGGGTGTCAGGGTCACTGGCAGTTGCAAGTCTCCCTCAAGAGGTGTGTTGGTGATGCAAATAGCCCACAACCTGGGCTCCAATGCGGGACCATAAGAGCCAGCTCAGTCTGTAATGAGTTAGCGATGGCTGTGGGTAAAGGGGCTGAGACTAGAGCATACGTAGGATGTGGTGATACAGTGCATCCCCAGATATTCTCCACTGCTAGGGCTTCCATAGAGGTCCAGGTGCACTTTAAGCCTGCCCACCCCTGATGGAAACCATAATAGAGGGAGACAATGCTGCCCCAGAGTGGGTTGCAGTTTCCAGCCTGTTGCAATATTGGGGGACTGTCTAGCTTGCCATCTGTATGTGTTTGTGCATGTGGAGAGAGAGAGAGGGTGGGTGTGGCAAATTTAAACATTTAGGAAGCTGTTAGGTATGTGATTTGCAAAGTGGTGTATTTTAATTCTCTAACTATAAGGTTAATTGTCTCCCATTGTATGCACTTGAGCTAAACTGGAAGCTTTAGGAGTTGCTGTTCTCCAAATCATAGAATCATAGAATATCAGGGTTGGAAGAGACCTCAGGAGGTCATCTAGTCCAACCCCCTGCTCAAAGCAGGACCAATCCCCAACTAAATCATCCCAGCCAGGGCTTTGTCAAGCCTGACCTTAAAAACTTCTAAGGAAGGAGATTCCGCCACCCTCCTAGGTAACGCATTCCAGTGTTTCACCACCCTCCTAGTGAAAAAGTTTTTCCTAATATCCAACCTAAACCTCCCCCACTGCAACTTGAGACCATTACTCCTTGTTCTGTCATCTGCTACCACTGAGAACAGTCTAGATCCATCCTCTTTGGAACCCCCTTCCAGGTAGTTGAAGGCAGCTATCAAATCCCCCTTCATTCTTCTCTTCCGCAGACTAAACAATCCCAATTCCCTCAGCCTCTCCTCGTAAGTCATGTGTTCCAGTCCCCTAATCATTTTTGTTGCGCTCCGCGGGACGTTTTCCAATTTTTCCACATCCTTCTTGTAATGTGGGGCCCAAAACTGGACACACTACTCCAGATGAGGCCTCACCAATGTCGAATAGAGGGGAACGATCACGTCCCTCGATCTGCTGGTAATGCCCCTCCTTATACATCCCAAAATGCCATTGGCCTTCTTGGCAACAAGGGCACACTGTTGACTCATATCCAGCTTCTCGTCCACTGTAACCCCTAGGTCCTTTTCTGCAGAACTGCTGCCTAGCCATTTGGTCCCTAGTCTGTAGCGGTGCATGGGATTCTTCCGTCCTAAGTGCAGGACTCTGCACTTGTCCTTGTTGAACCTCATCAGATTTCTTTTGGCCCAATCCTCTAATTTGTCTAGGGCCCTCTGTATCCTATCCCTACCCTCCAGCGTATCTACTTCTCCTCCCAGTTTAGTGTCATCTGCAAACCTTTTCTGCCCTGCCTGTCCTTCCTGAACAGTTTATATCCATCCATGACAGTACTCCAGTCAAGTGAGTTATCCCACCAAGTCTCTGTTGTTCCAATCACATCATAATTCCTTGACTGTGCCAGGGCTTCCAGTTCTCCCTGCTTGTTTCCCAGGCTTCTCGCATTTGTGTATAGGTGCTTGAGATAACTCGCTGATCGTCCGTCTTTCTCAGTATGAGGCAGGAGCCCTCCCCTGTTGAGCACTCCTGCTCATGCTTCCTCCCGTTATCCCACTTCCCCACTTACCTCAGGGCTTTGGTCTCCTTCCCCCGGTGAACCTAGTTTAAAGCCCTCCTCACTAGGTTAATGCATGAAATGCATCAAATGCATGAAAGGAGCTAGAAACATTAACATTAAAATAAAAAAAGGTAATTTTTGGGTCAAACTAAATGATTTGATCCCAAACAAAACATTTTATTTAGATTTTAAGCATTTTTTAATAATTAAAAAACTTTAAATAAAATTAATGGAAATTTTGAAGCAAAAAGGAGTTTCAAAGAAAAAATCAGTAAGTTTTGTTTAGAAAAAGGCAAAATGAAACATTTAGATATTTTTTATATTGGGGGGGCTCTTTTCTGAGATGAACAATTCAGTAAAACCGACAAAAATTCATGAGACATTTGTGTCGCCAAATCTGTATAATGGGATTTAAGTATGTACTTAAGTGCTTTGTTGCATCAAGGCCTATGAGACAAGATGCCCGAGTGACTAGTATGGCTTGGAGCCATACCACCTCAGGCTGTGATTTGTCAGATTTTATAAAATAAATAGGATTGAGCCTGGTCTGTAGTTGGATGGGGAATCTCCAGTGTGTTCAAAGTGGTAATTCAGCAGGTGGCACTCTTTTTATTCTTCATTAGTACTAATCTGATACCTGCTATTAGTGGGCATTGCTCTGCTGGAGGTCACGTCTGTTGGATGAGATGTAGAGCCAAGCTCCTCTCTACCTGTGATCATTAAAAGATTGGTACATTTGTTCAAAATTAGTTCAGAATTTCCAATGATCTTGACAAACTGGAGAAATGTCTGAAATAAATAGGATTAAATTCAACAAGGACAAATGTAAAGTACTTTGCACAGAACAATCAGTTACACAAATACAAAATGGGAAATGACTTCCTAGGAAGGAGTACTGCAGAAAAGGATCTGGTCAAAAACTAAATATGAGCCAACAATGTAACACTGTTGCAAAAAAAGCAAACATCAGTCTGGGATGTATTAGCAGGAGTGTTGTAAGCAAGACATGAGAAATAATTCTTCCACTTTACTCAGCACTGATAAGGACTCAACTGGAGTAGTGTGTCCAGTTCTGGAAACCACACTTCGGAAAAGATGTGGATGAATTGGAGAAAGTCCAGAAGAGAGCAACAAAACTGATTAAAGGTCTAGAAATCATGACCTACGAGGAAAGATTGAAAAAAACTGGCTTTGTTTTGTCTGGAGAAGAGAAGACTAAGGAAGGGGACATGATAACAGTCTTTAAATAAGTAAAAGGTTGTTATAAAGAGAAGAGTGATAAATTGTTCTCTTTATTCTCTGCGGCCAGGACAAGCAGTAATGCGCTTAAATTGCTGCAAGGGAGATTTAGGTTAGACATTAGGAAAAACTTCATAACTGTAAGGACAGTTAAACACTGGAACAAATTACCTAGGGCTGTCGTGGAATTTCCATCATTGGAGGTTTTTAAGAACAAGTTAGACAAATACCTGTGAGGGATGGTTTAGCTAATACTTAGTCCTGCCTCAGTGCAGGGGACTCGAGATCCTTTCCAGTTCTACATTTCTGTTATTCTAGTTGTAGTTATGTCTTGCTGTTTATTGTGACAATTTTTTTATGGCAAAACCACAGCTTTGTCATGCCCCAAAATGCAAAAATCACAGTTTTAGGTTAAATGATCCTCAAAATCATAGCACTTTTTTTTTTTCAAATATATCAAGTGTACAGTTTTTTTGTATTAAAAACGTAATACATTAATTCAAATGGGAAAAATCCAAAACACAAAATATTGATATAATTTTTACTAAAATAGTACTATGCTTGCTTTGATAAAATAAATTTATACAACTCTGATTTACATGGCTTTATAGAGCTAAACACATTTCATATAAAGTAACGTATTGCTGTGGAGAAGCACTTGCTGTAGGTGGGACTCAGAAAGATAACACTGCATTGGTAACACTTGGTTCCCGTTTGGAACATTGTTTTTTCAACCAAAAAAGCTAGAAATTAATTCTTTTTAAGTACAAGGTAAAATAATTCTGTAGTGGACTGTAGAGCAGCCATGCCTTTAAAAAAAAAAAATTGCCAAGCAGTCTGTATCCCTGTCAAACCATGAATGTGTGGCAAATGACCATCCTCAGCCCTGGTGTCCTGCCCAAAATCCCATTTGGGTAATTACACTGTGTCTACCAAAATTTCCTGTGTAGGCTTTGGTCCAAAACTGAGTCAAATGGAAGTGTGTCACCTACTGAATCACCAACACCACTTCCTGCAGCACCCTAGAATTTCCTTGGAGATCTCCCATCTAAGTGTTGGCCATGACCAAACCTGTTTGGCTTATGAGAGCAGACGAGATCACAAGCTGAGGCTGGTATGGCTGCTAATCATGCTGCTCATTGGGGATATTTAGTCAGATACATCTATGACGGGAGACTGTACTGCATTAAATGTCTCAAATGAGTTCAATATATTTTATTTGTGCATTACTTCGTGACCCTTTGTAAAAAAACATAATGCACAGAATGCACATTTTGGTAGTTTAAGACTTTGTATAATAACTTTTTGTGTTACAGGTATGTGATTGAACAAATGTAAAAAGTAGGAAAACAGCTTCTCTTAAGGTTTGATGTTTTAGGACTAAATTATTTTGATGTAACTCTTGAATATCTGCTTTTGATGTCTGTAAACAAACTAACTAGTAAATCTTCACTGGTATGTTGCTTAAGTTGATCATCAAGGGCACCAGGGCTAACTGTGATCAGCTAATGCATTTTTAAGAACAACTGTATTTGTCTACAGGTCAGGTCAGGCTATGCCTGCTACTGTAGTACCTTGGGTGGTACTACCTGCATCTCATCAAACCCACTGCTTTGTGGGTAGCTCGGGAGGGTGTAAGGCTAAGGGAGCAACCCCTGACAGAAAAGCCCCACTGTCTTGTGGGTAAATTTGGGAGAATGTAAGGCTATGAGAGTAAACTCAGACAGAAAATCTGGAGTGGAGCCCCAAAGGCGGTCAGATACTAATATTTTAGTATCTTTCTGGCAACTCCTACAGCAGATCAGGTACCAGATGTATTTGTTCTTCTCCTCTGGAATTTACTGGTGACACAGGGAAGGCTGTCCTGATGCCTGGGCAACTCAGGGCCTCCATATTATCTGCCCACGCTTGCGCCCTGGAGAGGTACTCTAGCTTTGCCTCGAGCGTCGACAGAACACGGGAGGCAGCAGTCACCAGTTCTAAGCTCTTACTCCATTGGCATAGAGTTGAGCACCAGAAGCTGTCTCCGATGGTGGGAGAGATCATCATATCTCACTCCTCAACCATCGCCTTCCATAAAACTGAGCAGCCCCCAGACAATAGGGTGTTGTCCTGCCACAGTCTGCCTGCTTCAATGGATTCTTGGAACTTAGATTTTTATACTTTGTCAAGTAGACTGTAACCAATGCATTAGGCAAATCAAGTAAAAGAAAGAAAGCGTCTTTAAAGATAGGGTGCTGGAACGTTTGCACCATGATAACTAGATTATCTGAGGAACTTCAACCGATCGATGCTGCACGTAAAACTGCCGTGATCAATGATGAGCTGAAATGACTCAATGTGGATATCACATCCCTCCAAGAAACAAGGCTAGCATCAAGCGGATCTCTCAGAGAAAAAGACTACACATTTTTCTGGCAGGGGAAAAGCGCAGAAGAAACACGAGAACATGGAGTGGGATTTGCCATCAAGAACTCACTTCTGGGGATGATTGAGCCACCTACAAATGGATCCGAGAAAATTTTGGCACTACACTCGTTCACATCTGATGTCCCAGTCAACGCTGTGAGTGTGTATGCCCCAACACTCTCCTTGTCTTCTGACATCAAGGACCAGTTCTACGAACAGTTGAACACCACCATCAGCAAGATTCCGAAACATAGATATGTTTTCCTGCTAGGGGACTTTAATGCAAGGGGGGAGCAGATCATGAAGCATGGACCAACTGTCTTGGTCAACACAGAGGTGGTAAAATGAATGGAAGTGGTCAGAAACTGCAAGAATTTTCCTATTATGATCTCTGTGTAACAAACTCATTCTTCCAGACAAAGTCGCAACACAAAGTGTCTTGGAAACATCCCAGATCTGGCCACCGGCACCAACTGGATCTTATCATCACAAGTCACTTATGTGAAAGCATCCAAGTAGCAGCTGATACAGGCAACATTAGAAATGTATGATGGGATCAAGAAAGCCTTGGGTCCAACTTCAAAGAAGATAGCCCCATTGAAATCAACAGGGGAAACAATCAACAACTGCACCAAGCACATAAATCGCTGGGTAGAACACTACTCTGAGCTTTACTCTCATGAAAATATTGCTATGGACACAGCCATAAATGCCATCAAAAGCCTGCCTGTTATGATCCAACTTGATGATGAACCAACTGTTGAGAAGCTTAGCCTTGCTGTAGATGGCCTCCCCAACAGAAAAGCTCCTGGAAAAGACTGCATACCTTCCAACTTCATAAAATGTGGAAAACCTATTCTACTGCAACATCTTCATGAGTTGCTCTGCCTGTGCCGGAAAGAAGGCAAAGTACTACAAGAAATGAGAGAACATCACTCTACAAAAATAAGGGTAACAAGAGTGACTGTAACAACTATAGTGGCATTTCCCTTCTTAGTATTATGGGAAAAGCCTTTGCCCAAGTTGTCCTGAACAGACTTCAGACCCTTGCAGACAGAATCTATCCTGAATCACAGTGTGGCTTCAGGTCTCAAAGGTCTACTATAGACATGATCTTCTCACTGAGACAACTACAAGAGAAATGGAAAGAACAAAAAAAGCCCCTCTACATAGCCTTTATCGATCTCACAAAGGCTCTTAAGCATGATTCGATCCTTCCATGAAAACATGTACGGCATGGTCCATTATGATGGCTCAGTGTCTGAGGCTTTCCAAATTCATAGAGGAGTTAAGCAAGGTTGTGTACTTGCCCCAACTCTGTTTGGGATCTTCTTCTCCCCATTACTGAAACAAGTTTTTGGTTCCTCAACTGAGGGAATCTACTTGCACACAAGATCTGATGGAAAGCTGTTTAATCTTGCAAGATTCAGATCTAAAACCAAGACTTGGGAGGCCCTTATCCAACACCTTCACTTTGCTGATGACTCAGCAGTGACAGCCCACCCAGAAGTTCATCTTCAAAGCCTAACGGACAGTTTTTCCAAAGTCTGTGAAGACTTTGGGCGTATTATAAGCCTAAAAAAGACTAACACAATGTGCCAAGGAGTTGAGGAAGCACCCTCCATCAAGATCAACTATGATTTGAAGTGGTGAATGAGTTCATATACCTGGGGTCCACTATCGCTGTCAACCTTTCACTTGAAACAGAACTCAACATCCGCATTGGAAAAGCCCCCACAACAATGTCTAGACCAGCAGTCTCTAGCCTTTTATGCCCAAGATCACTTTTTGAATTTAAGGGAAACCCAGGTTCTACCCTGCCCCTTCCCCGAAGTCCCGTCCTGCTCATTCCTCCCCGCTCATTGCTCGCTCTCCCCCACCCTTACTCACTTTCACCAGGCTGGGGCAGAGGGTTGGGGTTCAGGAGGAGTTGCAGGCTCTGGGCTGGGGCCAAGGGGTTTGCAGTGTGGGAGGGGGCTTCATTGAATTGAGGCTGGGGCAAGGGATTGGGGTGCAGAAGGGGGTGAGGGGTGCAAGCTCTGGGAGGGAGTTCAGGTGCAGGAGGGGGCTCTGGGCTGGGCAGAGTGTTGGGATGCAGAAGGGGCTATGGGGTGCTGGCTCTGGGAGGGGGGTCAGGGCTGGGGCACGGGGTACATGGTGTAGGAAGAGGTTTAGGGTGCAGGAGGGGGTTCAGGGTCCTGACTCCGGGAGGGGGGTTGGGGTGCAGGCTCCTGGTGGGCGGCACTTATCTCAAGCGGCTCCCAGTCAGTGCTGCAGTGGGGCAGGAACCCTGCCTGCCCCAGCCCCATGCCGCTCCTGGAAGGGGCCAATGCACCCCTGCGGCCCCTGGCGGGGCATGTGGCTCCGTGCGCTGCCCCTTTCTGTGGACAATGCCCCCGCAGCACTCATTGGCCACAGTTCCCCTTACCCAGGCAATGAGAGCTGTGGGGGAGGTGCTTGCCACTTCAGGACATCCTGGCCACTTCAGGGAGCTGCATGGGGCCATGGCAGGCAGGGAGCTTGCCTTAGCGGCAGCCCTGCTACACCATCAGAGATCACGATCGATTGGGAGAGTCTCCAGAATCGACCAGTTGATCGCGATCTAGACTGAACAAGATGGTCTAGCAAAACAACAAACTGACAGAACACACAAAAATCTGTGTGTCTCACGCATGTGTTATCAGCACACTTTTGTTTGGGAACGAGACATGGACACTATACTCTCATCAGGAAAAGAGACTCAACAGCTTTCATATGCGTTGCCTTTATTAAATCTTTGGAATCTCCTGGAGGGACAGAGTCACCAACACTGAGGTGCTCAAGCGGGCCAGCATACCCAGCATGCAAACAGTCCTCAAACAGAGACACCTCCACTGGCTTGGGCATGTGCGCTGAATGAATGATAGGTGCATCCCAGAGGACATCCTCTACGGCGAACTGGCATCTGGAAAAAGACCTAAAGGATGCCCCAGATTGCGTTTCAAGGGTGTGTGCAAGCGAGACCTTCAAGAAATGGACATGGATGTGGACAAATGCAAAGATCACCCTCAAGACTAAAGCCTTTGGAAACAAGAGCTTAACAAAGGTCTCTGGAGTTATGAGAGGAAACTGTCCAGTTTAGCAGAGGAGAAAAGAGCTCTCAGAAGGCAGAACCCAAATGGTCGAAACATCACCTTTAAATGTGACTGATGAGGGAGAGATTGTCTCACAGGGGTGGGTATCTTCAGCCATGTGCATGGCTGCCATAAAACCAATTGAGTAAATTCTTCACCTCTCAGGTGCACATACCCATGGACTCTCGAGAGTGAAGGATGCCTACTGCTGCTATTTGTCTACAGTAGGTACTAACTGGTGTTTGAGAACATGTTAATTAACACATGTTAGCTAACATATTTGCAAAACACACCTTGTTTTCCTAGTCCAGAGAGGGCCCTCTGAGGCCTTGTCTAAACACACCCAAGTTATATGACATTAAATATACTGGTATAGTAAAAGTGGTATAACTGTCCTGGTGTGGATGCAGTTATATTGGTAAAAAGGTGGTTATACTTGTATAGTTTATTCCATTCTGAGAAGGGATATATATTCTACCCATAGAAGGCCCCTTTATCCCATTATAAATATGTCCATGCTAAGAGTTATAATGACATAACTAGTTTGGTTTAAAAAAATCAGACTCTTAGCTGATAGTTATACTGGTACAAAAACTCTCTGTAGTGCAGGCCTGAAATTTCTTCCCTTCCTCTTTGCTAGTAAGGGTATTTGCATGAAAATATAGGATCTTGGTTTCTTCAAGTTTCCTCTCATCTCTACATTTTTCTCCCCTTTTGAATTCCCTGTCTGAAGTCCTAATTCAGATGATTGCACTATTTTGAATGTATATAACAGAAATGGAAAATAAAAAGCATTAAAGAACTGCTGGCACCTGGTGGTAAATATTTGAAAAACATTTTTAGCAACAGTTTGGATTATAAATCATGTGTTTTCTGAAGATGTCTTTCCTCATTCATTATCACCAAGACCATTTTTGTGAAGGAAGATCTTTATCTTTTATTATTTCCTTTGCCACTTATGCCTGTTTCCCACCTGCAGCCAATCTTATTTGTGACATCCCAAACACAAGGTCTTAAAGGGGTCTCAGAGATGTACCAGGTCTTGTTATTTCCCAACAGTGGAATTTCATCAGAAGGACAACTAAGCATGTGGAGGAAAAAATCCAAGTTTCATGCAAACATGCTAATAATGAAGAATCAGGAATGAAAGCTATGGTGAAGCATATGCACAAAAGTCTTGAGGAGGGAATTACTTGGAAGGTCATTTTGTTTTTCTGCTTTTTATTTCACTGCTTATGAGAGACATGAGTTTTGTGGGAACTGAAAGGGGAGAGGGTGGGTAGTGGTTTGGTGGACTGGGCTTGGAGGTTCTCAAGTAGGAAAAGGACATGAATAAATCTTCAAAGGTTGATATTTTTGATGGAATGTAGACTTGGATAGAATGGATAAAGGTGAGAAAGGGAAGTTTAAAGTTGATATGATGGGCAAGGGGGAGCAGTATGCATGAAGACGATAATTTTAGCAGTTGTGTTTTGGATGGATTAGGAAGTATGATGTATACGCAGAAGAACTCTTTGACAGTACGGGTCACTAAGGTGTATAGCATGAGTATATTCTGAGAGAGAGAGAGAGATTGTGTATTCTGCTGTGGCCCTGGTATGCCACTCAGGTGTGTTAAGAATGCCTCGGTAGCACTGAGCAGAGCACTACAGAGATTTTTTGCTGCTGCAGGCTGTGGAGTAGCCCACAGGCAGTTCTCAAGGGGTTTTCATGAATTAGGTATGTAGGGGTGGAAAAGTGCTGACCCATACGGCAGCCCAGATTCAGAAGGGTACACTGGTGTCTTAAAGCCACCTTTGCCCCCTCCTCTGCACAGCACAGAATCTAAGCTCCATTGTGGGTGTCTTCATAATATATACATATAACAAAAAGTACTTTAAGAGAACCTCTCTTATAACCCTTACAAGCTGAGCTCTTACAGTGTTTCAAAGCAGGCCTCCTTCCTGTGCACCTTGACAAGTGTGCAAGCTCCCTCCTCCCTCAACCATTTTATATCTTACAAACCTTTCTTGGCTGTCCACAAAAGATTCACAGGGGCTAACTAAATTAGCCAACATGAACGTGCAGCATGGCCTTCCTCAGCTGCATGTTTCATAAGCTTAGTGAGAAAACATGTGGAAAACATATTCTGTATGGGTGGAACAGGATTTTGAAAGACTCGTAGCTCCATCAAATCAAAATTAGTTTTCACCAGTGCCATCAGAACCACTTGTTTTTGTGAGCTATTTTCATGACAAAGTTCAACTTTCAACGCTCAAGATTTCTGAGTGTAGAGCAGTTTAAAATTAAAAGTTCACAATTTTTTTCTTAGAGTGTTTATTTTTCACAGTTCTACTCAAAAATGGCAGAACAACTGTAGCAAAATATTTCCAGAAATATTCACTGTATGGCAAAGACCAAGCATGGGAAAAAAATTTCCTAAAAGGTGAGAAAGACAAGGTGAGTGAGGTAATATCTTCTGTTGGATCAACTTCTGTTGGTGAAAGTGAGAACCAGAGAAGAGCTCTGTGGAGCTTGAATACTTGTCTCTTTCTCAACACAAGGTGGTCCAACAAAAGATGCTGCCTTACCCACCTTTTATTTCTCATATCCTGGAACCAACATGGCTATGACACTGCAGATCCTAAAAGGTGAACATTTTGGAAAAAACTTTGAATAAAAATGAAGATGTAACCTTAACAATAATGGTTTCTGCCATTATTACAGTAATAATATTTCTGTTATCTCTTAAATCATTCTGGAGACTTTTCAGTTATTTCAAAGACTCCACCAGATAAAACTGTTGTTTAGCAGCTTCTGAGCATTTACAATCCTATTGCTTTTAATGCTCAGCATTTCTCAGAATCAGCTTCATGAAAATCTTGCCCAAGTAAGGAGTCAGCCCAAACTGAGTAATGACTTCATGATTTGACCCCCCCCACACAAAACACAGAAGTGATAGTTAGGCTACCACGGTCATGGCTATCAGTGGCATATCATAACGTCTGAGGAGACTGAAGATACAGAATAAGCTAAATTGATAACCCAAGCACAATGAAAACAAACAAAACACAATGAAAACAAACCACACCAAAAGGAAAAATAAAAAAGACAATCAAGCAAACACTAAACAGTATAAATGGGCCTTAGAAGATTATGCTCTGAGGCTTGCCAAACTTGGGGCCTTTGGCAGGCCTCCAAGGATAACATATTCCAAAAGCAAAGGGCCCTCATCTGACACAGCCCTGCTGCAGTCCCCAGGCAGTTTTGCCCTAAGAACTGACAACAAGAACACCCCAGCCAATCTCAACACTCACCATGGGATTATAGCGTCAGATTTCTGTAAAGTGAGATTAAACTAAACTTCTGTCTTGTGTGAATTTAGATGTAAATGAAAGGATTCTTGCTGTTGTTTAGCAAAAACAGTTTCCTTGGTTACACTGAATCATTTTTACTGTGTAATATGATGTAATCAGTTTGTTTAGCATTTAAATCTACTAAAACATATATAATTCTTTTTAAAATGTGTCTAATCTCTTCGATTTCACCCTAACTCAGCTCTGTCTTGATAGCTTGCATCAATACAAGATTTACAAACAGGTTGATGATCATGACAGAACCTGAATGTTGAAGGGAGTGAAAAATTTTGTCAGACTCAGGTACTTCACCTACATCATTGTCCGCACATGCAGCCCACCAAATAATTCACACACACATAGATGTATAGTGGAGTATAGCTGGATGTGAAGCTGCACCCAGGAGTGGATTTCCTGTGAAAGTAACATCAGACAGAATTAGCATCACAGATTGTGGCATCAACAAGCAGTCCGTTTTTACTGTGGCATTCCTGAAATCCCTTTCAGTGACCCCAAAAGTTTTGCAAGATGATAATGATCCTTGTTAAGTAGTGAATGTAATTAGAGTAGAATGGTATGCCAGTGCCAGGGAGGGCTTCTGAGTTCAATAGGCTACAGATGCAGATTTCCTCTGATGGGTGACAGCAGACATCTGAACAATTCCATTTTTTATATAAGTTGTGATCAGACTGTCTTTATTTTATTATTAAAAATGGACTAAAAGGGTGTTTTCAGAATTTCGTCAGTTGAGGGAAGTTCCAGGCTATCAATAGGCCAATGTATAAGAAATAGGCTCTGGTAGTATTCCCAAGTGTTTCAGTACCTGATCTCCTCAGGGAAAGGAGCTTTGGTAAAGGGTAGTAAGATCTACTTCTCCTGCATTGGCATTGATGTTTATAAATGTTCACTCTTTATAATCTATTAGCAACTGTGTGGAAGTGCAGCCTATATTGGGAAAGCTACCCAGTGATATTAGGAGAAAGAAATTTAGGCTCCGATTCTGCTAGGTATTTAAACATGTTCCTAGCTTGAGGTGAATTCAGTGGGTCTGCTCACATACCTAAAGTTAAGTATGTGCTTAATTACCTTGTTGAACTAGGGACATTATATTTTATTAGAAATATGTTACATAAACATTGAAAATACATGTTGTCAGGCATATCTTTAAAAATAGGCATAAAGACATTTTTATCTCTTTTGTGATGCTTGAAGAAGAAGTAGTAGTAGTAAAATGAGGTCCATATACATTGGCTCTCTGGGTTTCTGTCTTTTCAAAGAGAATCTGCCCAGTAGCCTGTATGTGCCTTCCCAATCATTCAATCCTAAAAATGTAAAACACTCGTATCAATATTAAAATGAACAATATTTTAAAAATATGGATACCACTTGCCATGCAAACTGTGGGAATTGGGGATATTCATCTTTTTCCCTCCCCCATGCCTACTTCCTGGGCAAAAGTGTTGGTGGGCTTCTAAATACGTAACTTAGTGCTAGTAGAATTCTTCTCATTTTGAGAAAAAGTCTCTGGTAAAATGCACAGATGGTTGTATAACTGCAAATCTCAGAAAATGTACCACGAATAGCAGTGCACAGGAATTAGGCGTCAGTTTTACCCCCATTTTATATAGTAAGGTGGAAGGTAGGTATTTTCCTTATTAAAATAAAATATGTTCTATCAGCTGACAGTTTTTGTTTGATCAGTCAGAGAGCTTAAATTCTTAGGCGTCAATTTGTGACATCCTTACTTACATTGGAGAGCACTGACTTCAGTGGGACAACTCCTGTAACTGCTCACCATTGCAAGTAAGGGGCTCACAATGTGACCCTTACTTGTGGCTTTATCTCAATGCTCTTGCCAAAAACCTTCTTGTTTCTCAGAAGCACAATACAATGGTAAAATAGACTAAAGGATGCTACAGCTAAGGTATCTAAACATGGGATGTTGACATAAATTAATTCTGAACTCTGCTGGGAAGCCGATGGATGGAGCCATGTAAAAATGATGTCACTAGGATTCGTGCAACTCCTTGTGTTAATAAGAATCATTAAATGAAAAAGAGATACTATTTGTGGGACCAATCCAGTGCCATTGTAATCAAGAAGAGTGCTGCCATTAACTTCAGTGGGTGCAGAATCAGGCACCTAAATTGTAATGTTCATGAACACTCATGGCACTATAAACATACTAAATTATTAATAATTGAAAAGTATTTATTTTTAAAAAATCCTTTGACATCTGAACTGTATCATATATTTTCTAAAAACTCTTTGTTAGTTGGAGGGTTGTGCTGTTATGGCTCCTGAAATACAAATCAGGTTCAGATTGCCCAGATTAGAATCCAGAAAACATTTGCTAATGGTTGATGATGGTCACTGATTCTCATGCAGGAAATAATGAATGGCCAGTTGAATTATCAACAAAGAAGACACTTCTTTAGAAGCAAGCAACCTTATATGCTATTACTAAGGATCAGATTTTGTCAGGGATATTTTTCGTAAAAATCAGAAGCAGGTCACGGGCAATAAAATAAAAAAATCACGAAAGCCCATGACCTGTCCATGATTTTTACTAAAAATATCCCTGACAAAATGGGGAGGGAGGAGGGTCCAGCACCCACAGCAGCTGGGCTGCTGTGGGGTCCAATCCCTGCCCTGGTGGCTGGGTAGCTTAGGAGGCTCTGGCCACCCCCCTCAGCTACGCTGCTGTGGGAAGGAGAGGGGGGTCCTGCCACAGCTGGACAACTGCAGGGAACCCAGCCACCCGTGGGGCAGTAGATGTCATGGATATCACAGAAGTCACAGATTCTATGATCTCCATGACATAATTGTAGCACTAGCTATTAGTAGACAGTAACTTGAATTTACAGTGCCAAAGTGAGAGAGATCTGAGCTCCAGAATTTGTCCCTCACCCCATTCCCCAACAGGAGTTAAGTCCCAGGGAGTTGCCTGATTTAAAAAAAAAATCACTGGAATATAAATTATTATTATTATTTTATTTTTCAGGCTGAAGGAATAAAACAGAAGGTTAAAGAAAATCTATAGGGAAAAAAATTCAGGGAAAGACTAAAATTAATTTTAGAGTCTGATATGAACAGTTATTCAATGCTCACTCCTACAGTATTACTGATCTCCTGTGCTTTGCTCCCCAGCTCAGACTTGCCTTATGGCATTATGGGTGTTACTTCAATTTTTGCTCTCCCAATGTGAGGTCAGTTTTCTTCTTGTCTGAAGTATATTGGGAGGGGATGCAGAATAGAGATGGGCAGGAAATGGTTTTCCCATCCTGCAAATATTTCCAAGAGTTTAAAAAAATTTCCTGCTGCAAATTGGGACAAAAAGTCAAAATTGCAAAAATATTTGTGATCCAAAAAACTCCAAGGTTTTTGCAGTTGTTTGGGTCCATCAAAATGTTTTAACTTATTTTGAAATTTTGATTTTGTCCTTTCCCCCCACCCCTAGCTGAAGCTTAGCTTAGGTTTTGAAATGGAATGTCATTTCAAATTGGAAAACTGTAATTTTTCATTTTGAAAATGTTGACATTAAACATTTTGAAAGTTCTGAAAAGTCTCCAAATCCAGTTCCTGTTTCACAAACAGTTTTAGTTTTGGAAGATTGGCTTTTTTTTTTAATTTAAAACTAAAATTGAAAAAAAAGATCATTGAAAAAACTCCCAACCAGCTTTCATGAGGAAACAGATCCTATTTCCCATTTTTTATGAATAACAAGATTGAGATATTTGAGATAACAGTGACAAAGCTTCCTAGAATGAGAATAGAAATAATTATGGTTCTCATTACAGACAAATGCACACTGGTGTAAATAAGTAACTCCATTGAAGCAAATGGAATTATGCTGATGCAAGCAAGGGAAGAATTAGGTCTCACTTTGCTGTTCAGAAACACTGATAATTACAAGGCATTTTTAAAATAGTGGGTTTTACCTTTGTCCTTTCTCCTCCCGCAGTTCTTGTGCAGTATGCTGGCTGGTTGCCACCTTTCTTGTCAGAGCTGATTACATTTCTTTGTTTTTTTATGTATAGTCTGTGAAGTGCTTTGGGATCCTTCAGGGTGAAAGGTGCTATAGAAATGTAAAATGTTACTATTTTGCATAAATTGCTTCATTATTTGTGGTTTAAAGCTGTAATAAAATAGCTAGCTACTCGGACTGGCTGACTCAATGATAGGTAATTGGATACAGAGTTCTTCACTTTCAGGTCATCAGCTCAAAGCTGGCCCCAGGCTATTTGGCCTATGTTTAATGAGTAGGTGATGTTTCATTCTATTTCCTAGTGGTTAAATGTCCACATCACAAAAAACTCTAGCACAGTTGTCATTAACAGGCTTAGCAATCTCACCTGAGAGGTTAAGGAGGAATGGGCTAGGAGACTTAACTACTCTCACATCCCTAGAGGTTGTCCCTTAAGGTCATGGTTGAGATTCATGATGAAATGCGGGGAAATTTCGCTGCCATTCATGCCTGTGTTGTACATATTTTCTGGACTATTAAAGAGCATCAGTCTCCAGGGCTATCAACCCTGCACCTTTCCCAATTACTATATTTACTTCATATTTGTGTGTGTGTGTGTGTGTGTGTGTGTGAGAGAGAGAGAGAGAGATGGTCCAGAACAGTTTCGTACAATATAGATATATTGAACGTTTGAGGGTGTTTCCTGCAAAGAATATTTCTTGCTATTTTATTTTAAAACAATGTAGGGAGTTTACAAAGAGACATGCTTTACCTCTCTTGGAGTTCAGTCTTGAAAAGTTCTGAGCACTTTGACCCTGATCCAGCAAAAGACTTTCAGAAGCACCTAAGTGACTTAGGAACCTAAGTCCTATTGAGAGTCAATAGGACTATCGCTCCTAAGTCACGTAGATGCTTTAGAAAATTCCACTTCCCCAGTAGAATTTTAAACTTGTGAGTAGTTCAGGTGAAGTCAATGGGTCCACTCATGCGTAAATTAAGCACATGCTTAAATCCTTGCTGGATTAGGGCCAGAGGCCTCTCCATCTTGTGAAATCGAGCCCTTAAATGTAGGCACTTGGGCAGACAATCCCTCAGACTCTGTCCACTGTAAAAACACAGGACACCCAAGTTGAACTGAATGCTAAATAACACCACATGGGTTTGCAGTGGTCTGTGACTGGAAAGGTTCACTGGAAGCAATTTGCAAAGAAATCCTTAGGAAACCACCTGGATGGTTATTTTAAATTAAAATAGGAAGAGATGCCACTTATTAAAAAAATAATTTTTCAATACTAGGTTTAAGGCTCTGTACATATGATAGTCATTAAACCTTATTTAACTCTAAAATTATCTGGCCTCCTTAATTCCACAGGGACTGTAAGGATCTAGGTTTAAAAATGAAACATAATGTCTGGATGACAAACATATCATCCTCGATGTGGAATAATTGTTATAGAATATTGTTCTCAATCGAGCCCATAAAAAAGCCAAGTAGTGTATACAAAATATATAATAAATACAGTTTTACACTATATTTAGGGCCTTATCTTTTGCCCGTTGCCAATGATTTCAACAGGCACAGGATCAGAGCCATTGAGATTGTGGGTATGCCCGTGCATATATGTGTTTAGAACAAATGATTTATCCAGCCACATTCTCAATCTATTTTCACACACTGTTCAAACAGTCTATGCAATTTCCTTATTATAATATTGCTGCTTTCGAGATAATCCTAGTGTGCCCTGAGATCTGAGCTCTCAAAATTCAGATGTTGTTCAGACTGGAACCTTTTAGCAGAAGCACTGAATTTGTCATTTTTTTTTGCACCAAACAGCTGTGGTGTGCCTCACCACCCTTTCCCTAAGGATGAAATACGCTGCAGGGAGGGTGTTGTAAGCATTCCGGAGCTAGCCAGCTAAGCTGGAATCATTACTGGACTGGCTTGTGTACTGCTTTGAAGAAGTCTCCCATTAGAATTAAAACATCCCACAACTCCCAACACAACAGGCCTATTCTTGAGTGTAGCTGACTGCTGAAAACATAAGGATAGTGGCAAGATGGGGGGAAGGGAGAAGAAAAAGAGGCTAATAGATAAAAAGGGGCAGCTCTTGTATGTGAGTGGAATTTCCTCTGAGTACAGGATATTCTTTATCATTGACTGGTCACAGGAAGGAAAATGGGAAAACTGTGTTTCCTGTAAGGGAAAAAAAAAAATCAATAGGCCTTGAAAATACCTGAGATGGAAAGAACCTTTTGCCTTCCCACCAACAAGTACAAATGTTTTTAAATTCTTTTGAAGCATGAACTTGGTATAAAAACAGTTTGCCTCTCGAAATGAGACTTTAAATGCACACGTACCCTATTTTTTTTAAAAGTGTCTTCATGTGCTGTCCAGGCCATACTGGTCTTATCTGTTCATTTTGAGAAGTCTCTAATTCATGAGAATCTGTTTGAATCAATGCTGTTTCTTTAAAAAAACACAAAACAAAACAAAAACTGATTTCAAGGAGCTCTTTCCTTCAGAGACAATATTTCTGTATTAATGTATTAAGTATTAATGACTTAATGGACCACTTAGCATTATTATATTGTCACTGTCATATCCCTTTAACAGAAGAAGATAGCCATAGAGGGGAACATGGAGTCTGTGCTTGATTTGGGCAAACAGAATTTTCTCTTGCAGCTACTTTCTGCTTAGAGTAGATGGCAGAACTATGGGCCTTACTCCTGTGAATAATGCCATTGGAGCCAATGGGGCTAGTAATGAGTAAAGGCTGTAGGAGTGGATACATGTGCATGTGCAGAGAGATCTAGAACACCTCATTGATTAGTATAATAGTTTTTCTGTCTGCAAATATGTGCCCTAGTGGCAGCTCCTCTCTTACTAGACATGGACCTGAGCCTCTGAGTTTATGCCTGTGTCATACCTTTACTTCCTCTAAAGTTGGGGGTGTTCAGGGGCAGGGTTCTGCTTTGGGACCACGCTTGTTTATAGCAATCCCAATGGCATAACTGAAAGGCAGATGATGAGGTTAAGCTAGTAACCCAGCGCTGCAAGTGTAAAAAAACAAAATAAAAGGGGAGTGGGAGGCAAAGATGAGCTGTCGCAATTTCACAAGAAAATTAATATAGCTTTTTTTAAAAGGAGGAAGAAGAAAAGAAAAAGGATTGGGATTAAAAATAAAACAGCCAGAAAGGCCTGGAATTAAAAGAAAGCTTTTGGAATGATCTAACTTTTATTTTATTACATTAGAGAAGACAAAAAAAATCAATAGCTGGTAATTCAGACATAAATGAATTATATAGGCCACTGACACAATGGACTAAACTTTATAACAACCACATCTGATGCCGTCAAGCCACAGGCTTCGGTGGCGCCAGTAATAATTATGGCCGATCACCTCTAATTCAGTGCTGCCTTGCTTGATAAAGGTGTCACTCGGCATGGCTGCAGCATCAATATCGATTGGGGATGTCACACAGGAGGGCAGCCTGCTTTCCCACTTGAATGGGACAAACCACTGCTTTTTCCCCTTCTCACCCTGCCTGTGTCCTATACTGATATGTCCAGAAAATTAATCATTTAAATTCATGACTGAAACCAACCAAGCTGAAATTAGCAGCATTGACCCCTGGAAGTATATATCTTTAAGATCATTGATAGCCATAACAGCATCCTGGGAAAACTTCACTACTTAACAATAATCGCTATTGCTTTGCAGCATATGGGGCATTAAACGGCTGGAGTGATCAATCATTCAGCTACAAAGAGCCATTTACTGCCAAGATACTTCTAAGCAATAGAAAATATTTTGCTATAACATGAAACCATAATATGAACAAAATATCATTGGCTTTTGTATTTTCACCAGATTTTATGAAAGCTCTGGGTGTCTTTCCCAAGTCTTTTGTAATACTGAAATTTACCCTGAGCTGTCCAGTGAAGTGATAGGTATGGAAAAGGTGGATGTGGCTGGCAACCCAGATGTCAGTAAAGGCTTTTCTGTTTTATTTGTATAGGGTGGTGGTTGGATTTTCTGAGCTGCTTGTTGAAATTCTTCTCTTGACCTGTAGATAAAAAGGACCCATTCTGGTTATCCTCGCAATGCTCTAAGTGCAAGTCATGCTGATTTTTCTGTAGTTCCGTAACGTACGTTTTCACATTTGGCATATTCAAGGATAATAGATGTTATTGGAAATTTAATGTTACTTTTTAAAAACACAAGCATTGCATTTTACAATGGAGCTACGTTTTTACTCCACTGATCAAAAGTAATTGTGAAAGAACAGTAAAAGAAACCTCGGTGATGTTAAGCTACCCTGATAGACACATGGTGTATTTCAGCCCTTTGTAATATAGCTGCTAAAGTTGGAAACACTTGTGTCATAAAACTACAATATTTCACTTGAAAAGTTTCCTCTTTTTTAAGTAATCTTTACCAGTTCCAGTGTATTGTCCATTTAAGTATATGGAATATTTCTTAAGTTTGTAGAAAAATCTCTTTAAGTTCAAAACTAAATACATAGAGGTGCTGCAATGGTGTGATTGAATATGGTAGGGTTTGGTGGTGGTTGGTTGTTGGGTTTTTTTTGTTGCTTTTAGATAAGAGTCTGACATCCTCTGGAAAGAAAACACCTGCACATTTCAGCTCACTGACAGCCCAAGAAACTCAAAAGAGCCCCACAATTATCCTGCAAAAATGGGGGCCTAGTTTCAAGTTCTTGCCAGGTTTACACAGCTTGAAGTCAGTGGAGTTGCTCTGATTTAATTAATCAAATCTGTACAAGTGCAAACACCTATACTGAATATTTATTCTCCCTACATCCTAAAAGATCCCCCCCACCCTCAAAATTGTCTCTTTTACACTCCTAGTCTCCCTTTCTTCTTTGCCCTCCCTTCTCCTTTCCCAGTTGCTCTTTCTCCTTCTTGAGATCCTGAAACACATGGGCATTTTTGTGTGTGTAATATCTTCTGATCAAAACCAGTAAATCACTGACAGCCCAGTTCCCCGGGTTTTACTCTGATTTCGCAGGCAGCTGTTCTGGCCATTCTGAGACAGCACTGTTTCTTTCTCTGTTTACCCGTTTCCAATAGCAATTGCACCACCAAGTCTCAGTACGTCTGGAACTTGGCCTGGGGCTGTTTTGGTTACATTGAAGTTTTTGCTTCAGTTCTGCCAGATTTAAATGGTGACTTCACCAGCATTGAGCTAAAAAGGAGAGCAGGGAGGCGGGAGGTAGTGTAGAGAGAGAGAAGGCCAGAGCATTACATCATCATTTGGACTGGAATCAAATGGGAAGGATATGACTCACTCGGGCTAGTTAAGCTTTGGCTCAAGTTCTACATATACTCATTCCAGGGCTCTCATGTTCTGCACCTCAGCAGGGAATTCAGGCTCAGTGATGTCCATGAGGTTTGTTTTTAATTTTCTTTTCCTTTTCTGATTTCTATAGACTTTTCTACCGCCCCTCCTTCTTCCCTTTCTACTCCTCCTACATCTCGATCCCCCTTTCCTGCTCTCCTTTTCACTTTGCTAGAGTTTTTCTGGTGAGTGTAACCTGGACTTGTAGAGCAGAAGCTGATTTTAAAATGAACCAAACCCAAACAAGGAGCAGCAAACTCAAGAGAAGTCCCCCCACCCACCATCACTGTGTTGCTCTTAATCGGAGGAGACAGAGAGAGAGTTAAAATACAGGGACCAATCGCTTCGATGGTGATGTAATGCTGGAACTGCAGGGTTGTTAAGTAATGTGAGAGCAAGGGGGTCAGGGTTGCAAAGCATTTACCTGCTCCCAAGGGAGTTTAAGTTTATTATCAATTGCAGTGACTGTAACTGGCTTCAGACTGCAATCTCTAATTATTCACAGACTCTCCTTTTTTATCTTTTATTATTAAAAGTTAAACTATATTATGGTATTTTAAAAAATGTGATATTATCACAGCTGCAAATTATTTTCCACCAGGGTTTTGATATTTTTTAAAATGGTTTGAAACTGGGTGTCTATTTCACAAAAAGACCAAAAAAAAAAAAAAAAAAAAAAGGAAAGAGCAAGCGAGGATGGCTCTTTAAGTGTAACTGGTGAATTTCTAACTGTATGAAGAGAGCAGCTTAGCCACTGTCTAATAGAGCAAGTAAAAGGTCTTACAGTTAAAGTTACTCTCTAGAAAATAAATCATTTAAGGAGGCAATTTATGTAGCTCATCTCTTGGAGCCTTGGTGCTCCACACTAATGCCTGTTGACATCATTCTGACTCTGTTTGTCTTTTTTTTTTTAAACTAATGATCGCTACGGCCCCAATCCTGCAGAGTAAACCACATGGACATAAATTGCACCCATCCAGTACCACATGGGAGTCTGTGGGGTTTATGCCTACCCGTGGCTCTCTTTGAAGGATGAGGGCCTTCAGGTGCTTATATTTGTACTTCCCATTAACAGACTTGAAGACATTTTGTTTGAGACTAACCATGTATAGAAAAATGTGATATTTCCTCCGTAGATTCATGGTGTGCAGGTGCAAATACATTGCCATTCATGTGGGACAAGTAGGAATTAACATTAAGTAAATACCTATCTGTATGGGTGCACTTAGATGTGGGCTGAACAAGAGATCCCTGGTATCTGTAGGTATCCTCGAAGTACTCAGTCTCCTCACAGGAGCTCCGAATCAGGTTTCTGTGTCAAAAGTTGTCAGCCATTAAGATACCATTCCTGGAAGAGACCCCCCTCAGGGACTTTACATCACTGATGCTCACAAGGAGAGTGGCTTCCATTGGTTCAGCAGCAGACAGGGGACCCGATTCAGCAAAGCACATCAAAGTGCTTTGCTGAATAAAAATGGTCCTAAGCACACACTGAAGTGCTTTTCTGAACTGGGACCAGAGTAAGTAAAATATCAGATATTGTTCTCAGTTACAATCATGAAACCCCATTACTATATCTGAGGCCGAATTTAACTCCTGACCTTCTCCTGGGTCTCCAGAACCTATCTATAATTTTCCACACAGTAAACATGTAGCCACATTTTCATAAGTGCCCTGATTTTCAAGCTGGATAGTTAGCCTTGCTCATGGGCCAGACTTTTACAGTTTTAAAGGCCAGCCTGAGGCTACACTGAATATTTGGCCAACAGTGTGCCACATACAATTCAGATATGCCACATGGGTCACATTCTCCAGCCCTCCATTTAAGGTATGGGTCTTGCGGAGGGGACTTGTACTGCTTTGGGAGTTCCAATAGGAAATCTGTCTGACTTGTATTTTCTCCTAGAAGCCTTGGGAAGTGCACACTGCAATGTTTATTGTAGCTCCACCACTTTTGGGGGAGATGCAGTGTGTGATCCTCCCAAGGCCTGACCAGTTCTGGTAGATGGCATTGCCTTTCCCTCATCCTTCCTCTCCCTGCCCCTTTGAGAGGCTGGGGGTGGGGGAGGAACGGAAGAGAATGACTGTCAGGGCTTGTGCAGTGCCTGCTTCCTCCAGGCACACTGTGGCTTGTCTTGTGCAGAAGTACAAAGTAGAGGATGACTTGTATTATCCTCCCCCTCTTGTGCACAGATACAGGCCTTGCCACAATCCGTTTGCATCTATACAGATACCTATCCTGACACACATACTGTGTGCATGTTATTTCCCTTATCATAATGAAATGTATATAAAACATATTATACAGACCGGTCTAGCAGTCCAGTGGCAACACATTGCATTAAAGAGAGAGGGCTGGGGAGGGGGTTAGTTTGGCTCTCATGTATCTCAAACCATCATGTATCTCATACCAACAGGTATGTTAGCAACAAGAAGAAGGTCAGGGAAAATGTGGGACCCTTACTGAATGGGGGAGGCAATAGATGATGTGGAAAAGGCTGAAGTACTCAATGCTTTTTTTGTCTTGCTCTTCACAGACGAGGTCAGCTCCCAGACTGCTGCACTGGGCAGCACAGTATGGGGAGGAGGTGAGCAGCCCTCAGTGGTGAAAGAACAGGTTAAGGACTATTTAGAAAAGCTGGACATGCACAAGTCCATGGGTCCAGATCTAATGCACCCGAGGGTGCTGAGGGAGTTGGCTGATGTGATTGCAGAGCCATTGGCCATTATCTTTCAAAATTCATGACAATCGGGGGAGGTCCTGGATGATTGGAAAAAAGGCAAATATAGTGCCCATATTTTAAAAACAGAAGAAAGAGAACTCGGGGAACTACAGACTGGTGAGCCTCACTTCAGTCCCTGGCAAAATCATGGAGCAGGTCCTCAAGGAATCCATTTTTAAGCACTTGGAGGAGAGGAAGGTGCTCAGGAAAAGTCAACATGGATTCACCAAGGGCTAGCCATACCTGACCAACTTAATTGCCTTCTATGATGAGCTATCTGGCTCTGTGGATATGGGGAAAGCAGTGGATGTGATATATCTTGACTTTAGCAAAGCTTTTGTTACGGTCTCCCCCAGTATTCTTGCCAGTAAGTTAAAAAAGTATGGATTGGATGAATGGACTATAAGGTGGATAGAAAGCTGGCTAGATTGTTGGGCTCAACTGATAGTGATCAACAGCTTGATGTCTAGTTGGCAGCTGGTATCAAGCGGAGTGCCCCAGGGATCGGTCCTAGTACCGGTTTTGTTCAACACCTTTATCAGTGATCTGGATGATGGGATTAATTGCACCCTCTACAAGTTCATAGATGACACTAAGCTGGGGGGAGAGATATGATGGAGGGTAGGGATAGGGTCCAGAGTGACCTAGACAAATTGGAGGATTGGGCCAAAAGAAATCTGATGAGGTTCAACAAGGACAAGTGCAGAGTTCTGCACTTAGGAAGGGAGAATCCCATGCACAGCTACAGGCTGGGGACTGACTGGCTAAGCGGCAGTTCTGTAGAAAAGGACCTGGGGATTACAGTGGACGAGAAGCTGGATATGAGTCAGCAATGTGCCCTCGTTGCCAAGAAGGCCAATGGCGTATTGGGCTGTATTAGTAGGAGCATTGCCAGCAGAGCGAGGGAAGTGATTATTCCCCTCTATTTGGCACTGGTGAGGCCACACCTGGGGTATTGTTTCCACTTTTGGTCCTCCCACTACAGAAAGGATGTGGACAAACTGGAGAGAGTCCAGCGGAGGGCAATGAAAATGATCAGGGGGTTGGGGCACATGACTTACAAGGAGAGGCTGAGGGAACTGGGCTTGTTTAGTCTGCAGAAGAGAAGAGTGAGAGGGGTTTTGATAGCAGCCTTCATCTACCTGAAGAGGGGTTCCAAAGAGGATGGAGCTTGGCTGTTCTCAGTGGTAGCAGATGACAGAACAAGGAGCAATGGTCTCAAGTTGCAGTGGGAGAGGTCTCGGTTGGATATTTGGAAACATTATTTCACTAGGAGGATGGTGAAGCACTGGAATGGGTTCCCTAGGGAGGTGGTGGAATCTCCAACCTTAGAGGTTTTTAAGGCCCGGCTTGACAAAGTCTTGGCTGGGATGATTTAGTTGGTTTTGGTCCTGCTTTGAGCAGGGGATTGGACTCTTCCAATCCTAATCTTCCATTATTCTATGATCAGGGGCTTGTAGTGCTGAGAAAGCAACGCACCACATCCTCTATTGGGCTGGGGGAGCATATCATATTGGTCTTAAGGAACACCCTATAACTGATTCATGTAGCCACATGGATGGCCTTCACAGGGAGCTGCATCCACCCCACACTGGGCTTGAAGCCAGGTGAAATGAGTAAAGGGGGAAATCCTGAAGACTGCCCCCACCAAAAAATACATTGTGTGTCAGATGTCTGTATTCCTGGTCACTTCTGCTACTAGAATAAACTTACTTTAGTGTAACACAATAGAAAAGGAGATTGAATCTCTCTCTCTCATGTATATCCCAACAATAAAAGCACATGACTGATGAGACAACTGCTCCCAAGAAAAATCAAACAATACTAGGTATGCTCAAAATGGAAAGGGTCCAGAGTGATAGGTGCTTTTGCAATGCAAATAGGTATAGGACAAAATATTTGAAAGTAGCTACTCTTTTTGCGTTCCTCCAGTTTTGGGTGCCCAGCTTGAAAGACCGTGGACCTGATTTTTAGATGTGCTGAGTACCTGCAACTCCACTTGATATCAATGGGAGCAGTGGGGATTAGCATTTCCGAAATTCAGGCCGAAGGTGTTTCAAGCTGGGAACCCAAAACGAATAGATACTTTTGAAAAATGTCAGCCATGGTTATTAGAGCTGTGCAAAACTTTTTCAAGGAAGCCTGAATTCACAAGGTTTCATGGCTCATTTTAAAAACACATTTCTTAGAAGTTGACGCCAGCTGCAAAGAGGATTCAGCCAGGCTTTCTCTCCCCACACAGGTGCTTTTCCCCACAGGCCCAGGGTCTCTTCCTTATCCGTAATTGTCTTCTGCACAAGGGGTGGGGCGGGGTCACGGGTCTGAAAAACCCCTGTGGCAAAGTGTTCTGGGATGGCTGGCTGGGCAGCTGTCCCCCTTCTTTAGTGTTTATGGAGCTAGCAAGTTCAACCCATTTCCAGTCCACAGAAGCCATGTTTAGGGGAACTGTCTGGCTGTTCAGCCACTTGGCAGCAGTGGTTCTCCAGACACTACTTTTAGTCATTCTGATAATGACTTCCCTGATCTTTATCTCCACTTGGTGCCCTAAGCAAGTGAGCCACATTAAAAGAGAATTCCAAGGACTACTGTGCCATGTTTAGTGTTTAAAATTAGAACTGGGCAAATAACTGGTTTTTCGGTTTGCTGGCAGTTCCAAAAAGAATCAGAATTTTTTTTGTCATTGAATATTGGTAAAACAAAACATTTCATTTAGAAAATGTCCCAACAAGATATTTTGATTTTTTTCTGAATATTTTAATGGGCCTTTTGTGTATGGGGGTTGAGGGGGAGGCATGAAATTGACATGGATTCGCTGAATGTTTTGATCAACCCAAATGTGCATTTTCTGCTGAAAAAAAGCTTTGGCTGAAAAATTCAAATTTAAATTGGTGCTAAATTGGGGGGCAGGCAGTAGTATTGTCTGCTGATGAGAATATTTTCTTTGAATTGAGGAACTAACTTGGTGTTATTTCCATACTGACTTGACTATCTTTAGTACCGCAAGAATTGAACTTAAGTGAGTGGACCAACCAACTTCTACTGTCCAATAGAACCCGTGAGAGGGTCAGTTACAAAGTTCATCAGCTCCCTGCTCTCCTCCATGGTTTGACTCCAGGTAAAGGGGATCCCACAGACTCTTAGTGAAGGGGGTTCTCTTGGAGAGCAAGTGGGAGCTGATTTTGCTGATTTTGCTTCAGAATGAGAAGATTTCACTGGATTTGTTTCAAGATTTCAGATTTGTGTAAATTCAGAATTCCACGTGAATATCAGGGGCTGCCATCATGATAGTTTTCTGCAAAATTAGTGTGTTTTTTGCACACACCTAGAAATTATGCACTATCAGCCTGATTTTCACCCAGGATCACCAGTGTGAATCAATGAAGTTATACCACTGCAAAACTGGTATGTAATCAAGAAGGGATTTGAGACCTATCCCTTATGGTAACATATTATATTTGGTGATACAATTATTTTCATAGTTACCATTATCTTTGTCTTCATAGGCATTTTTTTCTCCCCTTATCCCTTCTCTGCCAAAGTTATAGTCAAGTCTTTGTGCCATCTCCTGAAATGGGAATTGCTCTTCTATAATAACATTTTTAGGTGCATAATTTTAAAAAGCAGTCAAGAAAAATCAGACACAAAGTCTCTGGGAACTTTAAGCTGCTGCACCAGTCATTGAAAGGGGCAGAGTAAACTCCTACCCACATTTGGCCAGATCATGTAGCTCTGGGTGTGTTGGAGTCAGAGCAATTCTCATTTTGGGTAAGGTAGTGATGATGGTAACATGAGCCTCACCTAGACCTTCATTCAAGGGAGCACACAGACCAGATTGGGTCCAGTGCCTACACTGGTGATAAAGGGACAGGGGAAGGCTTCTTATGTCCTTCCTCTCCTTACCTCCGCATGCTCCTTTGTTCACTCACACATGGCTGGGCGTAGTCCAGTCCCAATTGTTAAAATCACCTTCACTTGCCACGAAAACTACAGTTAGGATAATAGATTAAGTTACTTTAGTATTAAGAGTCTGCTGTGTCATTCTCTGCACTTAAATAATAGATGGACAAGATAAGTAGATAATTGATTCCTTGCATCTAACTCCTGTTTGCCATAATCCCTTTAAAACCATTGGTACTCATCATAATAATGGTAATCTCCATTAATTCATTTAGTGTTAATGTGGATCCAATTTGTAATCTCAAAACAGTAATTTTGCCATCACAGTTTAGTGTTTGTTAGTATCCACTTAACTATGTTTTCCCTCTCTACTGCAAAAGGACTTGCCCATGCTTTAGTTTTCCCACCTAGCTGAAGTGGTGATTCTCCTGATGGGAATTTGCTCCTGTATTCAGATTTATATTTCCCTTTATACCAAAGAAAGGTGGATCTCTGTGGAAATGCTCCAGCTGACTTTCTGCACCCTGTCATTTACTAATGCCTTCCACTTCAACACCAAACATCAGGGAGCACATGTCTTCCTGCTCACTACTCAGATGACATTCCTTTCTAGATTTCCTCAGAGACATAACCTCACTACAGTCTTTTATACTATTGTCTCAGAGGGTGGGCTGGTAGGAGACACAACCCTTTATCTTGGCTTGGAGACAAAATATCTGTTGCCTGCTAGCGCATTCTCCCATGTGTGCTCTGTTTATGGGTGGAGTGCACTGTCCCACTGCCCAAATAGTTTCCAGTTTGTCCAGCCGATTCTGGAGAGGGAAAAAAATGTCTTGACTTAGGACCTGATCCAAAGCCTGTTGGAGTGAATGGGAGTCTTTTCATTGACTTCAGTGAGCTTTTGATGAGCTTATAAAGCTCCTCTCTTTGTTTCCCTAAACACCTACATCTTTGCGACTCTTCCATCTGTTCTTCTGGACAGCAACTTTTGTATCAAAGATGACCCAAAAGATTAACACAAATTTTGGATCACTACCAATAGTTGGGCACCACCCTTCCCATAGGAGGTGTGTCTACTCTTAAATGTGACATACAGAGTCTCTAATACATTGGTCCTTTTCTTCTTCACCTCCAAATAGATTGTAAAGCGTTGATTATCAAATAGTGCAGCCTAATGAAACGCAACACGTGGTCTGTTTTATTTAGTGGAATTCTTAGATTCAGACACAGCCAGTAAAATATCACTCACTCAATAGAACACTTTTGGTTCCAGACCCACTGCCATAATTATTTTAGAGCCTTGGTGTTTCATTATAGCCACAGCACGAGGTTCCAGTGTTAAAATGAATAACAGTGGTATGAAGACGCTGGTTACAACTCTGAAAGAAAGACGCAGCTTTCTGCACATCAGAATTACAACCAGGATATATCAGCAGATAAAATTACTTTTCAAAGTGGGTATTTTATTTATCTTAAATGGTACAATATGTGGAATACAATACATTTTATTTTTGTGTAGTACCTTTCATACAGCAGTATCACAAGGCGCTTCATGTGTCACAGCCATTTCTTCTATGCAGTCATACATACTAATGCTGTTCGGTACAATATTACCTACAAAAGATATTCATATACATAAGGTAGGGTTTCTGACTTTGAATCCAAGATAACTGTGATTATATCACATTCTTTACTAGGAGCTATTTCCTGCAGTTTGCAAAAGACAGTTTACCAGATGAAGAGAAAGATATTGGGTCACATTCTCTGCTGTGTACATGGGTGCTGCTCTGCAAAGGCCATTAGAGCTGTGCCCATTTATAGTAGAAGAAAATTTCGCCCATTTTCTCTTACCCTGTTGCTCCCTGGACACAGAAATCTCCATTTATCTGAAGACAGTTGATGTCTTTGAAACAGTTTGAATAAATGGGCTTCTACTGTAAAATATATAGAGAAATATGAGTGGTCAAGGGAGTGAAATAATTAAGACTAAATAAGGACTCAACCTACACATTTATTGGACAACCACAGTGTTATGAATTAAGATGTACTATTCTTCCCCCCCCCGCGCGTCCCCCCCGTATTGTGCTGTGCTGATGTATATATGAGTCATATATGACCTCATTACAGCATCAGGTATTAAATCTTTGCTGAGAAGTGACAAAAGACATCCAGTATTATTGTGTGGAATATAAAGTGTGCAGTTCACAAAAGAGTGGATTAACAAGATTCTGCCTGGATATGTAAAGTGATGTGGGCCGAACCTTTTCCATCAAAATGTTTTTTGATTAAAAATTGGGTTTTTGACAAAATTTAAATGGTTGTGGAAAGCTTTCAACATTTTTTGGTCAGAAAACTGAAAATGTTTGCCAAAAATCAGTTATGAGAAGATGGAATGTGGTCCGTTTTGTGGGGGTTTGTTTTGTGACAAAAGTAAAAATTTTCTGCAGAAAATTGATGACAATGATAAATATTTTGTTTCTAAATCTAAATTTTCCATGGGGTGGGGAGTGGAAAATTTTTGACCACCTTTGATTGAAAGGACAATGAAGTGACAAAGCTAATGTTAGAGCATCTGTATCTTTTTGAATTCTGGAGGACTTTAGCATTTGGTCTCAACCTCTTCACCTTGCACCCAAGAAATATGGTTGGTGTTAGTATATTCAGTAGTGACATTTAGATATCCATGCACCACCTAACTGATCCCTTTCATCTTCTCTAAATACTGGATCTTAAGCTTGAGAAGACCAACATTTTGCATTGTTATCAAGAGGCCCTGCTTTTGTGAGGTGATACTTTAAAGTGGAGATTCAATTGAATTGAGTGCAGAGGGACACTAGCCTGCTTTATCCAAGAGTCTTATATTGAGGACAGTGTATTGGATTTCAGAGGAATATCTGAATATATGGTGTACTGTAATTATCATATGGGACAAATGTTAAATACCCAAAATGAATTAACTGATTGGCTCAATGTGAATTAACAGACTCAGTCAAAATTCCCAAAAGAATTTTAAAAACCCCCTCTCTCCACTACAAAACGAGGTCCAACCCATTCAGGCAAAAACCTGATCCAGACCCTGGCAGATGAGCATGAATTTTGCTTTGGAGGCCTACAGAGTCTGGAATCAATTGTGGGCCTACAGAGTCTGTAATACATTGCTTCCTTTTTTCTTCCCCCATCTCCTCCAAACAGATTGTAGAGCTTTGATTGACAACTAGTGCAGCCCAATGAAACATTCCAAGTGAAAGTGACTGTAAGCCTTGTGAACCCCTACTGGAAACAGTTGCTATGAACGTGTGTGAACTAAATCTACAAAAAGAAAAGGAGGACTTGTGGCACCTTAGAGACTAACAAATTTATTTGAGCATAAGCTTTCGTGAGCTACAGCTCAGTTCATCGGATGCATTCAGTGGATGAATGTGCATCCGATGAAGTGAGCTGTAACTCACGAAAGCTTATGTTCAAATAAATTTGTTAGTCTCTAAGGTGCCACAAGTCCTCCTTTTCTTTTTGCGAATACAGACTAACATGGCTGCTACTCTGAAATAAATCTACAAAGTATCACACTGCTTCAGTGGAGGTAGGATAGCAAGGTGATTGGAGAACTAGGAGAGCAGACATCAGTATTGGGTGGGTAGCAAGGAGGGAGAGAGCAGCAATTGCAGAGCTGGTTGTCTGGGAAGAAGGGCATTAGAGATTGGTGGGATTGCAGATGGGGCTAGGGATGAAAAAGTAACTAACAAGACATGCATTTATCGCAATCATTTTGCTTTTATATGTTTTATATGTCTATTGTCTGCCTATCTGTCTTGTCTGTTTACAGGGCAAGGACCATGTGTTCGTATGTATCTGTATAGTGCCAAGCACAAATCGTCACTATTATAATGAAAATGATATATCATAATTTAAGGTGCTGCAGTGATGGTACTTGTTGACATTTACTATTCTAATAATATTCATTTAAATTGCAGTGAGCGATTGATGAAATGGTTAAAATAAATAGGAGAATATTGACAGATTTAAGGGGTTTATTTTCTCATCAGTGGGTTTGTGGGCAGGTGAGATATGGATGTAACTTTTATTAGGACGAATGGGAGTTTCGTGCATAAATCCTCAGTAGTAGTGAATTCCTGTTGGTGAAGAGAAAGCGAGACTATTTAATTTGCAAATGCCCTTTAATTATTTGAAATCCTTGTCCCAGTATAAAAGTCTCATCAGTACTCCTGGCAGACGGTCTCCATTACAATTTCCTGGGGAAAGTTTTCTAAGGTTTTTAACACTCCACTAGTGTTATCATTGGTGGGAGAACTAGAGTAGAAAAGGTTCAGGCAACTATAGCATTTTTCCCACCATGATTTCGGACCCTGCACAGCGTAGCAGAGCTGAACTGACAGCAGCAATGGGGGAAACTTTTTGCTGAAAACCCTGGAGTAGGCAAGGCTGATAATATTTGAAACTGTTGAATGCAGGGCATCTCCCAGTTGAGACCTTTACATTGCATTGCAATTAGGGCTGTCAAGTGATTAAAAATATTAATTGTGATTAATCTAACTGTTAAACAATAATAGAATACCATTTATTTAAATATTTTTGGATGTTTTCTAAATTTTCAAATATATTGATTTCAATTACAACACAATGCAAAGTGTACAGTGCTCACTTTATATTTATTTTTATTACAAATATTTGCACTGTAGACAACAAAAGAAATAGTATTTTCATTTCACCTAATACAAGTACTGTAGTGCAATCTCTTTATCATGAAAGTTGAACTTACAAATATCGAATTATGTACAAAAAATAACTGCATTCAAAAATAAAACAATGTAAAACTTTAGAGCCTACAAGTCCACTCAGTCCTACTTCAGCCAATCGCTCAGACAAACAAGTTTGGTTACATTTGCAGGAGATAATGCTGCCCGCGTCTTGTTTACAGTGGCACCTGAAAGTGAGAACAGGCGTTTGCGTGGCACTGTTGTAACCGGCATCGCAAGATATTTACACGTGAGATGCGCTAAAGATTCATATGTCCCTTCATGCTTCAACCATCATTCCAGAGGACATGCTTCCATGCTGATGACAGGTTCTGCTCAATAACGATCCAACGCAGAGTGGACCGATGCATGGTCATTTTCATCATCTGAGTTAGATGCCATCAGCAGAAGGTTGATTTTTTTTCAATTTTTTTTTTTTTGGTGGTTCGGGTTCTGTAGTTTCTGCATCTGAGTGTTGCTCTTTTAAGACTTCTGAAAGCATGCTCCACACCTCATCCCTCTCAGATTTTGAACGGCACTTCAGATTCTTAAACCTTGGGTCAAGTGCTGTACCTATTTTTAGAAATGCTCGCATTGGTATCTTTGCATTTTGTCAAATCTGCAGTGACAGTGTTCGTAAATCAAACATGTGCTGGGTCATCATCAGAGACTGCTATAGCATGAAACATATGGCAGAATGCGGATAAAACAGAGCAGGGGACATACAATTCTACCCCAAGGAGTTCAATCAGTAATGTAATTAACACATTTTTTTAACAAGCGTCATCAGTTTGGAAGCATGTCCTCTGGAATGGTGGCCGAAGCATGAAGGGGTGTATGAATGTTTAGCATATCTGGCACATAAATATCTTGCAACGCCGGCTACAAAAGTGCTGTGTGAACGCCAGTTCTCACTTTCAGATGATGTAAATAAGAAGCAGGCAGCATTATCTCCTGTAAATGTAAACAAACTCATTTGTCTTAGTGATTGGCTCAACAAGAAGTAGAACTGAGTGGACTTGCAGGTGCTAAAGTTTTATATTGTTTTGTTTTTGAGTGCAGTTATGTAACAAAAAAAATCTACATTTGTAAGTTACACTTTCACGATAGATATTGCACTACAGTACTCGTATGAGGTGAATTGAAAAATACTATTTCTTTTGTTTATCATTTTTACAGTGCAAATATTTGTAATAAAAATAATATAAAGTGAGCAGTGTTGTATTCTGTGTTGAAATTGAAATCAATATATTTGAAAATGTAGAAAAACATCAAAAATATTTAATAAATTTCAATTTGTATTCTATCGTTTAACAGTGCGATTAATCACGATACATTTTTTTAATCACCATTCATTTTTTTCAGTTAATTGCGTGAGTTAACTGTGATTAATCAACAGCCCTAATTGCAATTAAATTCCTTTTACTGTTTAGTTGAGGGCATAATCTCCTCCATTCTCCAGCTTTCTATATGGCCATGAAAAATATCTTCTTTTATCTTCCCCACTTTTTTGGCCTAGAAAACCTCATCGCCAAAATTTGCCCACATCTATAACAATTCTAAGTTTGAATGGGATGACTGAGTCAAATCATGTTTTAATTTAGACTTGCTCTGGGCAATGTCAATGAAGTCAACTTTAAGGCCCCAATCCTGCAAACACTTACTTAAGGAAGTCCTTATCTTGAAACTTGCACATCAGTGTTTTCAGGATCGGGGCCTAATGGCCTTGGAAAAAGGTATATGGAAGAGACTCGGAGAATGCCTTTTCTCTCTAAGATTACAAATTCAAAGATATCCTTTCAGAGTATTCAGTGGAGAACACTTAATGTGTCCAGTCCTGCCAAGACTTCCACACAAGAGCTCCCGTTCACTTCAGTGGGACTCCCATGAATGGACTACGTGAAGGGTTGTACTTACTGTGTAGGTTTGCACTTTTACTTAGCATGAGATAGTTTAGAACTTTTCAGAGCTGAAGCATCTGTCCAAGACTTTATACTGTAACTAGTGATTTTGGTGCCTCAAAGGAGCCTGCTTTTCAGAAATGCTGTACACCGCCTTCTGAAAAACAGGTCTCTAAAAGGAGTCTCAAATTGGGCACCCATATTGCTAAACACTTCTCAATATCGGCCTCCTAGGGAAGAATCCTAGATTATTTTTCTTTTCTCTCTTTTTCTTGTGGGATGAATCATGAGTTAATGAAGAAATCCATGAAATTCCGTTTAAAAGTTGGGTTCTATTAGTCATAAAAATGTCCTTTGGGTGAGAAAAACAAAACACATTAAATATTAAATATAGCATTTAGAAGGGATTTTTAATGGACTTTTTTTCTCAAGAAAGATCACAACTGAAAAATATGTAAGCTTAAATCTTATAGGAAGTCTGGAAAAAACTATTGGATTTGCAGGTGTATATGCATTTCTTAGATAGGTCCCTTTTGTGAAAGCAGTTTGGATTAGCGTTCCCCAGCAGATGATGTGAAGATGCCATTTGGTTGTTTTTCTCTGCATTGATCCTTGACACATTATTTTTTTAAAATATTTTCAGATTGGCTGAAGCGTGCATTTATGTGATTGCACCTAATGTCAGACTTTCCCATTTTTCTTGATCTGGAAGGGGACATATCGTGTTCCAGGACGTCATAAAAACAAAATATTTAAAGTATGTTTCAAATAAGAAGAAGAAGAAATGCTTAACTTAATAAAGATGTGAGATTAATTTACAAAGGAAACACTGGCCACGGACCAACAGCAAGCCAAATATTTTGCCAGCAGTTTGCAGTTCAGTCATCCTTGCATATCCAACCTCCAGTGGTACCTCCCATTACTTTTAGAAGTGAGATCTGTCTGGTTTACTTTGTGTTGAATAAACTGATTTTGGTTTACTCAGTTTAAAAACAAAAATAGAGAGGGCCTGATTTTATTTCATTATTCCCAGGGGTAAAGCAGTCCTAGGTAATTACAACCACAGTGCTGTTTTCTCTGTCTTAATTAAAGAGGGGTTTTGCACATAGGATTTTGCACAACATAATAAAATAGTTTGTGGTTTGGCCAGCTCAGCTAAGTGTCACAGGAGCCTATACAATGAGAGAGGCCTTCTGAAAAGTAGGGCTGTGGGGATATCATGCAAGAGTGAGTGAGCAGAGCTGCTTGCCGGTATGCAGGTAGTTTGGAGTTCTTCATATTTAGTGTAAAGACACAATCATAAACCATCCAGTGAACAACATTTCATGTGAACCTATGCGTCAGTGGCATGCTTCTCAGAAGCTATGAATATGGGTTTCAGGAAAATCTGTTAGCAATAACAGGTACTATAGAAATCACAACATTGGTCACACACCTGTGACCAATACTTCTTATTTCTGTAGACTTTTCCGGCAATGTTTGGTTTTTTTTAACTCTTGCAAATAAGCATGATTTATTTCCTAGCAAATCCTTTTCAAGAGAAAGCATCAAAGGGTTTTAAATAATGCACTTGGGCTGGACATGAACAAACTCCCAAACCAAGGCTAAGATGGTCAGTAATTAGGAAAGTCAAATTGGGTGCATTTTGCTGGTTAAATAAATCAAAAATTCCTCATGAAAAAGTAGCATAGTAAAAAGACTTTATCAAGCATAATTAAGAATAAGTGCCTTTCATCGCTACATTAAGTTCTCTGTTCTGCTGCTGTTTGTTTGTTTTACAATCAAACTTAAGATATTTACCTATGTTGCTTTAAATACCCCAACTGTCACCTATAGTTATTAAAATCATCACCCAGCTACTTGATTCCGAGGTATTGGAATATAACCGAGTTGTTCTTGTTCATTAATTGGATTGACACCTGCCTGTTCTTCAGCTGCTCTGAACTTGTAGGTTTGCTCAAATTTATATAATTGCAATTTTGCAAATCCTAGTGGGCCAGATCCTCAGCTGATGTAAATCAGCATCTGTCCATTGACTCCAACAGAGTTGATCTATACACAGTACTACCTGTAGTACTTTAAATCCAGTTAACATGATGAGCCAAATATTAAGCTCTGTCAGCTGTATTTGGTCTTTGTCACAATGTGCTTTGCCTGATCCATTCTAGTCAGCAAGTAAAGTTCACATGTAATCAGTACACTGCAAGGAGGGCTTCAAGATCTAATGCTCAAAGTACCCTAGATGTCCTGTTGGGTGATCAAAACAAGTTTCCCAGGTTGCTTTTTTAAACAGTGATGTGGCCCGTGGGTTTGGAGGAGCTGATACATTTTTCAGCCAGTGTGGGATTTTCTTTTTTTAACTTAAGGGGCTTGATTCACCCTGCATATACTGTGTCTGCCTCAGCTAACGTCCTTTTCGGATAGTGCCATCCACTTCTTGAGGCAGTCCTGGCTGCTTGAATGGCATGGTAGAAGGGTGACTATGTCCTGAATTAAACTGTGTAAATCTGAGTAACTCCAGTTTAAATCTGTCTGTCTCATAGACTGGATTATTAAAAGGGCTGATCATGGATTACAGAACCATTCACCTCCAGGTTCAAGTCCAGACCGCATAAAACTGACTTACCAATGGGTGCTTGGTAGCCTACAGGAAATAAATTGTTGGTCTCAATTAAGTTCCTAGTGCATTAGTAGGAGCATTGCCAGCAGATCGAGGGAAGTGATTATTCCCCTCTATTCGGCACTGGTGTGGCCACACCTGGAGTATTGCATCCACTTTTGGTCTCCCCACTACAGAAAGGATGTGGACAAACTGGAGAGAGTCCAGCGGAGAGCAACGAAAATGATTAGGAGGCTGGGGCACATGACTTACAAGGAGAGGCTGAGGGAACTGGGCTTGTTTAGTCTGCAGAAGAGAAGAGTGAGGAAGGATTTGATAGCAGCCTTCAACTACCTGAAGGGGGGTTCCAAAGAGGATGGAGCTTGGCTGTTCTCAGTGGTAGCAGATGACAGAACAAGGAGCAATGGTCTCAAGTTGCAGTGGGGGAGGTCTAGGTTAGATATTAGGAAACACTATTTCACTAGGAAGATGGTGAAGCACTGGAATGGGTTCCCTAGGGAGGTGGTGGAATCTCCATCATTAGAGGATTTTAAGGCCCGGCTTGACAAAGCCCTGGCTGGGATGATTTAGTTGGTTTTGGTCCTGCTTTGAGCAGGGGATTGGACTAGATGACTCCTGGGGTCTCTTCCAACTCTAATCTTCTATGATTCTATTATTCTAAGTGTCAGCAAGACACAATGACACAAACTGGTATCCCTGTGGCAATCTCAGCAGAGAGGCAAAAAATCTTGCCATGCAAACTACAGCGTCTCTGCTCAGATCCACGAGTACGATACTTTTTGGTGTTGAATGAGGAGGCATAGTCTCATCATGGGCTTGTGGCGGGCTTCCATGTGGAACAGATATTTACTATGTGTGTGTTTTACACGCATAGCTTTCAATGTACAAGAAAACAGTCACTTTTTATTTCCATTTGCATTCGCGACTTCTCATGAATATCTGAAATAGACGTTTATTGTGACCATAACCCTGCCACAAATTAAAATCAGATCCCAAGTCCCTTGTGAAAAGAAGCTCATTATCATGTATGGAGACTTCAGAAACGATACGAAATGACACTTAGCTCTAAACCCCAAACACCACATGTATCTAAGGCTTACGGTTAAGTTCACAGTGGAAATAAGACCAGGAGCTAAGCAAGGTTTTTTTCGATAGATGTATAGCCACAAGATAAAGAACAAACAGCTGGTTTTATGCTTCTGCCAAATGCAAAATATCATTCATATATTCTGCCCACATTTTCTCCTTTTTAGTGACTGATTACCATTTCTAAGAGATAAACAGACTTCTTTGGCATTATACCAGGGATAAATTTGGCTCACTGGCCTTAAGCCTTGAAGTTTTCTTAAAATTTTCTGAATCAAACTTTTTGTGTGAATTGTTAGGTTGTAAGGTGACTCAAGAGCTAAATTCGCCCTTCCCAAGCTTCACAAACATCAAGAAACCATGCTGGTTGCTCAACCTGCAACCATACTTTACCAGTATTCTTTGTATTCATCACATTTGTTATGCCTTTACAACACAGTGGAGTGAGTAAGCTATGTCTTCCAACACCTGGAAATCAGCCGTGCTCACTGCTATGCAGATTTCTGCTCTTCTCCAAACTGAGATCATGTCTTGGGAGAAGACTATTGTATGTAGTGCAGTCTCATAGATTTATTCCATTGCAGAATGGTGCCACCAAAATAAAGGTGTAAACAACACAACGGTCTTTCACCAGGATGTTGCTGCGTGTGCAGGTGGTTATTAAAAATTTCCCAAAAGGTTGACCATATGGGTTGCGCTCCTCTACTCAAGATCCAATTTATTTTCAGTTATGCCAATCTTGAGGGAGGTGCCACTTTGTGTCCTTTTGTTAAGTTACATATTTATAGGCTATCTACATGTCTTAGCACATATGCACATAATTTAAAGAAAACGTATATTTTTGACTCTTTTACAAGTGAGAGATGGAAAAGGACATCCCCTCTCCCAAAAAAGCAAGCAAACAAAAAATCCTTTCTCCCCTCCCCAGCCAAACACCCCAACTCCGTCAAGCAAACATTGGAAAAATGAAATGGGCTCTGACTGTCCATATGCTCTTACTCTGTCAGGTCAGCAGGGGACGCAAGTTATGTTGTAAAAGGCCTTCCACTGACAACTCCACAGTACCATTCTCCACCTTTTAAATTTGGAAATGCTTAACTCAGGTGCCTCAGCTGATTTCAACTATTTTGGTGGTTCTTCACATAAAAGCAATATTCTGGAACATGATATCAGAGCATCTGTCAGTCAGTGTTAGTTTAAGTTATGTTGCTGATCCTGGAAGGGCTGCCTTCAGAGGCAGGACTTCAATGAGTGATATGCCTCAGGACAGCATCACAAAGCCGATGTAGACTGAGGCCTTGTCTAAACACAAAAATTATACCACTATAACTATACCAGAAGAATTAGATTTATCTCTCCCACCCCACCGCTCACAAACATGGACACAGTTATACCAGTATAAATATACTTATATAGTATAAGCTTATTCATGTGTGGGGGATAAGCTTATACTGGTATAACTGTGTCCACACTAGAGGTTGTACTGTGTTTGTTTATCAATATGTACATACGTGTGTGTGTGTGTGTGTGTGTATATATATATCTATATAATCATCCCCTTATCCAAAATATCTATACTGGTACAAAAACTACTGTGTGTGGACCAGGCCTGAGAAATCAGACATTTCTATCCTTCCCATCTATAGACCTCAAACGTTGCACACCATCTCTTCAGGTAGAAATCCATATTTGTTTTAAAATTGATTGGCCTTTGAAAATAAAATGTGTTTAAATAATGGGAGGAAATTATTTTAGCTTGAACTAGCTTTGCAGACCTCCAAAATAGAGAGGTTTGCACAATCTCAGACAGTAATAGACTGTCCTGCACTCAGGAGTTTTCAAAGCCCAATCTGAATTGCTTCGAACACTGTCACGTATGTTATGTACATTACAAGGGAATTTTTTAGCCAAAGTATTGGGTTTCAGTAACAATATTCACAAGGGAAACAGGGAAAAACAGAAATATTGTAAAATTAATTTGGACTACTAAAAGGGAGACATTCAAGGGCCACCTGAGGAACCCTTCCAGGCAAGAACAGATGAGATAAAACAGTAGGAATAAAGTGGTGAATAGTGATGTAGTGAAGTGTGCTTTTGCATTATTTGTTTTTCATGACTGAGGTCTGGTCTTAAGCCTTTTATACTGAAATGGGAGACTGGACTTTATCTTCATCTTTAACATCAAATTCTGTCTTGGGAAAAGATTTTTTCTTTAAAATAAGATTTCTGGGCCAGAGAAGGGGAGGGGTGGGAGAAGAAAAAAAGAGGTGCAGATGTGAATTGCGAAGCCAGAAAAAACATTAACACAAATTAGAAAATATAGATTTAAAATAAGCTATACATTTTTATGGAATATATTCTATCATTAACCTGTGTAACTCACTACTTCAGAATGTTACTTAGGAAAGTATTTTAAATTTCAACCACAGATTAGATATTTATTAGTTTGATCCTGCTCTAATTAATGTTAATAGCAGCACTCACATTAACTTCAGTGGGAACAGGATTATACAGATATAAATGAGATACATTGTCCTCAATAGAGCTAGATTAGTTTACACTAGTTGAGAATCTGCCCCATTTATTTTTGCTGTTGTTTGTTTGTTGATCATTTTATATTGTTTTTTCAGGATGACTGGGTCACAGGTTGTGCTCTGTCTATTGAAATTTATATTTGCTTAATGAAGATATTACACATAAATGGGCATATTTTGTAAGCCATCAGGTATAATAGTATATAAAACTATTTAGGAGAGAAGTTCTAAACATACTTGTTAAAACATTCAATCTGAAATGCCTCTGATTTTACCATCTCTCATGAGCAGGGCTCTGAGTTACTATAGAGAATTCTTTCCCAGGTGTCTAGCTGGTAGGTCTTGCTAACATGTTCAGGGTCCAACTGATCTCCATATTTGGGGTTAGGAAGGCATTTTCCCCTAGGTCAGATTTAGAGACCGTGGACATTTTTCATCTTCCTCTGCCGGATGGAGCACAGGTCACTTGCAGGTTTAAACTAGTGTAAATGGCCGATTCTCTGTAACTTGAAGTCTTTAAATCATGAGTAACTCAGCCAGAGGTTGTGTGTCTATTACAGGAGTGAGTCAGCAAAGTTCTGTGGCCTACAATGTGCAGGAAGTCAGACTAGACAATCGTGATGGTCCCTTCTAACCTTAGAATCTATGAGTCTATGTTCTTGAGAACTGTTCAGGAGAGTACAGTGAACTCTTACTATGAAATCAAGAGGCTTTATAGTAATATTTTTTCCTTTTAATTTTTTAATCACATTTTCTCTCTCATTTGGTCTTCAAATCATTTGACGGCAGTAAACATCCACCTTGACTTGCACTGTTCATGCCATAAAACTGTACTTCGGATCCAGCAGGTTATATATTCCTCAGTATTATTGGTTTTTATTATGAGCATTGGCTTGGGTCGGTCATATGCATTCATTAAAAAACCCCTAAGATTTAAGATTTTCAAGTTATTTGGAACTTGATCTGCAACATGAAAGGCTTCTATAGCCACACTAAGAATGAAAAAAACCCCAACCCCACAACAGCCCTGAATTGCTGCAAATTTAACTCCATACTCCCACAATGGTAATGACTGAAAAGTAGTTTTGTCAATATTTATAAATCAATGCAAACCAGAAACTGGATGTTTTAATTTACCATGGTTTAAGTGTAACTGATACCCCTAAGTTTAGAGCTTTCAGCTTTGTAAAGTGCAATGTTATTGCAGGGCATGCATCCAATTTTTAAAACATTATATAGATTGGAGACAGATGAGCTTTCCAGAATTATTTTAGGCCTATTTTGATTAAATGCCCAAGATGCAATTTCCAATGGAAATTAATTGCATTGATGTGAAAACAAATGAACTCCAACCTCAAAATCAGCTGCAGCTTCATGTTCAATACAGTACTTAAAAGGGATGGAGCAGGCACCAAAAACACTGGTGTGAGTTATAACTTCAAATCAGCTTTCACCCATTCCCCTTGAACGCCGTTGGAAAAATAGACCCTAGCACTGATAGCACATATTTTTCAAGATAATCTTAATGTCAGTATCTAAAAGGCAATATTTCACATTATAGGCCTGATTCAAACATGGTTGAAATCAATGGGAGCCATTTTATTAGCTTCACTGGGCTTTAGATCATGCCCTGTGACACTTCATGGTGAGGCATTTCTGCTGTGTATGTCATCCAGCAATATACAAGGAGATGGGAGATTTTATTAGAAAAAGGGTAGGGGACTTGATTCTATCCCCTGAGGAGCACTTGGGCATTTTTGTTACCAAATTAGTTTAGGAATCAGATTAGCTCAGTCTTTCCAGTTGTGCTTTCGGCATCATCCTTAGGTCAAAAAGTAGCTTCAGGTACATATGTGCGCTCCCTCAATCAGTGAACAACTCCCATTGACATCAGTTGTATATGTGGACCGAGAAGACAAAGCATAGCCCTTTAAATAATGAAAGCAGTCAACATTTGCTCAAAGCTATCTGTGTTGAGCTACTTTTTGAGCCATTCTCTTTGGCTTTTTCCTGTTTTCTTAATGTTTTGCTCTCCATCCTGTCCCTCTCATCATTCCCACTAACACAGTTGTCACTAGGAACTTTTAACATGATGCAGTTGGCCCAAAGGTTCCTTCCAAGAATTCGTTTAATATTCATTTTGATCTTCATGAAATTTTTAAAGGAATCAGAAGAGGGGTTGGTGGTGGGATGTTACTGACCATAAACAGGTTCTTGGCAGCCTTACCTCCTGGATATAACTTGCTAAACAGGTTTCTGAGTAGAGAGAGAAGCCCTCCCTCCTCCATTCCCCCTCCTACCCCCCCTCCAGTTACTCACATTCCTTCCAAGGAAGAGGTTTTGAACAGGTGAAGGTCTGCAACACTTACGTAAAATGAAGAAGTTTGTTCCCTCTCACAGAGCATTGGATGTTTGAAATCATAAGAAGCTATAATAATGGCACAGAAGGGTCAGGGAAACTAAGAACAATATGAAATACATACTATCCAGAATATGGCATATATTGGTGCTAAGGCACAGGACTAGAAGCTAGGAAAGCTGGGTATGATCTGCCACAGACCTCAGATATCACCTTAGGCAAGTCACCAAAATTCTTTTTGTCTCATTTTCTATAAAATGGGAATCATGGAATTTTTAAATTTTCTAAATCACACGTCTTGAAGATGATAGGTTTTTAGCCCCATTTTCAGAACTTAGATCTGGTAATAATCTAAATATTGTTTGCAGGCACTATACAGAGGAAGTGGAGCAGGTTCAGTATAGATTGGAGAGAAGTTTGCACATTATAGAGACCATGATGTTTTCCTATCATGAGTGTTGTTTATCTGATTTTTGGCTTTTGCAAAAGGCCCCTTCACACTGCTTACCTATTTCCTAATTACAAGTGCATTAAATTTGTATACTCACAGCAAATCCCATGTACTCACATATCTTCTTCCTCCTCAGCTGCCATTATCTCTGTGAGGTGTTTCCACTCTAGTCTTATCACAAGGATGCTCCAGCTCTCACAATAGTATTATATCTGTTTATTATAGCTACTCTTTATTATTATTTGTATTACAGTAGCACCTTCAGGTCCCAAGAACTATTGGAGCCCCATTGTGGTAGGCTCTATACAAATACCGAGTGAGGCAGGATTCTGCCCTAAAGAGCTTACCGTCTAAGTAGATAAAATAGACAAAAAGTGGGAAGAGGGAAGAGTGTTCCCATTTTATAAATGGGGAACTGAAGCACAGAGATTTTAGGGGGATTTTCCATGGATGTCTGAAGCCAAGCTAGGAATTAAACCCATATCTCCTGAGTTCCAGTCCAGTGACTTAGCTCTAAACTGTCCTTCCAACCCATTTGGTGACAACATTCCTTATTTGAGGAGTATCTGAGAAAGAAAGGGGTAAAGAGCCCATAAGCCATCTGAAACACAAGCCCTTGGTTCTTCCAGTATAGCATAAGGGCACAGAAGAGGGTCAGCAAGTACATCCTGAGACACCCCAAGCAAGCAAACATTTCTGAAACACGGGGCATGAAACTCCTGCTGCAGCATCCATCATTCATTTGAGGACAGTAAAAACATGTGCTGTCATTTTTGACATTTTAATTGAAAAGAAAGCTTACACAGATTTCAACCTTAAGTAGTATGTTTATACAAGTGTATATAGAGAAATAATCTGTCAGTTCAGAGCAGGCTCGGTGCTACAAGATTTGGTTTAGTAACCGAACAATCCAACATTAGCTCACACACCTTGCCTTGTTCCATGCCTCAATAATTTTTAGTAGAAATACTTTGCCTAAAGGCACACAGTTATTAAAAAAGAGGCTGAGCTTGCTTAAATTATTAGCTCATGGTAACAAGCCTGCACTGGAGAAACTGTTGGTCCTTTGTTTTCACAATTTAGCTCTAATTCGCCATCTTATTTTCAGAGACAAACTTCTGCTTTGTTTGGGAAGCTTAAAAAAAAAACGAACAAAGACAGGACGAATAAATCACTTAAAAAAGAAGGCAGTTTTTTTCTTTTAGAATAAAAGTAGTTTTAAAACACCCAGTTATCCTTATATTTTTATTAACATTTACTGGCTTAATAATAAGAGTGAATAGAATCAGAAAAGTTAATTGATAAATTTGTTTTCCCAAATATCCAATTGGTTCTAAGTGCTCAGTGAAAAGCTCTGACCCTGTCAACCTGCTGAAGGTGGGGAGATCCTTTCTCTTCATCATTTTTCTCTTTTTGAGAGCAATAGTTGTTTTATGATGCAAAGTTATGAAAATATAATGTATATTTGTGCTGCTGTAAAGCACTCAAGAATATTTAACTGACTGGGTTGCGGGAGCGGCTGACCATTCTAACACCTGTATAGAGACAAGTTTACCAGAACAGCTAATACATGTTCCATTGTCACCGGTGGCTGGTGGTTAGGGTTCTTTCAGCTTTTTTATTCACTGAGCTCTAGATTTTTCAAGTGTCCACTAATTCTGCATGCCTAACATTTGGATGCCCTACCTGAGTAATCTGAATGTCTCAAGCTGAATGCCCCAAATTAGTGGACACATTTGAAATTTTTTTGCCTTAACTATTTTAAAAATTTGTTTTAAGGTAATAATGCTGTACAGGATATTCAGATATTAGTACGTGCGGTCAGTGCCTTCTCTTTTCTCTCTAGAGTATTAGTTGTGGTGGGACAAAATCACTTGTCTTCCTGCATGATCAAACTTTTGGTCTGGCTTGAGCTCAGAGCATGCAACAATACTTTAATCAAATAAAGGACACTTACTAGTGCTCTCAACATCCCTGGGATGTATTTTGTCATGTTTTGCTGCATTCTGGTTTTCTCTTTATACCATTTTTTTATTATAGTATAGGTTTTATCTGAGCCAGTTCTTCATTTTAATCTCTCCAGCGTGCCTTTAGCTGTTTTCCCTAGTTTTGCTCTACTCAGTTACATATGGAACAATGGCATAATTATGATTTGTGGAGTGCAAGCAGTATACAGAACTTAAAGGAAGACAGTCTCTGCTCTGAGGAGACTAAAATCTAAGAAACTATGCTAGCTTTCTTTCTTTCTTTTATTATTCTACTAATGGGTCAGGCAACAAGACCAAGTGAAATATTTAGAGAGAAAGAGAGATTGAAACCAGCAGTTTCTAAGACCCACAAGAGCCAAAAGGCAAATGTTAATAAGTTCTGGGAAGCTTTCAAGGACCTGCTGGTCCTTGTACTTATGCTGAATTCCCAGAGGTTTGTAGAACATGTGTTCAGGAAATATAGGTGATATTTGCACAATCTGAGTTTCTAAAGGCAAGATTTATTATTAACTAAACCCTTAACAGAGTTTGACCCAGTTTGACCCACACACAGGGGCTGTGTGTGCATTTGGAAGTGGACATTTGCCGCCCCCCACCCCCAAAAAAAAAATCTTCAAAGGGCCCCAAATTACTGTCATGCCAAAAGATGTACAAAGTTAATCATTGTTAAGCAGTGGAACAGTCACAGACTGAAGAGTCTTCATCCTTTATATGAATCATGGCACAAATCTGACACAAGTAGCCAAATTTTTCTTTTTTGATCTCAAGATTTTCCAGAGGTCTAACTAGCCCCTAGACTCCTGTTGTTGTTTTTTTAAATAGTAATATCCAGAAGGCCCCCAAAAATCACCCCCCTCCAATAATAGAATCCTCGACGAGACTCTAGTATGGCCCATTATATACTCTGTGGTAGCCTAATTTGTGGTGCCCTTCTTTCATCAGGGTAGGTGAAGAGCGCAGCACTCTTAGGGAATTTTGGAGGTGTTACTCCACAAATCAGCTGTTATAAGGAATGTAAGTATTCATCCACATCTTCTTCCTCTGTCTTCTCCCTGATCCTTGCCTGGCAGTACTTAAGCATGCCATCCCTATTATTAAATAAAAACACCCTACAATTCTGAGGGAGAGGAGTTGCTCCTTGTACTCAATTTCTTACATGTCAGAAAGTGAATTCCATCTCTCTGATAGCTATTGACCATTCCCTCATCATTTCACATGTTGACTGCTACAACTTCCTGCATTCTGGCCCCGATCACTATAACTGTGCTCCACTCAGGTCCATTTAAAGGGCCACTGCTAATCTTCCAGGCTTGCTGCTTTAACTACCCGAACTACCTTTTTGGAGCCCCCTCCTCCACGGCTTCACCTCAAATTAAACAAGCTTCTTATCTTTACTTTTTAAGACCTTTTACAATTTAGCCTCATCTTAGCTAGCTGCTCTAGTAATGTATTGTGACATCGACCACCACTTTCACCTTGCCAGCCACCCCATCCACTAGTCGGTTTCTCCCCCAAACACCTGTGAGCTTTTTCCACACCACCTCTTATGTCTGGGAAAATCCCTGGTATTATCCATGCAGCCACAACCTTAAAATCTCCCCACGAGGGTTGCCTTTGCCACAATGCCTACAGAACTGTTCTAACTGATTATAGCTAGGCAGGTTCTGAGCTGGGACTTCCTTCCTTTTCCTACACCCTTGCTCTTTCACGCTTCCCCATTCCTGTCATTCCCCACCATACCTCTACCTCCACTTTAAAAAAAATGTAAAAAGACAAAAGCAACATCAAAAATGTAACTAACTAAGCTGTGCCAATTCTTCATTCTGTTACTTTTCTTATGTGTTATATCCCCATCCTGTGTCCTTCATCTGTCTTTTAGATTGTAAACACACTGGGGTAAAGACTGTCACTTATCTACATTTGTATAGTGCCCAACCAATTGGGATCTTTGAGCTGCTACCATAGTATAAGTGTCTACTACTGGTGATAAAAAAAATATCACACGAGTATGAATTGTCTGTGAAATACAAACAGAGATCTCTGCTAGATTGGAAAAGATCCGCTTCTTTAGGTGCCAGTTTTCTTTTCCTAGAATACAATTCAGTTCTGCACTTAACTTGGCTAAACAAAGCTCTTCTTTCATAGAGAGTTCTGCTCTTTGATGATATTGGAACCATAACATTGTTAAACGACAGGTACTATAGGTCAGGTGAGGTTTATAAAATGGCAGGGGATTCCGAAAGAGTGTCTGGTACAATGCTTTTCTCCTATGAACATAGTGGGCTGAAAGTAGACAGAATCACAGTCTTAAAGTGTCCTGGCTTTTCAGGATGAAAGTCTCGAAAGCACCAGGCAACAATTAGGCAACTGGAAAAAGTATGTCAACATCAGTACGTTTCAGCAGTGGCACTGTAGGTCAAGCGATTGCCAGCCAACATGCAATAACCGGTCAGTGCCCATCTTAGGTACAATTCCTGGTGCAAATATTTCCCCTCTGCCTGAATCTAGAGGATTTATCCTTGTAGTTCGTGCTGCACTTTTCAGATACTTAAGCAATGTGGTAGCACTGCAGGCTTTCTGAGGTGCTTCACTTTGAGGGCAGTTCAAAATACAAATACATGGTAACGTGTGACTATGTGCAGGCAGCTGGTGTGCTGGGACTGCTGCTTATTAAACTGATAATTGTTTCATCCTTGTCTGATTCTTGTATCCACCTGTTGTGTCTCATCATATTATTAAGGACCGAGACGTGGGCAGTAATGCCTCATGGTCAGAGCAGTGGCGGTCAAGCCTATTGGGTTGGAGCCAGAGTCAAGAACCAGGAGTCAGAACAAAGGGTCAGAGCTGGAGTCAGGAGTGAGAGTCAGGAAGCAGAGTCAGAATCAAGGGCCAAATGCCAGAGCCAAGGGTCAAGTCAGAGCCAGGAATTGGAGCTGAGGGTTAGAACCAGGTTACCTGGAGTAAGGGAGGGCAGGAGCAGGGCTGAGATAGGGTCTGAGATAGGGCTGGAACAAAGCAGGAGTGGGATTGGAACAAGGCGGAAGCAGATGCGAACATAGCTGTGGGTGGGTGCCCTGCTGCTGTTGGTCTTAAGAGCGGGTCTGCTGATCCCCTCAGTCAGTTGGACAGTTTAGAGCATCAGGAGGCTCAGTTGGGGCCAGCTGTGCTCATCAGACTGTCTGGCTCTTAAGCTATCAGTTAAGCAGGCTAGCTGCAGGCTCTTGCTGCTGACAGTACCCCCTCCTCTGAGGGTGCCTTCCAAGAGTCCCAGGGTTGGGCTTGTCAGGATAGGCTTGCTGAAACTCCTGCAGTAGGTCTGGGGTATGAATATTTTCCACTGGTTCCCAGAATTGTCTGTCTGGATTATAACCCTCTCTGTCCACTAAGTTTCCCTCCAATGCATCAAGAGCAAGGATTTGTTGAATCAAATACTCCTCCGGCTCCTGGATGGTGATAGGTGGGGGTGGACCACATTGGAATGTAAGACTTCAATGTAAGGCTTCAACCGAGAGACATGGAACACCTTGTGGATCCTTACAGACTCTGGCAACTGTACGCTGAATGCCACTGGATTGACCCATTCCAGAATCTTACATGGATGTAGATACTGGTGGTCTAATTTAGCTGATGGCTGCATTAACCTAAGGTACCAAGTGAACAGCCACACCTGGTCACCTACGGCAAGGTCAGCGTGGTGCTTATAAACCCCCTTAGTAGCTATCAGCTATTCCTTCCATTCTTGGTGTAGCTGACAGAGGTGGGAGGTTAAGTCTGAAGCAGTGGGTATCAAAGACTTTGTGAGGATGTCTGGATGAAAATGAGGATGAAACCCAAAGTTGGTGAAGGAGGGACTTTATTGGGTGGAAGTGTGTGTGCCATTATTATACACAAATTCAGCCTAGGGAAGCAGAGAAACCCCTTCATCTTGGTGATAGTTCAAAAGCAACAAAGATATTGCTCAAGCATAGGTGGCGCATGGGTCTTTTGTTTTGGGAGGCTATGCCCAGGAGTGCCAGAAACTCCCTAGAAGTGGCGGGGCCCGGACCGTGGCCCCCCACCCCAGCTGAGGCCCCACTCGTGCTCTGCCCCTCCCTCCATGGCCCTACCCATGCTTCAACCGAATGCCCCACCCGCCGCTCTCTCAGGGAGCAAGAAACAGCAGGGGAGCAGGTGCTTGTGGCAGGGGAAGCAGCAACAACTGCAGGAGGGAGGTGATTCCATCAGGGGACTATGGGAGGGAGCAGAGAACAGCAAGAGGGCAGGACATGACCAAACGAGGTGAAGGTAGGAAACTGCATGGGGAGGAGGATAGACAGGAAGAGGGACGAGAAGGCCTGTTGGCCCAGTGCAGGCTGACGTAGGAAGAGGAGGGACCTCTGAGGGAGAGCACGTGTGCCCAGATCCACACATCCGTGGACAGCAGGGGAAATGCTGCAGCTGCAGGGCGAGGGAAGGCAGATGGGCAGTGTATTCTTCGTATCAAACAAGTCAGCAAATTCTTGGTATTTAGCTGTTATTACAGAGGTGATAGGAGGGGACGCGGAGGGTGCCGGGATTCCTTGCGAACTAATGGCCTTGGGCTTGGATTCTCCAAGGAGGCAAACTGAGCCTCCCGGGAGTTTCTGGCCTATGGCTCAATTTTGGGAGACAAGACTGCTGACAGTGCAGGGACCTGCAACTTACTGCACCTGCCCACCAACAGATATTGGATCCTGTGTGGTGAGCCAGGGCATACCGAGGATAACTGGAAGGTGTTGGGCTCAGATGAGCCCAAACTGAAGGTTTTTCTATGACCAGGGAGAGTGGTGTCCTCCAAGGGGCAGGTATCTGGTTTCAATGAGAGGAGCAACCCGTTGATAGACTCTGCCAAATCTGGAGATCTTTCCCATTGGATGGGGATCATATGTGCTTGTTCAAAGTCCAAGTCCATGAAATTACCAGAGGCCTTTGAATCCAACAGCGCTTACAAAGTTGGAGAGGGAGTCAGAGATGTGTTGGGTTCGGGTTAGTTGTTGCTAGAATACCGGTGGGCAAATATCCTTATTGGGTACTGGGGTTTGGGGAACTCACTAGCCCACCTTCTGTAGGAGCTGGGACTTGGCATTTCCTGGCAGGGATTGTGAAGCACTGAGGTTCTCAGCAGTACTGTACAGGTATAAGCCCGCCATTCAGTGTCAATTTTTCTCAGCATCGGAAAGGCCGTGACAGGCTTGGTCAATTTGGATGAGCTCAGTCTGTGGGGGCAAAGCCAGTGATTGGTGAGTTGGAGCCAGGGAAACCGCTGGTACATGGGTGACTGACCCTTGCTCTTGGAGGTGCTCCTTTATACAGTTATCGATCTTCACGCACAGTTCCATTAGATCATCCACCCATGCCAGCTTGTCTTTGATTTCTTTGTTAAGGCTGAACTAGAAGTGGTAACACTGCGCAACCTCATTCCACTTAGTGTCTGCTACCAGGCATCGAAATTACACAGTGAATTTGACAACTGATTGGTGCCCCTGCCACAGTGCTTGGAGTACAGACTCTGCTGTGCGCATGTGATTTGGGTCATCAAAGATCACTGTCATGGCTTGCACAAAGTTTTCAGATTGACCCAGGAGCAGACCAGATTTCTCCAGGAGCTGGGAAGCCAAGGCCAGGGCCTCCTTGACTAGAAAGCTGATGGGCTTGGTCAGTGGGGAATGTTCTCAGTTGCAACAGAAACAGAAGCTGATACGGATTCAGGAATCTGTGGAATTTGCCACGGTTGCCATCAAAGTTATCTGGCAATGGAATCTTTGGTTCTCAGGGTGCCAGGGTGGCATGGCTTGCACCTGCAGTGCCATATTCTGTGCCTGCAGGGCAGCAACCTGAGCCTACAGGATGTATACCCACCATTTCCAACAGGGAGATATTTGTCTTGGTGGGATCAGTGCCCGCAGGGAACCGGGCCCCTTTTCCCTGATGGGGGTTACTTGGGGGGAGTGCTTAAACTACTAGGGACCTGGACAGTCAGGCCTAGTGGTCAGAGCTGTGGCGGTCAGGCCTAGTGCTCAGAGCCAGGGTCAGAAACCAGGGGTCTGAGCCAGGAATCAGAGCCAAAAGTCAGAACTGGAATCAGGACCTGAATACCAGAACCAAGGATTAAGTCAGAGTCCGAGCCAGGGAACTGAAGCCAAAAGTCAGAACTGGGTTATCTGCAGTAAAGGAAGGCAGATGCAGGGCTGGGTCCAAAGCAGGAGTGAGGCTGGGACAGGGCTGGAAGAAGGCAGGAACTGAAACTAACACAGCCATGGGCGTATGCTTTGAGCAACCACAGCCCTGGTGCTATTGCTGGTCTTAAGGGCAGGCCTGATGATCCCCTCAGCCAATCAGGCAGTTTCACCAATCAGGTGCCTCAGTTGGGACCAGGCTGTGCTCATTTGACTGCTGAGGGTTAAGTTAGTAGGTAAGTAGGCTAGCTGTGGGCCCTTACTCCTGATGCATATGCATAGACTGTAAGCCCTTTGGGGCAGTACCTGACACAGCGGGTCCCTGATCCCTAACTGGGGCTTCTAGGCATGGTTCAATACAAATAATAATAATAATGAACATTGGCTCTCATTTGAATTGAGGCTGTTAGGAGAAGCAGGATGGAATGTATCATGCTTAAGATCCTTTGATCTGGAGTTCTTCTGCAAACTAGAAACATGCTCCTGACTGCTTCAGTCCTGCTACATTTAAAGCCATGAGGGTCTAGGCCTATGTGGCTGAAAATAACCCCAGGGAACCTCAGCTAGAAATTTCTGTGAACTGAGGAAGCACGAGACTACAGTGAAGATAAATGGTCTTAACAAGTAAAACAAGTGGTAACCAGACAATAAAGAGAGCTGGTTCAAATGGGATTTTCAGCATAGCCCACAGCATGCCTGGTATCAAGAAGAAGTGTTTGTGTTGCATTTGATACACTGTTGGAGTTATCTTTATTTTAGTCTATGCATATAGGTCCTGAGCATGAACCCATTGAAGCCATAGAGAAGTTAAAAGTTGTAAAATGTCTCCACTGGGTTCACTTATGCCTAGGTTTCCAGAACAGTTGAGCACTCACAAGTTCCACTGAAGTCAAACAGCTGTGAGTGCTTAAAATCTTTGAAAATTAGGTCTCATTAGTGTCTAGACTGGTATGTTGCTTCCTCTATAGAGCAGTTCCCTATCTGCAGGTTGTTTGTCCAACAAACCTATTTACTAGAGTACAAAACGACTAATGCTCAGGGCCTAAAACCTTTGAGTCAGCAGCACTGACTGACAGGTCGGGGGCTGTTCATCGTCTTCAGCATTTTATCAAGTGTACAAAGATGGGAGGTGAATGGAGGACAATGTGCACTTCCAGCATAAAAAATGATAATACCTGTCTGTCACAAGAGCATCACTTTTGTCTCCCTGATTTATTTGCTGCTACAGAAGGTTAAAAAGCAACAACAAAAAAAGAGCACTTTGTCCTCTTAAGAGAAGTGATAAATGGGATGGAATGTAAGAACCAGACAAATTAGTATTTCAGTCAATTTCAATCTGTAAAAGTGTGTGTGTGTTAATCAATGGCTTGTTTCCAGTGTGGAAGAAATAGAAATATCTGTGAGCACTGGCTAGTGTCAAACTCCCCTACTACAGAAATGAGTCTGGTGTGCATGTTATGTAGCATTTTTATTAGTGGCAAGAGTGCAGACTTTTTGACAAAGAGAGTCAGCCTTGAAACACAAAATCTCTGATTGTACTGCAGAGCTGGGAAAGATCGTTCTCAGGGAAAGGGCAAGCAGGAGCTTTAGTAGGGGGAAAAACCCTAGAAGTAGTGAGGTGTTGAAAAAAAAATCTTTCACCAAGTGCAAAGCATATGCAGACCCACAAAGCTAAGCAGCATGAAAGGTGAGACTGGATACAGCGAGGTAGCTTATTTGCTATTGCAATAAATACAAATAATTCCCTTTTGACTAAATCCCATATTCCCAGGCTCATTAAATCAATTTCAGAAATTTTTTTGGCTCTGGAACATATAAGCAGAATTCAAACCGTGCTGTCCCAGGAGGTTCACTAGCATAAATTGCATAGGTCAGGCCAAAATAAGTTTCTGTCAAACAGCCTAACACCTTTGGTTATTATGAAGCTGGTGAGTTGTACAAAGGGCCTGTATATGAGATTGTCAGTATGAATACGTGGTGGGGGGAGGTAAAAGCTATTGTCATGGAACTTGTTTCACTTCAGTCTCATTGAGAGTCAACTGATATTTTATTGAATAGGATCCTTCTGTGAGCTCACAGCAGTGAAAAAAAGGGAAAAATCCTTTAGGTCATGGTAGTCTGTCTGTCCTTCTTCAAGATTGTACCCTAAGGCACATAAGCTCAGTGCATTGTCCAGTGGGATGGGGGTGGCTTCCACACTTCCTTTGGGAGATGACTGCAACCTAAAAAACCCAAATAAAGATCAAGTTTCTCCCAATATTCAGCTGCATTTTTCTCATTTTTAGATTTATCTCACTACTCTTAGTTACACGTCCCTGTACAGTCCCACCCTACGTAACTTCTCTCCATCCTTGATGCTTGATTCATGCTCACAGATGCTGGTAGCAGCTGCATTCCAGGCAATAGGGGAAATTCAGACCCTGGGGAGATAAGGCAACAGTTGCGTTTATTTCCTCTCATGGGGATAGGGAGATTTAAAGTGCAGCCTGCTCTCTCATAGGAGACCCACTGACAGTGGATAACCAGGGGGTGAGCTGACTTGTGCTGCTCCCAACTACTGCAGTTATGACCTCCAACTCCCTGACGAGAATAGCTCACTTTGGGGGCTGCAGTCGCTGGCGGTGGACCCCTCAGTGGAATGGGGGTGCTTATTTAGGGCTGAATAACACCCTGGAAGTGTAGAGGCTTCAAATATTTGTAGACTTTTCTCATCTTTGCCCCATACAAATTGCTTACCTAAGTCATAAATCAGTCCCTCCAGCTTCCTAATTATTTGCATTTCCTCTTAACGCCTTCCAGTGCCTTTATCAATATCTATTTGCTAATGGATTGAACATGATGCTGCAGGTGCATTCTGGTCTGTGATGCTCTTTCTGTGACACCCAAAATTGAACTGTCCTATTTGTTGCCATGTTGCATGTCTTCTATCCTGGTTTTGGAAAATTAATATTACGTTTGCTTTTCTCCATTGCTTCTCTAGGACTTTTCAAAAAAAGCTGAATAACTGGTTAACTAACTCCCCTGACACCCAAGGCTCCATATGATCTAGACTGCCCGATTTTGTCTTCACATCATTCACTTTCCCTCCCTTTTCAAGGGAATCATGACTTCCCAAATGTTTTTCTTCTTAGAGGCAGTTATTAAAAAGTAGTTCAGTACCCCAGCTATCTTTGAATCCATTCATTTAATGATTCTTCTCATTTGTTAATAGGTCTGCTTTCCCTCTAATATTTATTTTCCCCTGGTATATTTGTAAAAAACCCTTCTAAATCTCTTTAATGCCTTTTGCTAACATTAACCCATTCTGCTTTTTTTCACTCCTTTTTTTTCCTTATAAACCCCTTAATCTGGCTCTGAGAATTAATCAGTAAAATTAACCAGTAAAATCAGGACTGTTGCTTTGGAAGGAGGAAATGGAGTTTATTGCAGAAGATATATCTGTGTATATACAGTAGTGAAAAATGTTCAAATTAAAGTAATTTATAGGTGATAAGATTTCTATTAATTTATGCATGTTTAATAGACTATCATGCACTGTTTTGTGTCTGTGGGCAGAATTTATAACAATGCATTCACTATAGAATGTCTATATCATACTTGCCAGGAAGTAAAGCAAATTAGGGCATTCACTAAGAAATATCAAAGGAAATCAGACCTGGGTTTTACTTGCCGTTTCCTTAATACTTTCTGTTACATGGATCTACAGACAGTGGCACTAATACTCTACCTTCTACTTCTATATAGTTGTCTACTGCTGTTTGTGATAGAAATGTCTGGGACTGTCGAGCTTGCTTTAGCCTCCACAGACAGTGACACCATTTTCTCCTTTCTCCTAGGCCTGTCCCAGGTTCTCTGTCTTCACTACTACACCTACACAACCGACAAAGACAGCCCATGCCTGCCTCTATGCCTGGCACCCTGCCCAATCCTACCATGCCTGGATCTTCTGCAGTACTAATGCCAGTAAGTTATTTTATTTTAATACTGTATCAGGCATTATCAGGGGCAAAGATCTACCTCACTGCACACAGTGAAAATGAAGTGATCCAAAATAGAGAATACAGAGTTTTGTGTCATTTTGCACTCCATTATGCCTGTTTTACACAGATGTAACTCAATTAACTCCAGTAGAGGGTCTCCTGATTTGAACCACTCCTGATTTGAACCACATTCTAGAATCACATATTCTTATTCTTTATTAGAGTTTTTTGGGTCCTGATATTGATCTTACTTACTGGTGTAAATCAACAGCGTCTTCACTAGAGGCAATGGAGTTACACAATTGTGAGATTAGAATTGGGCCCTTACTGGACAAAGCACATGCATGATGCCAATTTAATCTCAAAATAATTACTCACCTACTGTGAGGAGGTCAGTCAATAAGAAGTGAAAGTGATTTATTTTTCAGAACCAGTAATCAGTCATTTGCTGTAGATATGGACCGAATCCTACATGGTTGCCTTTGCCCTCAGCTCCCATTCTTCAGTTACCTGTCTTGCAAGATGCAGCCCCTACTTTTCATAGTATTTTAGCAGCCCTGTTAATATAAAAAGTTTTGGGAGACAAACGGCAGAAATTAATGAGGAAGGTTAGAAATAATGAAATAAAACACTCATACTTCACTGTGCTGAATGTGTTCATTTTGCAAGGCTGTCTGAGAGCTAATGTTTGTGCTGTTCCTAAAATAAAAGTATCCTCCTCCACCTCTGGGAAGGGAAGAGCATGCCATTTGTTTTGTGCATGGTGGAACAATGATGGGACTTTGGGCAATTCACCTGGCAGATTTGGGCTCTTGTCTGTGTTAAGTCTTCCAGAAATGAGAGTGTGGCAGTACTTGTCATGGGAGAACTCCCAAGGAGCCCTCAGTGGGGTGAATATTCCTTTAAAGTACAGCTTATTTTCAGGTTCAGGGGGTGCAAATTTGTTCCTACTTCACCCACAGGAGTGAATCCAGTCATCTGTTGTTAAATGGAATAAAACATTGAATCCTACCATATCTCTTTTCACTGAAAACATTAGAGAGAAGCAGTTTTAAATAGTAAATTCTCCTTGTTCCAACTGTCTTTTGAATTTGTCAGGGTACTATAGTGTAGTGAATTTAGCTTGCAAGAAGAGCTCTAAAGGGTTGGTAGGGTGTTTTTGTTTTGTTTTGTTTAGACTCCAAAGCTGCACTAACATGACCTGGGATATATGAAAAACTCCCCTTGATTGAGCAGTCCCAGAGAAGAAAAAAGAACCCAATTCCTGTTCCATACACTCTAGATCATGGATTTTTATTTACGTTTTCAACAAGCTGAGCTGGGCTGCAGTGACAGCAGAAGCCACAACTTTATACAATGATGCTTTTAAAACCACTTAACTCAGAGTGTTGTTATACTAAAAGGGGGGAAATCATTACAAAAAAAGTTCAAACCTGGGTGGCTGATATGTTTGTTTTGAAAAGAAACTCTTTTTTTGAATGGCTTTTGAGAAAAGCAGCGTTTGTAGGACAAATTTGGAGAATAAGCAAATATAAGCAGTTCACAAAACAGTTTTTTGAGGGATGACTCAAAGAAATAAAGCTGGGTCCCTTTGAAAAGAAACTGAACATATGTCCTTGAAAATGTTTTTAGACTTTATTTTGTTGTCTAATTTGTTTTTCTTTTTTTCTTCCTTTTAAAGATGGAGAGACAAATGTCAATGAACTCCAGTATCATGGGGATGCAAGGCCCAAATCTCAATAACCCGTGTGCATCGCCCCAAGTCCCTCCAATGCATTCAGAAGCCAAAATGGTAAAAAGAAACAATTACAAATCCTTTTTTATATTGTTTTTACACAGCAGTTACCTGGAGCAGTAGGCAGGCATAGCTTACCTCATTCTTAGTCATGGATCATGTGATCTTTATCCATGCCTGCAACTGGCTGTCAGCATACATGCACTTTCAGATGTTACCAGTTTCCATTGACTCTGGGCGAGATTAATTTAAAGAGAGTGGACCATCTGATCCTTACCATGTTTAATAGGAATGTTGGTGCAGATGTGTGGAAAATCAGCAAATAGGCTAGCTGGTTCTGTGATGGTGTCTGCAGCTTGGGTTAAAAAATTGTAAGTAAACAAACACTAGAGTAAAGGGGTCTGGTGTGGTGGGCACGGGCATACTGTCTGATTTTTCTAGGTAGGCATGTGGCAAACAGGGGTGATGTCAGAGAACAGTGTTAGAGGCACAAACTGAACAATGCTTGGAAAATCAGGATTATATTTTTTTTTCTTGAGTGCAGCTGATGAGGTTAGAGCAACTGATAAAGTGATAATTTGGACAAAAATGATTTAGTATTTTAAATGAAATAGTTACTTCTAATTAGTGCTTAATCTAGGCTTGCTGCATCAGATATGAAAGTGAAAAAAAATTGCTTGAGCCCTGGCACCTCTTTCATTACAAATTAAGCACTGCTTCTAATGTTTCCTGAAGTTACTGTGATGTGTGTATTGTGCGCTTAAATCTCCCCTGTAGTGTGCAGAGGATTTATTTGTGTGAATGCCATTAGCATTGAGTTTGTAAGTCCCTGGGCCCCATACATCCACTTCCAGAGGAGCATACAGTAATAATACCCCATAGCTGTGCCCATCAACATATGCTTACATTATAATTGAAATATTAACATTTTGTTTCAGTCTTGTAATAATTGTTTGATGGCAGCTGTAAGTGTAAAGTCACAGGTTGACACATTAAATATGTGGATCCATTTCAAGATACTTTGTGCCTGGTTGTCCTTTCATCCCCATGTAAACCAGGAATGAGCTCATTGGAGTTAGTGGAGTTACACTAGTAGAAAAGTAAAAAGAAAAGGAGTACTTGTGGCACCTTAGAGACTAACCTAGTAGAAAAGTGTAACACATGAGCAAGGAGACTCAGGCCCCCAAAGTTGAATGTCTCATATAGCCTTAAACCACCACATGTTTATATTTCCTAGTTTGATTAGTAGATTTAGTGTCTGTTTGTAAAACAATTGTCATTCATCCCAAGGCAAAGGAAAAGGTGTACCTGTCAGTTGGTACAGTATGTGCAAGAAACCCTCTGTGTATACAGTTTAGGACCAGAAAACATACAAGGTTTTCCTGTCTCTATTTTCTTAGTCATGATAGATCACACATTCACCTCACTATTAGTTTGGGTTAGACTGTTAACCCAAGCTTTGTTAACACCCCATCTACAACCACACTCTGTAAACATGCAGCCAGTTGGCCAGAAGAACAGATGTAGCCAAAAATGCTAGCTACTTCAGCCAAGCAAAATCTGTGGTCTAGAGTTCTTTCTGTGCCACACAGTAACAGTGACATGCCAAATGGCAACAGCATCTGCAGCAGACCTTGTTAAATCTCTTTGGAATAGGCATGTGTTTTTTCAACCCAAGCAATGTTAAGCCAAACCAAATACTCCTTGGTTGAATAAATCCAAAACTGGCATCTGTTTTGGAGACTAAAGTTTCTGCCCACCCCCTTTCCTCTCCCCCCCTCCACCCCCGCTTTTTTTTTTTTTTTTTTACTGAAATTGTGAGGCTACTTAAAACAAAATTAAATTATTGGTACATATGATGAGAATTCTGTGCTGTAATATCAGAAATTACACTTTAAAGCAGATCTCTTTAATCTGAAGCAACTTGTTTTGTCCCGAACTCTAATACATAAAGGTATTGCTCTGTGAAATCTTCCCCAGTCTGAGTTGATAACGGGTCCAAGACATTACAGAACAAAATACTGCCCAAAGAACTCTTGATGCCTCTTTCCCTTGCTTCTATGGGCTTTTCTGCCCCCTCTCTTAGAAAAGCAGCAGCACAGGTATGAACCAATAGAACAGAGGCACCAATTACAGACCCTAAACTTCCCTTTTTGAAAATTTACTCCTGTAAATATTTCACATTGTGTATTTATATTATATGTTGCAGTTAACATAAATAAAATGAATGCATGAGAAAATACACATATAACATAACATCCCTTTTCATTCACCCATTATGAATATAAATCTCCAGGAAAAAATAGAATAAAGGAAGAAACCATAGGAAATATTTAGAGAGAAACATTCATTATGACTTAGTTAATGAATTGACAATTTGCATTTTAACTTCATTCTTCACTGTCCTGTTCTTTGTTCTTATAAATAAACACTGCAATCTTCTTCCTATTCAAAGATCTGCAAATGTGAGGTGTTGAATACCTCCTGCAAGTTGAAGTCAGTGGAATGTGAGAGCACTTAGCATCCCCAAGGATCGAGCCCTATGTTAAGAATGAACTTCAGATTTCTTCACAGTTAATGCTGTTATCAATGATGCATCCAACTCCACATATGTGCCATTTTGCCATTTTGCACTCTGTGACTTATATACATAGCATATACTATACAAAAGTCACTGAAGCAGCCCATAGTAACTGGAGAAGTGCTAGCGACTGGGTCTGAGCCAACAGCTACTGAAGTCAATGGCAGTTGGATCAGCACTAATCTACATAGTTGACTGTTTACTCCCCAACACAAAGTGGCGGAATAGATTCCATGGTAGACTCCTCTTCAGATATGAGACATAGATGTAATCCAAATCCCTCTTGCCTTACATGGGACTAGCAGGATATGACCCATAGACTAGGCATAACGGTGTTTAGGTCTCTAAGTGGTTACCTTGTTCCTGTAGAATAAATGTTCATAAACAAATAGCATATATGGAGACTTTTCAGTATAGATGGCAAAATCCAAAGAACTTCACCATGATAACTTCTCCAGAGTCAGTTTGTTGTGAGAAATGGGAACGAGGGTATAATTTTTAAATCAGTTTTTTCTTCCTGCCATTTAAAGGATGCAAAATCCAGTGACCTAATGTTAGATTTTTTAAATTTTTCTTTAGATTAAAATATATTGCTTGAAATATTAATCTGCTGTACCTAATAAACCAGAATGGATTTAAGTTATAATCACAAAAATTTACAGTTTGTTTTATGATATATCTTTCCTTCAGCATATTACATGGTGATTTGTAACTGTCTCAGTTAATGAATGAATGTTTGAATCTCTACATCAGTATTACTTTCTTGCTAGATTCAGAGCTAAAACCCCCGTGATCCCCAGCAAGCACTGATGTTATACATTTTCCCCTCCTAATGAAGTAATATGTATCTTTAAAATTACTAGGTAAAAGTGAATAGAGTATGTCTAGCATGTGAACATGTGGTTAAATACACTAAAGGTATTATGAACCTTGAATTGCCTGCCCCGTCTTTACTATCACATTAGCTGCTCACGTACCATACCTGCAGCTAGTTGAGTTTGCAATTTTAGAAACAGTCGTATTCAAACCTTTGCTTAGCCCCAGTTCTGATATCTTGTGAACCACCAAGCTCAGAAATGAGTAGTACGCATTGTCCCATTGGAAGTCTGAAAATCAGATTTCTAAAAGTTTACAACTCCAACTTGATTTAGGTAGCTGCTATTGTAACACCGACAGACCCCGGTCGTCACTGGGTGGGATTGAACCTGGGACCTCTGAAGCTTAGTATAGGAGCCTCTGGCTCTTAGCTAAGGCTGTAGCAGACTCATCAATCAATAATGCAACTCATGCCCACATGGTGAGGCACTCTGTCCCCCCATGTGGGCATGAGTTACATTATCACAAGAATTCTTAGAGCTGGAACTAACTCTATATATACCATATGAAAACTTGAAATGCAAACTTTCAAATGATGCAAAGCATAATCTCTGACTCTGTGACTTTACTGGAATATTTGCTGCATGCCAGAATTGGAGTAGAGGATGAAGAATGCCCTGATTTTAAAATGATTTTTTTCAGTATTTTTCATATTAAAACGTTTCAATGGTTTTACAAAACCAAAATAAAATATACTATTTGTGCCTCCCTTTCCTGGCAGAATCTGGGTTGGGGGGGGGAGAGGGGTTGAGAGCCTGAACTCTCACCCACGCCACAATTTCAAAGCTATTTTTATAGCGCTAGCTTGAGACCCACTATCCTGTTGACCCAAGCTGGGAAATTCACTCTCGTGGGTTGTATAGACATACCCTCAGTGGCCTTTTTTTCCCTAACAGTTTCGTATTATCTTTATGGAGTTCAGCACTAGTGTTAGTGCACTGTAAGCATTAGTAGGGCAAACAGTAATGATCTAAAAAGTTACATGATTTTTTTTATCCGATAAGAAAAGTACGTACATAATATATTAGAAAAGGAAACCCCAATAAGCCGATAATGAACATGTTCCTAATTATAATGACAATACTAACCATATTAACTGGGTCTGATATAATTTATCTAAGAAATCTCTGAGAACTTATGGGGAAGAGGAAGGACATAAATTGTGACACTCTTCAGACATGGAAAATATTACAAAGTTTCTGCATTTTAGAGCTGAGATTTCAAAGCCACCTAAGGCTTGAATATCCAGTTCCCAATGCAATTAATGGAAATGGAACTGGAACATCTAAATCCTCTATGTGGCTTTGAAAATCTTAGCCCAGTTGTAGATAAGTCCCCCTTTCCGGCAGTCTTGTGGTGGTCCGGATAGCTATGTGTTCAGTGTAGCTATCAGATCTGAATCTGTACAGTTTCTCCATAACTACAGAGTTTCAAATATGTTGAGAAAGATCAGCTGAGAAGGTAGGAGTCGTAGCTTCCATTTACTTACATATTGGCTTTCTGAGGGACCTATTAAGTTCTATGCTGCTTCAGATGTCATAAATAGTACCTGTTTCCTCATCCACAAGGAGTTATGATGGTCCAATTAAGCGAAGTGGAAAAAATGTTAATTTAACACTCTTTCTCTCATCTGATGTTTTCTGCACTTAATTCAGTTGGGTCATTGTAGCTACTCTTGAACATGGAAACAAGAACTCCTTATGATATCAGTAACATCTTGGGACATGGCTGGTCTCTGGAGATTGTTTGAAAAGGAAAGCACAGCAAAGGACAGATCCTGGTCTCAGTACTGTAATTTTTCCATGTTGACTTCAGGTGGGAGTTTGACATGGGGAGTACCTGCAGGAACAGATCTATTAAAGTTCTAGTTTTACTGTTAACATTCCATAGCACAGCAAAAATACTGAAGGAAATTGTTTAATAATAAATTAGTGGATTCCTATGCTTTCTAAGTTTGAACCCACCAGGACTAAAATCACCTTAATGGACCAATAAAAATTCTTTCATGGATGTAAACATTTCTAAACACTGGCACAGTGTCAGTGATTGGAAAGAAAAATGTTTTCTCTCTGCCAAGCCTTCAACAACAATTTTTCACATGCCCCCTCAGACTCTAGCAGAGAAATCTAAGCAAGACAAAACAGCAGTGTAAAATGATGTCTTGCTTTGTAGAAAGATCCTGACATAAACTATTACATGGTACATTTTCAAGGTAGTTCAAAGGTTAAGAAGTGTGCCACTTCTGCAGTTGTTTACGTGAATTGCACATTTAATTCTCCACTGACTTTACTGAAAATATATCTCTTCTTATAATGACTTTTCATTTTAAGCTATGAAAAGCCAACTTTTCAATGCGGTATTGCTCTAGCATTTAAAAAGTTCTACAGGCAAAATTCAGTAGGTTTTCCTGTAGCGGGTATGTATGCTTTGCCTTGGAATATTTAACACCATGCGTAATATAAAACTATGGGTAAAGCTAGCCATATTTTATTTTGTGCACTGAAATGAGACCATATGCCCACCAGGCCTAAATGCTGCATTATTGAACTAAAGTCAGTAGAAACTAATTCTTCTTAAGCCCTCAGTAGCTTGACGAATGAAATTGCGGAGCCAGTTTAGTTAGTCATACAGGCTATAAATACATGTTGAATATTTAATCTCGCTTTTACCAGGTGTGCACAAAGTGTTGCCACAAGTTATAGTGATGCTTAGCATTTTTCTTTCTTGTGTCACTTTATCTGCAGTGATTTTATTGACTATTTGACTGGAAGAGCTTGGATTTTTATTATGTTGTTTGTCTTTATTCAGCTGGGTGTTGAAATGACCTCTGTCTCCTCCCCCCCCCATCCTAACTACTCTCCCTCCCCTCTCTTATTCCCTCTCTCCACCCCATCTGTTTTCTCATAGGATTTACTGTCTTTGCAGATTTGTGTCTCTTTCTCTGTCTTCCTTCAGTGTCCACCCTGATTTTGTAACCATAGCAATAAATGAAATACAATCCCAATATTTGCGTGCTGTATCTAGCATCTAGCCAAACACATGAGCTGCTGGATCTTGTTTTTGTGTTTGTTGTAGGATTCTAAAGGCTTATGTCAGATGCATGTGTGTGTATAGACTGTGGTAGTCTGATTCAGAGCTGTCCCTTTCAGACAAAGTCCTGTTCATGTAAACTTATGTATGTGTCTATCTGTGTGTCTGTGGGAACTGGAGCAAATAAAAGCAAATCCTTGTGTCAGTGAAGCCAGGAAAAAAGGAAATTATAAAAAAATTGTTGTGTTATGGGGAAGTTCTGCGTCACAGAGATATACTTCAGTCTTTTGCTTGGAATTTGTACAGCTTTCACTTTCCAAGATTTTTGCAAGAGTCACTAATAATGGAAGTTGTTTTGCACTTTGGGCAGATCTGCCGAAGTCTGGCATTCACTTGGGATGTACAGTAAGTCTCCTCACAACATAAATCCTCTCAGAGGCAAGGGAAGATATTTAATACAACATGAACAGCTTCAGATTTTATCAGCCAAGGAAACTTATTGTACTGTAAACAAATCCTAATGTTAAACAGCAAGTTAGAAAACACTTTTCTTCACTATGTACAGGTTCTAGGCTTTCCCTTCTCGTCTCTCTCCCTATTATTATATGTACCATTTACATTTTCAAAGCTCTGCACAAATATTAACTAATTTTCATCTGGGGTAATTAAATATTGTTACAATGTTGTAGTTTGGGAACTGAGGTAGAGAGGTGAATTGAGTTGCCTAGGGGCAGACAACCTATTGGGGAAGAGATGAGATGGGGAAAAAAGGAGTTCCTGGCTTCCAACTCTGAGCTCTGTCTATCAGATCATTTGACTGGCTCTGGATAGAATTTACCTACAGTTAATATGTGCACAAGTCTTGTATTTTATCAGCAGAGTTGGGCTTAGGAGACGGTTTACACATCCAGTTCCAGAGTAGGTCTGGGGGTCAAAGCCAAATGGAGGTGGGGGCTTCAGTTTGGATTCAATAGCACTGAAATCTTCTAAACTGCTTTCATGAGATTTTGGCTCAAAGATACAAATGTTATAGATTAGTTCTTGTGAGATTTCGGTCATCTTCAATGATGAAAGTTTTGTGAGATCAGATTTCCTGATGCTGCGGGTTCCACTATTTTGGATTGAAATCTTATGAGAGCACCTATTTTCAGCCACATCCAGACCAATCCTGGAAAATAGTTTCTTTCCAGTTTTGAACGTAACACAAACTTGAAATTGCAGGGGGTGGGTGCAGAGGAGGAAGGTATTAGGATCCAAGGATTCAGACCCATTCCCCTGCAATATAAAAGTATTTAATATTTGAGGTTTCTCTAGAAATAACAAATGTTTTAGTGTGCATATCCATCCGTGGCCATTTCTTTAGGCACTGAGAATGTAAATGGATGATTACTTAGTTAGATAATAGAAGTTGCAAATATCAGCCCCCATCCCACAATGAACTCTACCAAGGCTCAGAATGACACCCCTGTGGGGCTTATTGTAAGTTAAGGGTCACAGTTCATATACAGCTTAGAAGCTAAGTTTGAAGGGACATTCATACATTTCTACCCCTCTTTAGTTTGATTCTTTCAAATACGGACAGTGACACTTTCCAGAAGTGAGAGGATTACAGACTGTCCTCCAGATGTTCAGTAGGGCAGCTTTTCTCATTTATGTTCAGCCAGTTATCAAGGGAGGTAATTTGAAATGCCTTGGACAGACTAGGTCCCCCACCCTGGAAACACTAATGTAGCAAACTTTACTGTGCTACACTTGCTGTTTTTACTAGCAAAACATTGGCCTATTAAATGTTTATCTGAGATCTTAGCTTATGAAGTGCCATGGATAATGTTTTCAAATGTGTGTTTCAGGCAGACTGTGGTGTAGATAGTTACATCCTCTAGGATTCTGTATCCTACCTATAGTGTAATGTATTTCATTGCCGAGCTCTGGGGGAGTCAAAGCGTTGCTTAGAGAATTCTAGTGACATTGTGACCAACAACCACTCTCATCTTTATTAGGGGCATTTTATTAGCATGCAGGGGACTGTAGCTTTGGTAGGTCATGCCTCTGTTATGGTAAAGGCAACTACAATTTGCTTCATTTCATATAATTAGCTGGTGCCTTGGACTCCGGGAAAGTTGGCAGTATGTCTCTCAGATCGTTAGTGTCTGGGTGCCCCATGCCTTTCTAGTGCTGTAGGGGAAGGGTAAAGGGTATGTCTGGTGTACTTAGGAAGCTTGATTGAATGGCCCTAAGTCCTTTAAGAATAACAGTTGATTAAGTCAGTCTCCTTTTTTCCAATATGTGTATAATTTCTTTGTATATATAGTTTTATGCACACTATTGAAACCAATTCTAACACTGGAAAATGTTAGAAAATAAAGCTGTTCTTTTAAGATAGCTTTACTAGATGATTAGTTAGATACTATCAGTGGGGATATACTTTTGTTGATAATTAAGTTCCACTTCTTAGATCTTCATGCATCCAAGTTAAGGGATACTGTCAGGTATACTTTGGCCCCATATTTAAGTTGTGTTAAAAATGAGATGTCACAAACGGAGACAAATAGAAATGTTTGCATGAATTTTATTTTTCAATAGAGGGAAACAGTTTGGAAACAAAAAACAAAAACGACCACCATTTCCTGGTAACATTGCAACCCAAACTTTACAACATTGTGCTGTCACTTCAGAGCTTACCTTGAAACTGACTAGATACAAAAGTGAAAGGGGCTAGTTTGTTTTCATTTTCCAAACAGAGTGAAAAAAGGAAACAAGCAGCATAAACAGTTTAAAATAGTCTTTTGATTCCTCTGATTTTGAGAATCTGAGGTGATGTTGGTGACATAGGGTAGGAATATTTTTAAAAAATATATGGTCCAGCTCCTCAGCTGCTGGAAAGTGGTTTAGCTTCATTGACTTCAATGGAGTTATGCTGATTTACATCAGCTGAGGACTGGCTCATGTTTTTAACCTCCCAAGGTTCCTGCAATTGACACAATTGACTGGGAAAGAATCCTGGAGCCTCTCAGCACAAAGAAAGATAGGATTCGCCCCCAGACACGCACACAGAGAAGTACAGAAACAATAAATACACAGTAACCTGGGTATGTCTTTACTATGGAGACCCACATACATGGGCTAGGCTAACCTGGGTGCTCAGCCCCAGCACCAAACACCTGGGTTAACTGTGCAGTGAAGACATCTTTGACTCTGTTCTAACTGGCTGTAACAAACTTTAGGAGGATGCAGTTTAACGTTTTGCTCTGTTTTTGGAGGCATCACTTTGCTTAGATGTCTTTTCTTTTCATGCATTGATATTTTACCATCATCTTCTATAAATATTATTTGACTGCACAATTTTCAGCATTATTTCATATATTTTATTATGTGATCTTTCAAAATAAATACATTTGTGCAATTCCAAATAGACAATCAAAAGATTTAAAAATTAATATGTAACTTTGGACAGTTTCAGAAAAGATTTGTCTCTTTTGTGTCTGGTATTTGTACTGGTGAATAATGATTCTGAGCCAAGAGTTGCCAGCTCTTTCTCTGAAAAGTTTGGATAATTCAAACTGTTACATCTAAGCTATATTATTCTGGAATGTTTAAATTAACCTAAAAGCCACCTCTCAATATATACACAAAGTTCATTCTTCATTCTGCATCTGGAAATACATATGTAATCTAGTGCTGCTTTTCAAGTTTGCAAGAAATATTGTGATATTTTTATTATGGTTCACACTCACACAAATATGAAAAATTTAGTAATGGCATGTCCTCAGTACTGCCCTCAAGTGCCAAGGTTGCACATGAAGCCTGGTGGGATCAAACAAATGTTTAAATATGTACTAAAGCCTAAAATAGTCTTTACTAGACCTGTACAAATTATTTTAAATTATATAAATATTTTTAATATGTCTGGCTTCTGACAGAACACTACTATATACCAAAGTATGACATTAGCTGCCCTGTGCCAACTTTTCACATTTTTTTTCCAACATACTTAGCATCGTTATTGGTTCAGTCTAGAGCCCACTTTTTGTACTGTATGTGGTTCAGCAAAAATGTTTGTGGAGAAGATAGACCTAGATTCTCCTACTAATGGAGACACAGACTTCATTAGGACAAGGTTCAGAATGATCTTTATTCTTGCTGCCAACATAGTGCTAAGTACAGAGATAAGAATGTGAAGTCCCAATTTGCTTTCTGATCTGATAACCATGTACAGCAGTTCGGTAGGCTGGTATGATGCATCTGTGTGTGTGTGTGTGTGTGTGTGTGTGTGTGAGGGAGAAGAGAGTACATATTTGAGTTCCTGCGACAAACATCTTTATCTCATTTCATAAGTAGAGTGTACATTATCTTCTCGGATTCTCTTAAGTAGACTGTCCTGCTAAAGCCATGGTTTAATAAAGGGAGGTTATTAAAATGTGGGAATTCTCAAAGCTTCATTTTAACAGGAGACAGAGTTTTGAGATTTTAAGAATGGATAAATTGAAGAGCTGTGTGTATTTCTTAAACCAAGTCTGTTGCTGCTCAAATGGCTGCTTTTATATTCTTCTTTTCCAGAATGATTCATTCCTTGTGTTTCTGCTACACATTCTTAATCTGTATAAACACACATAATCTCTGCCTTTTTATTTATCTGGGCAGTGCTTTTTTTTTTTTTTTGTTAAGAAAGCATTTCAATCTCATGAAACACTTTAGAATGTTGAGGATCAATAACTGAAAAGCAACGGGTATTACCTAAAGCTCACTTATTAACATCTATCTGGAGTGACTTCCATTTACATCAACAATGGGAAATTTGTTCTGCTGCACCAATTTGTTCTGCTGAACTGTCTATCTTCTAAATGGTGTTAGTTGTGGGAAGTTTGATCTAAGTAGTGTTTGCATTAGGTAGCTGAATAAAGGATTCCCAGAGGGAGTTTAAGGATTATGCAAATAACTTGTGAATATATGCATCAGCTCACAGAGAATTCATAAGGGAGACTTTCTGCTCCTGTGATGAAACTAGAAGCTATGGAGACTTCCAAGAACACTGGGATCTGTCACTTCAGAAAATTGGGTAGACTCTTCCATTTTAAAACTTTAAAAATTAAATGTGTTTCTCTCTGATACCGAAAGGTTCAGGATGTCGTTATATTAATCTCAGTAGATTTAGGGATCACCTAATGTACCCCAAAGCCCCATGTAAAATGGCTTTGCACAGAGCTATGGCAATCCAGGGGAGAGGAAATGCAGAGGTAGACCACATGTGCAGCCCCACCTTGGTCACTACTGCAACCAGCTCAGGTATGGTGTATACTCCCTCAACTCTAGCATGTTATAGTCTGGTGAATCTGTGCAGTTTTCACTTCCACAACCCATTTCCTTGTCCCACCGATTCCTACAGTGAAACCAACCCTGGGACATGACACTACCTTACATAGAGGGTTGTGAACGCTTCAAAGCAGAAATAAGGCACTTCTGCTGCAATTGGGTCTTTTGGAGGACCCTATAGGTCAGGCTTAGATCCTACATCCCTTTAACCTGGGCCAGTTTAACGCATAGCCACAAGAGCTCCATGCTGGGATCCCCAGCTCCTGGAGTCATGTGATCACATCAGAATCTCAGCTTTCATTAAAAAAAAAGTATATTTGTTTCTCTCATGGTTATGAAAGAAAGTTTGAGGTCATGACCTGAGTATAATCAGTGCACGGTTATCTTCCTGAATTTGCAGACAGCCTGAAACCATAGCTGTGAGAGTATGATCAGCCCAGTGCATCTCAATGGGATGTTAATTCCCAAACCAATTATTTAGTTTATATCAGTAGAGTGTTAACACTAACAGCTCAGGGGGTTGGGGGGTGGGGCGCTAACTGGCACCACCCCAGCAGAGGATTGCATGTGTGGCAGGAGAAGAGTGCTATGGGTCCGACCCTCCCACCCAAGCAGATGACCCCTGGCTGCCAAGGTAAGTATTGGAGGGTTCTCATGAGGCCACTTCTCCTCTCTGAGTGGAAGTATGACTTTAGCTGCCCTGTACATTAGAGTTCTAAAAATATGAGATGGAATTTTGTAGTTTCTTTATGAAGTAATTCTAAAAGGATATAGAGAGAGGGCCTGATTCTCATTTACGCTATGGCCCCTTTACACCGCTCTGGCAGTGGTAAGGCATGTACATTTTTACAATATTAGATTCAAAACTTGCACACAATATTGGAAGTTTGCTATTGTACGTTAGATTTCCTGGGTCTGATTCTCATTCACGCTGTTGCCACTTTTACACTGTTTTGTGTCTGAATATGTGGAAGAAAACTTGTACTGCATGGCTTCGTCCTCCTTCGTCCTCTCGTTACACCCACAATATGTAACATTAGCATGGCATTAGTGAATACTATACCTGCCCACTTTAATCCCCACATGCCATTCAGTGTGTCTCCCTTAATAAATTATGTACTTAAGAAGCAATAGCAATAGCTGAGATTCTTAAGGCAGGAAGAGTCACATTACCAGAAGTACCAGAAAGGCTGATTAAAATTAAATTGTAGCAGACAACAGTTGTGTTACAAAGGAGGGCTCTATTACAGCCAACTCACTTTCTTAGCTAACCTCTGACTTATTTATTTCTCCTGCATGGTGCAGTCTGCATACTCTTTCTAGTTGTAATGAGCATTAATTGATTAGTTGGATCTATGAAGAGCTTGAGCACTAGTAAGTACTATCCCAGTGGGTACACACTAAATAGTTTATGAGGTAATTAGTATTTTAATGCCCTTTCTAATGAGCCTTTTCAGTAATGAAATCTCATGAGAATGTTACTGGTTCAGATATATTTCTTCAAACACAACAGAAGGTAAGCTAATGCCGTTAAGAGATTTTAAACCTAGTTTATAAAACAGCTTCAGTAACTTATTTCTGAACACTTGCCTGATTCATTTTCCTTTATTAAAAACAAGTGCAATCTTTTATTTTTCCCCTCACTGCTGTGTAACTTGTACTCTCCTCTCCCCATGCTTTCTTACAATATACTGCAATTTCAAATACTTGAGATCATTTCTGAGGCTGTTAACTGATCTCTTTGACTCTTCTGTAAGTAAATAATACCATACTGTCTAAGTGTGTTGTTTCATATGTGTTCTCATCTCATCCTGGGGAAAAAAACTAACACCCAGTGCTTGGCTGCATAGTTACTTGGATTTATGGCTGGTGTCAGGTTTGAGAGAATGACCAACCTTTACAAAGCCTTTCAATGTCAAACCAACTCCTATATTCTGGAAACTAGAAAATGGCACAGACTGTGGTCACACAGGCATCCTTAGCTAACCTCCCCTTTCAGAGTTGGGGGACTTAATGCTGTTGTATCCTGGATTTTCCCATAGCTTGAGGCGCAAGTACTCTGCCTGGCATTTTTATTTCTAATGCCTAAAATAAGCAGCTGTAGCAGAGCTTCAGAGGGCTTTTGCTAGGTAGAGCTTTTCATAGTATGTATCATTTCATATGTGACTATGGTAATAACACTGCTTTTTACCTTATAGAGGCAAGGCACAGTCAGAGATGCATGATTTAAACAATTTGTTATTCTGTACCCATAAATACACCCCAGATGTAAGGAATGAAGTATAATATTAGTAATAATAATTAACTTTTCTATAGCATCTTTCATCCAAAGAGCATAAAGCACCAGGCAGACCTTTGAAACTGATTTACAAACTCTGTCTAGAGATCACTTCTTCTAGCTCTGAAATGCAGCCTCCTCTTGGGTGGGAAGGCAGCAGCAGTTTAACAGCACATAATAATGCAACAAAACAATTCAGGCCAGAGAGTGAAGAATGGATGCTTTGGAAGCCTCTGTTTCACAAATCAATCCTAGTTGTTTGAAAATGACACATCCATTAAATGCTTTTGGAAAACTTAATTCTGAAATGGTTGTATAAAATCTTACCTAATGCTAGAATGAATAGATTTAATGAAAACAATACGGAAAACCCACAAATAGTCCTCATGATTTAAGATGTAATGGTCCCAGTTATTCCCTGTTGTAACTTCATGGGAGTATGTGGAATTTCCCCAAGGATGCATTTGGCCCTGTACTTATAACACTGTTGTTAAGATATTACTTTGCCTTTGTCTTCGTGTCTCTATTAGACACCTACCAGTTTATCTCACTGTATAGCTAACTTTTGGCATCTGTCTAGTTAAGGTTTTTTCTAAGGCACCTATCACTGTGACTCCATAGCATCTTAGTGCTAATCAATGACACTAAATAGATTGACTCTAAAATCACCAAACATGTTCCATTTCTAGCACTTATCAAAATGTTATGCAATTTGACTAAATATATTTGTGATCTCACAATATGGTGTGTGATGAGTAACACTCACAGGACCAAGACCTTCCAACACTGTCCAGGTAAAGATAGTCCGTCGTCTCCACACCCTGCAGCCTGCACTCAGAGATCCCAATAGTATTGGAGAAGTTAAAGATTCCTGATTCAACTGTTAACAAAACACCTTGGGCCCAGATTGCTCCCTGGAACTGTTTGTGGGGGCACCTTTGTGCATTGATCCTTTCCTTGGTCATTCAAAAAGAATCATCAGTTGCCTCTGCTACTCCCTTACCTCTCTGCAAGATCACAGATCCATTCAGAGGAAGGCGGGGAGGTGAAGGCATGTCCAGGCACTAGAGAAGGAAGTACGAGGGATGCACTATGCACATTCTCTAAGGTTATTTTGTATTATAGTCCAAACCCCTGACAACCAAAGAAAACCTCACAGAATATTTTGGTGGAAACTCTGTGATGGAAAATTTGCAGGGATTCCTCTTCTGCGGTCAGTTTTTTTCCACATAGAGGATATGATCTTGAGCTGTAAAACATCTCTACTTTGTTTAAGGTTCACAGCTCTGGGTTGCTTTGTTGTAGTGGCCTTTGAGCTTTGTTGGAGTCATTTTGAGCTTTCCTGGGGGCAGTTTTTGAACTTACCTGGAGCCAATTATGAGTGCTGTCAGTGTGAAGCCCAATGGCTGAAGTGCCCAAAGCAGTGGGCAAGTTTGTGGAGGTGATTGGGTAGCTGGTCGGTCAACCCCTATCAGAGGCAGTCTGGGGCAATGGTCTGAGCGCTCACAAGAATCAGGAGCAAGGAGCTCCAATCCAAGGGATTGGGTCAGTGGTTTAGGAAGGCGATGATGGGCAAGTCAGTAAGGGAAGGTCTGCAAGGCAGGATCAGGTGAGGCAACAGGGCAGAGTCAGGCGAGGTGGTGCGGTAGCAAGGTAAAGTTACACAAGGTAGCAAGAGAAGGTGGCTTCTTTGTGTTGAGGTCTTTATATAGTCCAGGTATCCAATGAGTGTGCTGTCTGTCCAGCCAATCAGCATAGCTGTTCGGGGGCCACAGGCTATGAGCACTCAGGCTGTTGCTTGTGTGCGATGGCTCAGTGTACGTTGTGGCGCAGAGGCTGGGGGGCCTTCTAGAGAGCCACCACACCAGCGTTCAACACCAGGGTTCTGACACTCTGATCTTGCTTTTTAACTCAAGTGAAGCTACTTCTACATTTTGGAATGTCCTGGAACAGTTTCATTAAGTTGTTCAGAGAGTTGGCGTTTTTGTTTGAACTGCTTGAGTCATTGCCTGCTTTTGTTGAGACTTTTTAGGGTATGTTTGAAACCTCATGTATTAGTGGCATAGTGCTGAGTATACTCTGATGTTAATCCAAAGTTCATTGAAGTCAGTCGGAGCCTGTCCATTGACTTCAATGGGCTTTGGATCAGGCCCTTTATCTCTTTTCCATTTTTAAAAAAGAAAATTGTCTCTTGAAAAAATTCACCAGTGCTCAAGTTCTGTTGGCCTTCTGGTTGCCACTGGATGCAGGTTTTTTAATTAGATTGGGCTAAACGGTCCAGGGAAACCAAGGAACATCTGCATGATTAGCAAATTCTCTTTGCTCCTGAAAGAGCTTCTCTGGTTTGTTTCCTTTTGTTTGTTTTTATTTTATTCTTTTATTAAACTGGTGACTAACATTTATGGATACAGCAGTAAATCTTTAATATTACCTGTTCCTGGTAGCTTGCACATCATCTGTTGTTTTTTAACTATCCAAATAAGAGCCTTGCTGCTTACTTCAATGGGACTACTTGCATACAAAGTTAGGCTAGTGCTTGATTACCTTACTGAATCAAGACTTAAATTAGTAAATTAAACGACTGTGTTGGCAATTCTCACAAATCTGAGTGTTAAAGGTGAAATGTAGAATAAGGAAGAAAGATTAAGGATGGAGACAATAAAATCAGATAAAATCAGTCCAGGAGAAGCCAGAAATGGGCAGTTGAGTTATATTAGACAGGGAACTGCATATAGAAAATGCAGTTAGGGTGGGACTTACCCATTTTCTATTTAAAAGTCTAGGTATTGGGCACAGGACATGCATGCACTTCCTCAATTCCAACTTGCTGTATTTGGGAATATAGCCATATTTTAATGAGGTGTCACACCATCTTTAGGTGTACCCCCAGTTTAGTAGATAAGCATCTCCTTCCCTCCTCTTCAATTGCATCTCACTCAAAAGGCTGTTACAATGCATTTTTCTGGATCAGAGAATGCTATTGGTATATAATTGAAATAAAGTAGCTGCATATCCCATTTGGTGTGGAAATAATGTAAAAATCAGAGATGTGGAGTGCATACTGATTGGTAGGATATGATCCTTCCTTTACAAGTGCCACCCCTTTGATTTGATAATGGCTTTGCTACTGTGCAAAGAAAAGACTCCTGGCCTGTATTTGTAGATGCAGCTGAATCCATTGGGATCCCAATGTGGGAGCCGCCCTGAGTACAATGTTCACATTAGTCTCTGCTCTGTTACACAGAATGCCAAAGCTTTATGCCAAAGCTAATTAATGGATTCCGACTCCCCCATGTTAGTCTATTACTAAATACAATGGCTGGTCACAAATTATAGTTTATCAGATGGCTGTGTGCACTAGGAAAACATTTGCTTAATACTAATAATTAGGCTGTTATAATAACAAGAGTTGTAGATTGCTTTGGAGCACTGAGACAAAATAACTGTAACACTTTATTATTGGCAAAACCTGTCACCTCTGTAATAATGGAAAAGTAAAACAAATCCAAATAATAGTGGTCATTATTGCAAATACTGAACAATCTTTAGGGATATGAATTTTCTTTATTGAGAGCCAAGGTATTAAGGTCTTCGTAAAGGGATATCTTTCTGACTGAGATTACGTTAATGAGGGAGTATATGCTGCTTGACCAAGTGGATGCTTTGTTACTAAAACCCGTAACAGTTAAGTTAGTAGAAAAATCACAACTGGCAGAGTAGTTCAGCAAATCACCAGGCAACCTGTGCTGCTGACACACTTTCGTTCTTGAGCAATGACTTCATACCTTTTGCTTTTGTATTCTTGAAGAGGAATCTGTAGCTCAGACAGCCTCTAGAAGCAGCGTGGTTAAATGAAACCTCAACAGTAAGCAACTCGTGTACTGAAGCATGTCACTGTAATTTGGCACTAAGTCGAGCTCTGTGCCTGTGCTTTAGATTGGTGGGTACTGCTGCACACTTTTCTGTATTTTCTTTCTTTTCCTGTGTTGTCTAGAAGAATAAGTGAAAAAATAAGTATATGCATTTTAGTGGGTTTTACTCTCAGTTTTCTATGGTTCAGTTTCAGGAGCATGACTATTAGATGAATAAAGTTGCACACTTGTCAGAATAAAATTCCTGGTGGTCCATTATATCTGTTGTGTGGTTGATAGGTTGGCTTGTTTTAAAAGTCTGCATGAATTCAGTGTGAGTGAAAGCAAAGGACTAAGAGCATCTAATAGTTATAGTGTAGGCAAGAGCGGGTACAATGTGCCAAGGTGTATTTATCCTAACCTGCAACACCTTTTCTCTTCCAATTCTGGGCCTCACTTCAGCAGATTCATACATTCCAAGGTCAAAAGGGACCATTGTGATAATCTAGTCTGACCTACTGTATAACACAGGCCATGGAACTTCTCTAAAACAATCCCTAGAGCATCTCTTTCTTGATTTTAAAATTGTCAGTAGGACAATCCACCAAAATATTCCAATGGTTAATTACTCTCACTGTTTAAAAAAATTCTGCCTTATTTCCCATCCAAATTTGACTAGCTTCAATTTCCAGCCATTGGGTCATGTTATACTTTTCTCTGCTAGATCGAAGAGCCCATCATTAAATATTTGTTCCCCATGTAGGTATTTACATACTGTAATCAAGTCACCTTTTACCCTTTCCTTTGTTAAGCTAAGTAGATTGAGCTCTTTGAGGCTATCACTGTAAGGCATTATTTCCAATCCTTTAATCGTTCTCATGGGTCTTGTCTGAATCCTTTCCAGTTTTTCAACATCCTTCTTGAACTGTGGACACCAGAACAGAGACACTACTCATGCTGAATTTGGTAGTGGTTTTACAGTGTCCTCAAAATTGCGTCTAGGATGAAAAAACTAATTTTTACTTTTAACCTAATCAGCATTTAGGAGCATTTACACCTAGATCTCCAGATTCATGATTTATGTTAATAATATGTTAGCCCCCTGACATGGCCATGACTTCTTAACTACATAGGTTATAAAGTGTGTCCTTCCCTGCCTGTTTATGCTGCTGACTTACCAAGAAGCACTTTTGTCCCATACATGCTATGTAACTAGCTGACATAAACAGAATGTATGCAGTAAAAGACTCTGAAATTTTAAGGTAGGGGTTGACTATATATATGAGAATATAATACTGTAGAGACAGAGGCCAAAACCACAGACTTTGGATCTGGACCAGAATTAACCCAAAGTTTGAGTCAGATTCAGGTTCCAGTTAGGGCCTTTCCCAAGATTTTAGTAGAAGATTTGTGCACATGATGAGAATCTATTAAAGCAGTTTGAAATTATCAGTATTTCAATTTTTCAACAAATGTTTTTGTCAATATTCAGTTTTCATCAGGGGCAAAAAAACCCTGAAAAATTCCATCAAAAATGAAAATTTTGATGTAGTATTGTTTAATCACAGATCTATCCTCTGTCAAAGGGACTGTAACCCTGCCCTTGTAGAAGGATGGACTCATTAAGAGCATAGGCATTAGGTATATATCTATGATGTACAGGTATATGATGGCAGGTTTCAGAGTAGCAGCCGTGTCAGTCTGTATCCGCAAAAGAAAAGGAGTACTTGTGGCACCTTGGAGACTAACAAATTTATTTGAGCATAAGCTTTTGTGAGCTACAGCTCACTTCATCGGATGCATTCAGTGGAAAATACAGTGAGGACATTTATATACACAGAGAATATGAAACAATGGGTGTTACCATACACACTGTAAGGAGAGTGATCAGGTAAGGTGAGCTATTACCATCAGGAAAGAGGCCGGGGGGAGGGGAACCTTTTGTAGTGATAATCAAGGTGGGCCATTTCCAGCAGTTGACAAGAATGTCCGAGGAACAGTGCCGGGGGGGGGGCGGAAATAAACATGGGAAAATAGTTTTACTTTGTGTAATGACACATCCACTCCCAGGCTTTATTCAAGCCTAAGTTAATTGTATCCAGTTTGCCAATTAATTCCAATTCAGCAGTCTCTCGTTGGAGTCTGTTTTTGATGTTTTTTTGTTGAAGAATTTTCACTTTTAGGTCCGTAATCAAGTGACCAAAGAGATTGAAGTGTTCTCCGACTGATTTTTGAATGTTATAATTCTTGACGTCTGATTTGTGTCCATTTATTCTTTTACATAGAGACTGTCCAGTTTGACCAATATACATGGCAGAGGGGCATTGCTGGCACATGATGGCATATATCACATTGGTAGATGTGCACGTGAACGAGCCTCTGATAGTGTGGCTGATGTGATTAGGCCCTATGATGGTGTCCCCTGAATAGATATGTGGACACAGTTGGTAACGGGCTTTGTTGCAAGGGTAGGTTCCTGGGTTAGTGGTTCTGTTGTGTGGTGTGTGGTTGCTGGTGAGTATTTGTTTCAGGTTGGGGGGCTGTCTGTAGGCAAGGACTGGCCTGTCTCCCTAGATCTGTGAGAGTGATGAGTCGTCCTTTAGGATAAGTTGTAGATCCTTGATGATGCGTTGGAGAGGTTTTAGTTGGGGGCTGAAGGTGATGGCTTGTGGCGTTCTGTTATTATCTTTGTTGGGCCTGTCCTGTAGTAGGTGACTTCTGGGTACTCTTCTGGCTCTGTCAATCTGTTTCTTCACTTCAGCAGGTGAGTATTGTAGTTATAAGAATGCTTGATAGAGATCTTATAGGTGTTTATCTCTGTCTGAGGGGTTGGAGCAAATGCGGTTGTATCGTAGAGCTTGGCTGTAGATGATGGATCGTGTGGTGTGGTCTGGATGAAAGCTGGAGGCATGTAGGTAGGCATAGCGGTCAGTAGGTTTCTGGTACAGGGTGGTGTTTATGTGACCATCGCTTATTAGCACAGTGGGGGTGGGGGGGGAGAAAACCTGGATTTGTGCTGGAAATGGCCCAACTTGATTATCATACACATTGTAAGGAGAGTGATCACTTTAGATAAGCTATTACCAGCAGGAGAGTGGGGTGGGGGGGAGAGAAAACCTTTTGTAGTGGTAAACACCCATTTTTTCATGCTTTGTGTGTATAAAAAGATCTTCTACACTTTCCACAGTATGCATCTGATGAAGTGAGCTGTAGCTCATGAAAGCTTATGCTCAAATAAATTGGTTAGTCTCTAAGGTGCCACAAGTACTCCTTTTCTTTTTGCGAATACAGACTAACACGGCTGTTACTCTGAAACCTGTCCAGGAAGTGGATCTCTTGTGTGGACTGGTCCAGGCTGAGTTTGATGGTGGGATGGAAATTGTTGAAATCATGGTGGAATTCCTCAAGGGCTTCTTTTCCATGGGTCCAGATGATGAATATGTCATCAATGTAGCGCAAGTAGAGTAGGGGCATTAGGGGACAAGAGCAAAAACCAGTCGGGGAACACTTCAGTCTCTTTGGTCACTTGATTACAGACCTAAAAGTGGCAATTCTTCAACAAAAAAACTTCAAAAACAGACTCCAACGAGAGACTGCTGAATTGGAATTAATTTGCAAACTGGATACAGTTAACTTAGGCTTGAATAAAGCCTGGGAGTGGATGTGTCATTACACAAAGTAAAACTATTTTCCCATGTTTATTCCCCCACCCCCACCCCCCGGCACTGTTCCTCGGACATTCTTGTCAACTGCTGGAAATGGCCCACCTTGATTATCACTACAAAAGGTTCCCCTCCCCCCCCGGCCTCTTTCCTGCTGGTAATAGCTCACCTTACCTGATCACTCTCGTTAGAGTATGTACGGTAACACCCATTGTTTCATGTTCTCTGTGTATATAAATGTCCCCACTGTATTTTCCACTGCATGCATCCGATGAAATGAGCTGTAGCTCACGAAAGCTTATGCTTAAATAAATTCGTTAGTCTCTAAGGTGCCACAAGGCCTCCTTTTCTTTTTGAGGTATATGATGGTTTTACCATAAATTGCCTAGGGCGGTTGTGGAATCTCCATCATTGGAGATTTTTAAAAGCAGCTTACACAAACACCTGTCAGGGCTGGTCTAGATAATACTTAGTCCTGCCATGAGTGCAGGGGACTGGATTAGATGACCTTTCAAGGTCCCTTCCAGTCCTACGATTGTATGATTCTATATAATCGAAAGTGGGTAATAGCCTCAAAGCATGCATTTTACCTTAAACCTGTTTTTATTTCAACCATCATCCGTAGTTCCAGCTCTGGATAAAAGTATCATAACATGGGCTTCAGCCTGCATCCATTGAAATCCATAGGAATTTTGCTATTTATTTCTGTGGACATGGGATCAGGCAGGCTCTGTATAGAACTTTTAAGGAAGAAATCCTGGCCCTGTTGAAGTCAACAGCAAAATTCCTACCTGCATGCCTCCAGCTTTCACCCTGACCACACCACACGATCCATCGTCTACAGCCAAGCTCTGCGATACAACCGCATTTGCTCCAACCCCTCAGACAGAGACAAACACCTACAAGATCTCTGTCAAGCTTTCTTACAACTACAATACCCACCTGCAGAAGTAAAGAAACAGATTGATAGAGCCAGAAGAGTTCCCAGAAGTTACCTACTACAGGACAGGCCTAACAAAGAAAATAACAGAACGCCACTAGCCGTCACCTTCAGCCCCCAACTAAAACCCCTCCAACGCATTATTAAGGATCTACAACCTATCCTAAAGGATGACCCAACACTCTCACAAGTCTTGGGAGACAGGCCAGTCCTTGCCTACAGACAGCCCCGCAACCTGAAGCAAATACTCACCAACAACCACATACCACACAACAGAACCACTAACCCAGGAACTTATCCTTGCAACAAAGCCCGTTGCCAATTGTGCCCACATATCTATTCAGGGGACACCATCACAGGGCCTAATAACATCAGCCACACTATCAGAGGCTCGTTCACCTGCACATCCACCAATGTGATCTATGCCATCATGTGCCAGCAATGCCCCTCTGCCATGTACATTGGTCAAACTGGACAGTCTCTACGTAAAAGAATAAATGGACACAAATCAGATGTCAAGAATTATAACATTCATAAACCAGTCGGAGAACACTTCAATCTCTCTGGTCACGCAATCACAGACATGAAGGTCGCTATCTTAAAACAAAAAAACTTCAAATCCAGACTCCAGCGAGAAACTGCTGAATTGGAATTCATTTGCAAATTGGATACTATTAATTTAGGCTTAAATAGAGACTGGGAGTGGCTAAGTCATTATGCAAGGTAGCCTGTTTCCTCTTGTTTTTTCCTACCCCCCCCCCCAGATGTTCTGGTTTAACTTGGATTTAAACCTGGAGAATGGTCAGTTTAGATGAGCTATTACCAGCAGGAGAGTGAGTTTGTGTGTGTATGGGGGTGCCATACACCCATAAGGTGCCACAAGGTGCCACAAGTACTCCTTTTCTTTTTGCGAATACAGACTAACACGGCTGTTCCTCTGAAACCAGCAAAATTCCCATTGACTTCCCCCTAGATTTTACCATCTGTAACTCTGTACATGACTATCAATCATTAAACAATCAATTATTTGTATTTTTGAGAGTACTAATTAAAACAATACCTGTAATAGCTAAATTAGGTTATTAGTTAAGGCAATCTTCAAGGTTATTTTGTGTTTATTGGGTTACTAGGGGTACCTAATACATCAATATGAGTGGAAGTGTTTAATGCAATTGCCAGATTTTTAGAAAGATAAATAGTTTTACATGTCTCAGAAGTAGAATCCAATTGGCTAGGGAATTGGCTAAAGACTAAAATGTGACATCATTCTTGGCAACTGCTAAAAATAATCTTTTTTTTTAACATATGCTATATAAAAAGTGCACTATATGTCTTCTAAGAGTCAGATTTGTTTCTGAGAACAATGAAATGCTTTTTGATAGAGAATCAATTTTTAAAAGAAAATTTACTGAACAGTCCTGTGCGAATCTCCATAGCATTGCATGTCCATACTTAAATATCCGTTTTCATTTAAATGCAATTATTGAATGTGAAATCTGAATATATTACTAAAATTAAATGTAACTATTTAATAGATAAATAATAAGTATAAACATAGTAATCCTTCCATCAAATCCATACATGGTTAACAGACATATAATAATTGTCTTCTGGAATCTGATGACATACTTCAACTTTCAGCATTACGTTTTAGCTTATTTCCAACGAAAGATTAAAACCATGTGTATTCAGGTTCAGATAGATGTGTTGACTACAGCGCTGTTAAACGTGAAAAAAATATGTTTTTAATAATCCTGTAGTATTTAATTAGCATGCAATAACTGTCTTATTAAATCTAAATTAAATCCTTATTTGAGGCACGTAATTGAAAGTGCCACTGGGTAAAATCTAATCTGTTAGGGATGATTTGGAGCAACAATGCCAAGTTTTCTTTTCTGCAGTTTTCAGGGTCGTCCCAAACATTTGCTTAATCACCACAGTGGAATTTTGCAACAATCAGTTTTACTACAGCTGTGGCTTTTGAAATGATTTTAAGGTCAGAGTTGTCATCTTTTGAGAATTCATCTCGATGTAAAAGATGATTCTCAGTGTAGAAGACGAGGAATTCTTAAACCTTTACCAGATGCCAGAGCTTGTGTGGGAGATGAGTGAATACTCCCTTCTAGCCAATGAGGAAGGGACAGTTTGCTCTGCGGGGCACGCAGTCAGGTGTCTCTAGGGGACCAAGCCAAATGAGAAAGGAAGAGTATTTCTCTATGGTAATTTATATTCTGAACTGATTTACACTCAGCATTGAGGCTACTTATGTGTAAGTCAGTGCAGAATTGGGCCATTTTTTACCATGAGGAATTTTGTAATGTTTATCACTGCTTTAAAAAAAAATCAGTGATAGTAAATACAACTTGAATTAGTTGTGAAGACAACTGAAGGCTTCTATGTAAATTATTGAACCAAATTTCTTGTAAAATTCTAAACACTGTTTTATGAGACTAATAGCTATTCAGACAGACCCTTGTAAAGATATGTTAATTTACAGGCTAAAAAAAATAAAGCAAAATTGTCCTCTCAAATCTTTCTTGTGGAGTTCAGTTCTGATCTCTCACCATATGGAGGTCTCCCCTTGACACCAAAGGGAGATCTGCACATTCCAGGAGAGCAGGATATCAGATTTGCCATCTAGATCTAAGAAGAGAATTTTCTCTTGTTGGTATATACCAAATAATTACTTAACTAATAACCTACTCCTGCTTTGTGGGACTGTTCTCCATGTGCATCAAGAAAAAGAATAGATCTGATGGGGCAGAGGACAATCCTGCAATCTTGACATAGACAAAACACTAATGGATCTGAGGAAGTTCAGTAAGTTAAGATTTGACTGCAAAGGACATGGTAGTTTTTGGACGTTGATGAAGCGTGGATAAAGAGGGAAATAGATGTGGGACACACAGAGATTTGCAGCATTGCTGCAGCAGAGCCTAGAGAGCAGAGATAAGCAGACAAGCTTTTGGCTGATGCCCTGGTCCTTGTTACCCACTGGCTCCCACCTCTGCTGCAGAGCGAATTCACTGGCCCCTAGTTCAGGGGGCTCCCCCTGCATATACTCCTCCATAATCTCATCCCAAATTGAAAATGTGTTTTCTTCATTTTTATTAATGGGCTGCAGGGATGAGAGGAGGAAGAAGCCTAGAGTGGGAAGGGAAAGGGTCATTGTGAACTGTGGGCAGAAGTGGGGGATGTATGGGGATTTACAGGTACAGCTGTCAATGGAGAAGGGGGCATAGGTGGGACATCAGAACTCCGCAGGGGGTCGTCAGGGAATAATACATATCAGTGTGATAACTATCCATAGGACAGGTTTCAGAGTAGCAGCCGTGTTAGTCTGTATCCGCAAAGAGAAAAGGAGGACTTGTGGCACCTTAGAGACTAACACATTTATTTGAGCATGAGCTTTCGTGAGCTATGAAGTGAGCTGTAGCTCACGAAAGCGTATGCTCAAATAAATTTGTTAGTCTCTAAGGTGCCACAAGTCCTCCTTTTCTTTTATCCATAGAACCTATCCAATGCCCATTAACATCAATGGATGTATGATTTGGGCCACATGTGAACACCTATCAGGCCTGTTGTGTACTTATAAATAAGTTGGGAATTTCCAACACAAAGTTTTAATTTACTCTAAAGGCTACTATACACCCATGCAGAACCATATACAGTGTCATCTATTAAAGCCACAAAAGTCGTCAAAAGACATGAAGATATGACCAATGGGATAGTGAAGTATGCACTCGAGCAACTGTAGCTGTAAGTTAACCAAATCGAGATGTAAATATTATATAGTGCTTGTCACCATAGTTATGTGTGTTAACAGCTCTGAGGGTCACAAAGAGGGATGCAGTAGCTGCTTTGTGAAATAGCATTTATTTCTAGAGGCCAGAGACTAGCTCTTCAATTGGTGTAAATCAGAGTAGCTCCACTGGCTTCGGTAACAACAATCTATAGAAATTGCTGAGGATCTGGCCCATAGCTTATATGTCTATTTTAAGATGCATCTTTTAGATTTCCACTGCCATTTTTTTTAAATGAAAAATCTATGGAACCTAAGGACTGGGATATAAAAAACTAATTGAATGGTTATCAGTGAAAGCATTAAATGTATTTCATTATATCATTCTCTTCAAGGCCGGTCAATAAAATTAGGCTTATTAAAAAAGTCTCCCCCAAATTGCAAAAGGCAGAAATATTTGGCTTTCATTTTTAATCAAACAGGCTAAATATTCATGTTTATGTGCCTAAATGGAACTTTTGTATGCAGTCTTCCACCCTATCTGCATGAATAGTAGCATTGTAACAGGATGAGGTCACTGCAGAAGGGAAAGTGAGGTAAGAACACAGCTGAATCTACAGGCTTCTCTGCTACATGGTGCACCAGCTTGTTCTTAAAGCAACAGTGTTCTTTTTCTTGTGCGGGAGTCACTGTGGGCACTGCATTTATGGCTGAATGCCTCTCACAGGGCTCTATGGTCTGATGCACAGTATACACTTTCCTCAGCCCTTACAAACTGCACTTCGGAGACCTCTTTATATTTCTAATATAAGCGAAAATCCATATGGTTTATTGTGCATTTGAAAACTTAAAGTTATTGGGCCACATTCAGCTCTTAGTTACATAGTGTAAATCCTCAGCAGCCTACCCCAGTCTAAAGGAGAGCAGAATGTAGCCCATGAATGAGCCCCCCTTCGTTCTTTTAAAAAAGAATGACTCAACTTTATAAAGACTGATGATTTCCTATTGGCGTCACCTTTGTACCTAGTGGGAACTTTTACAAATATACAGTACAGCATAGCCCAGGGTGTCTCCAGTTTAAGCAGTGGATGGGTGACATAGCAAAGCTACATGGAAAAAGGAGTGCGAGATCTGTGAGATCCGTTTGTCAGTTCATATTTTACCTACTCTTCGCGCTAACTTTAAAGGATGTAGCAATGGGTTGCCAAGGGTACACTGGCAAGTAGCCTCTCCTCACCCACCATCATAATTAGAGCTGTGAGAACTTGGAAAAACCAGCTCAGTGAGCAAGTTCTTCTCTCCCTTTTTCCACCAGTCCCTCCAAGCTCACAAGCCTAGGGAGACTTTAAGCTACTGCTGTTTTAAACTGGGGAACGTCTGCCCCTGCCTCGCTGCTCAATGTAAATGCTAAATGGATAGTCTCATCCTCTTTGCTCTTCTTGGTTTGGCTATCCCACAGCAGCCCCAAAAGTGGCAAATTAATTCCTTTAGAATAGAAATGAGATTCTGCCTTTGCCTCCTTTCCCCTTTCCCACTCTGCCCAGCTGCAGAGCTCGAGTCCTGTCTTTGCTGCAGACTTGACAGAAATATCGTCTTGATATAGCCCCATCCCTTTGGTGCTTCCACAGCAGCTGCAGCATCCTGGAGCCACTTTAGGCTGACAGGACCTTTGCAGGACATAACCAGACCAGAGCACTCAACAGTGAATTTCTGCAAATGTAGGTTTGTGACCAAGCCTATACCAGGTTTTCTTTGCACATTTTTCCCCCCCCTCACCTCACAGCCAGTGACTTGAGCCACTTAAAAATGTTTTTAAAGTAAAATCATAAAGTTTTAGAAAGACTTTGTGGCTCATTAGGTGCCCTCACATTTGCCAGCACAGACAAACCAGGTAGGAGATTAGGAGGCAGACGCAAGGCACATGCAGAGTCACAAAGCACTCTCCCTGGGTTGAACTCTTTAATATGTGTATTTGCTTGTACCTGAGGCAAGACCTCATCTGTTCTAGGAGGCAGGATTTTGAACCATGCAAACATATTTTTTTTATATACAAAAAAAAGCTGCTACTCTTTGTTTTGTTTTTCCTTCCTCTTTCCCTGTAGGCTGAGCCATGTTTCCTTGGAAGCCAGGAACAGCCCAGGTTTTCCTATCCGCCCACGCCCCCAAGTTGCCCTGTTTTTCCTCATGAGTCTCCGAGCCAGCACTTTCTCGTGTGTAGTCTCCGATCCGTATGGAATCAGGGAATCTGACTGCAGGTCTATGAGTGGTGAGCTTCCAGACAGCTCAGCCACACCACTGCTAGCAAGCAGCCACTGATCTGCTCTGGCCTCGCTAGCAACTGCACTTCTCACCACCACTGCCCCAGATGTGAGTTCTGGGTTGTGGTAGGATGCAACAAGAATAGGTGGAAGAAGGGAAGACAAAGAACTGAGAGCATGGGAAAGAATGATGGAGAGAGTGGGAAAGATAAGAGGGTGAGAGCTGGAATGCTAACAGAAAAGGAAGAATAGATAGAAGTGGGGGGAGGAGGGAAGAGGAGGATTGAGCAGAGGAGAAAATAAGGAAGAGGGAAAGAGAAGACAAACGTATAGCCTATATAAGCTCAGGAGCTAGAACTACAAAGAAAGAGACTGGGACTGGGAGAAAACAGTAAAAGGACACAAAAGAGTAAATATAATTATTTCTTCTCCAGTGCAGCCTTTACCATAACATCTCCTAGATTTTATTCTGATAAAGAAGTGGGTTGTGGGGCAGAAGAAAGGAGGAGGCTGCTGGAGCGAGGACGGAAAGAGTGGGTACCCTTCTCTCTCCCCTCCACCAAGCTGCCAATCCCCCCAGTGCATATCTCTGTATCCCCCATCCAAATCATACTCAGTTGCTCCAGTACCTCCTCTGTGGTAAGTGTTTTTTGAAATTTGGTCATATTAATATCTTCATTATATTTTCATTTTTTTCATCCAACCTTTTTATTGGGCAAGGGGTGGGGGAAACAGGCAGAGAAGAGAGGGAGGATTCAGAAGCTGGGGATAGAGCACGAATGAGCCTTTCACATCCAGGTCAGTAGTTCAAATCTAGCCCACATCAGTAGTATCTGAGAGCCTATGTGCATTGCATTCCTTGGTGGTCTCATTCTAGTTCGTTGTGGAGGGGTGTCCAAATCACTGTTGGCCCTGATTGGCATCTTTGATGGCAATCTCAGAAGAGAAGCTGAAGAGTGAATGGGCACAAAGCCTAAGATACCCTCTCCTGGGTGGTCCCTCTAAAAGTGGGTTAAAGCAGGTTGGCAGGTTAGCAAGGAGTGGCTCACACTGTCAGTTCTTTACTAGTTCTGTAGGTAAACAGAAAAATTCAGACTGGAGGGTTGTCTCTCCAGCACTAATTTCACATGTAAGAAGGGTTTTTTTTCCCCTCTGCACCCATTTATTTTGACATCATCTTTTCCTTTTTAAAAAAATTAAACTTTTTTTGAAGCTAATGGATTAAAGATATGGGGCTAAATTCAGTATGGGTCACGCTGGGCAAGTGCAGTTTGGGGAATGCTGCTTATGGCAGAGGAATGGCTGAGATAGGACAACTAGGGAATGTGCTGATGCAGAACAGCTGCTGCCAAGAAGCCTCCTGTGGAGTTTAAAGCTGTCTTCATGTGGCAGTCATCCCAAGACAAGATTGCTTGCCTAAATACCCCCTTGGGTTGTAGTGGGCCATGCGTGTGCAGGGAGGTGTAGGTTACCCCTCCCTGTGTCTTGATCGGTGAATTTTTCCCCAACTCGTATGTTGGATATAAGTCAGAGTAGCATCGTGTCTTGGCCTGGCAGCTCTCTGGCATGGACTACGTTTGTTTCTCTTTACCCAAAAGCAACCTTTTAAAGACCAGCGCTCCCTGTGAATTCTGCTGGTGACTCTGTGATCCTAAGCAAATCTCATTCAAAAAAGAATACCACTGGTGTTTCCATACTTCTGACCACTTCCCCCTTTGACTTATTTCTGTATGTATGCATGACTGCTTGCCAGGAATTGTTACTTTTGAATGGGACCCAGTCAGTCCCCTAATGTCATCGTGGAGGGAAGAGTTCTTCACTGACCCACCTCCAGTCAGCCCAGGAAGAATTTTAAATGACCCACAGCCCAAAAGACACTGGGATCTCCCTGCCTGGTATGTCCATTGTGCAGATCATTGAGAAAAGGGAGTAAAAGGGGCCTATGGAACCAGAAACTCGCACGTTTGTGACGCAATTGGAGGAGAGTACTTTCCAGTAGTGATGGGTGGGGCTCCCTCACTGACTAGTTTTTGTGGTATTTGCTGTTTTTGTTCCATTGTATTTTTGTGAATCAGTCACCTTAGCTGCATGAATGTTTGGTGGCCTGAATTTTCAAAAGTAGCAATTTTAGATGCTTTAATCAGTGGATGCCCAATTAGAGGCGTCTTAAAGAGGCCTGATTTTTTCAGAAAGGCCTGAGCACCTGCCTTGTGAAAATCAGGCTCCTTTAAGATTGTCTCGTGTTGTGCACCCAACATCATTAATTACTTTTGAAAATTGAGTTTGATTTTTACACTCAAAAGGGCAGATCCTCCGTGTAAATTGTCACAGCTCCAGTGACTTCACAGCTACTCTACCTTTGAGAAAACTGTAAACCCAAGACCCTCTCTTGTATACTGAGCAGGGCGGCTGTGATCACATTTTTCAATTATTACAGTGGTCTTGCCATAGCAAAATATTGTCAAACTTATTTCTCATCATAGACCAGGTCACTGTGTGTTAGTTGTACATTTCCATTTGTAAGTTCCATTCACCTACCTTAAAAAAACCCCCAAAAAAGCCATTCTTGCCAAATCCCTAGCTACATAGTAAAGATTGATTAAACATGTTTATGTGTAATTTAAAAATGGTTCTTTCAGGAAGCATATGGTTTTCTAAAGAGAAGTTTAAGAACCTGAGATTTTACATGGGTTTATTTATACTAGCAAAAAGGGCCTGGAGTACTAAGAAAAATCCCATGATATATGGGGTCCACCATGTGAATTGTCAGAGCTGTTTTATATAGTTTTACTCTATCAATATGGTCTTTCACAGCTCCTAATTAGTTTTGTTAGTTGACTTACAGAAAATCATATTTAAAGCAAGAAGTAAGTAATGCCACAGCAGTTAGACTATTAATGAAAAGCGCACAGTCAGAAGGCAATTGTTGCAACAAACTGGTTCAACCAAAAAGCAATCTTCATTTGCATCAGCATGATTAATTACATTGCTTTACCTTGTCACAGTACACTGCAACAGAAACAGTCAGGACTTTTTAGAGCTCTCAGTGTATATTTGTAACATATGTTAGCTCTCGTAGAAAACTCGCATTTAGATACTGTGTGTGTCTGTATAAAAATAACCTACCATTGAAGGGAAAACAAAATGAAAGGTAACTTTAGTAAATTATTATGTATATTTTTTTAATCAGGTTGGAAACAGAACTGACTGTAAATTGGCTTTGGTTGTTTATATCTGAAGATGTATCGAGGGATGTTAGGTGAAAAGACGTAATATTTCAAAGGCAACAATTCGGAGTAATAAATATGTAGTGCTTCAAACATTTCAGAGTACATGTACACAGAATCTCAAAATGGTACAGTATATGCATAATTGATTTACACAGTGTATATACATTCATATGGCTTAAACTATTTTGGGGGGGGGGAGATTTGGTGGGTTGTTTTTTGTTTGGAGGTTTTTTGAATATCAAATTTAGTATTTGCTAACAATGTTTCTATATAAATAGGTTTGCCTTAAATATATTCCCATTCCATTTTGGTTAATGGATTGCTTGCTTATATGTACAGGATCTAAAACAATTGTAGTGTATGTCATCACTTCTTGTCTGTACATGTGCAGCTCTGGAATAGGAGTTGTTCTGATTTTAAATATCAGGCCCCTTTTCAGTTACTGTATGCCTGTGGCATGCCATGGGTGTTTATTATTGGGGGAAGGAGAGGAAATCCTGCCAATCCACATCACTAATGTCAGTTTGTCAAATGACATTAGCAGCAAACTAGGATTTTGTTCCTAACCACATACAAATTGGTTCCAAACTGCTGGTTATGCCATGATGTCAGCTCCAATTCCTCATCCATTACTTGATGCGCAATAGGTGAATGCCAGTTACATCCCTTCCCAGGTTTTGTTTTTTGTCCTGTCATGCGATGTGTTTTGAAAAATGAAAATTCCTCCCTATTAACAATTAATTTCAGAGGTGATTTCTCAATACTGTTCATTACATTTCCCATTCAATCAGCTTTAAGGCTTTATTATAATATTCATTACCTACCGAGTAATTGACTATTAAATCAGATCCATTTTTTTCCAGTGGATTATCTGTACTACTAATATAATTACAAGAAAGTACAGACCACCATTCCAGTTTACTTTGTCATGATTCAGCATTTAACTTTGTTAATGAAGGATACTGCATCATTTTGGCAGCATGATATTAAAAATATACATTTTCAGATGCACAAATGGCATAGCAGCAAATCAGGTCATTGTGTTACCTAATTTTCAGGTTAGATTTTATAGTACGAATATCTGGAAAAAGGGAAAACTGCTGGATTGGTGGTTCAGGAGTAATGACATGTATACATCCTTTACTTCTAAGCCATTGTCCAACCACACTGGAAGAAAGAAAGTATGCTAGGGATGTGGTTTCGTTAGGTCACAACTTCATTCATTTACAATATCTGAAAGTACCTGGAAATAAATTGTACAGTGCAGGTCATCACTGTTTCCTTAATAATTTCCCCATATCCCCAACCTGATTCCAGCCTTCCCGTTACTGATACCCTGCCATCCTTCCCTCATATGAAAGTTAAAGGGGGCTAGAAAAGAAGGGGGGACAATTTCCCACTGTCCCAGATGTAGAAGCCCTAACCTGCCCCTTCCTCATCAGCCTAAAGCAGTGGTTTTCAACCTTTTTTCATTCGTAGACCCCTAAAAATTTTCAAGTGGAGATAGAGACCCCTTTGGAAATCTTAGACATAGTCTGCAAAACCCAGGTTGAAAGCCATCGCTCTAAAGGGTTGTTTTCCTTCAAAATTCTTTTCCAATCCATTTTATCCAATAATTGTATCCCTTACAGAATAAGAACGCGAACTGGACATCTGCCACAAGTTTTATGTATTAAGTGGAGACATTCTAACCTAACCCCCCTGTCCTGCCCCACTGGGTCCCAAATCTGCTATGAAAAATCTGGCAGTGAGGTAAAATTTCCTTCCCAGCTCCCAGGGAAAAAAGGGGTGAGTAGTGTGATGCCTACAGCAGACCATGAAGGGACTCCGTCCTTTTTCAGATTTCATGGGTGGGTGGGAGAGTGATGCCAGCTCTATCCAGGTGAAAGACAGTTTCTCTGGACATCACGGGGTATAAATAACCCCACAGCTGGCTAGCTAGAAGGGCAGTGCCCTGGAACTGGTCCAGCTGCTTCCCGGTCCTACCCACTCTGTGTGCGTAAACTTTCTCCCATCCTCTATTTCTGTTTACCAGTTGCTGGGGCAGCCCTTAAAGGGCAACAACCCCTTTTCTTTCAGCCAGCTAGACAAGGACCGCTGCATAGAATCCAGCCCAGGTCATTAATGGTCAACAAGCATTGCCATTAGATTGCTATTTGCTGCCTTTTTTAAAAAGAGTTTAGTAGTATCATTCCAGTTGACAGGTGCCTACATCACCTTGTTGGCAACCCTATCAATCTCAGTAGAGCAGTCAGAGGTTGAATGGACTTGGAAATGTAAGTCAGTTGAAGTGGGAATACTTAAAGTGACTTAACTGGGTTTTGGATTGAGCCTTTAATCATAATTCTAGAGGTATTTCTTCCAAGTCAGGGGTGGGGCATCATGAGGAAGCTTTTACTCATGCTATCTGTGTTGAACTTTTTACTGTGAGCCAGAGGACTTTGGTCTCCAGGTCTGTTAATCAGTCACTTTTCCCAAGCATTCTGTTCAAACTGATTCTTCAAAAGGCAGCATGTGGGTAATAGTAACTTGGAAGTTCGACGCTAATCAACAAAACAAAGGAATTAAAATCTATTTCTGTTTGTACATTTATTTGGTAGCTCTTCAGCATTAGTATAGACTTCGAAATCAAAATACTGTTGGTTACCTAGGTATTATAGGCATGTGACAGATCCCTCCCCGCCCTCTGAACAATGCAGATGTAATTAATTAACGTCTGCATTGCCAAAAATAGAATTTTGATGATAGTTATTTGGAACAATGGGCTGAAGGTTATTAACTATAATTTTGAATTGTTCTTTCTTAAGGCCCCAAAAGGCAAAAGCAGGAATGTATCCACAATAAATTGTTTGGGGGCAGAGGGTGATTGGGTCTGATCGAGTCATATAACTCATATATTGTGTAACTGGGAGAGAAGCCAAAAAACATTCCCTTTACAAGTGACTTTAAACTATGCATGAGGTGTGTATTTTCCTCTTTGTTTCATGGAAACATCTCTGGATTGGCAAAAGGCTTGAGTTAGAAAAGTTGGCCTACTGTGAAATGGGTGCCAGGCTTCAAGACCAGTGTAAATGGTCCATTAAGTACATTAGAATTATTTCCTTTGTGTTGGAATCCTGCGTTATTAAAACCAGATCACTCCCTCTGTTTCTAGGAACAGAAGGGACTAAGAGCCATCAGACCTCTCTTAGGGGACGCAGATGGTGGGAGCTGCAACTGCATGGTGTCTCTCCCCTTCCCCAGAAGTGCCCTAGAGACACTTCTCTGCTGGAGCTCTGTGAGATCAGTGCTTCATGGTGCTTTGAGGGTGCGAAGAAGGGGACTGCCCTCTCCCTGTGACTCTGCTAATTTCTGTTGGGAAAATCAGTGAGTGAATGGTTCTTGAAGCAGTATTCTGTCCTGATGGGCATGTTCTGAGGCTGCTGTTGCGCAGTCACTGCCAGTGGCAGCATACTGCCTGGTAAGGGGGTGCTCAGAACAGCTGCATGGAGGGAAATCCATTTGGTGGTCCCTTCTTTGCAAATCTTTGGGAATCACAAGCTTGGGTGTTCATACTCCCTGCCTCCCCCGGGGGGCTCCTCGTGCCTCCCCTTTGGGAGGAAGATTTGAAGGAAAGTCGAACCAGAGGGGGGAAAGTGTGCAAGTAAATGGGGCTTCTTGTGGGAACAAATAAAGCAAAACTTGCGCTTACTTCTTAATTGGCAAATGCCTGAAATCATATTTTGAGAATTTAATGCAAGCATTCCACACAGTTAGTCATACAGCAGTACTGTTATTCACAATGGATTCAGTGACCAACTCTGTGGTTCATGGTGTTTTAAAGCCCCATGTACATACAGACTTAAGAGGTAAGTCTTATTGGATTTCATTCAGCAAAGTAACCCAAACTCTTGGCAGGTGCTGTGACTTTATTCTGATGACCATTAGGCGGTGAAACTGTCAGAAAGTTGCTAAATAGATTCATAACAACTTTTTTCATATACTTTTTTTCACCCCTTTCCTTTGCTAAATTCATCAGAAATTCATCCAGTGACTGAAAGGTTTGATGAAACCATTACAAATTATTGGTTGTAATCATGAAACATAAACACCTCACATGATTAGACCTATAGGACTTTATTTATAGAACAATATAAGGTACAGTACGGTAAATGGGGGGGGGGGTTCCTTCGCAAACTTTGTATGGTAAAGGTACAGATTGCCAGATGTTAGAAAGGGAGCGTAACTAGCCAAAAAAGGAGTTTAACTCTACTTGAGAGTGATTCTTGTTTGTCTGTTTTGAGATTATGGGGTATTTGAATTGCTTGTGGATTTTTATGAATTTTTATTTTGATACTTACATTAAGGAAAAAAACTATTCAGCATAGCATACCTGACATATTGTGGTTTCTATACTTACGTTATATTTGATTTCTTACTTTCTCACAAGCTTTCCTCTGTGTCTGAGCTTATTAGAGGTTTCAGAGTAGCAGCCGTGTTAGTCTGTATTCGCAAAAAGAAAAGGAGTACTTTAGAGACTAACAAATTTATTTGAGCGTAAGCTTTCATGAGCTACAGCTCACTTCATCGGATGCATTTGTTAGTCTCTAAGGTGCCACAAATACTCCTTTTCTTTGAGCTTATTACTCTACCCATTCATGTCTGCTGGGACTAGGTCTCATGCTCGATGACATGACAAAATGTCTAACTGGATACTAACATTTACTGACTCTCGTTGAACTCAGTGGGCCAGAATGGCCTCTCCGTTTATACAAATACAACCCCATTGACTTCATTGGAGATGCACTAGTGTAACGGAGAGGAGAATATGGCCCTCTGTGTGTAGTAAACACACCTATCATAGATGTGCAATGTGTTTTCAAGTTAATGCTATTTGTGTGTGGTGGTTGATGTTTATTGTTGTGGGAGCCTAAGTTTCTTTTATTTACTGGGTTTTGTAGATTTAAATTTATAATCATAATGTGGCTGTATGCATTTAATATATATTTATATATAAATAAATCCTGAATATTTAATATTACTGTGGTCTCCTTCTATAGACGTTTTCCCTTCTAATAAAATATTTTTTAAAGAATATCCAAAATGTTTAGCAGCTGAACAATGAATACTGCTTAGGAGAAAAGCTAAACAATTAATACTACTTAGGAGAAAAAACAAAACTAAAGTGCATTAGCTAGCAGTTGTTAAATATTTAGTAGTTTTGTCTTACTATTATTTGTCTTTTTCCACTGCCTTTGAGGGCAATGGCAAAACTCCCATTGACTGAAATGAGAATAAGATCAAGCATATTACATGGAATTCATACCGAGGTCTTACTTTTGTTTATTAAGAAAAAGGAATTTCAAACCAGGAGATAATAAAGTCTTTACCCTCCTGTGCAGGAGTAAATGCCCTTGTTGTTAAATTACTGTATATCATACTAACTTTTGTAAGTTTATTTTCTTTTGTACTTTACTGAAGCAATTGAAGATTGCAGATCTAAATGCTTATGCTTTTTCCACGTTTCAGTTGTCATCTGGGAATTTATATCTATACTTAGGATAGTAAGATTTAGTGGGGCCATTTATGTGCTTTTGGTGTTGTATAAATCAGATGTATCCACTATCTTAAGACTTGTGGCTTTTACCTTTTCTCTCATGGGTAAATATTTTATGCTATTTGTAACTATTCATATTCTCTGTTTATAAAATCCAGAAAATGGTATTAATGGAAACAGTAGCAATAGTACACTGATAGTGCCAGGTTTCCACAATTACAAAATTATTAAATGAGATGTGGCTTTCATTATTTTAGATCATTAAATCAATGAACTGAAAGGATCATTTGCATTTTAGGATTCCATTTACTGTTTTCAGATGTTAAAGGGCTGTCACTATAGAGCAAACAATGATAACAAACACTTGCTATCATCACAGACAGTTGTAAGCAATTGTTTTGTCAATCATTAAATAAAAAAACACCAGTATGTTACAGTAAATGCTTCATTTAACAACCATTACAATTTCATTGTTGTTTTCTGTTTTAAAAGAGGGTGAAGAGAGTCTTTTTTTTCCCCCTTCTTTCATCCCCAAGAGGCATTTCAGATATTTTGTGAATTTGGAGGACATCATCTGGATTGCCCCATTACTTCATTCAAAGTTGTTTTCAACTCTTCCTCTTCCCTGATAATTTTAAGACCATTCTGCATATCAGTATCTTTCTCTAATGCTTATGCCACTGTTATTCTGTGAATTGGCCAGGCTGTCCAGGGCTCTTTCTCACAGACTAGCTATACCTTGGGTCTAGATATTGCAGCATATGTAAGTCCGAATTTTTGTTAGAGCTGCACATAGACTTGTGACAGAGACCCTTCTCACTCGTGGGAAGCAATAGGGGGTGTTGTCCCTCTCCAGCCCATGCCCATAGTCTTCCCAGCCACAGTTCCCAGCAGTGAGCAAAGTAGTTACTGAAAACAGTGCTCTTCTCACTCCACTAACAAGGGCATGGTGAGCTATTGCAGTCTCCTCAGCATAGCAGGCAGGCCTGCCTGCCCTTGTGCTGGCTGCCTCTTCCCTCCACTCTGAACCCCTCCCTGCCAAGCCTGACATTTCTTGTTTGTATCTTAAAACTAAAAAAAAAAAAATAGACTGTAAGATCGCAGGGGACAGGGACCTTCTTTGTTATATATGTCTGTACAGCACCTGCCAAATGGACCTGATGGGGTCCGTAGGCACTACTGGTATTAAATAATACAATTTTCTTAAAAACACTTCCACTCCAAAGGTCAGAGGCACGTGTGCACATTCATGGGAAGAACACTCCCTGACCAGGTAGTGATCTCTCAGAACATAAGAACGGCCATACTGGGTCAGACCAAAGGTCCATCTAGCCCAGTATCCTGTCTTCCGACAGTGGCCAGTTCCAAGTGCCCCAGAGGGAATGAACAGAACAGGTAATCATCAAGTGATCCATTCCCTGTCGCTCATTCCCAGCTTCTGGCAGACAGAGGCTAGGGACACCATCCCTGTCCATCCTGTCTAATAGCCATTGATGGACCTATCCTCCATGAATTTATCTAGTTCTTTTTTGCACCCAGTTATAGTCTTTTTTGCATAATCTCTGCACAGATTCTCTCCACAGTCTACCAAACACTGATTTTTCCTAGTCTTAGTAAGAATAGATTGCATTAGGAGACTGTGAGTGGGACTGATTCAGTCAGAACAGGAGCATGCCATTGCACCCAATTTCCCATAGCGTGGACCATGGCAGAATCATCCCCAAACTTTGGCAATATCCAGGCAGAATGAGCTGGGCTAAGGAAGGAGTCCCAGCTTTAGTTCGAATTTTTTGTTTGTTGGATGTGGGTATAAGTCAGATTCTCAATATTACTTTGCCATCGTTTTTGTAGTTACAGTAATATAAATTAAGGGGAAACATGGAAAAGTGCCTTGTTGATAAACATTCTTGAGGTCTGTGGCTCCTTCTGACATTGTATTTTGACAGTTGTCCCATTAAATTTGAATTGTTTTGTGTATTATTTTTATTACTCATTCACCACACATTACAGGCCTGATCCAACTCCCACCGAAGTCGATAGGAGTTTTTCCACTGACTTTAAAGGGAATTGGATGAGTCCCTTAATGCCATATTAACTAACATATGTACTGTAGTGGCCTGTGGTAACATATAATTCCAAATTACATGGAGTAAAATTCCTTCTGAAAAGTGGTTTCTTTGTGTTAGCTGCTTTTTGACCTTCATTAGCTTGGCTGTTTTGACCAGGGGGACAGGGGAGGGTTGTTAACAAAATAAATTAATCCACATTATGATCTAATTATTTGGAAATGTTCATAAAGTACAAAAAGAATCTAATAAAAATTTAAGGTTAAAAAAGGAAAAGAGTAAACTCTTACTTTATTTGCTCTGCTTTAATTTTTTTAGACAGTCAAGTAAAGAAGGGTCTGAATACTGCAGACCTGAATACCCTCAAACTTTCAAAACTGTAAGAACTGGATCGCTACATTGAAGTTGATGTATTTTGAAAGGTACAAACACACTAGTGTTTGCAGAATCAGACCCATCCTGAGTATCCTACCAAACTTGTGATAGTTTAGTTTACTTGGCAGGAGGTCTGATTAGAACATTAGACGCCAAGGTAAAGAATAGACTTTCAAGCAAAATGCTCCCATTGGAAGTTTTTCCATTGATGGTAATGGAAGCCAGAACAGGTCAAAGTTTCCAGTATGAATTAGTGGAAGACACATTATAAACTTGAGAAAGTCATGAACATGAGGGAAAATCACAGCAAGAAAAGTCAACATTATTTTTTATTGTTTCTTCATTGTTCAGATACAATGAGCTAAGTAAAATAGTTGGGGTAAGATATTCCTCGTTCGATCAGATATTCCTCTGTACTGACAGTGGGGAATATTGCTACAACCAACAGCAACTACTGGTGAAAGGAGGAAAGAAAACATTTTAACAGCATCCCCTGTAAAAAGGCACTTACTATAGTTTAGTAGAAGTTCTGCTACCTTTCAGTTTCTGCATCTCTAACAAGTTTTTGCTCCCAAATGGATCATTGTAGTTATCAGTTCTTTTTAAGCCATCAAAATTCAGTCTTTCAGACATCTCAGTCCCATTGGCATCACAATATCAATGAGTGCGTGTCAGGAAATTCCTCCAACCTTCAACATAGCCCACGCATGCCACCAGAAAAAAAGCAGTTTCAGTTATTTTGCAAGATCTGAACAGTCTTGAACTTATCATGAGAATCAGCAGCACCATCAAGGACCTTCATGATTTCCTAGGCACCCCTGAGTCTAGCAGAACTTTTCCACGTTAATTGTAAATAGTCACCGTTTTTGGAATAATCTGCTGAGATCACCATTAAAAAGTCACTATTTTCCCACACTACTACACAGTAGCATTTGAAATAAGGTGGGTAATTCCCAAACGTAGTATCTCCTGTACCAAAATGAGGGATTGGGTTTGTGGGATCACAGTGCGGTAACTGAGGGTACATGCTGATTTACAGTGGTGACCTCTGTGCTCGGCCACTGAAACAGTTTTTTAACTTTTCAGGAGCAGAAACCTCCTATAAACTTCTTTTGTACCGGTACTCTCAAAAAGAGGCTGTATCAGTACTAGTGCCCTCAAAAAGATTGTGTGCTAAGCTTCACTATTCCACCAACAAGGACTATAGTAGGAACAGTGGGTTTGTGGCTTTGGGGGTATTTTTCCCCTCTGAAGTTATATTCTAATCCCCAGAGCTTCTTTTGTTGTTGTTTTGAAGTGGCAGGTTTCGGCTGTATCGTCTAGTACTAATTGATATCAGCTGTCACCCAGCAATCTGGCACTCTGCTAATTTTCAGTTTGTAAATGCTCTGTCTACAGATGTGCACAAAAGTTGTCACATGATGTTGAGCCAATTTGGTGAAATGTGCCCATGTTGAAAAAATGATGAAAAAGGTCCCTTTTCATTAGATGCGGGTTTATGAATTATATCAAACATTTTTTTTCCTTTGGCTGAGAGAGATGTGTGCCATTTTGGTGTGCCTAGGTTCTGCAATACTGGATGCTGTGTAAATACCTTAGAGACATAGAATCAGCATGTATGGTCGGTTCATTCCTTCAGTGGTCTCAGTTTGGCTCTTTTTCACAGAGCTGGAAGCAGTCACTGTCCCAACTAGGGAACTATTGGAGGATGGCAGTTCAGATATTAAAAGTGGCTTTTATATTTTTCTTTGTAAAGCAGGTGGATTTCAGGGGCCGTGAGAGATGGGACAGAAATCTAGGGAGACATACAAATCCTATGAAACGAGAGGTGTTTTAAAAAAGAGAGTGAACTATTGTCCCTGCAAAAATAGTCTCCATATATTTCCTCTAGAATGTTTTGGGCCTGATTCTACACTGTCGTGCACCTTGTGCGAAATGGTCTTAAATTGCTAACAGATTAGAATGGGAGCATTTTCACCCACTTTGCATTCAGTTTAAACGCATCTAAATGACTAAACAAGATGCAAGGTAATAGAGAAACAGGCCCATTAACTTTTATGCCAACGACAGAATTTCCCCTCCCACTAAAATCTCTTTCAGATGGAATGTGTCAGCTTCTAAAAACTCTGAGCAAATCTACACAGTACTGTAGTTTAGGACAGGAAGAGAAGAAGACCACCATATCCATTTGGGTTGCAGGTATACTTTTAGGTAGGTAAACTGTAATTCAAATTAGAGTTTGATCTGGACTTCTGGGTTTACACAGCTGCTCTTGGTAAAAGTCTCATGGCATCTGTAATTATTACAAGTGGCCAAGACTTCAGTTTTACTCCTCATCAAAAGATGACCCCTCCAATAGTAAACTGCCCCCTCAACCACGATGAGTAACTGTTTTCTGCTAATGCAGAGAAAAATGCCAGATGAATAACTGAGTTCCTGAGGTAGCTAGATTTTACTTGGATGTTTACCATTCAAGTACTAACTAGGTCTGACCGTGCTTGGCTTATGAGATTTGAAGACATCCCAATCTAAGGTGGCATGACTATAGGCAAAATGAGCACAACAGGGAATTAGCAGCAAATAAGTAGGAAAGATTAACATGTAGAGATTAGTTGGCAGACACAGCTCCTTCTCACACTCTGCACCCAATGGGTCTATTACCTTCCCTTCCTCCAATGCATGAGTCAATACCTAGAAGTGAGCAGTGCCGGGAAGGGGAAAGGTGAGGGAGAGTTCTGTTGCTATGGAAGGAAAATGCAATGGTTAGGACATTACCAATGCATTTAGTACAAAAATCAGAATTAAATTTTAGTGATGAGCCATTAGTCCCATTGTTCATGGAATGCACTGGAAAACATAGAACTTAAAATATTCTCCAGGCTTTTTCTACTGTAGATTTTATTTCTTAATTTTTTTAGTAGTTGTGTTCAGCTCGGGTCTAGCCAATAAGTAGATGTATTTTTTAATAGTCCATTTAGTGGCCAGTTCCTAAAACAATACAAAAAAATCTGCAAGGGGGCTCAGAGCTGCACATAGCTTACTAAGCCAGCTGCCAGTTTGCTGTGTTGTTAATATTTGATTTATAGTTTCACACATGTGTTTGCTTGGATTGGACACAGCTTTTTGGTTCCTTCTTCTTATTTTGTAACCTTGTTTTTAGTTCCACAGCTATAGTCACAGTGCACAACAGCACAGTCCTGCCCTGGGCGGGTGGTATGCTTTTTAACTTCTGCAGCACTGAGTCCTCAGCAGTGGTAGGTCTCCTCTGGTCTTCCACCTATTTCTGTCATTTCTTTCCCTTGGTATGCTGAATGGGGAAAAGCAATGCCAGTTCTTTGAGCTCTCTCTCAACTGTTGCCTTCATGACAATTAAAAACATTTACAAACCCCCACCCGTGTTCTAATATTCCATACTTACACTTCTATAGGTGCGTAGAAGTGAAGCTTTACGGAACTTTCAGACTTCTGCAGAATCTGGCAGACATTTCCATTTGGACTTCCATAATAGCAATAATACACTGCACTTGCAGACCATCTTCCATCCAAGGATCTCAAGCCACTTTACAAAGACTAATGAATACGGATATGAAATGCACCGATGCAGGAACTTCATAAGTACATAGAATGGGGTCACAGGGAGGGTGCAGGTAATTTTAATAGGCAGTGAAGAGGTGTTGCATAGAGTTAATGGGGGAGAGAGGCACAGGATAAGTAAGGAGTATAGATGGCCGCCTAGGCTAATTGGGGATGCACAGACTGAGCACAAGCGGGGTGTGAGCAGAAGTTGGATGTGTTTACAGAGAGACAGGAAGGATTGAAAGAAAAGCTGGAGGAAGGAGTCTTAACTCCAGCTATTAATGTAATACACCAGCAGGTGCACACCTGCAGATTTCAGTTCTGTAATCTTGACACAAAATCATGGACGGCACAGATCATCCCTTCACCTAGGTTTTCCTAAACAACAAAGAAAAAGCATTTACCCAAACCATCATTTGCAATCTAACATTGTATCTTGCAGTACTTGCAGACAGCCATTCAAAACCACATACAGAACAATGTAATGTATGAAATCCGTGTAAACCTTCTACTCATCATTAAGACCCATGAATGTATAACCAGTGAACATAGTCAAAGTTCCAAGGTGCCCACTGGCTGGTCAGGATAAGGTTGGAGATATGGGAAAGGGTGGTATTAGAAGGTGACATATGTAGTCTTGCAAGTCTCTGAGTCTTAGCTCAGAGTTAACAAAGTGTTTTGTGTAGGTGTATATATAAGAGAGTACTGTCACGCTGCCTGGTATGGGACACGAAGAGTGCCCATCTCAGGTCAGACTGCTAGAAAACAGGGCATGTACCCCAAACTGGTGGTATATTCTATCATAAGATTTCACCAAGTCAGGAACAAATGTGTACTTCCAAATTACTATACTAGTCATTATGAAGCCACAGACAGTCCCCTTCAGCCCCTCTAGCTCCTGATTCACCACCCAGACAAACCAGACTTCTGTGATAAATGAATATTTGTACTAGAGCATAAGAATGGCCATACTGAGTCAAACCAAAGGTCCACCTAGCCCCGTATCCTGTCTTCCAACAGTGGCCAATGCCAGGTGCCCCCGAGGGAATGAACAGAACAAGTAATCGTCAAGTGATCCATCCCCTGTCGCCCATTCCCAGCTTCTGGCAAACAGAGGCTTGGGACACCATCCCTGCCCATCCTGGCTAATAACCATTGATGGCCCTATCCTCCATGAATTTATCTAGTTCTTTTTTTAACCTGTTTCAGAGTAACAGCCGTGTTAGTCTGTATTCGCAAAAAGAAAAGGAGTACTTGTGGCACCTTAGAGACTAACCAATTTATTTGAGCACAAGCTTTCATGAGCTACAGCTCACTTCATCGGTATGCATCCAATGAAGTGAGCTGTAGCTCACGAAAGCTTGTGCTCAGATAAATTGGTTAGTCTCTAAGGTGCCACAAGTACTCCTTTTTTTTTAACCTGTTATAGTCTTGGCCTTCACAACATCCTCTGGCAAGGAGTTCCACAGGTTGACTTTGCATTGTGTGAAGCAATACTTCCTTTTGTTTGTTTTAAACCTGCTGCCTATTAATTTCACTTGGTGACTCCTAATTCTTGTGTTATGAAAAGGAGTAAATAACACTTCCTTATTTACTTGCTCCACACTGGTCATGATTCTATAGGCCTCTATCATATCCCCCCCCCCCATAGTTGTCTCTTTTCCAAGCTGAAAAGTCCCAGTCTTATTAATCTCTCCTCATATGGCAGCCATTCCATACCCCTAATCATTTTTTTGCCCTTTTCTGAACCTTTTCCAATTCCAATATATCTTTTTTGAGATGGGGCGACCACATCTGCACGCAGTATTCAAGATGTGGGCGTACCATGGGTTTATATAGAGGCTATATGAAATCACATCTTTTGGGTTCTTCCAGTTCCAAAGAACCAGCCACTTAGCCCCAGGTCAAAATATGCTTCATGATCTCACCCAAAAACCACATTGAGAGCTACTCTTTAAGTAAACTAAACTAAAGGCTTATTAATAGGGGGAAAAAGAGAGGAAAGAGTTATTAAATCATTAAAATGAATCATATACATTACAGTTGATTTCAGAGTTTGTGGATCAGAATAATAGAAGTGATGTTAAATCTTCTAGCTTGCAATAAATCTCTCTGGATAACCTAAAAGATTGGAGATCCTCAGTCCATTGTTCAAAGCTTCCCTTTGTTAGAAATCTTAGCCCAGAAATCTTAGCAGGAAAGAGGCAAGAAGGCGATGTCAGTCTCCAGTTTACACCCTCAGCCCATGTGCCTGGAAAGTTACTGGGTCAAACATAGTGTCTTGGATCACATGTTCTAAGTGCCTTTCTGAGTCACTGAGCCTCCAGTGTCCATATGCTCTCTGAGGCGTCCTCGGGAAGGGTGCATTGAAATCCTTAATGGCCCATCAAATTTGCTGGCTGGTCTTGATGTAAATCTGTCTGGTGGCTGTTACTGAGGAACACAACACAATTTGAGCTACAAATGCATAGCAACGATTCATAACTTCATATACGATACTACACTCATATAAACAGGATACCATTGTTCAAAAGATTATAATTTTTCCAATGATACCTTACAAGGCATACTTTGTATGAGGTTTATCACAATTGTGCAACAGTGGTGATATATCAGTGGTTGCAACAGTGTTGGTACATCAGTGGTGATACCTTAGTGTAAGCATGGTCATCTTTCCTTTTTATAGAGTGTCACAGGCACTATTAGAATTTTGTTTATGTATGTGCGTGTGTGTATACACATATATATATATAGACACACAAAATTCTAATATAACTTCCTTCAAGTTGCCAAAACCATTTGTGTGTATGTATGTATGTAGTATACATAATACCACTTATAATATATGCACACACACATACGCTCAGAAATGGTTCTGGTGAGGTGAAGGTAGACATGCTAGAATTCTGTGTACTGCACAGAGCCTATTACCCAGACAGCTCAAGTCAGTCAGCTCATCTCTATTTTTTGGCCCAAGAAACTGCTTCAGCACAGTATTGTGACAACGAAGTTGGAAAAAGATAAAAGGTGCTCTTTATTGAAGGTGGGGGAATAAAATGCCTCCAGATAATTTCTAAGAGAAAACTCAATATTTTCACCCACTCTTGCCATTAAAATTATTGTCCAATTTCTGTTGCACATCAGTACATTCAGATAATGCTGAGAAACAACTCTGACCAGCAGTAGTTTGAATGAGTGTAAGTCCACCCTTCAAAGGGCATGTTAATTTGAAAGAAAATACAAAAACCAGCATATCATTTCTGAAATCTTAGTTAATGCCTTCATTAAGCTCTCTAGGCCTTTCACCATTAGAATCTAGACCTCAGCTACCAACATTTCAAAACAAAATTCTTCAAGAGTTGAGGTTACTGGGGAAGGGAAAAGTATGGATGTCATGGGTAGAGGTTATTCATATACTGTGAAACTTAGATTATTTTAAATATAACTGTCTTAATTATCTAGCACCTCAATTGTTTGAGGTTTAGATTCAAAAGTTTGGAAGCTGATACAAATCCCTCACAAAGACTCCTGTTTGGTTCCTACAGCAGTTCCTGCCTGAGGGAGCTCATTTGTGACCATTTTCTCCTTTTACTTTCGTTAAGGGTTTTGGAAAGGGTGATCATCATGCAGTTTATGAGGAACATTCTCTGCCTATCTTACTTTGAAAGTCAAATGACAATGATGTAGAAAGCCTATAGAATTGTAATTTTAATCTGGAATAGAGTCCATGCCATTTCTTTCATATTTCCCATCCCATCATGGTTTTTCATTCACTGATGGACCTGTGCAAGAGGGCTCCAGATTCTTGATGAATGAAGAAATGTCAGCTTTGTTTTTGTGCCTACGGTTGCCAGCTAGAGTATTTCATATTGATTTATGGTCATACTGTGACCCCCTTACTCACACTGCTGAGGAGTTACTCACCCAACTAGTCCTACTGAATAACCCTTATGCTTTCAGTAAGGAGGTCACAATTTAGCCATTACTTTATATTGCATTACTGCTGTCAAGGCAGAAGCAGTTTTCTGCTTTGTATCAGTACATCACTGACATTTTGTAAGTCTGAACAGGTAAAACCTATTGCTGCTTCAGACTGGGTAAAAGGGGCAGTGAAAGAAACCCAGATCTTTGGTGTTATTTGTAAAAGCCATTGCTCTGGATTGTTTTGTAAAATCTGTCTTTCTTTCCCAGCATCCTTCTGCATAGAAGGACACATTTATAAGACATATTATTCTGACTCGCTTAGCTGAACAGTATTATGGAATTATTTTTCTATCTGGCATGCAATGATAATGCCAGAAACTTCTGTTCTACATCGTTCCACATGTGTTTGCTGGTTTTGATTGACATCCTAACGTGCAGTCCTGTAAATCAGCAAGGTGGGAGTACCTAAAGAACATCAAAACGCAGCCCCTACTCCTGCAGAATATTACTCTATAATTCTTGTGCTGGGTAATCAACATTGCGACAGTTTGAGTTGTTTTTGTTAATAGAGATGAAATTATGGGCGTAACTAGCTGGCAGTCTTCAAACAGGCTTTTGCAAGCTGTTTACTCAGCTGTCCCTGGGCGGCAACTTCATATGTGTGGTGAAGTCTATTCTCCCATCACCTCTACAGCGGCTTCCATTTATCCCATTTTATTCTCAATATAAGGGGGATCAAGTTTAGCAGAAAATAAGTCAAATACCATTGATATTGTATGGTCCTTAAGAGTATGTTGATTGATATTTGGTTTAAAACTCCAGAAGAGCAAAGAAAACAACAACAAAAAAATCATATAAGGCCTAGTCTTCACAAAAGTTGTATCAGTTTAACTAAATGCTTGATTTTAAACAATTTTAGTTAACAGTTCAGCTTTGTGAGTGGACACAAATCTTACTTTTCATTTATAATTATAGCAAATTTAAGGTCAAAGGTTCAAAGTCATCCCCCTCCCAATGGTTTTCAGTTAGAAAATAATAAATAATTAAAGACTTGCCATGCAGCAGTATAGACTTTAAAGCATAGTAAAATAGTATTGAAATCCTGTATGTTCTTTTTATTTAAATAGCAAGTGCAGTAAAAGGCCAACTAGAGAAGTTATGGGTTTATATTAAAAAACCCATTTGTTTCACTAAAAGAACATAAAATGAGTACAAGATTCTAGGGTAAATGCTGAGATCTTCTAGGGATTGGCAAGACCAGTTGCCATTTAAGTTTCTTTGCTTTTAAACAAAACCTCTCAAATTTAACCTGAAATTAACCAAAAATTGATTAATATTTCAGCCAACTGCAATGAGAGGACACTGTGATGTGGTAGAAAACTAGAATGAAAATCATTCTTCTGATCCAGAAGTGTCTGAATGGACTTTTGCCCCTGGTGTGATAGGTGCATGACGGGTGTAAAGTTGTGTTTGCTAACATTTGAAACAGAAAGCATGGGATGCTGACAGAACTATATGAGACTTGATGGATCTCTTGTCCAATCCATGTTGCAAATTCTGGTCTCATCCGTATTGCAAATCCTGAACATGTTCCTTTTCCTATGCAGAGATAGAGAAGGGGAGGTGAGAAGGTCAAAGGAAGTGAGTGAGAGAAGGTGAGAGAAGTAGGGAAGAGGCCAGTCCATCATGTTATCGACTATACACAGGGATTAATGACTTTTCAGTTCACTAATGTATATGTCATATTTGCTAGATCTATTATAATAGGGCAGTAGCACAATAGGTTGAGATTAGCTTGCTGTTTTTGACCCATAATACTGGGTTCATGCAGTCATGTGAAGTTGTCTTTTCAGTTTTTCAAAGAATTCAATTCAAAAGAACTTTAGCTGATTAATCTTTATTTTTTATAAAAAGCCAGTAAAGCCTAGATAGTTTTCTGACACTGCCAGGCATTCTGACAGTCCCTTACTGCAAGCAGTTTCTTGTAGTTCATATGGTCCTCAACACCAGCTTTCTAAGCTGAAGTATTCTGGCTACAGATTTTCACTGTCATAAAGGTGATAAAAAGGTATTAAAACTAAACAAAAGCTTTGGCTGGCTTCTGAGAAACCAGCTACAACCAGATGCTTTCCTAACCAGCAATATTAGCATGGAATTAAAATAGATAAGGACAAATTCCGAGTTGGTGTAAATCAGCATAGTTTCATTGCCGTCATTAGGGCTAAGCCAGATTTCACCAGCTGAGGGGAAAATATATATTTCATATTTTCTGTACAGAATTATTTCATGCAGTGAAAGGGATGGATGCTGCCTGCAGGAACTTGTCTGCCAGCACCAAATCTGTATAAGAAAACAAGCAGTAATAGAAGTGGGCTTATTGCATAGCTTTTCCCATTTTTACAGAGAAATTTATGAACTGCTTTGCAATTTTTGAACAGTTGTTTATAAACTGGGGAGGGATGAGAGGGAAACAAAATTGAAAAAAAAAATCAAATAGCTAACTACTCAAATGTAGAATAACTCTGTTCTGCCAGGTGATGACAGAGTTGCCTCAGGCTTTCTCTTTGAAGGTGCTTAACTTGGTCTGCTGGCAAGCGTAAAGGAGTGAATTTATTAGCTGCTGAGAGAGGTGCCTTATTTAAAAGAGATAAACTGGCAAACACAGTGAAGAGATGTGGGGGATTTCCCCCTCCCCCAAAAGAGGCTCCTTATCTACCTTGGGTTAATAATATCTCTTAGTCATTTCTTGGGCCGGGGGCGAGTTTTAGAGGCACAATCATTGAACTGTGGTAAGAGGGAAGAGAAAAGCCCATATTGGGTGTATAGGGCCTGGTCCACCCTTCAAATCATCTCATGTGAGGAAGGATTATGTATGTGTAAGGGCACATAACTGGATTGAACTTTGTTAATGTCATTAACTTGCAAAAGTAAGCAATACAACCATAGATAAAATACATGAAAGAGACTATCTTGTAATCATTGTGTTCTTACCTATAATAAAGCGTGATGAAAATTATAAACATGGATAACAGACTATCTTGTGTGCCTATTGCATCATAAAGACTTAAGGCACTAAAGCAAAGAGTAAAGAGAGTATTCTCTACTGCTTAGTGTGGGAGACTGAGACATAGTACCCTTGGATTCAGTTTTTGGCTTTGCAACTGACGGACAATACAACATTGGGGAAATCTCTGTGTCTCAGTTTGCCCATCTGTAAAGTGGGTATAGGAGTACTTCTGTCCACATCACAGGGGAGGTGTGACATTTCATCATTAAACTGGGCTAGATCTTGTAGTCCTTACATTAATAGCCCAACTCACTTTCAGGATTGGGCTCATTTTATGCAATGCTTTGAGATCCTTGGTTGAAAGTGTGAAGTGTTGTTTTTCATCACAAGGGATTGTGTCTTTAATTCCCAGGCTAACTACCTCATGGTCACCAACCACAGCATGAATTTCCAAACTAAATATTCAAATATAAAATAATCTTATAAATAGCATAAAATTAGCACATTAAAAATAGAGTCATTCAGATACTGTAAGATATCTCTACATAGCAGTGACATAATTCTGCTGCAGAGTAATGAGAATTTGCAGGATTGAGCCATAAAATATATATATATTCCAACAGAGTGTCAGACTCTGGAATTACAGGGGTGCTCTCAGTTGTCCTTTAAGAAAAGAGAAGTGTATTTCTGACAAGTAACATAAATATCTGTTCCTTAAAAAAGTTAGGGCTGCATCAGGTAGCTCTTTAGTTTTCTCCCTTTGCTGGAAGGTTGTTGGCTGAACAACATGATTAGGTGTGAGCCTATTCAAAATCTGGCCCACTATCCCATTAAATAAAATCATCACATTCCCATAATTATGCAGGGCAGCACTGCATTTAAGTTTAATAGTTTCTTTCACATGCTGTTGAACAAACTAGATTTTCTGCAACACAATAGTAAATACTTTTTTTTTTTGGCAATTCAATACCTTCAAATTAATGCTTTTTTCTCTCTGACCATCATTTATGTTTATGATGGCAGGGAGTAAAACATATTGAAACAGTCTCGGTTACAATATTTATAGATTCTGAACGCACATTAAATTAATAGGCAAAGGAGGAATGGAATTACGTTCATTTTGTAACATTGTACTCCAAAGGCAAAATCATTCCTGCCAGCGCATCTGCAAATGTTTTAGATCATAACTGAGAACCAGGGTAACATTGCTGAACATGTATAGATGGCATAGTATGGCTGAAGTGTCCCCTACTGAATACAGAACCCCACAGAGAATCTAGCTAGGGTAATTAATGAATCCATTTGGAAAAGTCAGTGCCCTTCAATTAGCCTGACTGCAGTGAAGCAGATGGGATCCTATCCTCCAGGGAGTATATTGAGAAAGATCCTAAGAAATACTACATCGGACTGATTTATCTGAGTAATTATAAGTCTCATTTGCACAAAACTGTTCAATATGGCTGCAGTGAGAAAATTAAGAATTTATAAAATGTTGATATGTGGCTTAAACTATCAGCATTAGTGGAATCATCGGTCAAACAGAATCTCAGTTCAAAATATAAAATTAATCCTCAGGCATGAGAAGCAAAAAGGAAAATTCAGAGGGGGTGGGGGAGATGATCGGTGGGGCAGGTTAAACTTCTTGGGAACCTTTGTTAAAGCCTCAAGTGAGCTCATCTGCAGTGGAAACATGCATTGCCATCCTAACTTGATATGGTGTTTTGGCTCTGAAGGGCCTGTAAGATTTTTACAGTTTCATAATATTAAAGTTTGCCTGGAGAAACTTTACAAAAAACAGATTCTTACTTTAAACACATCAAGAAGAGGAGGGTTGGGGAATCGAATGAACAGAGTGACATGTAGAGTTCCCAAGTGATTATGGGCCAGTTCTTACTCCATGAGAAACCCACATTCATGTGAGCAGTCAGTGACTCAAAATACTAATTGCTGGAGTGAGGGTTGCGGGAATGCGCCCTGGTTCTTTTTTAAGGCCTAAATTAGAACATTGTGCACGTAAGTGTGTGAGAGGGAGATGAGGAAGTTTGATGCTTTATATGAACCACAGGAAAAAAAAGTAACTACTGTTTATGGCAGTGTTGAAATCTCAGAGAAATTAGTAATATTTAGTGACAAGAAGTCACTAGATTATTTTTTTTCATGCCGTGATGGGCTCTGTATCGGTAGGGAGGAATAAGCCATGTGTGCCATGTTGTACAATTATAATTTAATGTAGCAAGATAAAAGCCTTTTATCAAAACACAGCTAAAAAGGCTTATATAACTGGACCAGCTATGTTAATATTATATTAGTGTAGAGGTGCGTATGTGTACCTTGGAGATTATGGGTATCATATCAGATCTTCCACACATATATATATTTCAGGTTGCTAGCAACAGCCCTGCTCGCCTCTGGCCATTCAAAGGACCGGCTCTTCCCACAACATTTCTGAACCTAGAGCTTTGAACCAATAGCGCCAGAAATCTCCAAGTTTGGAGTGGACAGGGACTTGGAGGAGGGAAAGCTACAAACAGCTAAAATAACTGACCAGTTTGAGTTAGTTCTTTCGTTTTATTTGGTTTGCAATTTAGGAGTGACACTAAAGATCGCCTAATCCTTGCTCTCACAAAACTTTCATTCAACCTTAGCTGAGGAAGGATGCTGGATTTTGACCTATTCTCACTGATGGAATAAAACTATTCTTTCTTCCTCTAAAACCTCCTTGCCAGGTGCCCCCCCCCCCTTTTTTTTTGTAGTTTGTGAAAACAAACTGAGATAAATGAAATGCCAGTTTTGCACTTTCTATGCATTCTATAGAATCAATAAGGTAGTTTAGAAACATCCATGGATTAGCTGCAGCAAAAGACTAGCATAGACAAATATTCATGAACAATACATTTTATTGAAGGCTGGACATGCATGTCAAATACCCTTCCATAGCAAGGACACTGCTTATTTTTTAACAAAATAATTATCACTTTCTCACTGTACAGTTCTGTGAAGTCATATTTTAAAAAGAGATTCTGACCAAAACAATTCCCCTTTGATCTGGGAATAAATGCCATATACTAGGGAGCACGTGCTCGTAGAGTAGAGGCGTGAGGAATTGGAGAATCTATTTGATGGTGCATGGCTGCTTGTGGAAGGGCCTGGACTTGTGGGTGATGATACCTGCCAATGGGAAAAAAAGAAAATACTTTACTGACCCTTCCTTCAATCTGATGGCAGAATTTTAACCGGGGTCCCCTGAGAGCCTCCTCCAGCACATCACTGCCATCCTGCCCCTCTGAAACACTTGCCTAATTCAAAGGAATTCAGTGGAGTTATACGTTTGTTTGGTTTTTTGTTTGTTTCTCCCTCACAAATGTCCCCTTTTTATAGATTTCAAATACTGGCAGGTAATTAGGGAGCTTCATTACACTAAACATCACCTCAGTGTTATATTAGTGAGTCTTTTGGAACAACATCACCATTGAACTTGAAATTAACAATGTATTCATTGATTTTCATGAATTAAAAAATTAATTCAGGGCAGAATGTCAGACATAACAAATACATTTATGACATTGTCCTGCTGGCACAAAAGCCAGACCTCTGTTTTAGGCCCATCTTGAGCATTCATCAAAAATGTATGGGGTTTGGGGTTTTTTGTTTTGTTTTTGTAATTTTTCCTTTTCTCACATCAAAAAGCTCTGGATAAACGCAGCGATCAATGCACATAGTCAGAGCTGGAGGGGTGAGAATGTTCCATCTTACTGTTTCCCTGTAGGTCCAGCTGCAGACAGGCTGAAACTGGCACAGCGTGGCCTGTGACTGCACCTTCTAGCCCTCCACTGATAAATAAGCAGGCTAATTGAATTAATAAACAGATAGCTCTTTTTCCTGCCAGCTGGAGCACCATCAAAATGTGTGATAAATTATCTGTCGCTGCTTTAACCACAGGGAAAAAAGGAAAAATTAGCTGTCTTAACCCTTCCTCCCTCCCACCCAAGCCCCCGGTTTGGTTTGGCTTCACCCTCCCCCTCCTTGTCTTCTATACTTTGGCAGCCTTCCAAGGAGAAGTAGTTGTGAGTGGGAACTTATTTGGCCACGTTGATAATGGGTTATTAAGCTTCTAGACTGTGGTAGGATGCTAACATTCCATGCTCTGCTGTGGGAAAGAGAGATCGTCTGCTCCACTGGCAGGTTGGGTTCAGATCTGAGCCCGCTGCAATTTAAGCACACAAGATACTTGTTAAAAAAGTGGGGTGAATGATGTGGTTCACTAGCTTAATACGGCAGTGTCGGGTTTCTCTAGTTCTCTCTCTGTTAACCTCAAACAGCTTTCAGGCTGCTCTGATATGAATTCACATCGCATGGAGGCAAAGACCAGGGCCTCACTATCCATTTCTCTAAGGAATGGTACAAGGTGGCATAAAGACAAATGGAGCCATCTAATCCCTCTCCCACCCTGAGTTTTTCATGTTCTGCAAGCCTCTTGGTGTCATCACTTCCCGCTCTAACATCTGCTAGAAGGAAAAGCCTGAATCCAAATACTCCTAAACTGTGGGGGAGTTTGGATTCAGATACATTCGGATCCAGATAAGTTCCCATCTAGCTGCAACCTAAAGAATGGATTACATCACCCTTGTCCACTGTCCACTCCCCCTGCACACCACATAACTGAGAGAAGGATTGTGCCTTTCGCGCACCCCCTCTTCTCTCCCACCCCATTGCACCGCTGTGCCCAAATGGCACAGTTTATCCCTTAGGTTGTAAACTCTGTTGAGCAAAGACTTCCTTAATTACACGTTAACACTTCTGTTCTGCTTTTCTTCCACACACTTCAAAGCACTTGACAAAAATTGGCTAAGCATCATGATCCCCATTTTACAGGTGGGGAAACAGAGAAGCAGGGAGGTTAAGTGAGTTCCATAAATCCGGTAGGAGGTAACATCACCCACCTCTGAAATACAGCCTCCTCTGAGGCGGAACAAGCTAGCTATTTTACAAGTGCCACATTATAGTACTGGCACAGCATGTAGTAGTGGAAGCAAAGACTGACTTCTCTGTTTCAACCTGTAGGGGGCATATTAGGTAGGTAGGATGAAAATACACAATTTGGAATTTGGCTGAAGTTTATTTTATATATTTAACTTACAACTGTTAAAGTTTTATTCCCAATGTCGGTTACAGCTGCTGTGTTCTTTTTGGCCTGTTCCAGCTCACCACATCCCTTTTGCCTTGCTATGTGCCACCAGCCATTAGCTTCACAATGAGAAAAGCAAGCCTGGAATAAAAAATGTTTTTAAAATCTCTCCAAACCTTGTCTTTCTGAAGCAGCAGGAAGCTAGTGCCCCTGTTAGTTACTGAGAGTGCTGAAGTGTGAGATCACAGCATTACGATCTTTGTCAGAATGTGACTTTTTCTGGCGCATGTGTCAGATGAATATCACAGTGCTGGTATCAGAAAGACTAACCCTGATGGCTAATAGAGAGGCTGAGAGAATAGACAGGGAGCTGCATTAAGCATCAAAACAGGTCTTTATAAATGCTTCCTTCCACCCTCTTTCAAAGACCATGAGAGTCGAGGAAGGTGGTGGAGAAATTGGGTCCCCGGAGCACCTTTCTAAGGACTCCATTGTGCCAACTAGCATAGCCCATAGTAAGAGACGGTGAGCTCCAGGAGGCAATCTGCATGTGCCATTACATCCTGTGGGAGGGACATTATTCTGTCTCACATGAGTTTGGCAGGTGCTGCTGGCCAGTGCAAGGTCGGGGGAAAGGAGCCATGACTCCCAGTTCCTTCCCACTTCCATTGGAGCACTGCATTCCCTTCAGGGAGAGAGCAGTCTCTGTGCTCCCCAGAGTGCAGGGAACTGCAGTTCTGCTTGGCCCTTAATGCTGATTGTACAGGGGAAGGCTCTTTATGCCCTCCTGCCCACACAATGTGCACCTGCCTTTTCTCCCCTCTGTTGTATGGTGCACTTGGGACAATTGTGTGAAGAGAGCTCTTTCTAACCACAGTGAACCCACACAAGAGCAAGGCAGGTTACCTTCCTTGTTAGAGGAGAGTGTGTCAACCAGAGCACTTGGGGCTGTGGCAAAGCCCTAGACATCCTGCACATGTGCTGTAGCCTCCATTATGTGCTATAGGGAAGCCAAACTGCTTCTTATAGTACAAAACCATGTTTACACCTGGCTGTCCTGAGCACTAGCAGGATGACTTAGGGACTCACCGAATGGACAGCACCCTTGCCTCCCTAGAATGAGGAAAAAGAAGGGGAGCAGGAATTAAGCAAAGACATGTTTAGATCGGGCAAGTGTGATTTAAACATGGTTTATCTAGTCAATGTGTACAGTGGGGCACAGCCATTTAAAGCTGCAGACAAATACGTTGTACCATCAACAGGACTATGCTGCATTTAAACAGTGTTAGTATGAATCAGTTCAGAATGGGTCAGCAGATACATTTTTCCTCCATTGTAGATGGATCTCGATTTATACTGACAAATCAGGCCATGCAAATTTGGATTTATATTTTAAAAGGTTACTTGCTTGGAAAGTTTATTTTTAGCTTAACCCTGCTGTATTGTTTTGAAAGAGAATATAACTGAGGTACTAATAAACAGTGTATATCGCTCTTTTTTTTTTTCCTAATGGAAAAAAAGAACATTTCTGCTTTCGACTATGTGGTTATTGTGTGGAAAGATTTTTCTGTTAAAATATTATAAAATGTTTGTGTTTGTCTATAATGTCTCGTACTTTACATTTCTTAAAGTGGATTTGTGACCCAAGAACCCCTGAATGCCAACTGGCAAGAGGGTTACAGGAATATCTTGATTCTGGTATGTAAACTTGAGTGCACCAAAGAATGTTGTGTGAGGTCGTAAGTGAAAGCTGAGGTCACACTGGTCATTAATATCATTGTGAAATATATGTACAGGCATTATGTAAGGAGTTATGTGTGTATATTAGAAACGTTCTTAGAGTCTGTATCAAAGTATGAGTCACCGGCAGAGGTGAAAAAACAGGTTTTCGCTCAGACAAGATGTTTATTCTCCTGTCTCTCTGATGGGATGTAAATTAAGCATTGTAAGCTAACACAATAGATACCTATTTACATACAAAGTAAACAAAGAGACATGCAGTCAACAAGGAAGCAGGAAAAATAGGTCACAGATGGTTATTCTGTCTCTGAATACAGACAATAAACTTTAGGGAGTATAAGTAGAAAGAAAAGAAGACACCCTCTTATCCAGCACGTAGGAATTAAACGAGCAGTGTGTTTACATTCATGAAAATGGGATCTCAGCCAACCTTGGCTGAAAACTCTGTAGAGAACTTCGGGTGAGATAAACTTCTTTAGAGAGGAGCTTAACTTGTTAGTCAAGTTTAGTCTCTAGAAAATGTGTTATGATATTATTTTACATATAACCATTTGATTTCAATATCCTCATTCACTATCACTTGAATCTTTGATAAACTTATTCTTGTTTTCACTATAAATATATCTAAGTGCTGTGATACTAAGCAAGGCGCTGATTCTGAGTTGAATCATACAGGCTGGTGTGTACATTGTTCCTTTGGGAACAGCAGAATTATAGAATTGTAGGACTGGAAGGGACCTCAGCAGGTCATTTAGTTCTGTCCCCTGCACTGAGACAGGACTAAGTATTATCTAGACCATCCCTGACAGATGTTTGTCTAACCTGTTCTTTAAAATGTCAAATGATGGAGATTCCAGAACCTCCCTAGGTAATTTGTTCCAGTGCTTAGCTACCCTGACAGTTAGGAAGTTTTTCCTAATGACTAACCTAAATCTCCCTTGCTGCAATTTCAGCCCATTACTGCTTGTCCTCAGTGGTTAAGGAGAACAATTTATCATCCACCTCTTTATAACAACCTTTTTACTTTCTTGAATAGTGGTATTTCTGTGAATGTTCAGTGGAGAAGGGGCTGAATACTCCAGGGGAACCCCTCAAAGGGACTCGGAGGTGGGGGTGCACCTGTTGTTAACCTGCAAGGCAAAGTAAGGCATAGCCCAGAGGAGAGTGCTTGGTGGCTGAAAGGCTGGTGGTGTCAGGGAGCTGACACCCAGTTAAGCACAAGCAACAATTCCTCATGCTGAAGGCAGGGGGCTAACAAGGTGACTTTCAGTCCTGGGTACCTTGAGGACTGTCACAGGATTAAAAAACAGTGATGAGTTACTGCAGATACAGTACTGGGATGGGGGAGACGTCTGAGGGAAAAGAAGCTTGTTTATGGATGAGGACTGGGTTGAAGGAGGAGGTATGTGACTGTGCATAGGGCTTGGGGTGGATGTGGAGCACTGTGTGTCTGTACCAAAGTCCTGTAGCTTGAAGGGAGCAGGGATTTGTGAGGGAGGGTGTTGTGGAGTGGGGTGGTGAGAGACATGGGAGCGATCTGGTGTGGCATAGGGAGGAGATGTACAAGGGGACACAATGGAGGTGTGAAGAGAAGCTGTTAAGAGGGAGGGCACAAGAGACTTTGGTCTTTGCATGGAGCCACTGAGGGGACAATACATATCAATCCAGATAGCTATTCCTATTAATAATTATCCACACTGACATATTTATTTAAGAAACAGGCAAATTTCCAAAAATAAACTTGGTTAAATTAAGGTTGTTAGACTGTATCATCTATAGCTACATCCCATGCATCATGTGTTTGGATATTTAGAGAGAGAGAGAATAAGAATATTGTACATAGGAAATCATCAGTCATTGGACTATCAGAGGCAGGTAATTGAAAGCCATCAGTTTAATTGCAGTTATCGTACTTTATTCCTACTGGAATTCAGTCTAAAAACATGAAATAATCCTATAAGAATAGTATCACTTTTTATTTATCATAATGTTGTTTCTCCAGAAAAATCTCTAAATACTTTACAGACTATACAGTATATTTAGGGACCACTTAGTTTTAGAAATGAAAAATGACTTCCCCTGAAACTACATGGGAATGTTAGGTAGGCAAAATCTAATTACCCACGTTGAATTAGTCAGGACACTAGGCAAACAAACATCAGTACTCTTTGAAACAGTGTCCTGGGATCTTTAATGGCTGTAAGTAGTTATGGCCTTGGTTTTCCATTTCAGACACTCATTGGTATAATCTTGAAACAAAATCTAAGAATCTGATTGTATCCTGTGTATACAGCAGTGGACTTGTGTGTGTGTGTGTGTGTGTATGCTTCCTTGAGTACTGCTACATCTGGGATTAAAACAATAAAATGTAGTTTTAAAACGTACGTGCATCAGATTTTGACTCTCCTAATGGTCCTTTAAAATGTGTTTACCAGTAACAAGTTTCCAAAATTACACCTGCAAAAGCAAAACTCAAGTCTCACATACTGGGTGTTCAATCTCCGGAATGAGGATGACTAAATATGATTAGTGTTAATAGGTATTATGCAGATGGAAATAAATAGCTATCCTCTTCTACCAGTAGCCATAGAGTCATGCTTTCAGTGAGTTAGTGTTTTTGGTTTAAGAATTCAGCAAGGGAGTATAATATTCTCAACTTCTGTTTTCAAGTGCAAGGATACCATGAAGAAGTTGCTCAGATACCAGGATAATGGGCATGGGATAAAAACCTGAATACAGTTCTCTTGTGTGCATTATGTGAAAATATATGGGTTGATTTTTCATGATGCTCAGCACCCAGACCTCCTACTGACTTCACTTAGAATAGTGGATGCTCAGCACTTCTGAAAATCAGCCCAGTAGGATACATCCCTTTCTTCATCTGCCAAAAGTGCACATCAGAGGAAAACATATCCACCATTTACTTTTTTGGGATTCACCCCTAGGGGAGGACAGGGAGTTTCCTCTGTCCCCATTCCCCTGGAGTTATGCTCATAGAAGTAGGTTTAATCTCTGGTAGGAGCTCAGTTAAAGCTCAGTCATAGAGACTGCTGTGGCGACACTGAAGCAGCATACACCCATGATGCTCTGTCTGTTTGGGGGCAGTGCTGTTGGTCCCCTAAAACAGTGGGGTTGTGGCTGCTTGACACCGTTACAACCTCTCTTCCCTACGTGGGGTGGATTTCTGCAATCTCTGATCCACCACTGCTACAGCCATAACTATATAGAGTTCAAACCATAGAGCATTAGAAAATATTAGACAGAGATCTAAGCTTCAAAACTTGGACCAGAATACTGGGTTTGGATCAGAATCCAAAATTTTACTCCCTGTGCCTAGTTCAGGGGTGCTTAGATTTGGGGTGTCAGTACTGTTTTTTAGAGAAAGAAACCCAGAAATGGACACGATACTCCAGCTGAAGCCTCACTAGTGCCAAGTAGAATGGGACAATTACCTTCTGTGTTTTACATACACTACTCTTGTTAGTATGACCCAGAATAATATTAGCCTTTTTTGTAATTGCATCACTTTGTTGACTCATATTCCTGATCCAGATCCTTTTCAGCAGTACTACTGCCTAGGCAGTTATTCCCCATTTTGTAATTGTGCATTTTCCCCCTTCCTAAATATAGTACTTTGCACTTTATTACTTTGTCTTTATTGAATTGCATCTTGTTGATTTCAGACCAGTTCTCCAATTTGTCAAGGTCATTTTGAATTCTAATCCTGTCTTCCAAAGTGCTAGTAACGCTTCCCAGCTTGGTATCATCCACACATTTTATAAACATAATCTCCACTGCATCATCCAAGTAATTAATGAAATACTGAATAGTACCAGACCCAGGATAGACCCTGTGGGACCCCACTAGGTACATCCCCCAATTTGGCAGCTAACTATTGGTAACTCCTCTTTCAGTATGGTCTTTCAACAAGTTTTGCACCCACCTTATAGTAATTTTATCTATACACGTTTCCCTAGTTTGCTTCTGAGAATGTCCTGGAGGACTGTATCAAAGAAATGACTAAAATCAGATATATCACTTCCCCTATTATCCAGTAGGCCACTAACCCCATCAAAGAAGGAAATTAGATTGATTTTTGGCATGATTTATTCTTGACAGATCTATGCTGGCTATTCCTTGTAACCCTATTTTCCTCTAGGGGCTTACAAATTATTTGTTTAATAATTTTTCAGTATCTTTCCAGGTATCGAAGTTAGGCTGACTGGTCTATAATTCCCCAGTTCCGTTTTGTTCCCCCTTTTAAAAATAGGTACTATGTTTGCCCTTCTCCAATCCTCTGGGACCTCATCTGTCCTTCTTAAGGTCTCAAAGATAATTGCTAACAGTTCCGAGATTCTGTCAGCTAATTTCTCAAGAACCTTAGGATGACTTGAATACATCTAACTTATCTAAATATTATTTTATCTGTTCTTTCCTTATGTTGGCCTGTGTTCTTTCCCCCTTATAATTAATATTAATCATGTTAACTTTCTGGTCACAATTACCTTTTTAGGGAAGACTGAAACACAATAGGTAATAAACACCTCACCTTTCTTGATGTCATCTGCTATTAGGTGGAAGACCTGCACTTTTCTTTGTCTTTCTCTTGCTCCAATGTATTATAGAACTTCTTCTATTGCCTTCTATGTCCATTGCTAGTATAACTCATCTTGTGCCTTAGCATTTCTGATATTGTCCCTACCTACTTGTGCTAATCTTCTGTATTCCTCCTTAGCAATTCATCCACGTTTCCACTTTGTGTAGAGTTCCTTTTTGATTTTCACTTCATTGAAGATCTTCTGATGGAGCCATATTGACCTCTTACTATTCTTCCTATCTTTCCTGCACATCAGGATAGTTTGCTGTTGTGTCTTCAATATTGTTGCCTTGAAACTGCCATTGCTCCTGAACACCTTTTCATCCCCTGGAACCCTATGAGTTTATTAAAGTTTATTAAAGAATCTCTGAGTTTATTAAAGTCTGCTTTTTTGAAATCCATTGTCTTTATTCTGCTGCTCTCACTCCTTCCTTTCCTTAGAATAATGAATAATCAAATACTGGATAAAAATGGAAATAATAATGGACACACACAGGCTGAATTACAAATATTGTGGGAACCTTAACTTTGAATTTCCTGAGTTCGGTGCAAATAAATGTCAACTTTAACATTTCGCAAATATCACTTCTTGCATTTAATAATCAAGAAACACAGAGTGTGTTTCAAGTGTATTTCTCCAGCATATTTCTGTCCCTGTTATAGGGTATTTATTCATCAAAAATGGATATAGAATAAATTAACAGGGAACTTATTTTTCTAAATAATTGGAAGTCAAAAATATTCTATGCAAAGGAATAATGATGCTTACCTCCTTTGTAAAGTGCTTTGAGATTTACAGATGAAAATCCCTAATAGAAGCTAGGTGTTATTACTGTTATTATGTTGGTACTTCCATTTTGGTCTAACCTACATTTAGGGACTCCCAAAACAATGGACATCCCTTCAGCAATGCTATCACCAGTGGATGGTACTTTTGTGATGAACACCATTGTACTATTGTAGCCACTACCATTGTTCAACTTCCAAGTGTGACACTTCCAGAAATAACAAAATGATAATGATCGGTGTCTGAAGGTCTGATCTTGTGAGATGATGTCATCAACTTATATGGATGGCAGTAGGAGATGAAGCTACACAGCACACCATAGGTTAAGGCCTGATCTCAGAGGTATTAAGGTGGTTACTTCGGAGGGTACATCTTTTGTGTACACTGCAGTTTGTTTTATTGCCGGTTTCATTGTTTTCAACTGATCTCTGTCACTTCTTAAAGATTAATTCATTTCAGCAAGTTTGAGTTTGGGAGAACAACAGAGTTAGCTTTTTATTAGAAGCTGAGATATACTGTAGACTTGATGGAAATCCAGTTATAGTGCTGTTACAAAATCTTACAGAGTATGTAAAAGAGCTCAGAGGAATGGGAGAGTATAATTTAGATGTGCCAAACAGCCTGAGAGTGAGTCATAATAATAATACCTAACTCTTACATATTGCTTTGCATCCATATATCTCAAAATGCTTTACAAATGAGGTCAATATCATTATTACCATTTCACAGATGGAGAAACCGAGGCACAGAGACCTTGCTTAAGGTCACCCAATTAGAAGATTAGCAACTTGTGTCCCCTTTCTCTTAACTTTAGGACAGTGTGATTTATGGCTGGATCCTGCATACCTTGTATTCCTCAAACTCCTGAAGACAGAAGGAGTTTTAAGTGCACAGGAATGCAGGATCAAGCTCTCAATGTGACTGTGAGTCTCTGTACCTTGGGGGAATTCCCTGCACCCCCATGTTCATCCTTATAATATGATTGTGTGGTATCCAGTGCAAAGTTTGTCATGTCGGATGTCTTCAGAAGGCTCGTGATGCACTGAGCATTGTTGTTATAGTAATGTTATAGGTTGTAATTTCATGTATATAGTTACGAGGCTGAAAATATGTCCTCGTGGCTTAAAACAAGCCCCGGCAAAACTCTCCAGGAGCAGAGGGGCAGTTCACAACTCATCAGGGCATGTATGGGACAAACCCAGCCCATCCTCACAGGAACAAAGGACACTGGCCTAGGCAGCAACAAAGGATCTGTTGGACTCTCGAGTGAGTCATCCCCCTTCCCTTAGTCAATTTGGGACTACGATGAGGTAATGCTCACCTGACTCTGAAGGTGGGGGGCAAAGCCAAGAGGGAAGAAAGAACATGATAAAAGGGAGAGACATTTGCCATGCTCTCTCTCTTCCACCTCCATCTACAGACACCACCACCAAGCGACTGAAGCGCTGATCAAAGGGGAGAGCCTGGCTGAAGGGCAACCAGCCAGCATATGATGAGAAGCATCTTAATTTGGAAGGGCACTGAAAGTGTTAAGATCAGCTTAGAATGCATTTTGCTTTTATTTCATTTGACCAAATCTGACTTCTTGTTCTTTGACTTATAATCACTTTAAATCTATTTTTTGTAGTTAATAAATTTGTTTATTCTACCTGAAGCAGTGCATTTTGTTTGAAGGGTGTCAGAGATTCCCCTTGGGATAACAAGCCTGGTACATATCAATTTCTTTGTTGAGTTGATGAACTCATATAAGCTTGCAGCGTCCAGAGGGCATAACTGGACACTGCAAGATGGAGGTTCCTAGGGTTGTGTCAGGGACCGGAGATATTGGCTAGTGTCATTCGGTTGCACAATGCTTGCAGCAGCTGACCAAAATTGCTCACTCACATAACTGGGAGCAGCTTACATGCTAGAGGCTGTGCATGAACAGCTCACGAGTGGGGTTTTCACAGCAGAGCAGGGTAAGGCTGGCTCCCAGAGTCGAGGATTGGAGTGACCTAGCAGATCACTGGTCCAGATAACAACAGGGGAACGTCACCTACAATTTGCTTTTATGAACTTAAATGGCATGAAGATTTGCAAAAAGTGATTTCTGCTATTTACGGTATGAAATATTTGTAAACAGCCAAGAATTGAGTGAAATTTATTCTCATGTTCCCCCGTCACAATCATTGCATGAGGCAAGGAGGAAAATCCATTGTGACACTCTAAAGTACCCTAGGCCAAATTCTGCTCTCAGCTTCCCCATTGCAATACTATTAGCTATGGTAGTTTTGTGTATGAAGGACATTGCCGATATTAAGCTGATACTACAATTGGTCATGTTTCTTCACTGATGTTAATGGGATTTAGGCATGTCCACCAAGCAGGGGAAAGGGACAGACTGCTTGATATATTTATATGAGTGCAACAGGACAAACTGAATTAGAATTAGAAGAACATCAATATTCATATCCTTATTGCTTCCTTGCTGTCCTAACCTGGAGTACTACTGTGATAGGAGCTAGAGAAAAAACAAAAGATAAATAAGACAATACAGTTTTATTTCATGCAGTGACTGAAGTTTAGATAAAAATAATTTACTTACATTTCTTTTCAACAAAAATATGTTTTAGAAGGCAACAAATATTTTAACTGATTGTTTTTTTCCGTCCAGGGTTCAGGTTTGTTTGGTTTTTTTTTTCAACAGAAAATGTCTAATGCCAAATTATTTTCAGTTTTTAAAAACCTAGGGATCAGAAAAAAAATCTGTTTTTTCACTTTTGGGTTCTTCTAAAAACACCAATTGTTTTCCACAGGAGATGTTGGGGGAAAAATTCCTGTTGGAAAAAAAATGGCAATTTTTTCAACCATCAAGTTTTTGATGTTGAGACACAGGAGAAAAAAATGGCAAAAAAGAAGTAAAGATGTCAGACAAATTGCAGATGCATGCACGAAACCTAATTTAATTTCCAATTCCTCATTTTAGTCTCTGCTACTCATTTCTGCCAGGGGCAGGGTTTGTTCAGTGATGCTCAACAGCAGTCTCTCTGGTTAACTAATGATCCGCCATGAGGGGCTATTAAAGAAATGTCCTGCAGTCCTTTTTGCCTAGGTGACTGGTTACTCTGAAATGAGGCATCTAGAGGTGTAATATAAGGTAAGGAAACAGTGTGGGGATCTTCAGGAATGTGGATGCCACCTACTCTCAGGAAAAAATGGCAGAGTTCCAAGTACTCACTTGTCTTCTTTCTTAGTCCAGTTTTCAGAATTGCTGAGCACCAGGATCTCCCTTTAAAGTCAGTGGCATAACTTCTGCTGATGAGAATGGGAGCATGATTGGGTACTTGATCGTATCTTTGTTTGAGTCCCTTTGCCTTGAAATGCACTAGAAAATATGTAACGGTGGTGCCATCACATTGTATTCTACACTACAATAAAACTGCAGTTTGGAATTACCAGACCCAAACGAACAACAAAACTGAAGTCTCCCCTCCCACCCCAACACATACACAATACAAAGAGTTTACTAAATTCCGGGGATTTTTCCAGCGCTCTACAACACGAACAGTTGATCTTGCTGAAGACAAGGGAAAATGTTTATAGTTCCCCAAATGTTCTAATTGGCAGCAGCCTCTCATTAATGAAAAATAAATTGCCCTGGGGGCGGGGGAGTGTCGGTGTGTGAAGTGTGAAGTTAAAGGAACTCAGAGGCTGGACAACCCGCTGTTGCTGCACTAGGACAGGATGGGGGAGATAGCTGGTTTCTTACCAGGATCCAGATCCAGGGCAGCTGGCCCACCCTCCCATAGGGAAACGTGAACAAGGAGCTTGTAAAATACACAGACCAAATGGAAATTACTCCTATTGATTGAAACCAGCTGTATGTCAGGCTTCTCACTGTCTCTCTTGATTTGCTATCACAAATAAATGGATGTGGTAGAAGGTACCATGGAAAGAAAACAAAATATTGTATTCTGCTTGAAGTCATGCCACAGTAATAGCCACAGTTTTTGCAGCTAAAAGAAGACATTTTCTTTGCAAATTAGGTCTCCCTCGCCCCATTTTTGGCTTTGCAAACTATGCCATTTAGAACAGGTCATACTGTAGTTCAGCTTCAGAGTGTTTTGACAAATACAGTGTGGGCACATTTGTTAGGTATTCATGATATATAAAAGTGCTGGCTAACCGGAGTTTTGAGGGGGGTACATTTTGATTTTGAAAACAACTAACTTTGGCACTAACTTTGCTGAGCTCAAATAGAAAGCTGGTCTTAGGTAATCCAATGTGAAGACTATGTTGGTGTGACAACATGGCTAATACGTTGGTACCATCCAATAATTGAGGGGGGAAATTCTTCCGCCTTTAGCTATCATTACAGTGAACAAAAGAACCTTATCCTGCAATACTTACTCAGATTAAACTTCCTTTGGCTAATGCTGGATACCCTAAAGTGGGAGAATTAGAAGAATCCTATTGACATTAACTGTAGCTTTGCCTGAGTTAGAACTGCAAAAATCAACTCCAGCATCATTAAAAGACATGAGGACAGAACCGATGCAGGATTAGCATGCAACAGTGACCCACAGCTAGCATTTGAGCTTTCTAGCTCAGACACAAAGGACCTTAATGGCAAGACCACACTTAACTAATAGTTCTTTTAGTTTGGTCTTATGAGGTAAAATATTGAAAAGTGACTTGTGTTCTTGGGCTCTGAAATTTAAAAGAAGGGTCAAGATTCTATTTCTTTGAGGCAATAAAAAAAATGTCTGTAATACTGGATGGTAAATTAGTGTGGATCTTTGTTCAATGCATCATTTTAGCAGGTATTCTTTTTAAAAAAAAACACGACTGCATGAGACTTTAAACTTAATGAGCCGACTAAGAATAAAAGAATGCTTTTTTCCTTAACAGCATAGTAGCACAATCATATGAAAATCTGTAGCTGTTAAATTATGATCTAGATAGTTAGTGTTCTATAGGTTTTGACTGATAATGACTGAAAAACTAGATTATAACATAACAGACATTGAAGGTTATATGAAAATCACTATACTTAAGTCAAGAAGCAAAATCTAGAAAAAAAATTATAGAACCAGACACTTTCAGGTGTCAAGAGTTTCTACAAATCTGGAAATATGAACTTCTAATAAATGTATTATTGATTTCAAATTCTCTCCCCCCCCCTTTTTTTTTTTCTGTTTCAGAGGTTGAAGGCAGCATTGACTCATCATCCTGCAGCCATGTCAAATGGAAATATGAACACCATGGGCCATATGATGGAAATGATGAGCTCCCGACAGGACCAGACACCACATCATCATATGCACTCACATCCACATCAGCACCAGACACTGCCACCTCATCACCCATACCCACATCAGCACCAGCATCCCGCACACCATCCTCATCCTCAACCCCATCACCAGCAGAACCATCCACACCATCACTCCCACTCGCACCTTCACACACACCCGGCACATCACCAGACCTCTCCACACCCGCCACTGCACTCAGGTGGACAAGCACAGGTAGAACCACTTAATGAGCTGTCATCTTCTTCTGTTCTGATGCAAGTTTAAAAAAACAGATCACATGCGCATGGCTTTTCAAAAGCAAGTCAACTGGCTGCTAATAGATTTACTCTGTTGTTGGCTGCCAGGTCACAACCTTACACCAAGCTCCAGCTCAAAAATCCCAGATCAAAATGTACTTAGAAACAAAGAAAAGAATGTATTTCAAATGTCTAATTTTCTACCAAAAAACCCCAAAGCTTGTTCAAGCCATGATCTCTGCAAAGTGCCAAGTGTACGTTTATGCTGTTGATATGTTACGGAGTTTGGCACACTGTGTAGCTTGGCGCACTAAGATACATCCACACTGCATTTTAAAACAGGGACTGGGTCCACAGACTTGGGCTGGCGCTATGGCACTAAAAACAGCTGTGTAGACATTCAGGCTCAGGTTCTGAAGCCCGGGGAAGGGGACTGGTTTCAGAGCCCGAGTGCAAACATCTATACAGCTGGTTTTAGCATCCCGATCCGTAGACCCAAGCTCTGAGACTCACTGCAGAGGTTGTAAAACACCGTGTAGACATAGTCTAAGGAGCTTGGCTGACTACTTGGCAGCTCATGTTTTAAACTGTTCAATACACTCTGCCCTCAGAGATGGTCCCACAAGCCCCAATGAAGTAAATGGCATTGCACATGCATATTTGAAGGATGAGTTTCATCCTGTATATATTTTATTTGTATATAATATAGCAACTTCCATATGAAGTATCACAAGACACTTTATAGTGAATGTCAATCATAAGACTATCTCAAAAAATAAGGGTGTAAGTAGAGATGGCTTCAAACAAAATCTGCAGATCTAAGTACACCTATACTTTGGTTCTGGATCCAAATTTTGCTGCTGGCCCTTATTTCAATCATGGGAACCAAACAAAAAACTACAGTCTGAATACTTTTCCATTTTGGTCACATTCGGATCCAAATCCAGATCCCAAGTTTGCAGTCACTGCCTCTAATTTTAAGGCAAGAATTAAAGACTTGAAGTTATTAATTGTCTTGTAGTCAGAGCGTAGTAGTTCCAGATACTGTAGATAGATCAGATGAAAGAGAATTACACTTGTAATTACAGCTGTAGAGAATTACAGAATGGAGACAGAGAGAAGGCCAAGATTGGCCTGGAGAACAGGTGAGGATTAGTAGGTGAATATTATGTCAGAGAGAGAGAGGATGAAGCCAGGTGCTGGAGAAAGATTTAACCCAGAAAGGTAATTTTGAATTGGATTCAGATGATGGGAAGCCAGTGAAGATGATGGAAGATGAAGGTCTTGGAGTGAAAGGGTTGTCTTGCTACAGCATTCTGAACTCCCTGACATTTAAAGAGTAGGGATTAAGAAAAACTATTAGTTGAAAGAGGAAGTAATGAACTCACAACTAAGGATTTCGGCATAGGCAGAGCTGATGTTAAGAGGACTTCTGGCCATATTTTAATGTGGTGAAAGACAGACAAGCCAGGGAGATATGAGAAGAAAGAGAAGGCCCTTGGTCAGCTATAGGATAGCAGACCTGGAGAGCAAAGTTATCATCTGAGTTAAGAAGAATGGGAGTGGAGTCATGGATACAGAACAAAGAGGACTTCTTATTACCCAGGAGGAGTTAAATCTGTGAAGCACTTAGTTGCTTACAGATACCTCATAGGCAGCTCTTAGAAAAACTTACAAGACATTAAAAATAAGAGGATTTGACATCCCACTGTCCAACTACATTAACTATTTACTGACATCTTGTTTTACTTTGTTACTGCTCTTGCTGCAAGTTGGTGGTATTTCCCTACAGTATTTACTAATGTAAAATGTTATAAATTCTGTTGTTTTTCCATCTATTAATTATTTTTTCCAGAGCTCTTTAACAACTGCAGTAAAAGACCCTATATAATCTTATAACATAGAAAGCAAAAGAGGTGTGATCTGGCTGTCCTTGAAGTCAGTGACAGAGTACAGGTAATCTTGGGGCTCAGAGCACTAGACTGGGATTCAGAAGATCTGGGTTCCCCGCTCTGTTTTTGACACTCTGTGAGCTTGGGCAAGTCACCTAATCTCTCTGCACCTCAGTTCCCTATCTTAAAATGAGGGTAATAATACTGACCTGCCTCACAGAGGTGTTGTGAGGACACATTAGTTAGTGTGTGTGAGGTGCCAAAAGCTTCAGATAAGATTGCCAAAGACAGACACAGACTGAACATCCAGCCAGGCTGCCTGAAGGACCTAGCTAGAGATTGGTCTGCATGGCACTCCATTTGCAAGGAGGTTCCAGCACTGTGGGATTTGCCCTGAGGTACTGAGATACTTCAGTTGAGCACCATAGAAAAGTCTATAAATAAATAGCAAAACTCCCATTGACTTTAAACAGGAGCAGGATAGGGCCCTGATTTGAGCTACCAATATATTGATGAATTGACTACCAGTGAACAATAAATGTACAAAATTTAAGGATAATAGCTCGTTCAGCCTAATGAGCTAGTGTATTGGCACCCCACCTCTGTTACATGACTCAGGATTTGGGGCTTCCTGCTCTTTACTTTAATGATGAACTGTTGTGGGGCCTAGTACCCCATTGGCTGGATCTGATTCCATGGTGAACACTTCAAGCCTTGGTGGAGCTCATTTCAAACAGGAACATGAAGTTTGGAGCACCCACAGTGGAACTTGAGACTGTGGACATCAGCTGATACAGAGACGTCTTCATCTTGTAAACAGGCATAATTGTCACGAAAGGTTGAGAACCACTGGCTGGAAGCTAAGTAGGATCTATAGATCAGCTGCTTCCCTTGACAATACAATAGTTTCCTCCTGATACACAACAGCAATAACGCGTTCTGAAAGGAGGCATTAACAGGGATAAAAGAATGGTTTTGCAAGTAATAAATACAAGGTTATTACTTTCTAAACCCATCCATAATCACTGGGTATCGGCCTCTTTGAGGGTCAGATTGCTTCAAGAGACACATTAATTTTATGGTGCATTTTACTAATTATTAACTTCCTTTTTCTCTTGAGCCTGATACTTCAGTTCCACGCCTCCTGTCAAAGAAAGGCATGATCTGAATTGCTGTGTGCTGCATGCTCCCTTGTCATAACTTCCATTATTCTACACCATGCCCTTGTGTAATGTCAGAATTAATTGCATGCTTTTCAACAGGCATTTTAAGACACACATGAACCTAATGAATTATGTTTTGCTAAAATGAATGAACGAGTACTAATCCTGTGTTAAGTTGCAAAGAATACAGGAAAGTATTGGATCAAGGATCAAGGTAGAAATAGTCATTTAGTGTGTCCCTTTCTGAGTGATAGATGTTGTGCTTTGTGGGAACTGTTTTGCCTCGGGTTTTACAAAAATGATGTGAGTATTGTTATATTTTTCACATTGAAATTTCTTTCAATCAAACTTGCCACCATGACACCTTAGGCACAGCAGGATCGTTTACATTTTGTTTTGTTCTTTTTGCCATTCTGCCGCTGTGTAGATCAGGATATATGATAAGCAGCCCTTAAAAATGAATGAATCCTAATGATCCTTATACATCCTCTTTCTTAATGGAGCATACAACACATGGGGTGGAGAGGGAGCCGTTCTTGGAGAATAATGCTTAGACAATTATCAAGATAAGGCCTAATAGACTTCAGGGTCATGATATATCTGGGAGGTTGAATCAATTATCCAATGTGACATCATTAGTGATGCAACTGCAGCCTTTCTAATTAATACTTGCCAGAGATGGAAGGAAGATGTTCTATTAACTGGCTCTTGCCAGTTCTTACTGAAAATTAAACTATTCACTATTTATTCAGAGTAATATCACCTCATAAAAAAAAATTCTATAGCTATATGTTGGCACAGCAGACCCGACTGACAGAACCGAGAGACAGAAAAGCTTTTTATGCCGGATGGAAACAGAGAGAGTAACAGGCGAAGGAAAGCTTTTGGTGTCCAGAAACATAAATAGCCAGTCTTTGAAGTCTCAAAAGGTGGTGTATGGAGAAAGTGAAAGGCCTTTGATGTTATGTTGTCATTAAAAGCGATCTTTGAGGCCTCTACATTTCAGACGTGTTGCTAAAGAGGTAGCAAGCTCAGCCCCAGTGGATGGGGAGCAGCTGGCATACTCAACAATAACTTTCTTTAGCCACTTAGCGGGCACTACATGCTAAGGGAAGTCCCAAACATTACTCCACCACAACAATGCTAGTAACTACAGTGACTGCGTCTACACTAGCAAGCTGTAATTCTCCACTGGTGCAGCTCCACCAATGGTAGCAACATTGGAGACTGGAGTGTGGACGTGGTTTATGGCTTTTTACCAGCATGTGTGAGAACTGACTAATTTTAAAAAAATCAGTTTGTAATAAACATCCCGTAAATAGTATGTCCTCACATTTTTTAAAAAATTCCTTCTTTAAATGAGTTTTTCCATTGGGGTTTTTCTGCTCATGTTTCTTTTTATAAACAAGGGAGAAACTAACCAGCTACACAGGGACAAAGTGAAATTGCCTGTACACAAAATGCTGCCAATGCATAAACAAACTGGAAAATAGAATAATAATGCTCACTGACTTCTGTCCCTGACAGTGACCTTTAGATTAAAACCTTCAGACAGAAAGGTGATTTTGCAAGGGGATGGCATGCTTTTGATTGACACCTGGGCGGCAGACAGATGGTAATTCCCTGAGTTGAAATGTAGGGCTCAATCCTACAACTTGCTGAGCACTCCCAACCCCTAAAGTCACCAGAGACAAGTTGCAGGTTTTTGGCCATTAGCCAGAATACCAGGATTAATTCTGATTTGACAGTTCAGGCTTCCACGGAGTCCTATATTCCACATTGACACTGTAGCATGATTAAGGCTGGGATTTTCAAAGGTAAGTAAAGGAGTAAGGCAGTTGACTCCCCTTCACTTTTAATAGGGGCCAGTCAACTAAGATCCTTAGATGCCTTAGATAATCCCAGCATAAAGTTCTAATAGCATTACTGCTGGCCTCTCCAAAGATGTGTACGATACTTGAACATACATTAAGGAACACGTGAAACAGAGATGTCCTAAAACTCTGAATGGGATGAAAAAAATCCCAAGGTTTCCAGTCTCTTGCTTTGATTAATTAAAAGTCACTGTGAGAAGCCTGACATTTCATTCTTCAATCAGGTGCTTTCTTTGTCACAACTTAAATAAAACATTTTAATAACCAAAGGGGGGAAAATAATTTCCCTGGCTGCTATTCAGGAGCCCATTCCAAAAATCTCCCCTTAGCCATGTTGGCTTTTTGTCAAAGAATAATTTAAGTGGCATCTGATGGAGTCTTTCTACTTGTGCCACTCTCATATCTTGCCAGAAAGTCTGCCATCTCAAAATACACTCTGGTCGTATTTTTGTTAAATGTCAGTTGACATCACTTTTTATTCCTTTTTGGAATTCGCAGCATCAACTAGAGCCTATCCACTCACCATCTATGTTGAATTTGTTTTTGTTGTTTTCCCGTTAGGTTTCACCAGCGGCACAGCAGATGCAGCCCACTCAGACAATACAGCCGCCTCAGCCCACCGGGGGTCGCCGGAGAAGGGTGGTGGATGAAGACCCAGATGAGAGGCGGCGAAAATTTCTGGAAAGGAATCGAGCGGCTGCCACACGCTGCAGACAGAAGAGGAAGGTCTGGGTGATGTCACTGGAAAAGAAAGCAGAAGAACTCACCCAAACAAATATGCAGCTTCAGGTGTGAGCTACTGTCTATATTCCCAAGACATAGAGGCACTGTTTACATTCAAGGGCTTTTGGTACACCACCAGCCGCTGGTTCTCATATGTGCTACCGCTGCACGTTAGATTGATAATGAGAACACAGACATACTTAAAGTTGACCAATCAAGATATACACTTGTAAATGAAAAACAAAATTTCAGCAAAACCAGCCAGGAAAAGCTTGGGATTCAGAGGCTTTACTGGACTGAGTCATATATTTATTTATTTTTCTTGTCACTCTTTTTATTTTTTTTTTAAGTGACCGTAACTCAGCTATAAAAGGCTTCTTCAGAAAAGGGTATGCAGCTAGTCCTAATTCAAAGACAGCGGGACACGATTATAAATAGAATGGCCCGGTGGTAAGAAAAAGAAGGAAACAGAATATAAATATAGTCTGAAAGCGATAAGTGGTCAAAGTGCAGGCAGCCTCTGCACCAAAGGCACCTTGATTTTGTCTGATTAACGGCTGCTCTTGCAGTTGCTAGGAGTCACAAGCCCATGCCTACTACAGCCCTCATTTTAAATATGGAGGCATGGCTTATCTTAAGCAGAGTAGACTCTGCTCTGAAAAAGTTGTAGCTTTTCACACTGGGACTCGTCCCATCCTTAGCAGCAATGGCACATTCCAGAATCTAGATGAGAGCAGCCATGTATTGTATTGTGAAACTCAGAGAGCCATATTTGGTCTGTGGACCATGTTTTGGCCTCCACTGGTGGCACCGGGTTTTCTACAGGGATTAAAGTACTGAAGAAAGGGATTCTGGGGGTGATGATGAACAGCTAGCTCACAGCACATGCTGGTTGGCATCAGTACATCTACAAGCCTAGTTGCATTCAGTGAAGGGAAAGTTAAAAAAGAATTACCAGAATCATAGAATCGTAGGACTGGAAGGGACCTGGAGACGTCTTCTGGTCCAGTCTCCTGCACTCATGGAAGGAATAAGTATTATCTAGACCATCCTGATAGGTGTTTGTCTAACCTGCTCTTTAAAATCTCCAATGATGGAGTTTCTACAACCTCCCTGGGCAATTTTTTCAGTTCTTAACCACCCTGACAGGAAGTTTTTCCTAATGTCCAACGTAAACCTCCCTTGCTGCAATTTAAGCCCATTGCTTCTTGTCCTGTCTTCAGAGGTTAAAGAAAACAATTTTTCTCCCTCCTCCTTGTAATAACGTTTTATGTACTTGACAACTGTTATCATGTCCCCCCTCAGTCTTCTTTTCCACAGACTAAATAAACCCAATTTTTTCAGTCTTCCTTCATAGGTCATGTTTTCTAGACCTTTAATCAGTTTTTTGCTCTTCTTCCGACTTTCTCCAAATACTCCACATCTTTCTTGAAATGTGACCCGAGTTGACTCATATTTAGCCTGTGATCCACTGTGACCCCCAGATCTCTTTCTGCAGTACTCCTTTCTAGGCTGTCATTTCCCATGTGTGCAACCGATGTTCCTTCCTTAGTGGAGTTCTTTGCATTTGTCCTTATTGAATTTCATCCTATTTACTTCAGACTATTTCTCTAGTTTTTCCAGATCATTTTGAATTTTAATCCTATCCTCCAAAGTACTAGCAATCCCTCCCAGCTTGGTATCATCCTCAAACTTTATAAGTGTACTCTCTATGCCATTATCTAAATCACTGAACAGAAACAGACCAAGAACTGATCCCTGCGGGACCCCACTTGATATGCCCTTCCAGCTTGACTGTGAACCAGTGATAACTACCCTCTGGAAATGTTTTTCCAATCTGTTATGCACACACTTTTTAGTAGCTCCATCTAGATTGTATTTTCCTAGTTTGTTAATTAGAAGGTCATGTGAGACAGTATCTAAAGCCTTACTAAAGTCAAGATATACCACACCTACTGTTTCCCCCCAATCCACAAGGCTTATTACCCTGTCAAAAGAAGCTATTAGGTTGGTTAGATATGATTTGTTCTTGACAAATCCATGCTGACTGTTACTTATCACCTTATTACCTTCTAGGTGTCTGCAAATTGATTGCTTAATTATTTGCTCCATTACCTTTCCGGGTATCATATTGCCTCTATATAAATCCATGGTATATCCACATCTTGAATACTGCGTGCAGATGTGGTCGCCCCATCTTAAAAAAGATATACTGAAATTGGAAAAGGTTCAGAAAAGGGCAACAAAAATTATTAGGGTATGGAACAGCTTCCGTATGAGGAGAGATTATTAAGATTGGGACTTTCAGCTTGGAAAATAGACAACTAGGGGGTATATATAGAGGTGTATAAACTGATGAGCGGTGTGGAGAAAATTAATAAGGAAGTATTATTTACGGTTTCTCATAACACAATCACTATGGGGTTACCGAATGAAATTAATAGACAGCAGGTTTAAAACAAACAAAAGGAAGTGTTTCTTCACACACCCCACAGTCAACCTATAGAACTCTTTGCCAGAGGATGTTGTGAAGGCCAAGATTATAACAGGGTTCAAAAAAGCAATAAATTCACGGAGGATAGGTCCATCAATGGCAATTAGCCAGGATGGGCAGAGGTGGTGTACCTAGGTGTACCTAGCCTCTGTTTGCCAGAAGCTGGGAATGGGCATCAGGGGATGATTTTCGGTTCTGTTCATTCCCTCTGGGGCACTTGGCATTGGCCACTGTCAGAAGACAGGATACTGGGCTAGACGGATCTTTGGTCTGACCCAGTATGGCCGCTCTTATGATCTTAGGTACTGAAGTTAAGGGGACTGGTCTGTAATTCCCTGAGTTATCGTTATTCCCCTTTTATATAGATTGGCACGATATTTTCCCTCTCCTATCTTACTGGACTTTTTGAAGATACTTTCTAATAGCTCAGATATCTCCTCAGTCAGCTCCTTGAGTATTTTAATGTGTATTTCATTAGGCCCTGCTGATTTGAAAACATCTAACGTGTCTAAGTAATTTTTAACTTGTTCTTTCCCTATTTGAGCCTCTGATCCTACCTCATTTTCACTGGCATTCATTAAGTTATACATCAAATCACTACTAACCTTTTTGGTGAAAACTGAAACAAAAAAGTCACTTAGAACTTCTGCCATTTCCACATTTTCTGTTATTGTTTCCACCCCCCGCCCCCCCTTCCCTCATTGAGTAATGGGCCTACCCTGTCCTTGGTCTTCCTCTTGCTTCTAATGTATTTGTAGAATGTTTTCTTGTTACCCTTTACGTCTATAGCTAGTTTAATCTCATTTTGTGCCTTAGCCTTTCTTTCCATCTTTCCTTTGCACCAGGTTAGTTTTCAGTGGTGCCTTTAATATTGTCTCCTTGAGAAACTGCCAGGTCTCCTGAACTCCTTTATCCCTTAGATTTTCTTTCCATGTGACCTTACCCATGAGTTCTTGAAGTTTGTTATAAAGTATAATTTTTGAAGTCCATTTTCCTTATTGTGATGTTTTCATTCCCTCCTTTCTTTAGAATCATGAAACCTATCATTTCATGATCACTTTCACCCAAATTGCCTTCCACCTTTATAGTCCCCACCAATTCCCCCCGTTGGTCAGAATCAAGTCTAAAATGGCTGTGCCCCAGGTTATTTCCTCTACTTTCTGAAACAAAAAGTTGTCTCCAATACAGTTCATGAATTTATGGGACATTTTGTGTTTTGCAGTATTACTTTTCCAACAGATGAGTGGGTAAAGTCCCCCATTACTATCAGGTCTTCTGTTTGGGCTATTTCTGTTATTTGTTCTAGAAATATCTCAACCACTTCTTCCTGATTTGGTGGTCTGTAGTAGACCCCCCTACCATGACATCACTCCTTTCCCCCCCTTTTAATCTTTATCCAGAGACGTTCAACTGGTCTGCCTCTCACTTCCTTCTGGATCTTAAAACAAGTGAATTCTTAATGTACAATGCAGCACCACTTCCTTTCCCTACCCCGCCCCACCCTTCACCTCGTTCCTGAATAAGCTGTACCCCTCCACCAGTATTCCAGACATGAGACTTATCCCACCAAGTCTCAGTGACACCATGTGACAGGATCCCTAGGGTACAACTGGAACTGGGGTACCGATGTACCCACTTAATCCTCCAGTCTGGTCTGTCTCTCACAATGCTTTGCTAGTGACAAGCAACAAATCCCTCCATACACTGTTATCACTCAGTACAACAACACACAGAGCCCCACATCCAGCTAAATTGCATGAATGCTCCCTGAACCACTCACAAATCACACATAGGCACCAGCAAATCTCCCAAGCCCCCATCCTTGCACCCAGAACTGTACCATCTTGCCCTGGTCAGAAGCCTGACCAGTATAAGTTTATTATCCAGTCTGACCCTTCCTCGATGTGGAGAGTACACACACTAGCCTTTGCAAACTTAAATGAGAATTCCCAAGCACTTGAAGCAAAACACTGTTTTAGGTAAAATATAAAACAGGTTTATTAACTACAGAAAGATAGATTTTAAGTGATTATAAGTGGTAGGCACAAAAGGTCAGATATAGTTCCAAAGAAAATAAAGGCGAAGTGCGCAGTCTAAATCTTAAACCTTATTAAGCTAGGCAGTATTTCAATCAAGCAGTTTTCCTCACTCCAGTGGATGTTACAGATAGGTTATAGTTCTTAATACATAGGCTGCCCCTTTAAGCCTGGGACCAGTCTCCTCAGTTCAAGTCTTTGTCTTCCCAGCATTCTTGTTGCTTCCAGCACAGGTGAGGGACGAGAAAGGCAAAAGCATGATGCCACTGTCACCTATTTTATATACTCAGTCCATTTGCCTGGAAAACACTAGCCCCAACATGTCCTGGTGGGCTTTGCTGAGTCACAGAGATGAATAATGCCCCACTGTGTGTTGCGTGCACAGCCCTCTTACAGCATTGTAAATCCCTCCTGCTGATTAATAGTCATTTAACACCTCCTGGGAGTGAGTTACCTCCTTTGTTGTCACTGGAGAACTAGCAGAGGAGACACTAAAACTTACAACATATTTCAGTGTAATACAGCAAAATCATATAACTTTACACACACTAATGATATACATATTTTGACAGAAAAATGGGTTTCAGCAGATCATGACCTTTCATATGCTATCTTACATGGCATGCTTTGTATGAAATATATCATAATTATATGACGGGGTCAATATGGGTATTTTGGGGTGTTGCTTTGAGTTGGAGTGCCACACACCTATTAAGTCATAATTCAGTTTATGTACTAATACTTCCAGTTCTTCCTGTTTATTCCCCATACGCTTTGCATTTATGTATAGACATCTTTGCATCTGTCACCATAAACCCAAAATGGTCAGATATCAGTGCCTTTTCAAAAATATTTTCTTAGTTCTGAATGCAGTGAAGTTTTTTAGAATTGTTTTCAGGTTCTTAGATTTGAAACTTTGCAAGGCTGTTATGTTGCATATATACCACTGGAATATCCCCTATACCAGAGTGAGCTTCCCATAGCTGGCTACCCCAGCATTAGGAACATTTTGTACCAGCAGAGCAGCAGAAAGGAGCCACAATGTTGCCGAGGATCAGTCTTGTGTTGCCAACAGTTTAGTTTTGAAAAGTAAAGAAGAATTGGGGGGAGGGGGGGCTGTTCTTAGTTTTTGTATATTTTAAAAAATTAAATGCCTAGGCCTTTTGGGATAGGTGTAAAGAAAGGAATCCCCTTTTCCTTCCTAACTATACACCCTGTTTCTATTGCTTATGTGGTGTTTTTCATCTATGAGTGAAAGAGAGAAATCCATAGAAATCTCCTTGGCTCTACCAATGCTCTATAATCACCAGCTGGTGGGGATTGATGTAAGTGGAAGTTTCTGGAGATAAATTGGACAATCATTAAAAAACAAATGTGTTTGTTTAATGTGAAATCAGACTGTCCTAGGAGTTGTTAAATTTACAGACACAACCTCAGTCAAAATTGGGATTAGAACAGATCAGGTGGGAGCAATTCTTAGACAAACCCAAACTCCTTTAATTTTAAGAAGGAACCAATCCCTGCACTCAGTTAATTAAGAAAACAAGGTTTCACTACTTGGTAAATTTTAAATAGTTGTTTTGTGGCAAACTAATCCTTTTTGTACCAAAAGGCATTTTGACCATATAGTATGACAAATTACATTATATAAATCTACAAATTAAAATACAGTTACTGGGAAATCACTAAAATATGTTTTTACTATATATTACTGTATTTCTATGTCTGTGGTTGTTGAGAGGGCTCTGGATAAGTGGGTCTAACATACCAGGGATGAGGGAGGTATGGTGTACCGTGAAATTGCAGGGACGAGTAATATTTCTACAAATCACTACCCACACTATCTAATGGATCTTTTCCCTCTCTGATTCTATGTATGATTCTATAAGCCTTACCCATAATAATGAAGAGTCCAGATTTGCAAGCAAGATAAGATTACTTTATTTTTTTAAAAAGGCAAAATGTCACATTTTAGATCAAAGAAAAACCTGGAGCAAGGATTTTTTTAAATTAAAAATGTCTTTGTTAAGGCTGTTTTATTTAACATTTGTGTTATTTCCCATCATACCAGGCACTGTCTTAAGTAAACGTCTCTTTTTCTTTCTCTTTTTCCCTAGAATGAGGTTTCCATGTTGAAAAATGAGGTGGCACAGCTGAAACAGTTATTGTTAACACATAAAGACTGTCCAATAACAGCCATGCAGAAAGAGTCGCAAGGATATATAAGTAAGTAACTGGTGTATTTCCATGGTCTGCAATCATTCATAAGAACAGCAATCAAAGGTACCAGTCCCTTCCTCTAGCCATTCAGTACCACTCTTTCTGAACATCACAGAATTAAGGTTTTAAATGAAATACCTGGGGGGTGAGCAGATAAATGTAAAGGAGCACTCTGAAGACTGTTATGTACTCTAATCCTGCAATTGATTGCTTGAAGGCAACCTACTGCATTTGCCAAGAGACTGACTTCTGCTGGATTGGGACTGTATGTTTTAATGATTATAAATTTGCCAAATAAACTTATGTATTTACCAAGCACCAACCAAAAATGGCATGGTGTGGTTCAAGCATAAAATAAAACTAGTCTCTACTCCATGGTGCTTGAAGCAATGGCACTGCGCCTGCAATGAGATGCACACAGATAGACACTCGTTCTCCTGCAGAGGAGCCCCAGTGAACTCAGTGCTCCATTCTGACAAATGTATGACAGGCAACAATGCTGGTGGGTCCAGTAAAATACCTCAGAGTGGATCCTTAACATGTACTTTGGTAAATGGTGTAATGGTGGAACCCAAAAGAGTCTAATCACAGAAAGAAAAACTAAGCAGGAATAAATTACAAACATTTTCCTCCAATGAAAATAATACCGTACTCCGAACTTGGTATGTCTGAGGTACGCAATTTCTTCTTCAATCTCTTCTTTAATATTCATCCGTCATTAAAAAAAAAAAGTTAATGAAGATACTGGAGCTAACTAGAGAGAGAAACAATCGAAGTGGACATACTGCACGTGTAGGAACAGGTGTTCTGCTTTGCTGAGTTTCTGCTCAGCATGGCTTAGGGAGATAGCTATAACTCCCTGCTTCTCTGCCTGGCTCCAGAATAGGTTAGAGCAGCCTGAGAGCTGTTCTAATATATGCCAGATGGCAATACTTCCCTAAAGCAAAAAACAGCCAGAGTTCAGTGTGCTCCAGCCATATCCCCAACATACATGCACACACACCCTCCTCACCCCACTCACCCCCGCACTGGTGTCTCCAGGAAGAGTTGCACATATGCCAGCTATGCCAGCTCTATGCCCTCTGGGAGTTTCTTTACATTAGGAGAATCATCAATATGGGAAATAGGGCCCGATTCCATCCTCGCTGCACCAAAGTGAATAAGGCCTAGTATTAGTATTAGTCCTAAGGACAATGGGATTTCATTCTTTACTACTAAGTCTTGCTTATATTAATGTTTCTGTGCTGCATTGCATTTTAATGCATATTTCAATCCCTTCTGCTGCAATAAATAAAGCATTTAAGCACCCAGTTACCAACTCTCGTAATTTTAATCACAAGTCTTGTGGTATTTGGCCTTTAAGAAAAAGTCCCAGCTCCTAGAGTCAGGTTATTACATGACTCTCATTTTTAAAAGGGAGTAAGTTTCTAGCCCTCAAAAGCTTGAAAATGTGAACCTTAAAGGCTCTAAAAACCTCAAAGGCAAACAAACAAACAAAAAACCCTCCATATCTGCTATTGTTAAAATCTCATGATTTTGAATTATTGGAGTTGGCAGGACTGCCTCCTTGGTGGTTCATCTTCTATTTAACAGTACTGTAATACATCACAGGCGTTCAACATGTACACATCATTTTAGTTTGTGTGTTCTTTTTTTCCCAGGTCCTGAGAGTAGTCCTCCTGCAAGCCCCGTCCCAGCTTGCTCACAACAGCAAGTCATCCAGCATAATACCATTACAACTTCCTCTTCCGTCAGCGATGTCGTAGGAAGCTCCACTCTCAGTCAGCTTGCCAGTCATAGAACAGACATGAACCCAATTCTTTAAAACGGATTGGTCAGAAACTGCTATGGGAGAGTGGTAGCATAATCAAATGTCCTTGTGTTAAGGACATTTTCAACACTAACTCAGCCCTGGAAGACTCCTCAGTCCTTGGAAGACTCTGGCTTTCATTTTTATAGTTATTAAAATATGCCTTTTATACTTAGTTACAAAAAGGGAGTTATGCAATTAATATGCTATCAGCTTGGGAAATGCTTTGGTGCTTTCTCCAATTTTTTGGTACCAGTTACTTGTTTATAAACTGAAATGTTTCTGTACATAGTTGTGTTTCCTTCTTACCAGTCTAGCCCGAGGCCTCAGAATCATGGAGTTTTGTTAAACGGCAGCTTGTTAGCCAAAGTCATACATAGCTAACTAGGAATAATTAGGCTATATAGATATGCAGGGAGTCTGGTAATAGCACATGAGAGAGTGAGTTAGCTTTACAATATCATCAGAACCCCACTCTGTATTCAGAGAAAAGAGTGGTTATATAATACATGGATATCAGAACAAATTCTAATCCCAGGTAATATGCCCTCTTGTCTTGCTTTCCTCTTTCATTTCCCTATTGTCCCTCTTCTAGTTAAGCTCTCTCTTTTGTCCTTCAATTGTCCTTGCATCTTCCCTCTCTAAACTCTGTGGCTCTGTCTCCTTCAAGCTTCCTCCTGTATTCGCCTTCCAAGTCTCTCTTCTCCTTTTTTCTTCTGAGAATACTAATGAAGAAGAAAAGACTTCATACCCAACTTATATTCCCCTCCCCCTCCCTGTGGAAAAAAACTGTTGGCATGGTCACTGCTTTCAATAGCCCTTCACCCACAGCTGGGCTGCACTGAACTTTTGCTTTTTAAAAAAGAAATATGCAGGAGTTTAATGCTCCTGATTTAGTGTTTTAATAAACAGTGAAAGTAGTTTAGCCACAGGTGATGCACGATTGAAAGCCAGCTGTGCTGGTGCTAGGGAGAAGGAGCCTTGCAAGCTTCTGTTGTAAATGTCCATGGCAGAGTACAAGGATAGCAAATCACACCTGTTTATTACAACTGTTTTTTACACTGTCAATTGTTAATGTAGAAAAGCCATGTAGTATATAATAATTCAGAAAGGTTCTATTCACTAAACCAGTGACATTGTTCCATCATCAACTGCTAATAGCCTAAGATTTATATTTCATTTATAGCCCATTAAATCAGTTTGACCAGTGAGGAATAGGTTATTGTTAACTACCAGGAAAAGACCAGTTCTTCACAGCTGATTTTTTAAACATATGTGGGACAGATCCTTAGCTGGCATAGATCAGTGTAGCTCCGTTCACAAAAGTGATGCTATTATCCTAATTTAACTAGCGGAGGATCAGTCCCAGTATGACATTAAAAGCACTTTTCAGCTGCTGTATACTACAAGAATGCTGTAAATTCTGCTATATGCTGTGGATGAAATTCACCCTATGCAGAAGGTCAACAAAAGGCCGAGGCACTTCTTGTATCCTAATTAAGCCCAATTTTGAATGCTTAGGCCTGGTAGGCCTTGTACTGGCCCTCTGCACAGAGGTGGCTTTCACCCTTAGATAGTACCAGTCACATATGGGAAATCAAGCATCAAAAGCACAGTAGATAACAGCCAGTTAGTTATATTATTTTCAGTATGTTTAGACCTGATTCTGCTCCCACTGAAATCAGTGGCAAAAATCCCATTGACTTCAATGGGAGCAGGACCAGGCTCTTACTCTGTTGTGATAAATGTTTGTGACTGCATTTTTTTAAAAAAACAAATGCTAATTAACATTACTCCTGGCAAATACTCTACTGCTAAACACTCTTCATTCTCAAGCTGAGTTGTTTTCCTCAAAGGTCATTTCATTGTTTTTAGAGGAATAATAGTTTTTTAAAGGGTGGTTTTTATTTAAAGAAACAACAACCAAACAAATGAAGGCCTCTCCATCCCACTTCCCTCTCCCCCCTACCCCCCCGCACCATGAAGCAATGTAGTGATTAGAGCCCATTTTGAAAGGGAAAGCAATCGCTAAGGATCTTGAATCATCATTTCTGATTTAGTTTTTATCTTGGTAACTCAGTTAACTTTTTATCCATATTCTTAAACAACTCTCTTTCCATTTATGCAAATATTTTTGGAAGAAGAATTTTGAGTGTACAGTATAAATCATGACTTGATTATATAGTCTAAGAACCAAAACAATTAAGAAAAAAAACAAATATAAAGGATTTTCTATTATATTTTAGCAAACATATACTTTTAAATATTGAATCTGTAATTCATTTTAAATATTGAATCTGTAATTCATTTTTAAAGTCCAGTTGTAATAGCTGAATGGTTTTGCTTCCTCATAGCTACTAAGCAAACTTTTGTTCAAATATACAGCTTTAAACATAAAGTTCCAGTTGAAGCTCCATTATAAAAAACAGGAGGTATTATCGGTCCAAATTTCATGCCTCACCATTAATCCCTGCCCCACCTCACCTCCCCCCAAAAATGCCATCATAGTATTAATTTAGTTTAAATCTTTTTTTTTTTGCATGGATAGCACTTAAATACATTATAAAAGAACTGTTGATAATAGAAAAACAAATGAGCTACACTGCACTAGAATTAAGATTTGGTTTTACTTCTGTTCAGACTCAGCTGAAATATTTAGCTGTTAAACTGAAAGCCTCTACAGTAAAAAAAGAAAAAAAATCTTGCCTGAGTTTTGTTAAATCCAGCAACTTGACAGTTTGACTGATGTGTATTATATATAGCTCGATTATGTCTTTTTTTAATGCTAACTAGGCAAGTCAACGATGCATTTGCCTAAATGTGTAATTATAACTAATTGTCTCCTCTCTATACTATTGGCCTATAGGTATAATTGTTATTAGTGATGTGGAAATAAGTAAAGGATGAAAGCTATTTGCTATTGCTTCTTGTAACTCTAAGTGCAAGATTCACAGGCCAAAACAACATGCCGCATATTGATATTAGGTATATCACTAAAAGGACCAACCATACCACTCACCTTTCACTGCTCAACAGATTAACGTCCATCATGCTTAAAATATGCTTGCTTTTTGGAGGACTGACCCTGCGGCCTTTATTTAGGCAAGTAGTCCTTACAAGTCATCTCACTGGAGACTCTGATGTGTAAGGACTGCAGGAACAGGGCCTATGTCTTTCTCCAGAGAACATCTCCTGTTTAGCAGAAGCAGCTTGTTTTTCAGTTCTGGTATTCTAAATCCACTTTCTGTGCTGTTTCATTCAAGGATAAATTCTAGTTTTTCCCTGGGCTACTACTGGAGACTGATACACCTGCCTTTCTTCAACCTATTGCAGCCATCATCCAAATCACTGCCAGTGAGCTATCAGAATGGCTCCCCAGCCTTATTTCATGGGAGTTAACAGTACAGATGGAGTATCCTGGCCATGTTTCTCATTCAAAATGAAGCATCCACATGTTAAATATTTCTATGTACAGCATCGCTCACTGTGCGACATTGAAAGAAAGTATGTTGGAAACCCCAGCCATGGATGAATGCAATACTTTCCCAAAAGTGCTGTGTTGTGATTCAAACATTTCATCCCCCTGAGTCAATTTATGCAAGCCATATTCATAACACCGCCTGTGGGAGACATGTTGTGTTTCTAGGACAATGCTGAGGAGGAGGATGTAGAAAATTTCTTGTTGTTTGGAGTTAATTCATGCAGTATACCTAAATGTATGCAGCTCATGTTCTGAATAGTGGAAAGTCAATGGTTCAACTTCAGGTGATTACTAGCCTCAGTATATGTGGATTTTAGCATGTTAACTGATCTTGTCCTGTTAACTAACAAAACCAGCTGTAATTGTTGTCAAAAACCTGTTTTTTGTGGGGGATTTGTATTTTTTTAAGCAACAATATTAAGTGTTTAAAACAGCCTTTTAGTTAGCATAGAGTGTGCTTTTTAGCAGCTAACAACACATTTTTTAAAAAAAAAGTATATAGTGAATTTATGAAAATTCATGAGGACCAAAGCAAAATTTAAACAGGAATCTATTAATGTAGTATTCACATAGAATTTTATAAAGTATTTATTAATAAATGTTATTTTAACACATTCCATTTGAACAGTATTCTTGTATGGAATCTGGTTTTTTTTAAAGTTACAATATTAGTTTTGCAATAAACTACTCTAGATGTATGTGTATCGTAATCTTTTAGGGTCTCGAGCGGAAGTCGTCCATCTAAGATGGAAAGGTTTGCTGAGGTCTTTTGTACAGAAATTCCTAGGATTAATTGTTTTCTTTAAAGCAGCATCTGCTTTTTGTAACAACAAAAGTTATGAACTTACACTTGTTTCCTCTTTTTTTGAAAATGTGTTCTCTCATTTTAGAAAGCACAGGTAAGCTAAAGGGAAATAATACATAAAACTGGAAAGCCTGTCTTTACTAGGATGATTATATATATCACCAGTGGAGATCTAATGCCATTCTTGCTTCTTTTCTAATATTACATAGTGAGTTGCACTATACTGCCTTACCATTGTCCCTTCTGTCTTTTACTAAGCAGTCTTGAGAAGCTTAGTTTAGACCATTGAAGCTCCATTATGTATCAGATAAAATTATTGGAGAGGGAAGAAAAACTATTTTAATTTGTATAAATAAAAACTAAACAGTGCCTATAAAACAAAACCAGTTACAACTAATTAATATCTCAGCTCTACAGTTCAGTTATTTATATTATTTTACAATTGCACTTTAGCTCTCGCTCTCCCTTATTGAATCATTTAAATGTCTGCACCACATACATTTATATGCTTTCCCTGTTGGCATATCTAACGTTTGTCTGTCACACCCACCCAAATGGAGGACGGCTAAGAGAAGCTGAGTGCAGCCAATCTGCAACATGGCTTAGACTTTACACCTTCTTCATGATGGCATATAAATGTTTTATTATGCAAAGTACGTGAGGCAGCATCAAAGGTATATTTACTTATAGTTTATCTCATCCTGAGAACCAAAGTGTCCTGTATACTGTATGGCAGGAGACTGGCTCTTTTGTGCATTATACTGCCCTTTGACTGTTGTTCAGCCCATGGTAGCTATTGAGCTGCAAAGATTACAATGGCCATACAATGTGTTTTGAATTTTGAGTCCATAAAATATAATGTTGCCTCGTAACTTAATAGGGGACAGCACCTTTAAAAAAAAAAAAGACTAAAACCTAAAGACAAACAAAAGGAATAAAATCTCCCGTGAAAAAGCTCATTCATCTGAAGTAGTCACCAAAGATGATGAAGTTTGTGTTCACGTGTGACTCCTTCCTAGTGCTTGTGGTTATCTGGTTTTTATCACTGGCTTTATGCTTGGAGCTAAATTGCTTCCCAGGGCTTGTTTTCTTTTCTGTGAGTCTTCCATACCTTTCAAAACTACTTTTCAGCAAACTTTAAAGACAATGTAAGGCTGAAATGTCAGTGTGGGCTAAAAGATTAATTCTCTACATGGGAAGTCTGAGCCCTTTCCAAGGTTTTCCTTGGCTAGGAATCAATAATTGTGATCAGTGATATTTAGACCAATGTGTAATATCTGATATACAGGATCTGTAGGTCCTGTCTTAAGGCAAGCTAAACATTGCTTATGTTAAGTTTCATGGTGCGAAACCATTTCAAAATCTTTGTATTATTTTATAATGTAGCGTTGGCCTTTTGTCACATCTCTAAACAAAATATTATCCTCTGAGTCTGCTTCACACACTGAAAATTGTAGCTTTCCAGCAATTGCAAGAGAAGGGGAAAACCAATGTTGATAGTAAAGGGAAATTTTGAGGGGAAATGGATTTTCCATCCCTCTCCCCCTGGAGCCTGCTAAAAGATCCCTGGCAGGGACAACTTTTACCACGGCTCAGAAAGATACTTCTGAAAGGCAAACCATTTCTGCAGCCCTTCCTCAGGCAAAACTCAATGATGTTGATTGCTTGAGTAAGGACTTCAGGATTGGGACCCAGGTATTTCCCAATCCATATTCATGGGGTTCCCCTCCATATATTGCTCAATTTAAACACTGATCAGTTGCTTCTTTTAAATATAGTTACTATACAGGAACACTGATTTTTAAAGAAACTTTTAGCACTGCTTGGAGTAAGCCTAAACTATGGAAGTCTATAGATATATATTAAAAAAAAGACAAAAAGGTGCTGTCACTTTAAGTTTTGGGCTTGAGGTTGTTTGTATTGTACTAAAGGGTTTGTGTTTGTTTGTTTGTTTTATTCTGTAAAGTAACCACCTTCCTCACTGGAAGGAGAGAATTTTTTTTTTTTTTTTTTTTTTGGTACATAAGTGTAAATAGGTGCTGCGGCATTTAATATGTTTAATTTTATGTTACGCTTTTTGTTGCGTCCTGAATACATTTATTGTTACAAATGGACAATGCGTTCATTGAAACTGTTCAACTAGTTCAGATTTTTACATCTCTTTCTCGCTAGAAGAGACAAGATTTTGTGCATTTGTACAAATGTTAATATCACTGCAATTCCAATATAATAAAGCACTCAAATGCAAACACTGCCTCGAATTTTGCTGCATCCATTTGTATGAGCGAGGAAGAGAGTGGAAGGGGGGATGGGGGGGGTGATGGCGGGGCGTCAGAAGATAACCTGCCTGAAAATAGGCTAAATTGGTCAGCAGAGTGTTTCTTTCTTAGCTTTCTCAGAGGTGGAGATATTGAAGGCTGCAAATCTGCAACATGCTGAGCCCCTCATCATTTACTGGCATCAGTGGAAGAAATTCATTCCTGTGCAGAGGCCCAGCATAAGTCCAACATTGCACATAAGCCCTGTGTGGGATTCAAGTGCTGAACAGCTGTATGCTGGGCCTCTACACACAGGTGAATTTCGCCCACTGATCATGAGGGCACCCAGCACCTTGCAGGATCAAGTCTTAGGGTTGAATTTTTCTCCTGTGCAGAGGGCCTACCCTAGGCCTCAAAAAGTATGTTTACACAGCAAAGAAAAACCCATGGCCAGCCCATAGACACTGAGACTCTCCCACATTTCACGGTCCTAGAGCCTGGGCTCCGGCCTGAGCCCAGACGTCTACACAGTAATGAAACAGTCCTCCAGCCCAAACCCAGTGAGCCCAAGTCGCCTGGCACAAGCCAGCCGCAGAAGTCTGGTTGCTGTGTAGATGGACCCAAAGTGTTTCTAGGCCTTGTATGAGCCTTCTGCACAGGGCTGAATTTTCTCCTGAATTACTATATGCTCCTTATCCCAGCAGAATTGTATGAGCTGCCTCTACTCTTCCTTGTCAGTAAATTTTTTATATCTGAATCCTTTAAAATTAGGGTGAGCCCTCTGCAGCAGCAAACCAAGCTTCAGGGGCGTCCCTGTGCTGCCTGGCAATAACTCCAGTAAGAAATGAGCAGGAGAAAGGTCTTTCAAGAGCTGAAAGTCTGAGAAGACTTTGCTTATGGTCCTCTGTTGCTGTATCTCAGTGTCAAGGTGCCTCCTTCCCCTGTGCAGAGTCCATCACAATTTCTCTCTCTTTCCAAAGGTTGCTCCTGACCAGCAATGCCAGCCACCCCAAAAAGGGACAGGGAGAAGTTAGGGCCATGCAGCACACTCCCACCCCCTTTGCAATGGCTTTCAGAGTTCACTGACTGTGCAGGAGGGCACATCCTCTCTTTAAGGATGGACACAGTGGTTGTGCTCCCCAGAAACTCAGAGGCACAACGGCTCCGAGAGCTGCTAACAGGGCAGGACTGTTCTGCATTGACACCAAAGCAGGGCTCTATGCCACAGTTTAGCCTCTGCCTGTCCAACAAGACTGCAATGTTTAGTCCCAAATTACTAAAAAGCAGGGTCAAACCTTTAAAAATAGCTTGCCTCTCATGAAGACACATCACAAGACTACTGTCAATGTGGTTATATTAACATCTAACAACATGAGCTAGGAGACTTGTACTTATTGCGAGGTATCACAGTCCTAGACAGCCCAATCCTTGGTTTCCTTCAAAGAACCAAAACCAGACTGTGTTGTGTTCATTCCTGTTCTGCACTAGACACTGTTACGATTCATCTCTCAATGATACTCCATGCAACATGCATCTAATAAAAAGTTACACTTTTTAAATAAAATTCTCAATATTGCCTGTGCCTTCCTCGATCTGGGGGGCAACTGAGACCCAATCCAACTCTAAGTGCAAATTGGATTAGCCACAGGTTGCTCTAATTTTCAGCTGCTGCTCCCTACAGATTGTTCCACCAGCCAAAGATTGATAAAGCCCACTGTACTTTGCTTCAGTCCCTTCTGCTGCTCAATACACCTCTGCCTGTGCCAGTACACCTCTCTTGTCCTCAGCTGCCTGATTAAGACGCCTTTAAGTCCCACTGTTCATTTACATGTTAGGAAGGCACTGGTTAGGGGGTGCTGGAAGTAGGGTGTGGAGGCGCTGCTGCACCCTCTGGCTTGAAGTGATTTCCATCATATAGAGGGTTTACAGTTTGGTTCAATGGCTCTCAGCACCCCCACTACACACATTGTTCCAGCACCTCTCTAGGAAGGTGTTCAGTACAGTACTACAACAAAGAACTAACTATATTGTATGCCGTTCCTAACTGCAATATTAATGGAGAAACATGCCACTTCACTTCAAGAGACCCATGACCAGTGATGAATGATTATAGACCAGAGTAGGAGGAGGCAATAAGTTGACCACAATATACCCAAATGAATATCCACAAATCTGGGAGTGTACATTTGAGGGTGACAGAAACTTAGAAGGGAAGACAATCCAAAAGAGGTGGGACACGGGATCTGGAAGTAAATGGAGCCAAATGTTGCCAAGCTGCAATTGCATCTGCCACAGAAAATTCTGATGTAATGATGATCGGAGTGAAAAAAAGGTTAAAAGAAAAATAACAAAATGGGCTCTACCCGGCCTTCCGTTCAGACATAGCAAATTCATGGACGCACCAGACATTGAGTAGAGTGCAGGACAAGGTGACGGTAAGCTGCAGACCAGTGACCAGGATAAATGACCTGAGCATGCTAGTGGAATGACATCTGCAACTACCAGTTCACTGTCTAGCATCATTAGGAAAGTAAACTATATTTAGTTGCAAAAAATAGAGGAGAAGCAAGGGGAAATCACCATGGCATTGTCCAAAAGGGCTGGGAGCCCAATCCTGGGGTGTTGTACATGATTTTGGATGTCATAGTACAGGATGAACAAGAAAAGTTACAGAAAAAAAACAGCAAAGCAGCAAAGCTCTGGGTTTATAGCCACACTAGTTTCGAAAAGTTAGGCTTGTAGGTATTACATTTCATGTGTTGATATGAACAGCGTAAGTCTGAGGTGTGGTCAGATGCAAAGCTATCATAGGCGAATGAGAGGGCATGAGCTAAAGCTAAGGCCTTGTCTACACAAGTAGTAGCCATTTAGCTAAATGAGATTAGAAACTGATCTAGTTAAATCAGCGCAAACCCTTTTGTGTGGCCATGCCTGAAATCAGGGTAAAAGTGCCTTGTAGCAATTTGGCTTCAGTTTCTAGGCCTATTAGTTAAATCTGTCCAATTTGTGGGTGTAGAAATGGCCTCAGAAAGGAGGCAACACTGTGTGCATTTGAATGCACAGAGCCAGAATCTCTGCAGCAATGTAGACTCATTTTGCTGCTCAGTCGGCAAAAAAGTACTAGAAAGCAGCCTGCTGGCGATCCCTCCAGCATAGGGGAACCGCCCCCCCCTCCCCAACAGAACAGATATATGTCTAGCACAGTCAGCTATCCCACAGTGCAGATAGATGGCTGTGATCAGACCCTGCTGTGCTCCAGCTAGCCTTGCCTGGGAGACAGCTCCTCAACAGCCTTAGCAAGCCAGCTAGGTAGTCTAGAGCAGCCTCTAGCCTGTTCTACCTAAGGTCAGTGTAGAACTACTCAGAACCAGGAAACTGCATCTTACTTCTCTGCAGTGCCCCACCCTGAGAACCTGGCCCACATGCAGTAATTAACACATGAGCTGACTCTGTAAAGAAAAGCAAAAGGAATGGGATTGAAAATAATTTCACAAACGAGTCAGGCAACTAATTAAAGGGGAAGAAAGCCATTGCAGTTATTTGGGGCATGTGCTGAATCCAGCTGTCTGTTATAGTACGTATTAGAGCTTCTTTATACACTGACTGTATGCAGTGGGGACATTAGTCTTAACATAAGGTATACAGGTTGCATGGGCCATGTACCTGAAGCGCTTTTACTTCAGTGCACTAAGTCCTTTTTTCTCCAGCCTGCTTTGTGTGTTCCAGTGCAACGTAATGCCATATTATGAAAAAGACTCTTTAAAGCTGATAAAATATTTAAGACATGTGTTCTGATTGTGTTATGTAAGCAAATACCAAGAGAAGTCTGACCATTAGTGAACCTGATCAGCCCAATCTCCAAGGACCTTTGAGAACAATCAAGACTAGCCTTAGCTACAAGCAAACAAGGAAGTGGCCACTCATGCAGAAAGCAGCAAAGAGGTGTAATCTGCAGGGGATCCAGGGATTTGAGCATGCCGACACCCTACTGAAAAGTTAGACCCTTCAGGGTAAATCAGCAGGTGGTTTTACAGGGAATTGCATTCACCTGATAGCAAGAGGAGTTAAATGAAACAAAAATACTTGACCAGAACTGCTCAATTCATTAAAGAAGTTGAGATGAGAAAAAAAATAAAATAAAGGGCAAAATGGAATTTTGAAGCAGGGGCCTTTGGATTATACAGATTTATATAATTAAGTGCAGTAATAACATTTTGCATGGAATACTTCATTCAGTCACTTTTTTTATGCCCACAGAATCAATTACTGATTCTTCACTGAATATCATCAGAGCTAATTCCAATCTACTAAAAGGTTCTGTTACTGAATAAGGCTGTGCCAAAAGGGCAAACTCTGTGGGTACACACATGGATTAGAGAGAAATTTTGCAAAAGAGGCATTCATAATATAAACATCCCTCAAAGTTCCCTTTGCATGACATTAACGTTTTGTGTCAAAGCGTGTACATTTTGGCACCCCCACAGGCTTTAAGCTGAAAAATTAATCTTTGGAATGAAATGTCATGATTGGAAATTTTGAAAATATAAAGAGTTTTTAAATCAAAAACGGGTTGCGTTTTGAGGGGAAATTATTCCTTTTAATAATTTGTACTGCAATAGCAGCTACAAGCTGCAATCATAGACCAGGGTCCCACTCTGTTAGTTCTGTGTTTGTACAGCACCTAAAATACAGAGCTGATCAGCCCAATCAGAGCCCAAAGATGAGCCAAAATGTGCGTAAGCAGAGTCCTGCTTTTGAACGCTATTTCTAGCTAACATTAAACAGCAGTATGAAACACACAACTCTCGGCATTTTCTTGGCAAGTAATTCACAAAGTCCTACCATTAAAAACAAATCTTGTGAAACATCCATCCCAGTTAACCATTTAAAATCTTACACATGCATGCACGCACACACAGACGGCTGGCCTTAGGGGTGGACGACCTGGGTGACTGCCCAGGGCACCATAGTCGGGGGGGGGGGGGCGGGGCGCTGCAGTGAAGAGGCAAGGGGCTGAGGCTCCCCTGGCAGCCTGTGGAGTGCAGCCTGGTGCAGCAGAAGCATCTGCCTCCCTGCTTCTGAGCAGTGGCTCAGCCTAGCTGCTAGTTTCACTCCACACTCTGTGAGCCGGTGGGCTGTTCCCCCTGTACCCTCTGGGACTGTCCCAGCCCAGCTATTCCTTCTTCCCTGGGTGGCCTAAACGAAAGTGATGCCGCAAGCGTGGCATCTCGGCTCGTCAATGGGAAATGGAAGTTGCCTCTTCAGGGTTGGCAGGGGAAGGAAACTGAAACTGGAGGGGAAATATATGAGTAAGTCTGGGGCAGTCCTGACCCTGTGCCCCAGCTCCCAGGGGCCCCTCCCTGTGCCCCCATGTCCCACCCCTTCCAGCTCCCAGGGGTCCCCTCCCCGTTCCCCCAGGTCCCAGCACCCTCCATGCCCACCCAGCTCCCAGGAGGCCCCTCCCTGAGCCCCTCACGTTCCAGCCTCACAGTTCTCAGCCCCCCGCCGTATTCTCCCCAGTTCTCATAGTGTCCCCCAGTCTTTGAGGTTCCCCCTCCCATGCCATACTCTGACACACACACACCCCAGCTCTCAGGGGATTTCCCCCTTTTTCTTGCTCATTCTAAAGGGAGTTAGCAGTGCAGCGTGTTGGGATAGTTCAAGAGCGAACCTTCCACCGTCACCACCCACCCTAGCTACCTCCAGTGTGCTGGCATGTTTCCATTTTAACCTCCCCCACAATGTCCCACCTTCCCTGGAACTGGGGAGGAGCACTTGAATATTGGGGATGCTCAATACTGAGGTCTGGGGAGAGCTCTGCCTTTCTGGAGTGCCCATGTCACTGCCCCCTCCCCCATTCCCACACCAGGGAGACTCTAGCTGTACCCCTCTGGTTCTCCCCCTCCCCTGCCTCCCTCCTGAGGCACTCAGATCACCATGCTCCCCTGCCACCACAGCCCTCTGGTGCCCTCCTGTCACTGAGCCTTCCCGTGGGTTGCTGACCTGTTGTGGGGAGCCCAGCGAGGCAGTGGCATCAAAATATAAGTTCGCACAGGGCACTATTTTCCCTAAGGTGCCACACACACGAGAGAGAGAGAGTTTTCAGAGTAGCAGCCGTGTTAGTCTGTATCCGTAAAAAGAAAAGGAGGACTTGTGGCACCTTAGAAACTAATAAATTTATTAGAGCATAAGCTTTCGTGAGCTTATGCTCTAATAAATTTGTTAGTCTCTAAGGTGCCCCAAGTCCTCCTTTTCTCTTTACAGAAACTGTTGTGGCTGCTGTCTCTCTTTTTGCTAAAAATAATCTCTCTGGCTGATGACCTGCTCATTCCACAGTCATTCCATGAGACAATAAAATAAATATTGCTTCACACTACAGCACACCCTCGTTATAACGAATCTGTCAGGATCCAAGTCAATGGTTCATTATAGCTAGGTGTTCGTTATAGCAAAAGAGCCCCACTTTCCAGCAGAGGGAGGGAGGTCTGGGGCGACTGACAGCCCCCGCCGCAGCTGCAGGGCTCTAAGTGGGATCCGGGGAAGGCTCATTATTATGAAGGGTGTTATAGTGAGGGTCTACTGTATACGCTCCAGTGTCCTTTGCCCCCCCCCCCTATTGCTGCACCGTATGATAACGCCAACTGACGGCCCTACTGGAATTCCTGTAGTGTATCTGGTAAGGGGGTGCCTAATACTGACCTTGGGGAAAATAAACTGAAGTGTGGTTCAAGTGTAAAAAGTGACTTCAAAAATGACATGCAGTTTAGTCTCTCAGCCCTGGTCTACACTAGGACTTTAGGTCGAATTTAGCAGCATTAAATCGATGTAAACCTGCACCCGTCCACACAATGAAGCCCTTTATTTCGACTTAAAGGGCTCTTAAAATCGATTTCCTTACTCCACCCCGACAAGTGGATTAGCACTTAAATCGACGTTGCCGGCTCGAATTTGGGGTACTGTGGACACAATTTGATGGTATTGGCCTCCGGGAGCTATCCCAGAGTGCTCCATTATGACCGCTCTGGACAGCACTCTCAACTCAGATGCACTGGCCAGGTAGACAGGAAAAGAACCGCGAACTTTTGAATCTCATTTCCTGTTTGGCCAGCATGGCAAGCTGCAGGTGACCATGCAGAGCTCATCAGCACAGGTGACCATGATGGAGTCCCAGAATCGCAAAAGAGCTCCAGCATGGACCGAACGGGAGGTACGGGATCTGATTGCTGTTTGGGGAGAGGAATCCGTGCTATCAGAACTCCGTTCCAGTTTTCGAAATGCCAAAACCTTTGTCAAAATCTCCCAGGGCATGAAGGACAGAGGCCATAACAGGGACCCGAAGCAGTGCCGTGTGAAACTGAAGGAGCTGAGGCAAGCCTACCAGAAAACCAGAGAGGCGAACAGCCGCTCTGGGTCAGAGCCCCAAACATGCCGCTTCTATGATGAGCTGCGTGCCATTTTAGGGGGTTCAGCCACCACTACCCCAGCCGTGTTGTTTGACTCCTTCAATGGAGATGGAGGCAATACGGAAGCAGGTTTTGGGGACGAAGAAGATGATGATGAGGAGGAGGTTGTAGATAGCTCACAGCAAGCAAGCGGAGAAACCGGTTTTCCCGACAGCCAGGAACTGTTTCTCACCCTAGACCTGGAGCCAGTACCCCCCGAACCCACCCAAGGCTGCCTCCTGGACCCAGCAGGCGGAGAAGGGACCTCTGGTGAGTGTACCTTTTAAAATACTATACATGGTTTAAAAGCAAGCATGTGAAAGGATTACTTTGCCCTGGCATTTGCGGTTCTCCTAGATGTAGTCCTAAAGCCTTTGCAAAAGGTTTCTGGGGAGGGCAGCCTTATTGCGTCCTTCATGGTAGGACACTTTACCACTCCAGGCCAGTAACACGTACTCGGGAATCATTGTAGAACAAAGCATTGCAGTGTATGTTTGCTGGCATTCAAACAACATCCGTTCTTTATCTCTCTGTCTTATCCTCAGGAGAGTGAGATATAATTCATGGTCACCTGGTTTAAATAGAGTGCTTTTCTTCATGGGACACTCAGAGGAGCCCATTCCTGCTGGGCTGTTTGCCTGTGGCTAAACAGAAATGTTCCCCGCTGTTAGCCACAGGGAGGGGGGAAGGTTGAGGGGGTAGTCACGCGGTGGGAGGAGGCAAAATGCGACCTTGTAACGAAAGCACATGTGCTATGTATGTAATGTTAACAGCAAGGTTTACCCTGAAAGAGTGTAGCCACTGTTTTATAAAATGTGTCTTTTTAAATACCGCTGTCCCTTTTTTTTTCTCCACCAGCTGCATGTGTTTCAATGATCACAGGATCTTCTCCTTCCCAGAGGCTAGTGAAGCTTAGAAAGAAAAAAAAACGCACTCGCGATGAAATGTTCTCCGAGCTCACGCTGTCCTCCCACACTGACAGAGCACAGACGAATGCGTGGAGGCAAATAATGTCAGAGTGCAGGAAAGCACAAAATGACCGGGAGGAGAGGTGGCGGGCTGAAGAGAGTAAGTGGCGGGCTGAAGACAGGGCTGAAGCTCAAATGTGGCGGCAGCGTGATGAGAGGAGGCAGGATTCAATGCTGAGGCTGCTGCAGGACCAAACCAGTATGCTCCAGTGTATGGTTGAGCTGCAGCAAAGGCAGCTGGAGCACAGACTGCCACTGCAGCCCCTCTGTAACCAACCGCCCTCCTCCCCAAATTCCATAGCCTCCACACCCAGACGCCCAAGAACGCGGTGGGGGGGCCTCCGGCCAACCAGCCACTCCACCACAGAGGATTGTCCAAAAAAAAGAAGGCTGTCATTCAATAAATTTTAAAGTTGTAAACTTTTAAAGTACTGTGCTTAAAGTGCTGTGTGGCATTTTCCTTCCCTCCTCCACCACCCCTCCTGGGCTACCTTGGTAGTCATCCCCCTATTTGTGTGATGAATGAATAAAGAATGCATGAATGTGAAGCAACAATGACTTTATTGCCTCTGCAAGCGGTGATTGAAGGGAGGAGGGGCGGGTGGTTAGCTTACAGGGAAGTAGAGTGAACCAAGGGGCGGGGGGTTTCATCAAGGCGAAACAAATAGAACTTTCACACCGTAGCCTGGCCAGTCATGAAACTGGTTTTCAAAGCTTCTCTGATGCGTACCACACCCTCCTGTGCTCTTCTAACCGCCCTGGTGTCTGGCTGCGCGTAACCAGCAGCCAGGCGATTTGCCTCAACCTCCCACCCCGCCATAAACGTCTCCCCCTTACTCTCACAGATATTGTGGAGCACACAGCAAGCAGTAATAACAGTGGGAATATTGGTTTCGCTGAGGTCTAAGCGAGTCAGTAAACTGCACCAGCGCGCCTTTAAACGTCCAAATGCACATTCTACCACCATTCTGCACTTGCTCAGCCTGTAGTTCAACAGCTCCTGACTACTGTCCAGGCTGCCTGTGTACGGCTTCATGAGCCATGGCATTAAGGGGTAGGCTGGGTCCCCAAGGATACATATAGGCATTTCAACATCCCCAACAGTTATTTTCTGGTCTGGGAATAAAGTCCCTTCCTGCAGCTTTTGAAACAGACCAGAGTTCCTGAAGATGCGAGCATCATGCACCTTTCCCAGCCATCCCACGTTGATGTTGGTGAAACGTTCCTTGTGATCCACCAGAGCTTGCAGCACTATCGAAAAGTACCCCTTGCGGTTTATGTACTCGGTGGCTTGGTGCTCCGGTGCCAAGATAGGGATATGGGTTCCGTCTATAGCCCCACCACAGTTAGGGAATCCCATTGCAGCAAAGCCATCCACTATGACCTGCACATTTCCCAGGGTCACTACCCTTGATATCAGCAGATCTTTGATTGCGTGGGCTACTTGCATCACAGCAGCCCCCACAGTAGATTTGCCCACTCCAAATTGATTCCCAACTGACCGGTAGCTGTCTGGCGTTGCAAGCTTCCACAGGGCTATCGCCACTCGCTTCTCAACTGTGAGGGCTGCTCTCATCTTGGTATTCATGCGCCTCAGGGCAGGGGAAAGCAAGTCACAAAGTTCCATGAAAGTGCCCTTACGCATGCGAAAGTTTCGCAGCCACTGGGAATCGTCCCAGACCTGCAACACTATGCAGTCCCACAAGTCTGTGCTTGTTTCCCAAGCCCAGAATCGGCGTTCCACAGCATGAACCTGCCCCATTAGCACCATGATGCATGCATTGGCAGGGCCCATGCTTTCAGAGAAATCTGTGTCCATGTCCTGATCACTCACGTGACCGCGCTGACGTCGCCTCCTCGCCCGGTATCGCTTTGCCAGGTTCTGGTGCTGCATATACTGCTGGATAATGCGTGTGGTGCTTAATGTGCTCCTAATTGCCAAAGTGAGCTGAGCGGCCTCCATGCTTGCCTTGGTATGGCGTCCGCACAGAAAAAAGGCGCGGAACGATTGTCTGCCGTTGCTCTGACGGAGGGAGGGGCGACTGACGACACGGCTTACAGGGTTGGCTTCAGGGAGCTAAAATCAACAAAGGGGGTGTCTGTACATCAAGGAGTATTTCAGGCAGGACTTCACGGAGGGTTCCAATAAGAAATGGTGCACCTAAGTTATCGTTCTTATTGGAACAAGGAGGTTAGCCTGGCCTCTGATTGATACATGGCTAGATTTACCTCGCTGCACCTTCTCTGTGAGTGACTGCAGTGTGACCTAGAGGAATGAGTCCCCTAGACAGGGGAGGAGGCAAATGAGTACAAAACAAATCTGGTCTATTTCTTGTTTTGACCTACTCCATCTATCTTTTACATCTTTGGCTGGCAGCAGACGGTGCAGAAGGACTGCATGCCATCCACATCTCATGGCTGCTCGGCAGAAGATGGTACAGTACGACTGCTAGCAGTCCGTATCGCCTGCCTGCTCACCATAAGACGGTTCAATAGGACTGACTGCAGGACTAAAGAGAATGACCTGGTCAAGTCACTCCAAATTTAGTCCCTGCGCGCATGTCTGCCCAGGCGCTCCCAGCCGACGTGGCCAGGAGCACCTCGGACATGACGATGACGGCTACCAGTCGTACTGTACCGTCTGCTGCCACAAGACAAGGGGTTGCTGCTACTGTGTAGCAATGCCGTACCGCGTCTGCCAGCACCCAGGAGTCATAGGGTGACGGTTACCTGAGCGGGCTCCATGCTTGCCGTGGTATGGCGTCTGCACAGGTAACTCAGGAAAAAGGCGCGAAATGATTGTCTGCCCTTGCTTTCACGGAGGGAGGGAGGGAACGGGGGCCTGACGATACGTACCCAGAACCACCCGCGACAATGTTTTAGCCCCATCAGGCATTGGGATCTCAACCCAGAATTCCAATGGGCAGTGGAGACCGCGGGAACTGTGGGATAGCTACCCACAGTGCAACGCTCCGGAAGTCGACTCTAGCCTCGGTACTGTGGAAGCGCTCCGCCGAGTTAATGCACTTAATGCACTTAGAGCATTTTCTGTGGGGACACACACACTCGAATATATAAAACCGATTTCTAAAAAACCGACTTCTATAAATTCGACCTTATTCCGTAGTGTAGACATACCCTCAGTGATTTCCTACCAAAGGTGCTCACTTCAAAAGCAAAGGGAGTGGGGGATTGTAGGGGTTTTATTTACTGCCAACCCTTCAAATTCAACCCAAGCACTGAGATTTAAGAGAGGCTCTTATCTTCTCATACATCATCTCTAGAAATAAAGATTCTGCAAGTCAACTTATATACAATAGGGATGGGCACTATAGAAAACCCTCACTTATATACAATAGGGATGGGCACTATAGAACTTGTCCTCAGGTACAGTTATGCTAACCTACTGCTTTCAGCGAGATTGCATAGGTGTAATGGACAGCTAGTCACTCTGAGTATCTGTGAAAGCATGACAGCTTGTCTCTCGCACCAACAGAAGTTGGTTCAATAGATCTTACCTCACCCACCTGTGGTGTTTAGATGTTGCTTGTAATTATTAGAATTGGGAACACTGGCTGTTGGGAGTCTGAAAGGACAGAAAACAGGAAGAAGGGGGCAGGAGTTGAGAGGCTGGGAAAAGCTACAGAGGGTGCAGCAGCAGTTTGGTAAAGAGGTTTCCACTTTGAAAATAAAGTCCTGTTGAAGCTTGTTAGTACCTTGCCTGGTTGATACAACATTTTGGTGATGAGGATGGATCTTCTGCCTCTGAACCCACCTGCACCCTTTCTGCAAAGCCCAAAACCTCTGTCAAGGTTCCTTCCCCACTCTGAACTCTAGGGTACAGATGAGGGGACCTGCATGAAAAAAACCCCAAGCTTATTTTTACCAGCTTAGGTTAAAACTTCCCCTAGGTATAAAATATTTTACTTTTTGTCCCTGGACTTTATTGCTGCCACCACCAAGCGTCTAACAAAATATAACCAGGAAAGAGCCCACTTGGAAATGTCTTTCCCCCAAAAATCCCCCCAAGCTCTACACCCCCTTTCCTGGGGAAGGTTTCATAAAAATCCTCACCAATTTGCATAGGTGAACACAGACCCAAACCCTTGGATCTTAAGAACAAGGAAAAAGCAATCAGGTTCTTAAAAGAAGAATTTTAATTGAAGTAAAAGAATCACCTCTGTAAAATCAGGTTGGTAAATACCTTACAGGGTAATCAGATTCAAAATTTAGAGAATCCCTCTAGGCTAAACCTTAAGTTACAAAAAGACACAAAAACAGGAATATACATTCCATTCAGCACAACTTATTTTATCAGCCATTTAAACAAAACAGAATCTAATGCATATCTAACTAGATTGCTTATTAAGCCTTTACAGGAGTTCTGACCTGCATTCCTGCTCTGGTCCCGGCAAAGGCAACACACAGACAGAGAGAACCCTTTGTTTTCCGCCCTCCCCCTCCAGCTTTGAAAGTATCTTGTCTCCTTACTGGTCATTTTGGTCAGGTGCCAGCGAGGTTATCTTTAGCTTCTTAACCCTTTACAGGTGAAAGTTTTTTTTCTCTGGCCAGGAGGAATTTAAAGGTGGTTAGCCTTCCCTTTATATTTCTGACATGCCCCCCCAAATCACAGATAGGATGAAACACTGGCTGTGATTTCTTCCTGGAGCTCTAGGAGAAAACAGAGTTAATAAGACACATGCACCTCTAAATATACTACCAAGTATATAAAGACTAACAATATTTTCTACATTTCAAGAACAATTTTAACCAGTTGATTCTGGGAAACTTTCACAGGAGAATGCATCAGCCACTTTGTTAGAAGCTCGTTAGATGTGTTGTATGTCGAAATAAAAATCTTGGAGAGCTAAACTCCACCAAATAAGTTTTTTGTTATTCCCGTGGCGGTATGAAGCCACTGTAGAGCAGCATGGTCGGTTTGCAGGTGAAAACACTGTCCCCAAACGTATGGGCGTAGATTGAAGACAACGGTGTAACATTCTTTTTCACTGACTGACCAGTTGTTTTCCCTCTCAGACAGCTTCTTGCTGAGAAACACGAGAGGATGGAATTTTTGATCTGGTCCTTCCTGCATTAAAACTGCTCCCACACCACGCTCGGACGCATCTGTGGTTACTACGAATGATTTGTCAAAGTCTGGGGCCCTTAGCACAGGGTCAGACATGAGTGTCGCTTTAAGCTGGTTAAAGGCCTTCTGACACTCTTCGGTCCACTGAAAGGCATTTGGCTGTTTCCTTTTTGGTTAGGTCTGTCAGTGGGGCGGTGATTTGGCTTTATTGTGGTACAAGTCGCCTGTAATATCCAGCCAAGCCTAAGAAGGATTGGACCTGTTTCTTTGACTTTGGGACAGGCCACTTTTGGATAGCATCCACTTTGGCCTGTAGGGGGTTGATAGTTTCTTGACGCACCTGGTGTCCAAGGTAAGTCACTCTGTTTAGGCCTATTTGACACTTCTTACCCTTAACAGTTAGTCCTGCCTCCCTTATGCGCTCGAAGACTTTTTGTAGATGTTCCAGGTGTTCTGCCCAGGAATCCGAAAATATGGCCACATCGTCAAGGTAGGCGACTGCATATTATCCCAATCCCACTAGGAGACCATCTACAAGTCTTTGGAAGGTGGTGGGTGCATTCCGCAGCCCGAAAGGGAGTACAATAAATTCATACAGCCTGAAATGTGTGGTGAAGGCTGACCTTTCCTTGGCGGGTTCATCTAGCGGTACCTGCCAGTACCCCTTGGTTAAGTCCAAGGTAGAGATGAACTGGGACTGTCCCAGTTTCTCCAATAGTTCATCTGTGCGTGGCATTGGATAGTTGTCTTGGCGAGTTACAGCATTTAGCTTATGGTAGTCCATGCAAAAACATATCTCCCCATCTGGTTTGGGAACTAGAACCACTGGAGATGCCCATGCACTGCCAGAGGGACGGATTACACCCATCTGTAGCATATCCTGGATCTCCCGTTCTATAGCAGTTTTAGCTTGAGGAGACACCCGCTAAAGTTGGGCTCTAATTGGGTGAGCATTACCTGTGACAATGGAGTGGTATGCCCGTTCAGTCAGTCCTGGGGTGGCTGAGAACGTCGGCATGTAGCTAGTGCACAGCTCCTTGATCTGCTGTCGCTGCATATGCCCAAGGGTCATGGAGAAGTTCACCTCTTTCATGCCACCAGCACTTTTTCCTTCGTAGTAGACACCTTCAGGCCACTCAGCGTCATCTTCTCCCTGGGCTGTAAACTGACAAACCTTTAATTCTCTGGAATAAAAGGGCTTTAAGAGAATTAATATGATACACCTTAGGCTTTCGGTTGGAGGTGGGGAATGCTATGAGATAATTAACAGCTCCCAGGTGCTCCTGGACTGTGAATGGCCCTTCCCGTGATGCTTCCATTTTATGGGCCTAGAGCACCTTTAAGACCATGACCTGGTCCCCTACTTTGAAGGAACGCTCTCTGGCATGTTTATCATACCAGGCTTTTTGCTCTTTTTGAGCATCCTTTAGGTTTTCTTTAGCAAGGGCTAAAGAGGTTCAGAGGGTGTTTTGTAGGTTGGTTACAAAGTCCAGAATGTTAGTTCCTGGAGAAGGTGTAAACCCCTCCCATTGCTGCTTCACCAACATCAAGGCCATATTCAAGTTCAAATGGTGAAAACCCTAAACTGGGATGTGGTACAGCTCTGTAGGCAAAGAGCAACTGCTGCAACATTAGGTCCCAATCATTGGAGTGCTCATTTACGAATTTACGTATCGTTGCCCCCAAAGTCCCATTAAATTTCTCCACCAGGCCATTTGTTTGATGATGGTAAGGGGTGGCAACCAAGTGATTCACCCCATGAGCTTCCCAAAGGCTTTCCATAGTTCCTGCCAGGAAATTAGTCCCTGCATCTGTGAGGATGTCGGAGGGCCAACCTACCCTGGCAAAAATGTCTGTTAGTGCCTGGCACACACTTTTGGCTCTGATGTTGCTTAAAGCTACTGCTTCCGGCCATCTGGTGGCAAAATCCATGAAAGTCAGTATGTACTGCTTTCCTCTGGGTGTCTTTTTCGGAAAAGGACCCAGAATATCCACAGCTACTCACTGAAATGGAACTTCAATGATGGGGAGTGGCTGGAGAGCGGCTTTGACCTGGTCTTGGGGTTTTCCCACTCTTTGGCATACTTCACAAGACCAGACATAGGTAGAAACATCCTTGCCTATTCCCTCCCAGTGGAATGACCGCCCCAAATGGTCTTTGGTCCTGTTCACCCCAGCATGGCCACTAGGATGATTGTGGGCTAAGCTCAAGAGCTTGACCCAGTACTTAGTTGGAACTACCAACTGTCTCTGAGGATGCCAGTCTTCCTGGTGTCCACCAGAAAGAGTTTCCTTGTATAAAAATCCGCATTCTACAACAAACCTGGATCAATTAGAAGAGCTGAGAGGCGGTGGGTTCCTCTGTGCCGCCGTCCAAGCTCTCTGGAGGCGTTCATCTGCTTCCTGTTCGGTCTGGAACTGTTCCCTTGATGCTGGAGATATCAGTTCCTCATTGGATTGTGGACCTAGGTTTGGTCCCTCTGGAAGCGATGTAGGGGATGGCGCTGTTTCTGTTGACTGTGAACCGCTCTCCGCTGGTGTACTATGTTGGGTTTCAGGCTCCAGATGAGCCTCTTGTGTAGGGTTATCGGCTGCTGCTGGTTCAGGTTCGGTGGGGTCCTCTGGTGTTGGGGTTGCAAGTACAGTGTTGTCAGTGGGTCTGTGCTGGTTGTTCTGCCAGTTCCAGTTCTGGGACTGGCTCTGTCTGGGTCTCTGAGACTGGATCCACTACTGCTGTTACAGATGCTGGCATGTGGTCTGGGTCCATCACCTCTGACCAGGTCCTGGTAAAAGTTTCCGGAACAGAGCTAGGCATGACGGCTTGCTTAGCCTGGCTGCGGGTGACCATTCCCACCCTCTTGGCCCGCTTCACATGATTGGCCAAGTCTTCCCCCAACAGCATGGGGATGGGATAATCATCATAGACTGCAAAAATCCAAGTTCCTGACCAGCTCTTGTACTGGACAGGCAACTTGGCTGTAGGCAAATTGAAAGAGTTGGACTTGAGTTTCCCTCCGCTCCAAGGTTATCTGGGAGGTATCTGGGCCTGAGGACCTCTGGTGTGATTCTGGTGCAATGAACTGTAATCTGTTGGGGTTCTTGGGGCAGTTGGCCTTCACATGCCCCGGTTCGTTACATTTAAAACATCATCCAGCTGACGGATCACTGGGGCGGGGTGGGTTGCTGGAGAACAGTGTGGCAGGACGATGAGGTGTCTGGAGTATTCCTTGGTGTGTAGTTGGGGCCTTGGGCTGCCCCCGGTAGTACGGTGTGGTCTGAGGTTGTCCCTTCTGGTATCAGCTCCAACTGCGACCAGGGTTGTTCCTCTCTCCTCACTCCACCCATTTTGTTCCTGCTTGCCCCACCTCTCTGGCGGTCTGGGACTGCTCGTATCGATCAGCATAAGAAGCAAGACTTTCTGCTGAGTCCATTTCCTTGTCCCATAAACACTGTTTTATTTCCTCCTTGGACATATTCAGAAATTGCTCCTGAGCTATCAAATCACACATTCCATTAAAGCTAGTGACACCCCTTCCTTTTACCCATTTATCTAACAGATCCTTCATCTGGTTTAGATAATCCACATTACTTAGTCCAGGCCCTCTCTTAAGGGTTAGAAATTTCACTCTGTACGTTTCAGATGTAATTTGAAATTGCTTTAAAACCAAATCCTTGAGCTTATTATAGTCAGAAGCCTCATCTTTAGGCATCTTATTGAATATGTCCAGAGTTCTTCCAGTCAATTTTACGACCAATGTGGTCATCTTGTGAGCTTCAGGAATTTTATGGAGAGTGCACAGTCTCTCAAAGGTGAGAAAATATTCAGCAATATCACTGGATTCATCATACTGTGGACACAGTCGCTCCCATTTGTGGATTGTTGAGGAAGGATGGTTAGGGTTATCCAGTAGATTCTGCTCAGCCTTTACCTTCTCCATCTCCAGTGCATGCTTCCTCTCTTTTTCCTTCTCCTCCATTTCTTTGTCCTTTGCCTCGATAGCTCTCCTGTGGGCAACCTATAGGGCTTTTTCTGCCTCTTTCGTTGCCTCCAGTCTGGTTAACTCAAATTTGTGTTGTGCCTTGGTTTCTGTCATGTTAGCCTCTCTGTTTTTAACTAACTTTACACCCGAGAGTTAGAAAGAAAACAAACAAACAAAAACTTGGCTTGTATATATATATATATAGGTTGTGCTGTAACCAGATTCCTATGTTCTCTGATAGTGATTGTCAGCCTACAGAAAAATCCTTAAAAAAAACCTAACACCTTTGTCTCCAGGCAAATAGACGGAAAACCCCTCTAGTTGCTCTTAGGTTTAAAAAAAAACAACAACTACTACTACTTCAGGTCTGTGAAGACTTGTGAATTTCCCTGCAGGAGGTTAACTACCCCACCTTTAGGTAGAGAAAACTCCAGTTCACAAAAGACAATTCCCTTTTGTCTCTGCTCTGGCCCCCAAGCAGAGACAAAAAAAACTCAAACTGCTTTCAGCTTAAAACCTGCTTTCCAGCAGCCCAAAGGAAAAAAAAGATTTCCTTCTTTAAAATCTGTGCTTCTGGTTCAAAAAATCTCAAATTGATATCAAAATGATTTCAAGTTAATCCCACCGCTCTGCCACCATGTCAAGGTTCCTTCCCCACTCTGAACTCTAGGGTACAGATGGGGGGACCTGCATGAAAAACCCCCTAAGCTTATTTTTACCAGCTTAGGTTAAAACTTCCCCCAGGTACAAACTATTTTACCTTTTGTCCCTGGACTTTATTGCTGCCACCACCAAGCGTCTAACAAAATATAACCAGGAAAGAGCCCACTTGGAAATGTCTTTCCCCCAAAAATCCCTGCACCCCCTTTCCTGGGGAAGGCTTGATAAAAATCCTCACCAATTTGCATAGGTGAACACAGACCCAAACCCTTGGATCTTAAGAACAAGGACAAAGCAATCAGGTTCTTAAAAGAAGAATTTTAATTGAAGTAAAAGAATCACCTCTGTAAAATCAGGATGGTAAATACCTTACAGGGTAATCAGATTCAAAACATAGAGAATCCCCCTAGGCAAAACCTTAAGTTACAAAATGACACAAAAACAGGAATATACATTCCATTCAGCACAGCTTATTTTATCAGCCATTTAAACAAAACAGAATCTAATGCATATCTAACTAGATTGCTTATTAAGCCTTTACAGGAGTTCTGACCTGCATTCCTGCTGTGGTCCTGGCAAAGGGAACACACAGACAGAGAGAACCCTTTGTTTCCCCCCTCCCCAGCCTGCCTCCAGCTTAGAAAGGATCTTGTCTCCTCATTGGTCATTTTGGTCAGGTGCCAGCAAGGTTATCTTTAGCTTCTTAACCCTTTATAGGTGAAAGTTTTTTTTCCCTCTGGCCAGGAGGGATTTAAAGGTGGTTAGCCTTCCCTTTATATTTATGACAGCCTCCAATTGCTTTTACTGCCTAGATCCATAAGTTTGAGACTTATCTACTTGCAATCAGTGCTACAGAGATTTCTGAAGTAAGAAAGTGTGCTCTGCTAATCCACTGCCTTGCAGCAGAAGGGCAGTGTATATTTTACACTTTTCCCCTTGCAGATGATAAATATGAGACTGCACTCACTGCATTAAAGAATTTTTTCTGCCAAAAGTGAATGTAGTAGCTAATCGTTACAGATTTTGCCAGCGTGATCAGAAACCAGGGGAAACTATAATGCAGTATATTGCTTCCCTGAGGAGTCTGATTGTAATTTGTGACTTTGGGAATATGGCAGATGAGATGATTAGAGACCAGCTCATTGAAAAAACAACCATGCTTCTTGTAAGAAAATGCTTACTTCTAGAACAATTTACACTAGAAAAAGCAATAACCATTGCTACTCAGATTGAGTCAGCTACAGCTGAAGCCAAAATAATGAGCATGGATACAGGAGGCGCAGTCCAGGCTGTGACTCCTTTGCAGAAAAATTTACTACCACTGCAGACACACAATTGCAAGAGGAAAACTAATGAAAAACCACCAAATCAGCAAATTCAAAATACAGTAAAAGCATGTTTTCGCTGTGGATCCCCACAACACCTTGCAAGCTACACAGGATATCTAGCAAAAGTAGCTCAGTGCAATCATTGCAAAAAGATTGGACATATTGCTAAAGTATGTCGCAGTAGCCAGTTCAATCAACAGGTGCATGCAGGTACAATATCAGAAGTTACTGTGCTGAGCGTGGACAAAATCACTACTGCACATATTCCAGAACAGATAACATGCACTGTAAACGTTTCCACCATACCCTCAGGCAAACCACACTCTATTCAGAGAATGTTGGACACTGGCTCAGCAGTATCTATACTACGGGATTCCATCTATCTGCATTACTTTAAAGATGTGCCTCTTACTGAACCCAAACTTCACTTGGTGTGCTATTTGAAAAACCATATTCCAGTACATGGCTGCCTGCCAGTAATAGTTATTTTTGGTGATTGCTGTGTAACTGCAGAGTTCTACATTGTCCACAAAGGCACTCCCCCTATCCTTGGCAGAGATTTATTGGCTGCTTTAGAGACTAACCAATTTATTTGAGCATAAGCTTTCGTGAGCTACGTAGCTCACGAAAGCTTATGCTCAAATAAATTGGTTAGTCTCTAAGGTGCCACAAGTACTCCTTTTCTTTTTGCGAATACAGACTAACACGGCTGTTACTCTGAAACCTGGCTGCTTTAAATCTCAGGGTAGTTAATGGATGAATTGATCTTCCTCAGCAAAGCACTCTTGCGGTACAAACACCAGTTTCAGCTGGGACCCAACACCAAGTTGAGGAAAAACTTGGCTGTGCTTATGGGTTTCTGCACAAAGTTAAAATGCAGAATAATGTGATGCCTGTACGACAGAACTTACAGCACTTACCATTTTCAGTCAGGGAAGCTGTTTCAGAGGAACTTAGAAAACGTATTCAAAAGGACATTATTGAAGAGATTGACTCCTCGGAATGGGTTTCACCTATAGTAGTAACGCAGAAGAAGGGTGGAGGCATTCGCCTTTGTGGGGACTTAAGGGAGCTAAATAAAGCTATTGTGATTGACAGCCATCCTCTTCCTCACATAGAAGAAGTATTTGCAGAACTCTGTGGAGCACAGATGTTTTCTACTCTTGATTTGCAGAGCGCATACCACCAGGTTATGTTGCATGAAGATAGCGGAGAACTCACAGCATTTATTACACATGAGGAACTATTTCGTCTTAAACGTGTTTCATACGGTCTCACATCAGCCTTCCAAAAAATGATGTCATTGATTTGAAGAATCAACATGGAGTTCAGTGCTATTTGGATGATATTATCGTGTTTGGAAATACTTCGGAGGAGCATGACAATAACCTGCAGTCTGTACTAAACTGCATCAGCAAAGCAGGCCTCCAGCTCAATAGTTCCAAATGCAAATTTAGACAAACTGAACTCTCCTTTCTGGGGCATATAATTTCACAGTCTGGACTAAAACCTGATCCAGATCATATCCTGGCAATTTCAAATGCTCCTCCTCCAACAGATTTGCAAACCTTACATTCCTTCTTGGGTCTTACCTCCTGGTATGCAAAATTCATTCCCAATTATGCTTCTGTCATTGAACCGTTATGGGAATTACTACAGAGAAGTTCAACCTCAGTGTGGACAATGGATGCACAAGCTAGTTTCAAAATGGTGAAAGACTTGATTGTACATAGTCCAGTACTTGCACTATTCAGTCCTGCATTGCCCACAATTGTAACTACTGATGCTTCTGATTATGGACTTGAGGCTGTTCTCACACAACTGCATGAGGACAACACAGAGAGGACTGTTGCATTTGCTTCAAGGACACTAAATAATGCTGAGAGAAAATATTCTACAGTCGAAAAGAAGCACTTGCTCGTGTCTGGGCTACTGAAAAATGGAGAACTTACCTGTGGGGCCGAACATTCAAGTTGCACACAGACCACAGCCCTTTGACGACGTTGCTCACCACAAAAAGACTGGGAAGAGCAGGATACCGTATTGCTCAATGGTCTGCAAGACTACTCTCTTTCAATTGTGAATTGTAATATAAGCCTGGAAACCAAAATGTGGTCGCTGATTGTCTTTCTCTCCTGCCTTTGCCTTCACCAGATGGTCCTCCGGAGGATGAGGATGTAGTGGTTGTGTTTTTTACAAGCACTCTCACTGCAGTTACAAAGGAACAATTTCAAGCTGCTTGTTCAGCATGTCCAATTCAACAAAAACTACAGGAATTTCTGACAAAGAGATGGCCCAGTCACCCTAAAAACCTTGACCCAGTTTTGCTGCCTTGTTTTAGAGTTTGGGATGAACTTTCTTTGTTTGATGTCTTTGTGCTACGAGGTACACACTGGCTTCTTGTGCCAGAAGAATTACCATCAAAACTCATACACCTGCACATGATACTCAAGGGAATTGTCCGAACCAAACAACGACTATGGGATCTGTATTCGTGGCCAGGGATGGACTCTCAAACTGAAGCACTCATAAAATCCTGTGTCACTTGCCAAATGCATGATAAGACAGCAGTGGCGTACCCCTCCATTACAGCCTGTTCCTCTTCCTGAATAGGCATAGGGAATAGGGAATAAGTGGCGATTGACATTGTAGGACCCTTTGATACTGCTCCAATTGACTGCCGTTATGCCATCACTTTAATACACTATTTCAGTAAATGGCCTGAGGTAGCGTTTACATCGCAAATCTCTTCTGCTACAGTAATTAAGTTCCTCTCTTCAGTTTTTAGCAGGGAAGGTAACCCCAAAGAACTGGTTTCAGATAATGGTAGTCAATTTACTTCCCTGGAGTTTGAAACTTTTCTAGCACAGGGGAACATTTTACACAGAAGGTCATCCCTTCCCTACAGGTAAGTAACCATTTTCATGTTCTCTCCACAGGTACTAATGGGGAGAGTGGACCAGATGATACGTCTGAGGGAAGGCAGCAGAAGGAGACTCCGCCAATTGGAAGGCATGAGATGCACTGTCCTAGGGTTGGGGGTTCCATGACCACAGCTCCCAAGAGAAGGAGGCGGGTGGTGGTGGTAGGGGACTCTCTCCTCAGGGGGGACTGAGTCATCTATCTGCCGGCCTGACCAGGAAAACCGAGAAGTCTGCTGCTTCCCAGGAGCTAAGATTCGCGATGTGACGGAGAGACTGCCGAGACTCATCAAGCCCTCGGATCGATACCCCTTCCTGTTTCTCCATGTGGGCACCAATGATACTGCCAAGAATGACCTTGAGCGGGTCACTGCAGACTATGTGGCTCTGGGAAGAAGGATAAAGGAGTTTGAGGCGCAAGCGGTGTTCTCGTCCATCCTCCCTGTGGAAGGAAAAGGCCTGGGTAGAGACCGTGGAATCGTGGAAGTCAACAAATGGCTATGCAGGTGGTGTCGGAGAGAAGGCTTTGGATTCTTTGAACATGGGATGGTGTTCCAAGAAGGAGGAGTGCTAGGCAGAGACGGGCTCCACCTAATGAAGAGAGGGAAGAGCATCTTCGCAAGCAGGCTGGCTAACCTAGTGAGGAGGACTTTAAACTAGGTTCACTGGGGGAAGGAGACCAAAGCCCTGAGGTAAGTGGGGAAGTGGAATACCAGGAGGAAGCACGAGCAGAAGCACGTGAGGGGAGGGCTCCTGCCTCATACTGAGAAAGAGAGGCGATCAGCGGGTTATCTCAAGTGCCTATACACAAATTCACGAAGCCTGGGAAACAAGCAGGGAGAACTGGAAGTCCTGGCACAGTCAAGGAATTTTGATGTGATTGGAATAACAGAGACTTGGTGGGATAACTCACATGACTGGAGTACTGTCATGGATGGATATAAGCTGTTCAGGAAGGACAGGCAGAGCAGAAAGGGTGGGGGAGTTACACTGTATGTAAGAGATCGGTATGACTGCTCAGAGCTCAAGTATGAAACTGCAGAAAAACCTGAGAGTCTCTGGATTAAGTTTAGAAGTGTGAGCAACAAGGGTGATGTCATGGTGGGAGTCTACTACAGACCACCAGACCAGGGGGATGAGGTGGACGACGCTTTCTTCCGGCAACTCACAGAAGTTACTAGATTGCAGGCCCTGGTTCTCATGGGAGACTTCAATCACTCTGATATCTGCTGGGAGAGCAATGCAGCAGTGCACAGACAATCCAGGAAGTTTTTCGAAAATGTAGGGGACAACTTCCTGGTGCAAGTGCTGGAGGAACCAACTAGGGGCAGAGCTCTTCTTGACCTGCTGCTCACAAACCGGGAAGAATTAGTAGGGGAAGCTAAAGTGGATGGGAACCTGGGAGGCAGTGACCATGAGATGGTCGAGTTCAGGATCCTGACACAAGGAAGAAAGAAAAGCAGCAGAATACGGATCCTGGACTTCAGAAAAGCAGACTTTGACTCCCTCAGGGAACTGATGGGAAAGATCCCCTGGGAGAATAACATGGGAGGGAAAGGAGTCCAGGAGATCTGGCTGTATTTTAAAGAATCCTTATTGAGGTTACAGGGACAAACCATCCCGATGTGTAGAAAGAACAGTAAATATGGCAGGCGACCAGCTTGGCTTAACAGTGAAATCCTTGCTGATCTTGAACACAAAAAAGAAGCTTACAGGAAGTGGAAGATTGGACAAATGACCAGGGAGGAGTATAAAAATATTGCTCAGGCATGCAGGAGTGAAATCAGGAAGGCCAAATCACACTTGGAGTTGCAGCTAGCAAGAGATGTGAAGAGTAACAAGAAGGGTTTCTTCAGGTATGTTAGCAACAAGAAGAAAGTCAAGGAAAGCGTGGGCCCCTTACTAAATGATGGAGGCAACCTAGTGACAGAGGATGTGGAAAAAGCTAATGTACTCAGTGCTTTTTTTACCTCTGTCTTCACGAACAAGGTCAGCTCCCAGACTACTCCACTGGGCAGCACAGTATGAGGAGGAGGTGACCAGCCCTCTGGGGAGAAAGAAGTGGTTCGGGACTATTTAGAAAAGCTGGACGTGCACAAGTCCATGGGGCAGGATGCGTTGCATCCGAAAGTGCTAAAGGAGTTGGTGGACATGATTGCAGAGCCATTGGCCATTATCTTTGAAAACTCATGGCGATCGGGGGAAGTCCCGGACGACTTGAAAAAGGCTAATGTAGTGCCAATCTTTAAAAAAGGGAAGAAGGAGAATCCTGGGAACTACAGGCCAGTCAACCTCACCTCAGTCCCTGGAAAAATCATGGAGCAGGTCCTCAAGGAATCAATTCTGAAGCACTTAGAGGAGAGGAAAGTGATCAGGAACAGTCAGCATGGATTCACCAAGGGAAAGTCATGCCTGACTAATCTAATTGCCTTCTATGGTGAGATAACTGGTTCTGTGGATGAAGGGAAAGCAGTGGACGTGTTGTTCCTTGACTTTAGCAAAGCTTTTGACACTGTCTCCCACAGTATTCTTGCCAGCAAGTTAAAGAAGTATGGGCTGGATGAATGGACTATAAGGTGGATAGAAAGCTGGTTAGATTGTCGGGCTCAATGGGTAGTGATCAATGGCTCCATGTCTAGTTGGCAGCCGGTATCAAGTGGAGTGCCCCGAGGGTCAGTCCTCAGGCCGGTTTTGTTCAATATCTTCATAAATGATCTGGAAGATGGTGTGGATTGCACCCTCAGCAAGTTTGCAGATGACACTAAACTGGGAGGAGAGGTAGATATGCTGGAGGGTAGGGATAGGATACAGAGGGACCTAGACAAATTGGAGGATTGGGCGAAAAGAAATCTGATGAGGTTCAACAAGGACAAGTGCAGAGTCCTGCACTTAGGACGGAAGAATCCAATGCACCGCTACAGACTAGGGACCAAATGGCTCGGCAGCAGTTCTGCAGAAAAGGACCTAGGGGTTACAGTGGACAAGAAGTTGGATATGAGTCAACAGTGTGCCCTTGTTGACAAGAAGGCCAATGGCATTTTGGGCTGTATAAGTAGGGGCATTGCCAGCAGATCGAGGGACGTGATCGTTCCCCTCTATTCGACACTGGTGAGGCCTCATCTGGAGTAGTGTGTCCAGTTTTGGGCCCCACACTATAAGAAGGATGTGGAAAAATTGGAAAGAGTCCAGTGGAGGGCAACAAAAATGATTAGGGGACTGGAACACGTGAATTATGAGGAGAGGCTGAGGGAACTGGGGATATTTAGTCTATGGAAGAGAAGAATGAGGGGGGATTTGATTGCTGCTTTCAACTTCCTGAAAGGGGGTTCCAAAGAGGATGGCTCTAGACTGTTCTCAGTGGTAGCAGATGACAGAACAAGGAGTAATGGTCTCAAGTTGCAGTGGGGGAGATTTAGATTGGATATTAGGAAAAACTTTTTCACTAGGAGGGTGGTGAAACACTGGAATGCGTTACCTAGGGAGGTGGTGGAATCTCCTTCCTTAGAAGTTTTTAAGGTCAGGCTTGACAAAGCCCTGGCTGGGATGATTTAATTGGGGATCGGTCCTGCTTTGAGCAGGGGGTTGGACTAGATGACCTCCTGAGGTCCCTTCCAACCCTGATATTCTATGATTCTATGATCCCCATATTACCCTCAAGCCAATGGGGAAATCGAATGGTTTAACAGAAGTTTGAAAGAAAGTTTGCAAACGGCTAAACTGGACGGGCTATTGTGGATACCCTTCACTGTTGATTTCTTTCAAGCATACTGGGCTACACGACATGCCACAAGAAGCAAAGATCGCCAGCAGAGTTACTGCATGGGAAACAGATGAATACTAAACTGAACATTGCTGGATTGTTAAAGGCACGACCTGATGGCCCAAACAAGGATGATGTGAGAAAAACAGTTGAACAGAACCAAGCAAAGTCTAAGGCTTTCGGTGGGGTGCTAAGAAAGCAAAGTTTGAGTGTGGTTCCTTCATTAGAATACGAAAACCTGGAATTTTACGCAAAGAGGACCATAAATTCACAACTCCTCTTAAATTCATAGAGAAGAAGGGACCTTACACCTATTAACTTTCTGATGGGCAGGTATGGAATGCTTCTTATCTTGCACCTGCCTATGCACCAAGAGGAGATTATGCCAACACCTAGTCTGCATTGGATGACTTCACCATAGTACCAACACAACAAGACATTGCACTGGAACCGGGGCTTGAGAGACAGCCTGTCAGACCCATACGACTACCTGTCTGGATCAGAGACTATGTTATGTAGTATCTACAGTGTTTTCAGTAATTTCAGTAATATTTCTGCCAACAGTATAGTGTCTTGTTTCATATTTTTTCCTGTGGTTAGAACAATAATGTTTATTTTAATTGGGAGAGTTTATTAAGAGAGGAGGGAATGTGGTGTTTAGATGTTGCTTGTAATTATTAGAATTGGGAGCACTGGCTGTTGGGAGTCTGAAAGGACAGGAAACTGGAAGGAGGGGGGAGGAGTTGAGAGGCTGGGAAAAGCTACAGAGGGTGCAGCAGCAGCTTAGTAAAGAGTTTTCCACTTTGAAAATAAAGTCCTGTTGAAGCTTGTTAGTACCTTGCCTGGTTGATACAACAACACCTTGTCTCTCTTCTAGTCAGTAAGTAATTCTGGTACTGATGCACAACTAGGACTAGAATCCAGCACTCTTTTTCAGAGCTGTGGTGGCTCTGCAAGGCTGACAATAGTCAAAATTAGTTTTAAACGTTACTTTTTTTGATTCAAGCCATTAGATACGATGCTGAAGACACACAGAGAGCACAGCCATTAAGCAAGAAGTTACAGGTTTTATAAAGTCACCTTTTGTGGCAGCACCACACTTCTAAGCACTCTCAAGGAGACTTTCAGTCATTTTTCACGTGGGTGGTTTCCTCAGCCATCTGTCGTGTCTGACGGCATAGAAGGAGAACTGTACATGGTTCTTTTCTCCAACAGGTGAGCATTAGTATCAGTGTAACCCACTCCCCTCACATAACATTTCAGAGTCTCTCACAAAGTGTTTCTATTTCATTAATTAATTCATTGAGAAAAGGGAGCTTGTGGGGTTTGGAAATGCTTAGAGATGATGCTGTTTGGATCACCTGGATATCCAATGTGGCCCCTGCTTGAAGAGCTCAGTTTTGAAATGGGATAAGTGGGGCCCATTCAATCCAAACAGAAATTAAGTATAAAACTTCCTCTTTTCCCAACTCCCTGAAATCACTGACAGCTTTAGGAATGCGACGGTTACTTTTCTTGAAGGCTCTGCTCCTAAACCATTATACAAGAGCAGTAGGAGCCCATCAGTGCCACAGAAAAGTTCCTTTTCTGGACACTATTCACCTAATCTCAGACAGCAGCTACAACTAAAAGCCAAGGAGAGTTTTAAAACCCAAACCGCTCAAAGGGGATTGAAAAAGATGAATTGTAATTGGATCAGCACTGGCATTGAAGACCTCTGCTAAACAGGCAAAAATCCAAGTCTATCAAAGGGGAGAAATAGATGTTTTAAAAACTGATTCTATCACCCATTTGTGGCCTTATTGGAATATTCGCTGCGTGACTGATACCACAGAGCTAGCAAGAAACAGAAAACTATAAACTGTCCTTCTATTCTACCTTTCATAAAGAATTTTATGAACTATAATTTAGTACCACAACAACCCTGTGAGTTAGGCAAATGTTATTACACACAAAGGCTTGTCCCAAATCCCACAGCTCTTCAGTGGCAGAGTGAGGAATAGACCCCAGAAAGGTTGACACTCAGTTTCCTGCTCTTATTAGTAGACTGAATCAGGCCTCATTCTGAAGACTTTAGGCAGACAAGCGATGTATGCCTGAGGACTGATCAGTCCTTACTAGAACTTGTAACACCTGTCTTTAAGGAGAGGCAAGCTGCATGAGATTCCTGTTTGTGTTCTTCAAAGCATGTCCACCTTTTAATCTTAGAAGATTTTTTCAAATGCCATTGCTTTTAATATTGAGATTGTATTTTCCTCTTGGTTTATATTAGATTCTATATAGAGATACACATACACACAGTCTATAACAATGATGCTCAGACTGAGGCGTGTTACCTGCAACTAGCTCTTTAATGCATCTCCTGTGGCTCTTTGCAACACACAATATTAAAACACTGTGTGATTTAATTATTAACCAAGCTAAGTTATTAGCCAATCAGGATGGTTTTACTAAGTTATTAATCAATTGTAGTTGGTAAAATAATAATATTTGGTCAGTCATTTTCATATGAGAATTATAACTAAATTTCCGGTCATACTGTTGAAATATGAATATATAGTACTGTAGTAAATGAAACAATGAATTCACACTACTGTGGCTCTTTTGGGTAATGTTGATCACTAATTTGGCTCCTGAATCATTGAGGTCTGAGGCTCTATAACAATATTTCCCAGGTCTCTGAAATATCTTTTAATTTGCCCAGCCTAAGAGCTTGCGAGAGGTCACATGAATGGGAAGGCAGATGAATATTCAGTAAGACCATGGTTATATGCAGAGGCAAGAGGATCACTGGACTCCCATTGCCTACACAGGCATATGGTTACATAGAAAATAGTTGCAGGAAAATATTTGCCAGCTATAGGATTTTTTTCCCCTGTTTTTTACCTAGGTCCTGGTTCTGTAATCCTCATTCACACTGAGGTTAATAGGGTTACTCAATATGAATGAGGTTTGAAGGATGGGGCCCTCACTGAGCACTTTTATTTATTCAATTCTTCATTGTTGCTTACTGTTTACTTTCAAACTCAAATGGGTCAGGTTTTTCTAGACTGTACCTTTCTACACCTAATAAGTCACTCTGTCAAGCCCCAGTACTTATACAGACATCTACTTATCAAGCTTGTAATTTTTTCCTTGGATTATTTTCAAGATACCCTTTGGTGTTGCCTTCCTCTAAATATATACTAAGTCCTTCATAAGGGTAATTTATGTGGAATTTCTTTTCCCATACACTGTTGAAAACATCACCTGTTTTAGTAGCAAATTACTGGTCTGAGTGCAAAAATATTTTGAGGCGTTAACTCAGCATCACTTGCTAATGGAAAATCTAGTAACCAAAATGCTTTTTTAAACCACAGTAAATTTTATATTTGTTACCTCTTGATTCCCATTAAATGCATTAATTACAGCAACATTTAATGAAGCAAATAAAAGATATTATGTATAGAGCACTGTGAAAAACAAGTTATTTAGCTATGTGCACTCTTGTATATTCTTAATAAAAGTCCTTACCTTAAGGTAAAAACCCAATAAAATATACCACAATGTGCCATGGGACCTACTGTTGATTTGCAATACATTACCCCTTTAGCCGTAGGCAACTTTTGCAGAATGCACAGCAAGCTTATTTATATGTTATATATACATAAAAGATCTTTTCCCCCTTTATAAAGATTTATTGAATTTCCCCAGAGTATATTCATTCTCTAAAAAGTTCTTCATTTCTCTACACCATACTTATTGTAATAAAGACAATGATATCCATTCCTAATGCTACACGCAATATTAAAAAATCCAAACATATGAGAATCAAAATCACAATAATATATGCAGCAATCTTGACTCATGTTACTTGTGTTTAGTATTACAGAAGTAGTTTCACAAATATCTGTTGTTCTCCTTAATCACAGCCCTTTGGGTGAGGTCTGGAAATACATGGTCAAATATCATAACATTTTGTTTTAGGAATTAAAGACCTAGTTTTTCTTCCTCTAAGAAATTTTAAGTCCAATGTTATTAATCATTTTCAAAATAAATCCACACACCTTTCCTTGATGTTTTCCAAATCCTATTTACATTTCTATATTAAAAATACCTTAAAGAAAAGTTAAAGCTAATCATAATTAAAGTCAAAGTTGAGCTATGCATAACATAATGAATTCACATCCTTTAAGGAATATATGAGGATTCCATGAAATTCAGTCTCCAGCCCTTTTATGAGTACCACAAAGGATTGCACTTCAAGAATGACCTGCAATTGTCTATTATTAGTCAAACTGTATTCTCATTATTTCATATTGGCTACATTGATTATTACAATTGTGTCACTGGCAGCCCTCTTCCTTTTAATTTCACAGAACTATTGAGAAGCTTGAGAGTTTATGATTTAATTACCACTGAAGTTAAAGGTAATTTTGCTATTAAACTCAATGGCAGCAGGATCTGGCTTCGAAGGTGACCTGCCCCATCTGGATTTTCCCCTAACATTGTTAAGCTTGCCTAAACCCCCAATTCTGCAAGCACATACATCTGTGCTTAACCTTATGCGTGAGAGCAATATCACTGAAATCTTTGGGATTATTCAAGTATCTAAACCTTAAGCATATGTGTAAGTATTTTCAGTATTTGGGGCCCAAGATAGAATAACTGCAAGACATTGAGGGGGGAGGAATGCCTCTTTTTCAGTTCATTACTTTATTCACTTGACACCACTTTGTGCATAATCAGTTTCATTCCTCTTCCTACTTCTACATAGTTATTTTCTTCTCTTGCTTATGCGGGTCTTTGACTTAGAAACATGGGCCAGAAAAAACATTTTTAATAGGAACAGAGCATAAAAAGCCACAAAAATTGATTGGGGTTGGGGCTTAAGAAACAGATGTAGTACCTGGGAAACTTCTTTTAACGGATTTCAAGAAAATGACTAGATTTCAAGTTCTTAGGGTCCTATTAGTGCCTACTGACAAGTGTAAAAGCCAACTCTCATCACTTGAGGCACAGCTAGCAATTACCAGAGATGTGTGAATGTTTTGTGAAGAAGACCTATGCAAGTGTAAGTCGCCTCCTTTCAGGTTTAGGGGCTCATGCTGAAATCAGCTGAGATTTGTGTGAACCATTTGCCAAATCTTTCTGCTGTCTCTGGATTCCAGACCACCATATAGAAGCTTAGTGTAAGTCAATTCCTTTCTGGTTTACACCAGTGTAAGCAAGGGGAGTGTCAAGGCTCAGCTGTGCATCCCAGATCTTCACAAGGAAGGGAAGGATTTCAGATCTGCATTCCACACTCTGTGCAGTCAACTACCAGCAGCAAAATGTGACTAGCTCCCCTATTGTGTTTAAATTACCTGTCAAGAGTGAGGATAAAAGGGATGAAGGCTGTGCGTGTTTGCTTTTCCTTTACCATTCTCTTCACCTTTCATTAGATCCAGTCACCTACCTAGCTCCTCTCAGCAGCATCCCAACCAATACCACCAATCCATGTGGCAATGCACACAAGGTACAGCATTAAGTTTTAATTTACAAGATATCAGGAAGATTTGTTTGCTTGTCTAAGATAGGGGTTTTACTGGACAAAACCAGCTGCTGCAACAATTGTCTTAGAAGCATCCTGTGGGTTAGAGGAAACTAGGGAGGAATTTAGGGTCATAGTTGGTTACAGATGAAAAAGATCCATTAGATGGAGCCCATTCCATTGCAAGTGCAAGGTGCATTCCCCTGCTAGATCCTGGATTATCTATTAAATGGATACTACACTTGGCTTTGGAAAACAAAATGGTCACTAATACAGAGAAATGTTTTCAGTGACTGACTGAGCTGTGGCTCTCAGGGACTGGCATGGGAGGACAGCTAAATTCCACTTATATGAATTCATATATAAAAGTTGGGGAGAGATTAGATAACATTTTAAAGTTAAATAAATACCCAGGAAGCAGACACATTTGCTTTGTAAATGGCACTTACTCTGCTTAGTCACTCTGCATCTGCAGTTTCAATGATGCCACTGAAGGAGGAGTAAATATGAGTCAGGCCAGACACAGAGAAAGAAGCATCATTCTACAGCCCACCATGCCCTCTAGTGATGTAACTGGGAAGTTCAGCCACAAAGCCTGTTCTGCACCTCTTCAAACAAGCTAGCTGTTTCGCCGTTCCATTTTTTAAAGCACACAGTATACAATGTTTTCTAGTGTATGTTGCGTTAACTGCCAGATGGCCTGCCCTGAAGTCCTCTGTTCACACTCATAGAATAGGCTCATCCTGGGAGTCAGTAGCACAAGCTTCCCTACATCTACTAATGTGCCTCATTTTTTAATCCCCTCTAGTGGTAAGAAAGTATTCTCCCTATCCATAATTCATGGGCTCTCAGATGAGGCCTGAGACCACACCCTATCATGCTGACCAATACCGTCAGGTTGTTTCCTTATACTCTCCTGTCAGTTTGTGTCCATCAGTCTCCTCTTGTCTTAGACTGTAAGCCCGTTGGGGCAGGGGCTGTCTTGTTGCTCTGTGTTTGCATGCTGGCTAGCACAAGGGGTCCTGGTCCATTCCTGGGGTGCTATGATAACATAAATAATAAAATCAAGCCACCAATTAATTTGAGCTAGACCACCAAAGAGCCACTGAGTGGTAACAACGACTGGTCATTACTACATCTCAAACTGCAACTTTAAAGGAAAAGGTCCTGTCTCACCAATAATCCCTTGAGCCACCCAGTCCCATATTTATTTGTTGCCATTTTAGCTTATGTATCATATGTCATTTTGTATTTGTAAATGAATAAAAACAATACAACAAAGAGAGAAATTGAGGAAGGTGCTAAATAAGGGATAAACAAAGTCTTATTTGTCCACTTTTGTTTCTGATATATATCCCAGTCAAGAATTGGTTCCTAACAGAAGGTTTCTAACCATCAGAGGAGTGAGATTCTGGAACAGCCTCCTACTAGGAGCACTGAGGGCTAACAACCTAACTAGCTTTAAGATGAAGCCTGATACATTTATGAAGGGGGTTATATGATGGAGCTGCCTGCAATAGCAAGGAGACTGGACTTGATGAGCCAGGAGGTCCCTTCCTATCCTAAATTCCACACAGGTGGAAGCTCTAGCCCAACAACAGGATTGCTGTTATTGGAGAATACAAGAGTAATCAAATCATGAATGTAGCAGGAGCTGCCAATAATTCAGTATCACAGAGCCTCTGTAGCACTCGTCAGACATTTGGGACATTCTAGCCTCGCTTAATGGAAAGATCTGATCTGATTAATGTAGCTGCTCATTTTTATAAAGTACAGGCACTCAGCTACTATGGTGATGGGTTCAGGGTAAGAACCTGGAGAGAAAAGAAAGAAGAGAGAGTGCAAGGAACTGAATCTCATCCTTGAGCTGGAAGCGTCTTTCATCTTTTGAGTATTATCTTCCTGACAACATATCCCTGATGGAGGCACTTTATTCCCATTCCAAACCAAACTTTTTTAGGGTGATCCTGGCATAGAGGAGTGAGTGGAATCTTTCTGTCTTCTGGAAGTGAATTCTCTGCTATCTGAGTCCTATTGAAGAGATAACATAATTGTAGTTTCCCCATTTCTTCATTCCTGGGCTGCAAGCTCCCAGTTTCCTCCACAGCCCTTCCACCCACATGAAGCTTCCACTGTGATCTTCATTCTTTAGGCCAGCAGCCAGAAGTTTGTGAAGAAACTGAGAGTAGTGAAATGAATCAAAAGTAGTCTTCTTCTCATCCCAAAGCATCTTTGCAGACATGAGGAGCAGCATAGCAGCGCCATTCATTCCTCTACCCAATTTGTTCCTCTATTAAGCCCAGCCTGGACATGTCCCTCCATACAATGTCCCACCACCTAGTTGGTGGCTGGCTTCTACATGTGATGGACCTTGTATTTGCATTATTTTCTTTGGCATCTTATTATCTGTTTGTTTGTTTTTTTGGTAGTGTCCCTATCATAGTAATCTTTTTGATTGCAGCCAATACCTTGACTTCACATCCTACATATCTTCTATTTTCATTTCTCTTAAAACCATTCCACTTTACACCTGTCATTTTCTGAAGAACTCCCATCTCTACTGCCTCCAGCCTTCTGATGTCTGTTTTAATGCAACTGCTTTCAGTCCACAGGGCAATACTGTTAGTACACTAGTTTGATAAAATTTCATTTTGGTACCAAATGTAATGTTTCTATCACCCCATAATTTTATCATCTTCTGTGCAGCACTTCTAAGCTAAAGCACATCTCCTTTTAATCTCATCCTTGATGGAACCATCAGCACTGATCAAGCTTCCTAAATTCAAAAGATTTTTCTTGTCCTATGAATTTAATCCCTGTTGTATTTATCTACTGTCCCTTTTCCAAGACACAACCACTTCATCTTGGTATTTATTGTAAGCCAAAGACAACTACACCAACTTTCCAAGGGAGCAAAGAGTATTAATTCTAACCTGTCTGGCAGTTTTACGATGTCATCTGCATAAGTTAAGTGTTAAGCATAAGTGTGCCAATGTCACACCTTCCAACTTGTCTACAATTCTTAATGTCCAATTTAAGAACATGATGAAAAGTGACAGTGATTCCATGCCTTCTTGTCTTACAACAAACTTTGATTTGAACCAGTTGCTTAATTTTCCACCAACTCTTACTGCTCTACAGGCAGCTTCATATGTAACTTTTATAAATACTGTCATCCTTTCTGGACCTCCATATGATTTTACTACTTTCCATAATGATCCAAATGGAATCAAATACCACTGTGAAGTCAATGTAAACAGCAATTCCGCATCAACTGTCTGAGCATGAATATCTGATCAATGCAATTTTGGCCTGGTCTGGAGCTGCATTGTTCCTCACTTACTTATTCCGCTAACTCTGGACTTAATCTTTTGACAGTTACTTGCATCATGATTCTTCCTGGTACTAATAAGCTCATATGTCTATAATTATTTGGATCAGAAGGATCTCCTTTCTTCAGGACTGGTACAACCACTGCCTATATCCAGTCATCTGGTATCTCCTCTTGCTCCTATTCCTTCTTATTTATTTTTCCTAATGCTTTGATAGCACTTGTCCCATCAGCTTTTAGCAGCTATGCTATTATATTGGCTATTCCTGCAGCTTTCCCCTTTTTAACTGCTTTACTGCTCTTTCTATTTCTTCTTCTGATAGTGGGTCAATGCAGATATCGATTCTGCCTTGCAAACTGTTCATTTAGCACGTCTAGAATGCTCGCAACTGGATGAACTACAGGATTCAGCTCTTTGTCAAAATTCTCCTTCCATAATTCCAGCAAGTCTTTGGCATTTTTGGTGTCAGTTCTTTCTTATTGTTGGTCTGATGGTGTTTCCATACAACTTAACCATTTTGCATATCTTGTTTTCTTGAGGCCTCCTCTAGTTGTTGAGCCTCTTCTTTCCAGAAATTTTGTTTGTCAAATCTTTGGGATTTCTTCACCATTTTGCACAATGCTTTTACTTCTTCTGCTTTCCCAGCAGACTTGGCTCATTTACACTTTTCCTGTAATGTTCTTGTTTCATTGCTTGTCCCACTTTTCCTTGCTTGCTTATGCCTTCCAACAACTTCCTCCACTGTGTTTTGTATTGCTTTCTTGACTATTTCCTCTCCAGTCTGAAGTGAGATATCATCATTGCAAATTAATGATCTGAAATGCCCTCCAAGCATCACCTTGTATGCCTCACTCCCAGAGCTATTCTTTACTTTATCAAGATCAAATTTGGGTCCAGTTGCATTCATCTTTTTCTTGATTTCAGACTGGAGCAGACAGGGCTTGCTTAGCCTCTGTAAACAAGTCTGTCTAGGAGAAAGAAAACTTTGATTTCAAATCTGAGCAATCCAAGCTTGTAAGCCTTGGAAGGTCTAGTGGACTAGGGTGTAATTCAGATACCTATTCCTAGCACCCAGGAGGCTGTGATAATGGCATTTCCATGAGCTGAATAGGCTAGATTGACCTAACAAGTCATTACATCCAAAACTTACTTGTTATAAACACAGTACAAGAAGTCAGACTGACTTATACAGATTTTTACCCAGGCCTGTCAGACCTAGCAGATAGTCATGGATTTCAGATAATGGCTAAATACATATTACATGTATTGCAAGCTGGCATGTTAGAACTCTATTCACTCCAGGCCAGACTGAGCTAGAAGCAGAGGAGTTAAGGAAGTTACAAGTTCCCTTGGCTGCCATACAGGAGACACGTTGGCGTGGGGTACAGGAGAGTTCACAGCTGGAAGTTATACTTTTCCTTTATTCTGGACATTCAAGTGGACAAGTGAAGCATACAGATGGGTTGTTAAAACAGTGGACAAGAGAACAGTTACTTCATTACACCTGGAAACAGGTGTCTGAGCAGATGGTCATAGCGAGGTTTACCACTGCCTACAATAAACTACGGAAAAATATTACTTATAAATAAATGCCAGCCAAAGGAGTCAAAACAAATTAAAAGATCCAGATTATCTTTACTATCTACCAATATTATCCTTGTACTTCATCACTCCCTTGCGCCATTCTCTGCTGTACTTTCCTTCCTCCTTTTTACTGTAACTAGCACTGAAAGGTTGTGAAATGTAGCAGAGGTGACAAATTGAAAAGCTCAGGCTGATGATTGCAGGAAAATGCTCCGCTGGAGTAAAAGCTTCAACCATTTTGGAAGAGAGAGAGAGAGAGAGAGAGACTTTGCTGTGCGACAGTGCTAAAGGAAAAGCCTCATTCCAATCTGCAAGTGTCTACTGTATCTTTTTTAATTAAGGCTCCAATGTTGCAATAAGCTTGTCATAAAAATAAAGGAAAGGGTAAAACCCCTTTAAAATCCCTCCTGGCCAGAGGAAAAATCCTCTCACCTGTAAAGGGTTAAGAAGCTAAAGGTAACCTCGCTGGCACCTGACCAAAATGACCAGTGAGGAGACAAGATACTTTCAAAAGCTGGGAGGAGGGAGAAAAACAAAGGGTCTGTGTCTGTCTGTGTGATGCTTTTGCCAGAGACAGAACAGGAATGAAGTCTTAGAACTTAGTAAGTAATCTAGCTAGGTATGTGTTAGATTATGATTTATTTAAATGGCTGAGAAAATAGCTGTGCTGAATAGAATGAATATTCCTGTCTGTGTGTCTTTTTTGTAACTTAAGGTTTTGCCTAGAGGGATACTCTATGTTTTTAATCTAATTAGCCTGTAAGGTATCACCATCCTGATTTACAGAGGTGATTCTTTTTTTTTACTTCTATTAAAAGTCTTCTTGTAAGGAACCTGAATGCTTTTTCATTGTTCTAAGATCCAAGGGTTTGGGTCTGTGGTCACCTATGCAAATTGGTGAGGATTTTTACCAAACCTTCCCCAGGAAGTGGGGTGCAAGGGTGGGAGGATTTTGGGGGGAAAGACGTGTCCAAACTCCGTTTTTTCAGGAACCCAGATAAAGTTTGGTGGTGGCAGTGGAAATCCAAGGGCAAAGGGTAAAATAATTTGTACCTTGGGGAAGTTTTAACCTAAGCTGGTAAAAGTAAGCTTAGGAGGTTTTCATGCAGGTCCCCACATCTGTACTCTAGAGTTCAGAGTGGGGAAGGAACCTTGACATGGTGGCAGAGGTGGGATTAACCTGAAATCCTTTTGAGATCAATTTGTGATTTTTTGAACCAGAAAAACAGATTTTAAAAAGGAAATATTTTTTTCCCTTGGGGCTGCTGGAAAGGAGGTCCAACTGAAAGCAGCTAGTTTTTTCTCTGCTTTGGGGCCAGAGCAGAGACAAAAGGGGATTATCTTTGTGAATTGCAGGTTTTCTTTGCCTGGAGGCAGAGTAGTTAACCTCCTGCAGGGAAATTCACAGTCTTCACAAACCTGAGGTTTTTTTCCCCTAAAAGTAAATAGGGAGGTGTTCTATCCATTTGCCTGGAGACAAAAGTGGCAAGAGTTGGTTTTTTTTTTAGGATTTTGATTTTTTTTTACAAGGAGCACAGATTTGAAAAGGAATTTTTTTTTCCTTTGCGGCTGCTGGAAAGCAGGTTTCCAAGTAGTTGGGGGTTTTGCTTTGATTTGGGGCCAGAGCAGAGACAAACAGAATTGTCTTTTTCTGTAGGCTGACAATCACTATCAGAGAATAGGTATCCTATTCCAGCACAGCAAAATTTTACAAGCCAAGTTTTGTTTGTTTTATTTCTAAACCTCGGGCATGAAGTTAGTTAAAAACAGAGAGGTTAGGATGACAGACTCCACGGCTCAACAAAAGCTGGAATTAGCCAGATTTCAGGCTGATGAAAAACAAAAGGAACACGAAAGACAGATAGAACTCATGCGGATGGAGAAGGAGGTACAGGAGGCTGCCCACAGGAGGGGAATGGAGGCAAGGAAGCATGTGGAGGAGGAGAAGGAAAAATAGAGGAAGCATGAACTGAAGATGGAGAAGGTAAAGGCTCAGCAGAATATACCAACAAACCCTAACAATACTTCTCCAGGTACCACTTCCCATTCCAGAAAGTTCCCCGCCTACAAGGCAGGCGATGATACTGAGGCCTTCTTAGAAAACTTCGAAAGGGCCTGCCTTGGGTACAGCATCTCTACCGACCAATACATGGTAGAGCTGAGGCCACAGCTCAATGGACCCTTAGCTGAGGTGGCGGCTGAAATGCCTAAAGAACACATGAACAAGTATGAACTGTTTAAATCCAAGGTGAGAGTCAGAATGGGGCTAACACCCGAGCATTCTCGTTAGAGGTTCAGAGCTCTAAGTGGAAGCCAGACGTGTCATTTACTCGACATGCCTACCACATTGTGAAACATTGGGATGCCTGGATATCAGGAGCAAGTGTTGAATCTCCAGTAACTTTGCCCTTCCTAATGCAAATGGAACAATTCTTAGAGGGTGTTCCTGAGGAAATAGAAAGATACACCCTAGATGGGAAGCCCAAAACTGTAATCGAGGCAGGAGAGGTTGGAGGCAGATGGGTGGAGGTGGCAGAGAAGAAGAAAACTGGTCGCAGTTGGAGCGGAGACCAGAAGGGACAACCCAGACCACACCCTATTACCGGGGGCCACCCAAAGCCCCACCTACCTCCCAAAGAACCCTCCAGACACCTTATCGTCCCACCACCCCGTTCTCCAGCAACCCACCTCGCCCCAGTGACTCATCAGCTGAACGATGTTTTAAATGTAACGAGCTGGGGCAGGTAAAGGCCAACTGCCCCAAGAACCCCAACAGATTACAGTTCATTGCATTGGAATCACACCAGAGATCCGCAGGCCCAGCTACCTCCCAGATACCCTTGGAACAGAGGGAAACTGTGAGTGTGGGCGGGAAGAAGGTCACCACGTGCAGGGACACTGGAGCACAAGTGTCAGCTATCCATGTTTCCTTAGTGGACCCCAGTTTAATCAACCCAGACATCCAAGTGACGATTCAACCCTTCAAGTCCAACTCTTTCAATTTGCCTACAGCCAAGTTGCCTGTCCAGTACCAGGGCTGGTCAGGAACGTGGACTTTTGCAGTTTATGACGATTATCCCATCCCCATGCTGTTGGGGGAAGACTTGGCCAATCATGTGAAGCGGGCCAAGAGGGTGGGAATGGTCACCCGCAGCCAGGCTAAACAAGCTGTGACACCTAGCTCTGTTCCGGAAACTTCTATTAGGACCCGGTCAGAGGTGATGGACCTGGACTCCAGGCCAATGTCTGCAACAGCAGTAGTGGATCCAGTCTCAGAGACCCAGACGGAACCAGTCCCAGAACCGAAACCAGCGGAACAAACAGCACCAGACCCATTGCCAGCACTGAATCCACTACTTGCAACCTCAACCCCAGAGAGCCCCACCGAACCTGAACTGGCAGCAGCCCATAACCCTACACAAGAGGCTCAGCCGGAGTCTGAACCGCAACATTGTGTCCCAGCGGAGAGTGGTTCACAGTCAATGGAAACAGCCCCATCCCCTACATCGCTTCCAGAAGGACCAAGCATAGGTCCACAATCCAATGAGGAACTGATGTCTCCAGCATCAAGGGAACAGTTCCAGATCGAACAGGAAGCAGATGAAAACCTCCAGAGAGCCTGGACTGCGGCACAGAGCAACCCACCGCCTCTCAGCTCTTCTAATCGATCCAGGTTTGTTGTAGAAAAAGGACTTTTATACAAGAAAACTCTTTCCAGTGGACACCAGGAAGACTGGCATCCTCAGAGACAGTTGGTAGTTCCAACTAAATACCAGGCTCTTGAGCTTAGCCCACGATCATCCTAGTGGCCATGTTGGGGTGAACAGGACCAAAGACCATTTGGAGTTAGAATCAAAAATTTTTCCTTATTGTTCCTGTTTGTTTACTTTGTGCATTTTACAGCATTTTGTGTTTAGTCCATTGTCATCTTTCCCACGTATAGTCAGTATACCCTCTGCTGAAAAGACTCTGAGTAGACTCAAAATTTGGGATCTTCTTTTGTATGACTAATTTTAAAGCTAATAATGTCAAAAGCTCCCAGTAAGAACCTTTGGGGATTAATTTATTCTTTCCAGTTACATTGTGGGGTTATTAAACTGTTTAGCACAATTGCAATGACTTGGCTAGAGCCAACTGTTTCAGTTTATTTTAATAGGGTGTTTACCTTATTAAAGTAATAACAAAGAAGAATGATCGTATTAATTATTACAACCAACTAGTTGCCACAAGCCTCCACACCAACCCCTAAAAATGATTTGTTATGTATGTGAAAAGTCAAACCACTGAAGGTCTCTATTTGTTTAAAAAAAACAAACTTCTGGAGATTAATGGATTCTTTTCAAACAAAAACTATTGTTCTGCACTGAGATGATGGAAAGAGGTTTCCTAATGCACAGTAAGAGATTTAGGGCTGGATTCACTGAAACTTTTGCAGTCATTTACACCTTTGCAGAATGACTCTAAAAAGACTACTATTCTGTACTGGTACATTTACACAGTTGGAATGGGCTACATAAGGTGCAAGGCAATAGTGAGCAAAATTAGGACCAAGTTGTCCCCACCCACTCAGTGGCATAAATGAAAGGAGAATCAGGCCCAGATTTTTACATTCTCTGCCCCACCACACACAAATCTCCTAGAGCACAGACTTACACGTCTGAGCAGCATACATGATGTTCTGTACTTCAGACATTGGACACATATGGGTACTTCAGACATTGGACACATATGGGTGATTACAATTGTATGGAAGTGGGATTTCACTGTTAATTATTGATGCAGGGATTTTCTCTATTTGAAACGACATACAGAGAACATAGACAACAATTTGCACAGCGCTTTATTCTGCAACACAAATCGGCATAGGCAACAATGTTATGGGCATGCTCAGCTGTGTCTGGTATCTGTCGGGTGCCAGCAATGCCAGAGCTATGCTAGCTAGAGATTCCCCAACACTGGGATAATTCCCAAACTGGGGAGATCTGCCTCTTTCCAGCCCCTTTGTGCTGCAGCATAGACTCTAGCTCTGTGTTTCTCTGACCCAAGAACTTATGAGTAGGATGTGTTGCCTGCCCTTGTTAGCATTTATCTGAGACTACATTCTGACCAAAGGGAACTGCTATTTTCTTAGGGAAAGAATGTTGCACATGGAGTGTATTAGTTGGTATTCAAAGTTCAGGTTGCAGGTGATGGTAACAGAAGAGTGATTATCTCCATATTTACTGTTTCCCCACTGCACAGAAGGACCTTCAATGGAATTTGTTCCAAGAAAAGTGCTAACTTCTTGGTGCTGAATATGCCTATGCCTCAATATCTCCACAGCATTCAACTAACAGCATTTGGGACTTTGTGTTTTAAGTGGGATGTTATTTTTCATGGGCCAAATTCTGCCCTTGGATGCTTCCATGTGGCTCCCATTACCGTCAATTGGAGTCTCATGCGTGAACCAAGAGTAGAGAGGAAGCAGCACTTCCGTTATATATAGGTGGAAGCATTTGGTACCTCTCATGTGGGATTTTATTCCTGCATGGAAAAGTCTGCAGAGCTCAACAGGGTTTCTTTTGGTTGCCTACTGATTTAAGGTGTGTTAACTTGTATGACTTCATCTTCGACCTTCAAACACTTGTGAGGGATTACTGAGTTAATCTAAAGGAGAGAGCGACAACTGAGGCATGGGAGAATGGGACCATCCCATACAGACAGTGTTCATGTATGCCGGTATTTACTACATTAGAGAATTCATGGATTTAATGAAAGAGCCCACTTACCAGCTCTGAATCCTGGCACTTACAATACTACACCATGTACATAAAAGAGGGTATGTTTGTATTTAAGCGAGTGTTTCAAAGCCAAATGTGGTGAAGAAAATACATAACTAGATAATAAATTACATGAGATATTTGGAATCTTATAAATCAGGGATTCTTAGAAGTTTTCATATTTCTCTCCATCTCTCTTTTCAAGGGAAGAGGGAGAGCCATGAATATGTGTTATCTGAATATGCAGTTTTCATGTGCTTAATTATGATGGCAAGAAAAACCTACCAAAATTTGCCTCCAAATCAAACCAGTTGGACTGAGTATACGTTAATGTACCAAGGACGAAGAAAGAGCAGCTGTCTCAGGAAAGACGTAACAGAAGGGTGAGACAAAGTTACTTGAGGCAGTGTGCTATATGATGCAACAAATTATGGTGGAACCCTGTATTTCATGTAGGTGGAAGTTAATTTCTAAAAATGTTCACAGCACAACATGGCTTGCTGCTTTACCATAAGCGCAATGTTTCTCCAAATGTCCTTGTCATGAACATAAGCATCCTATTAGAGCAAAATACCCTCAGCTAAGCCTCGCAGACTATTCCAATGCTGTGGAAGATTTATAACTCTGTTCTACAGGTTCTCAGCCAAGTGATAGATATATCGATAGCAAAGTGATCATGATTCTATATGCATCTCTCCTTAGATATAGTAATAATAGTATACAGAAGTAGTACAGTTAGTAACAGTGGGCCACATTGTCCAATATGTTGGGGGGACGGTTCCTTCACATTGTTTTATTGAGGAACTAGGGTTTGTAAGCAGAAGCCTTGGGCTACCGAACCCATGAATGGGCTTAGATTTCCATGGGGAAATCTAAATATGCTCTGGGTCATCCACAAAGGCCAAAACACTCATAGAAAACATATGCCAATCCTTTCACAATGCTCCTCAGCCTTCTCCCTCCATCCCCTCATGTCCCTAACAAAATGAGGACCCATCAGGAGCTCCCTGCAGGTAGGTGAGCTGGGGCATAGACACAGAAAGAGGGCGAAGGAAGGATGGTCATAAGCATAAAGATGGGAGAAGCAAGGTCCCCAGCAAAATTTAAGTTTGCTACACCCGAGCAGCAAGAGTCACTCAGTCTGCAGCAGGTGTCACAGTTTAGGACCAATGTACCTGTATTCCCCCTCCAGGGTCCATCAAGGGCACCCACTTTAGGCTCCTGGCTCCCAGTAGTCACCCTTCTTGGCTGGAGACCCATGTCTCACTCCTTCCTGAATGGGGATGTTAAGTCTGCACAGCTCCCTGCCTTACACTCTGATATCCCCAGCAAACCTGACTGCCTAAGAGGTCAAAGCCTGCACTTTAGTTTCTCAGCGAAGGTTAAGACCAGTGTATTGCACTGAGAATTATTTTTGTTTAAAGCTTTGTGGCCTTACATGGGCTGTAAGGAAGAGGACTCGATTTCACAGAATCATGGACATTAGAGATCTATTAGCAATTCAGGGCAGGACTGTTCCCTCTGGTCTTATTTAAGAAGAATTTCCTGAAAGCCAAACTGTGCCCCGATAGGCAACATGCAGCTCTCGCTGATGTCAGTGGCAATCCATACACAGACCTAGGATGGTAAATTGCCCTGCATGTTTATAATAAAGACTGGTGATAAGAACAAAGATGAGGGATTTAAAGGACCTCATTCCTTGTGTGAGTGATTGATATGATTATGTATAAGTATTGAATATTTAAATGGGCTGGGGATCTAATCTGATGATGGATTACAGTTAAAATATGTCATTTTAGAACTCAGGGTAACCTTTTAAAGAATTTCTCACTGTCTCATACTCTCTAGAGTCATTAATTATTCGTTTTGAAGGATCAGTCTATGGACATACCTTAAGTTCTTCTCAGGTAGACATAGAAATCCAGTTCAAATTATTCTTCCCACACTCCAAGCCAATTAATAGATTGAGTGAGGTTTCCTTGGTTAACACTCTTCACCTGTCACAATCACAGGTGTATTATTTTGCCCACCAGAAATGGATTCTGGGTACTCACATGGGGAAAAACCTTTTTTCCCAGTTCAATAAAATTTGGCATAAATTTCACCCTTAGATCTCAGAGCTTTCATTAAAAAGTTGCATGGCAGCAAGAGCAGACTCCTTTCGTTTGACTATTAGTCCCCAAAGAAGTACCAAAGTAGTGGTAGCAAGAGTGCAACATTATTCTTGAAAGATGAAGTGCGTTACATCCTGTCCAAGTTTGGCTTCAAAACTTGGGAGAAAGTAAGTAAGCCTTGACTCTGATTTCCATTGTGATGGGATTGATTACAATGGTCCCATGCAGGTGGTGATTTTGGTCAGGGAGGAGGCTGGGGATGGAAGAACAGCCACAGCGTGTGTGTGTGTGACAGAGAGAGAGAGACCTTACTATTCCAAGTAGGGATGGCTCCTAAATCTAAAGACCAGCAAGCTTTGGTGAACTCCAAACCTTTGTTACCATCCATTGGAATCATACTGGACCAAAGGTTACCAACTAACCTTAGCATTTCTCATAGACCACATCTAAAGTGACTTGGTTGGTGAAAGTTTCAAAGGTGGCAATGAAAATACAAGGAGGTTCAACAGGAAAAGTAGTTCATATTTCCATGAGCAACAGTACTCATGGTTCATCCTCTTTCACTCCTTAACCAGTAAGGCACATACAACAATGGCTCCCAAACACTCATTCCTTCCATTACTAGGAAGGATACTTCAGGGGTTTGTGACTGGTGTTCTAAGCTCCCAGCTCCATATCTTAATGATGCACGATGATGTTCCTCTGCTGAGCTCAAGTGTGCTTCCTACTTCTTTGCGTATTCTCTAACCCACACTGTAGTTTCACCTATGTAACATCCAAGAAATAGGGGTTAGAGCTTGTACAAGGAATGGGAAATGACGGCTTTACTAATATTTGTTCAATATCTTAGGACAGTAAACTAGTGTATTTGCCTAAATAGCCTTGGGACCACTGTCATACATGATGGTATCAAAATCAAACATACACACATAGATCTCATAAGAATGGCCATACTAGGTCAGACAATGGTCCATTTAGTCCTGTCTCGTCTTCTGACAGTGGCCAGTGCCAGATACTTCAAAGGGAATGAACAGAACAGGCCAATCAAGTGATCCATCCCCTGTCATCCACTTCCAGCATCTGCCAGAGGCCAAAGGACACTCAGAGCATGAGGTTGTGTCCCTGATCATCTTGGCAAATAGCCACTGATGGGCCTATCCTCCATGACTTTATCTAGTTCTTTTTTAAATCCAATTATAGTTTCGGCCTTCACAACATCCTCTGGCAACAAGTTCCACAAGTTGACTGTGTGTTCTATGAAGAGGGACTTTCCTTTGTTTGTTTTAAACCTGCTCCCTATTAATTTCATTGGTCACCCCTGGTTCTTGTGTTATGTGAAAGGGTAAAAAAGAGGCTGGATAGCCATCTGTCTTGGATGGTTTAGACACAGCAAATCCTCCATCTTGGCAGGGGGTTAGATTAGATGACCCTTCCAGTCCCTTGTAACTCTGTGGTTCTAGGATTCTATAAATAACACTCCTTTATTCACTTTCTCCACACCATTCATGATTTTATAGACCTCTATCCCATTCCCCCTTAGTTGTCCCTTATCCAAACTGAATAGCCCATCTTTTTAATCTCACCTCATACTGAAGCTATTCCATATCCATAATCATTTTTGTTGCCCTTCTCTGCACCTTTTCCATTTCTAATATATCTCTTTTGAGATGTGGGGACCAGAACTACACTCAGCATTCCTGGTGTGCCTGTACCATGAATTTATATAGTGGCATTATGATATTTTATGTCTTATTATCTATCTCTTTTCTAATGGTGTCTAACATGGTTAGTTTTTTGACTGCCACTGCACACTGAGAGGATGTTTTCAGAGATATGTCCACAAGGACTCCAAGATCTCTTTCTTGCATGGTAACAACTAATTTAGACCCCATCATTTTGTATGTATAGTTGGGATTATGTTTTCCAACATGCATTTCTTTGCATTTATCAACATTGAATTTCATCTTGTTCATCTTCCCCTTTTGTTACCCAGTCACCTAGTTTTGTGAGATCCATTTGCAACTCTTCCCAGTCTTCTTTGGACTTAATCTTAAGTAATTTCATATCATCTCCAAATTTTGCCACCTCACTGTTTAGCCCTTTTCCCAAATCATTTATTAATATGTTGGACAGCTCTGATTCCAGTACAGATCCCTGGGGGACACTATTTACCTCTCTCCAGTCTGAAAACTGACCATTTATTCCTACCCTTCATTTCCTGTCTTTTAAGCAGTTACTGATCCATCGGAAGACCTTTCATCTTATTCTATTATTGCTTGCTTTGCTTAAGAGCCTTTGGTGAGGGACTTTGTCAAAGGCTTTCCAAAAGTCCAAGTACACTGTATCCACTGGATCATTCTTGTCCACGTGTATTCACTCCCTTAAAGAATTAATAGATTGGTGAGGCATGCCTCACCAAACAAATCATGTTCATTTATGTATTTGATTCTTTCTTTACTATAGTTTCAACCAGTTTGCCTGGTACTGAAGTTAGATTTAATGGCCTTTAATTGCCAGGATCATCTCTGAGGCATTTTTTAAAAATTGGCATCACATTGGTTCCACTCACCTGATACAGAAGCTGATTTAAACAATAGGTTACATACCACAGTTAGTAGTTTTGCAATTTCATATTTGAATTCCTTCAGAACTCTTGGGTGAATACCATCTAGTCCTGGTGACTTATTACAGTTTATCAATATGTTCCAAAACCTCTTCTAATGACACTTCAATCTGGGACTGTTCCTCAGATTTGTCACCTAAGAAGAATGACTCAAGTCTGGGAATCTCCATCATATCTTCTGCAGTGAAACCAATGCAAAGAATCCACTTAGACAATGGCCTTGTCTTCCATGACTGCTCCTTTAGCAACTCAATCATCCAGTGGCCACACTGTTTGGCAGGCTTCCTGCTTCTGATGTATTTAAAGTTGGAGTCTTTTGCTTGTTGCTCTTCAAATTCTTTTTTGGCTTCCCTCATTATACTTTTACATTTGACTTGCCAGAGTTTATGCTCCATTCAATTTGCCTCAGTAGAATCGGACTTCCAGTTTTTAAAGTATCCCTTTTTGTCTTTAGCTGCTTCTTTTACTCTGTTTAGTCATGGTGGTACTTTTTTGGTCCTCTTACCACTCTTTCATTTGGGTCATTAATTTGAGCCTCTACTGTGGTGTTTTTTAAAAGTTTCCATGCAGCTTGCAGGCATTTCACTCTTGTGACTGTTCCTTTTAATTTCCGTTTAACTAACTTCCTCATTTTTCTGTAGTTCCCCTTTTTGAAGTCAAATGCTTCCATGGTTGGCTTCTTTGGTATCCCCCCTTCCCCAGGACGTTAAATTTAATTATATTATGGTTGCTATTACTGAGGGTTAAACCCTTTTGGACAAGATATTGTGCTCCACTTAGGACTACATCAAGAATTGCTTCTCCTCTTGTGGGTTCCAAGACTATCATTAATGATGTCTGGAAACTTTATTTCTGCATCTCGTCCTGAGATGACATGTACCCAGTCAATATGGGGATGGTTGAAATTCCCCATTATTACTGAGTTTTCTATTTTATACCCACTCGAATCTCCCTGAGCATTTCAAAAGCACCATCACCACCCTGGTCAGGTGGTTGGTAGTATATTCCTACTGCTATACTCTTATTATTTAAGCACGGAATTTCTATCCATAGAGATTCTATGGTACCGTTTAAGTCGATAGACATTTTTACTATATTTGACTCTATGCTTTCTTTCATCTATAGTGCCACTCCCCCACCATCACGACCTACTGTTATTTCTACATATTTTGCCACCACCATGTCCCATCAATTATTGTTATTCCACCAAGTTTCTGTGATGCCTATTATTTCAATATCCTCTTTTACTACCAGACACTCAAGTTCACCCATCTTAGCATTTAGACTTCTTCAATCATGTACAAGCAATTATAAATTGTGTCACTTTAGTTGTCTGCCTTCATGTGATGTAACTGAAAGTGACTTTTTTGCATGACTGTTTCTCTTCAGTTCCTACTTGTACTTTATCCACTTCTATCCTCTCCTCCTTACAAGGACATAGAGAATCCCGGTTAATAGAGGCTCCCCTATGGGATGTCTGTTTGAACTGTGTGCTCCTTCATACCGGTCAGCTTTCCCCCAGCTTTAGTTTAAAAACTCCTCTACAACCTTTTAATTTTACATGCCAGCAATCTGGTTCTGTTTTGGATTAGCTGGAGCCCATCCTTCCTGTCTGGGCTCCTCCTTTCCCAAAAGATTCCCTAGTTCCTAATAATCCTAAAACTCTACTCCCTACACCATCATCTCATCCATGCATTGAGACCTTGCTGTTCTGCCTGTCTAACTGGCCTTGCACATGGAACTAGAAGCATTTCAGAGAATGCTACCATAGAGCTCCTGGACTTTAATCTCTTACACAGCAGCCTAAATTTGGTCTTCAGGACCTCTCTCCTATCCTTCCCTATGTCACTGGTACCTGCAAGTACTGGTAGGTAACAACCAGCTCCTCACCAGCACTGCACATAAATCTGTCTAGATGTCTCGAGAGATCCGCAACTGTCACACTCAGCATTGCCCTGTTTAATTTTGTACAGTGCTTAATAAACTAATCTGCAAATAAATGAGATGTAAGCACCCTACATAATAATAATAGCATAATCATAATTTTAGTATAATAAGGAACTAGTGTAATAAGATAATACAATCCCTCACAGGGGTGTTGTGAGACTTGTTCCTTAAGTGTTTTGAGATCTTCACATTAAATATTACTACAATTAATATCATTAGCAAAAAATGAAAACAATTATTTTTTTTTATTCTGAGCCAAGCAAAGGCAGCCTTCACCATGAGTAGTCTCATGGTTGCATCATTTGCCTTTTAAAGACTCTTGAAATCCCAATTTTACATACCATCAGACAATTAAATTACTCTGTTAGTTAATGGACATGGTAATGTTTATTTCAGTACTAGAAGTTACTTTTTTGGGCATTGTTACATCAGCTAATCATTAGCAGGTTTGCCCTTAGGAAATTGTTTAGCAAACCAAAAATATCTCTTTTTAATGTGAAACAGTTGACATGAAGGGCTATATATGCAAGTTTAAGTTTGAATATCTAAGGGAAAATTGGAATGCTAGAGGCCTCAAAGCTGCATACTCCTGGCATATCTGTTGTGCCAACTACTCAAAAGCAAGACAGGGCCAAAAACCAAAACTCGCATTTAAGCCAACAGGAGTTCTGCCATGAACATTAATGTGAGAAGACTTAGAGTTAGGAACTTAACCTCCTCCTTTTAGAGGACTGGCAAAATGAGAATGTTTGAAGCATACATCCTCTATTTTCCCACCAGACACAGCCACCCACGGTGGCTGCTTAGCAAAAGTGATTGATGCTACTGTAACTCCGAGTGCTTCACAAACCTTACAGGGTACTGTTGGAATCTGGATGCTAGGACTAATGTGCAGGGTGGAGGCATGTTCATTTGCTCCACTTCATGCTGAGAAGTATGAGGGGTTCTTTCCTGAACTCTTGCCCTGGCAGAATTCCATCACTGGTGAAGGCTGAGAGGCAAAATGAGAAAGGATTCTCATGCCCGGTTTCATTTGCACATCACTAGAACATTCAGCTGAGCTGCAGTTCATCGGGGATATATAACGAAATGTCCAACTATGAGCAACGCTTCCCATACACTTGTCACAAACACTGGTGGTTTCTTTTCTCATAAAGTGCCTCTTTTTCCTATAGGTAAAATCCAAATATCGATATTTTTGAGGTTAATGTGCATATTTTGGACCTAGAAGAGGGAATTGAAAGATAGATAGTGAAGATACGTTTAAGAGCACATGAACACATGAAAAAAATGTCTGTTAAACCCAAGTATAGAGCGCTCACAACCTGGTAACTGGAAACAAACTACTAAAAGTACAGGCTTTTCCTTCACAAGATGTAGAAGCCTATTTCGTGCCACAAATAATAATGGAATTCCAGTGGGACTGGTCACACAAGTACGTGCTACTCAACATGAGTGAGGTGTGTAGAACCTGACTCGGATTGTAATCTCTGTAGGGCAGGGACTATGTCCTCTTATGTGTCTGTAAAGCATCGTGCACAATGATGGCACTATATAAATAAAATTGCAAACTACACTATTATTTAGCCACAGAGGCTTACTCTTCCCATCCCCGCTTCCCTTTAAAGAGCAAATATATTTTTTGGGAAAAGGTACTTGGAGTGACAGCAGTGAACTCTGAAATCTTCTAGATGTAGAAAAGTTACATCATGGGCAGTAACAGCAACACACTATCTTGCCAATGTGCCTCAGTGGTGACTTGGAGATACCGAGGGCTCAATTGTCACTCTGCACCATTCATGCCTGTGAAAAAGCAAGCCTGCATGGCTAAATAATAACATAGTGCCATTAGTGTGCATGGTGTTTCAACAGACACATAAAATGACACAATCCCTGCCCTGAGCAGCTTACAACCTAAGGGCCAGATTCGGCAAACCTTCCTCACTTTGCGAGCATAGGAGATAAATGCTATTAAAGCAGAATGATAGAGTTAAACATGTCCTTTGTGCTCACTCAGCACTAGTGTAAATCAATACATAAGATGCAGAGCACCAATGAATCAGGCCCCAGGTCCCTATATTCAGGAGATGAAAGATAATTCAGTCTTCCTGTCCATTTAAACCTCTATCCTTCCATCAAGACTGCCAAATGAGTACCAGTTGTGTTGGCAGTTTTTTGCATGATATAAACAGCTGTCCACTGGTAATGAGACTAAGGTCACCAATTTGTTTAGCCTAGACTGGCGAACAGCTGTAAACAGGTGACATCTTTCAGCACTACCAACCTGGCCAGGATTCAGCCTTGCATCCTAACTGTGGGAAGACCATATATCCTCCTTACCAGTCCTGTGACTTCCAGCTCCTCCTTAACTAACTGTGTATGTAGACCCCTGGGGGGATATTTTCACTATGTGCAGGGAAATCAGGTCTCACCTGGCTCTATTGGAGTCAATGATAAAACTGAGGCCAGGATTTTACCTCATAACTTTAAGCACACTGTGAGATGTGTTTATTTCCCTAATGTCACTTTGCTGTGTCTGTTTCAGAGTACTGAAAATGAGAAGAAGAGAGCGAAAATGGGATTTGGAAAAAAAAGAAATCTCTCCACCCAACTCATCCCACCTAAAAAAATACAATAAAAACAGCACCACTATAATTCCATTAGGAGAGGAACAAAAGTGATATCTGCTGGGTTTCCATCATTTTATTCCTAATTAAATTCATGTTTATAAATGAAGCTGGGGTGTACAGATGGGATATTTTCCTTATGGTGTCATGGGGATTCAAATATAAACTCCTTCACTTTTACTGGGCCAAACTTTTCACAAAACTCATCTTGTATAAACAATACAAATCTTTTAATAGTTTTCCATCAAGCAAAAGTCGGATAAATATTATTAAAGCACGACACTGAATTTTCATGCTGTTTATTTGCACTCCCTTGGTATCAACATACTCTTATAAGCCCAGGATCCTGAGCGTCATGGCTTGATGTGCATTATGAAGATGTTTATTAATGGAATTTTAAAAGGGGGCATTTTAAAAGAGAATGCAGAAAACATGTAGCACATTTAAGGGGACCATTTAATAGCCAGTAGCTATAATCTTCAACCAAGATTTCTCACCAGTTTAGCAGGGAGGGAGATCTGGTTAGGGTTATGATGGCAAAACTCTCAAGAAACCTCAAGTGCTACACGAGATAGTTTTGGTTCATTGATGTTGCTCCAATTCAGCACGAGACCTGTGCTCCAGCTTGGTGTTATGGCCATTGTGTTGCTGAATGTGTTGTTTTTTGGATGAGATGTAAAACCAAAGTCCTGATGACTTGTGGTTATTAGCAAAAAGAAAAGGAGTACTTGTGGCACCTTAGTGACTAACCAATTTATTTGAGCATGAGCTTTCGTGAGCTACAGCTCACTTCATCAGCTCACGAAAGCTCATGCTCAAATAAATTGGTTAGTCGCTAAGGTGCCACAAGTACTCCTTTTCTTTTTGCGAATACAGACTAACACGGCTGTTACTCTGAAACATGTGGTTATTAGGGATCTCATGGGACTTCTTGAAAGATAAATGCATTAGCCCCAATATCCTGGCCAAATTTTAATTTGAGTAATTACTTACCAACTCCCTAAATCCCCCCTATTCTTCACCTCCTACTGTAGACTCTTGTATAGTGCTAAACAGCTACTGCATTCTACCATGATGGTAGACACAATTTATTATTAGAGCGAAACCCAAATCAAATCCCTGGTTCTAAAACACTCTGAAACCTGGGGGATGTTTTGATGCAAAATTCGTACCTTGGCCCCCTGTGAATGTGCTAAATCAAATCCAAATATCAGATCCAAACTTGGGGAAAGTTTAAAACTGGATCCTCATATTGTGGTTCAGGCCCATATAAAGAGCTTTGGGAGCCTTCTGGCAATACCGAGCTATTATGAATTAAACTGGCATTTTGAATGCTTTGCAAAAGGGTGTCACAAACTTATTTGCTGGAACAGGACAAATTACATTTTCGTTATGGTCCAGAAGCCAGGTCTGATAAACATAGGTCCATATATTGCCTTTGCTCTACAGTAGAGGTACAGTCCACAAAAGTCGTTCCCTTGACTTCACTGGGCTTTGAATCAGACACAATGGGAGGTTTGCCTAAAGACTGGTAAACATCTGACTTCTATGTAATAATTAGGTTCAACAGTTTCAAAAGTAGACTAATTTTGGGTGCCCAATTTTGCCAGGTGCACGCATTGCTTACAGTTACTATTCTCAGTGACTGAAAATCAGGTCTCCAATGTCTAAAGTTGGGCTCTGTGGGCATGTGTTATAGCAAATCTATATAAAACTGATGTTATAAATTTATTGGGATTAATGTTATTTAGGAAATTTGGCTTTTAAAGGTTTATAATTTTTAAAGGTTTTTGTTTTCTATTATTCACCTCTAGAATCTTATTGGACTCAGACAGAAATAAAATTGCACAAACGACTTTGTCTTTGCTATCCTTGTTTCTTTACTATCATGAATCACTGAAGATTGGACATAAGAAAAAATGTTGCTCTCTTGCGAAGGAGGAAGGAAGAGGTAAGAATTATGATCCTTGGAAAAGACTAATATACACACAGTAGACTGAATTAAAAAAAAGAGCAAAGTCTTTGCAGTACAGTTTAGTGGATTATACCTTCATTTTTGGATAGTCAGCATTAAGCCTTGCCAATTCATAATTAACATCTGCTGTAGCTAGATGATCCAGAGCCAGATGCAAATTGCTAAGGTCCTTTTAAAACCTTGCACTACAAATGCAAAGACCAATTTTCCAGTGAGAATGACAGAATCAGCACACACATTACAGAATGTGTTACTAACAAGTCAGATATAGATTATATTTAGTAAAATTGGTAATGTAGTGATCTTTAAAATAACCATGTAGAATTGCTTGGTGGGAGTACTCTGCATTGTCAAAAAGAGGACCTAAATTTGATTCCTTAGCCTAGTATGGGATGAGGAGCTGTCAGGATAGCAGCTTTTTTGCCTGTACCTTCTGAAGAAAGAGAATGCTTTGTATCACTCAAATGTGACCCATTTGGTCAATTAAGGAGAAGTGCTGTATAAGTCCATTCCAGACATTTTTAGATGGCAACTGACATGAGATCTCAAGCAGTAGCAACAGAAGAAGAAAAATAGAATTCCAAAAGATCCTCATGGGACCATGTGTTTGGGAGGGTGATTTTAGAGACAGTAGGAGAAAGATCCTTCTTCTACATTATTCTCCTCTGTGTCATTAGCATGGAGACAATGGTAATTGTGTGCATGAAAAATTAACACCGTCCAAATGTGAAATTAAACAGCAATGGCAGTGACATAGCCAGCACCCCTAGTTCCAGCATCTATGTGCTCAGGTATATTTTACAGTCTCTATTTTTTTTCTCAAAATTCACTAAAAACAAATATGAATTCTGATGATGGATTGTGGATGAAAATAAAGGACAATGTGTTGGACAAGCTACAGCTACAGAGGAGTCTAACAGATTTTTGAGAAGCATGATAAGACATTCGTTTTTTCTTGTATGCAGTGTTGTTGTAGCCATGTCAGTCCCAGGATATTAGAGAGATAAGAAGGGTGATATCTTTTAGTGGACCAACTTCTGTTGGCGAGAGAGACAAGCTTTCCAAAGAAGAGTTGTGTGTGCCTCGAAAGCTTGTCTCTCTCACTAACAGAAGTTGGTCCAATGAAAGATATTACCTCACCCAGCTTGGCCTTCATTACTTCTTGTAATGTTGCTCGCTCATTCCCAAATGCCGAGTCCTCACATAGGTCAAGTCAGAAAAAAAAAATCTAATATGCCCCAATCCTTCAGTGATCTGTGTGCCCAGACTCTTGTGCCTGCAAAAAGCCCTGTCAATTTTAGTAGAACAATTGTTTCTACTAATATAGGTAGAGGCCTGTGTTAACTGTAGCCACTCAAGAAAAAAGTCTTGCTGCCAGTCATCTTAAATTGTTTAGAAGGATCAAAAGCTGCCCACACAAATTTTGTTTGAAAATTACACATGCAACCACAGCCCGTGAACTTAAGGCTTGTCTTCACTATGGGGGTAAGTCGACCAAAGTTACACTACTCCAGGTACATGAACAACATAGGTCGACTTACCCCGGTGTCTTCACCTTGCTGCATCGACAGGAAATGCTCTCTAGACGACTTCGCTTACTCTTCGCGGAGAGCTGGAGTACCAGGGTTGACCAGAGAACACTCTGCCATTGATTTAGCTGGTCTTCACTAGACCGGCTAATTAGATTCCTGCTGCAGCAATTGTAGCAGTGTTGATCTCCCCGGAGTGAAGACCAGCCCTTAATTGCAGACTAAAGGAGGAAAATTTTGTGGGAGTCCAAAGCTGATCTATTACTGGAGATCTGTTTTCCCTTAGAAACAAATGAGGTAGTGTGGTTCTATATATGCTAGTCTCCTTTTCTGAAGATCACAACAAATGGAAACAATGAAAAGTATTAAAGTGAAATCTGCCCCTTTGGTAAATTACACAATGCTCCCCAATGCAAAATGCTATCAGAGGAATTTCTGTTTTATACTAATCTGCTGTCATTCTTTTAGATGTCCCTCAGCATTTACACCAAATCAACAGGCACAGAAAGCTTGGCAGTTGCCTGGGTGAGAAGGGTTTGGGTGGCCCAAGCAACAAAAAGATAGTGTGGAGATGTCATGAAACCAAACAAGTTCTGTTTTTCTTAGAGTAAAATAACTTTGTAAGTTGCTTATAGGACAGTGTTGTCAGGTTTCAGTGCAGTATGAGCAGCATGCAGAGAATAGATAGCTTTTCTGAGGAGCTGACTCAGTACTATAAGGTGGACGAAAAGCTGGCTAGATCATCAGGCTCAACGGGTAGTGTTCAGTGGCTTGATGTCTAGTTGGCAGCCGGTATCAAGTGGAGTGCACCAGGGTTCGGTCCTGAGGCCAGTTTTCTTCAACATCTTCATTAATGATCTGGATGATGGGATGGATTGCACCCTCAACAAATTAGCGGATGACACTAAGCTGGGGGGAGAGGTAGATGTGCTGGAGAGTAAGGATAAGGTCCAGAGCAACCTAGATAAGTTGAAGGATTGAGCCAAAAGAAATCTGATGAGGTTCAACAAGGACAAGTGCAGAGTCCTGCACTTAGGGTGGAAGAATCCAATGTACTGCTATAGGCTGGTGACCCACTGGCTAAGCGGCCGTTCTGCAGAAAAGGACCTGGGGATTACAGTGGACAAGAAGCTGGATGAGTCAACAGTGTACCCTTGTTGCCAAGAAGGCTAACAGCATATTGGGCTGCATTAGTAGGAGCACTGCCAGCAGATCAAGGGAAGTGATTATTAAGTCCCCGCTATTCAGAACTGGTGAGGCCACATCTGGAGTATTGCATCCAGTCTTGAGCCCCCCACTACAGAAAGGATATGGACAAATTAGAAAGAGTCCAGTGGAGGGCAATGAAAATGATTAGGGGGCTGAGACACATGATTTATGAGGAAAGGCTGAGGGAACTGGGCTTATTTAGTCTGCAGAAAAGAAGAGTGAGGGGGAATTTGATAGCAGCCTTCAGCTATCTGAAGGGGGTTCCAAAGCGGATGGAGCTAGGTTGTTCTCAATGATGGAAGATGAAAGAACAAGGAGCAACGGTCTCAAGTTGCAGTGGGGGGTTGCTAGTGCTTTAGAGGATAGGATTATAATTCAAAATTATGTGGACACCCTGGAGAAATGGTCTGAAGTAAGTATGATGAAATTCAATAAGGACAAATGCAAAGTACTCCACTTAGGAAGGAACAAACAGTTGCACACAAATAAAATGGGAAATGACTGCCTAGGAAGGTGTACTGCAGAAAGGGATCTGGGGATCATAGTGGACCACAAGCTAAATATAAGTCAACAGTGTAACTGTTGCAAAAAAAAAAAAGCACACATAATTCTGGGATATATTAGCAGGAATGTTGTAAGGAAGACATAGGAAGTAATTCTTCCACTCTAGTCCACGCTGATTAGGCTTCAACTGGAGTATTGTGTCCAGTTCTGGGCACCACATTTCAGGAAAGATGTGGACAAACTGGAGAAAGTCCAGAGAAAAGCAACAAAAATGATTAAAGGTCTAGAAAATATGACCTGAGGGAAGACTGAAAAAATTAGGTTTGTTTAATCTGGAAAAGAAGACTGAGAGCAGACATGATAACAGTTTTCAAGTACATAAAAGGTTGTTACAAGGAGGAGGGAGAAAATTATTGCTCTTAACCTCTGAGTATAGAACAAGAAGCAATAGGCTTAAATTGCAGCAAGGGTGGTTTAGGTTGGACATTAGGAAAAACTTCCTGACTGTCAGGGTAGTTAAGCACTGGAATAAATTGCCTAGGGAGGTTGTGGAATCTCTTTCCTTTGGGATTTTTAAGAGCAGATTAGACAAACACCTGTCAGGGATGGTCTGAGATAATACTTCATCTGGCCATTAGTGCAGGGGACTGGACTAGATGACCTCTTGAGGTCCCTTCTAGTTCAATGATTCTATGATTCTCCTGACTGCCCCTATTGACCATGCATGACAGTCTCTTTTCATACTGCCCCTTATATAGCCTCCCAGTTGTTGCTCTCCAGGCATATTTCCTCTCTTTCATCTAGAAAGTCTCGGATATTCAACTGTTTCTGTGAAATCTCCCTATTAAAATAAAGGCACATTTTCTCATGTATGAGCTTAGCATCATATTCCTCTGTGTTATACCGAATTGTGTTGTAAGCTCTGGGGCTGACCTACTGTTAGAGCAGCACATTTACTCATTGTGCTGCACCATATACGTTTGCAGCACTCCAGCCTGAACTTTGCTTAGCCTATAATAATCAGTGAGCTCCAGCCCCTGAGCTCCTCAGAGAGGTTTCTCTGCAATGCACAGCACCTCTCACTGTACATTCACAGAAGATATTATGTTCACTGCTCTGTTAAATCAATAAACTAATGTACTGATTAATTGGGGTAAATACACTCTTGGTTTCAAACAGCACTAAATTTGTTTACAGTAAAACAAGTTTATGAACAAAAGAGCAGGGATTAAGTGATACCAAGTAAAAGAGATAGTTACAAGCAAATAAAAGTGAAAACATGCATCTGAAGTCTAAAACTTAATCTAACAAGATGCAATCTTTGTTCAAGATGGTTTATTTTACTTGGTGTCTCCTTTCCAGCTTTTCATTGGCTGGCTTGGCCAGGACCCACCAAATAATAATAATTTGACCACTTCAAATTACTTGGTTTCTTTGTCTCCTTAAGGTGAAGGATCAAGATGTGTTCCTTATATCGCAAAAGGAGCTGTTTTTGTCTCACAAGCCAGGAACGCCTCCAGGGGATTCAGTTTCCTGTATCTCTGTGGAGTGTAGGAGCCATGTTAATTCTCTGTTTGGATAACCCCCGCTAATTTAGCTCAGTAGCTTTGTTTGCTGTTGTAATGAGGTGCACTCACCTCTCATGAGCACCCCCCATCTCAGGGTGTGTCCCTGCACTCTCTCTCTCTCTCTCTCAGTTTGTGGTGTTCTGCGGTGACTCAGCCCTCCAGTCGAGTCACACACAGTCTGTATATGAAATAAAATAAAGCAAACCCCTTCCGAGGTATAAGCCCAACAGGAGCCTATCACCCTCTGTAAGGTCCTTCAATCAGCAGCCTCATTTCTGGGTTCAGTCCTGAATAAGTCCAACAGGGCATATCATAGTACCCTGCTTTGAACTGTTTCTCAGCCCATTCTGGGCTTTTTCAAATGGTCCCTGCTCCTCAAGCAGTCCCAGCCCTGATGTGGGGCCATATTCCCACAGAGCTCCCTCCTTCAAGACTCTTTGCCTCCCTGGGCGTTCCTGGCCCCAACTCTTCAGCTGGGCCACTAATAGAGTTCAGTTCTCCTTCTGGGGTGTATCAAAGTCCAGGCCACTTTCCCAATGGTTGAGGGGGTAGACCCGGGACTGTCCTGTACTCCAGGTCCCAGCCCAGGGATCCTATAGATAGCAGCCACCCACCACATCCTTTTAATAAAACGTGTCACTGGTACAATTCCCTGGGCCACTTCCCCATGGCTCCAGCACATTCTTCACCTTTACCTCAGGGCCTTATCCTGGAACTCCTTCATGTTCCCCACAGCCTCTGCCAGCAATGCTCTGTCCGGGGTCCTGTGGCTCCCTCAGCCAACCAAGCACACCACCCACACTCCTCCAGCTCCAACACAGAACTAAACTCACTCTGGCCCTGCTGCCAGCTCTTCTTATACTAGCCTGCTGGGCCCTGATTAGCTGCTTCCCATACAGCCACTCTAGGCAGCTTGGAGGACCTCTACTGCCCTATTCTGGGATGGGGCGTGGCAGGGCTGCAAGGCCTCTAGCAGGGGACCTCTGGACCTAGTTCACCCCATAACAATTGCTAATATGTAATTGAGATAAACCCACATTCCTTTGTCTAGGACAGACCTGTTCATCACCTTTACCTAGAAAAGGCTGTCTAGTCCTAAACAAACATCATACAGAGGGAATTCACAACATCATATGTAAGGGTAACATGTACATCTTACTATATTAATAACCAGCATGTTATTAGCTTTCATATGATACCTCACAGGGAATATTTTGTACTAATATTATTGCATTAGTGTGTAGGATGCGAATGCAGGGTTGCCTATGGTCACTGCCTCCCACTTTAACCCCTAGAATGGCCCAATAATAAGCCATCAAGGGCCAAGATCTCTGCTCTGCAGAAAGCTGTGGAAGGCCTCAAAGGCAGCTGAACCACAATGGATCTATTGTGCAAGCAGTCTTACCCACAGAAAAGCAGCACAACTCCACCCACACCCCCATCCTGGTTCCTACAGAGCAGCGCTTCAAAGCAGTTGTCTTGGGCGCTACAACCAGTGCGGGAGCAGAGGCATTTCATCCAGGGATGGGCAGAGGCAAGTAGCTCTGTGATGACCCAGATCCAATGGCATAGGCCTCCCAGCAGAGGGAGAATACAAAATCCCTGCATGCTGCTGTAGACCCGTGGCTGAAGTGGAAGCCATGGGAAGGAGTCACTGGGGCTCCATGGCTTGCCAGAGAAGGGATTTCATCCTCCCCTAATTCCCAAAGAGAATAAAGTCCATTTACTCCCATTTTGCATGGGGTTCAGGACTTAACACTATGAGAGAAAGTCTACGTTAGAAAGGAGACAAATTAGAAGGGATATGATAAGAATATATAAAATAACAAATGATATAGAGAAGATAGTTCAGGAGCATCTCTTTGGTCTGTCTTATAACCGAAGAAGGGGACATTAGATGATGTTAAAAGTGGCAAATTCAAAACTGGTTAAAGAAAATACTTTTCCCATGCGTGAAATCAGACTGTGGAATTCCCTGACACAGGAAGTGGCGGAGGTCAAGAAATTAGCAGAATTCGAAAAGGGATTGGACATTTATATGATAAGAAAATCTATAGTTACCATAGTTAATTATGATCATTTTGGAAGGGATACTAAATCTTATGGTTCAGGATTCAAGAGAATCCCTAACTATGACCGATTAGGCTAAAACCTAGAGTGGAGGGTAGATTATCCCACATCCACCTAATGCACGGTTCTCACACCTTCCTTTGAAGTACTTGGTGTTGGCCACTGTCAGAGATGGGATACTGGATCAGATGGACTGATCCTTGGGTCTGATACAGTCTGGCAATGCATATGAGTGGGTTTATTTTGTATCATTTTCTATTTCTTATACCAGTTTTCATTTCAAGAAGAGATTTACTACGTGTCCCTTCCTATTTTTAATAAGAATAAAAGTAATCAGCTGTAGTGTAACTTAATGTATACTCTACTGGGGAGAAGGGGAGGAGTGAGGTGATTTGCTAGTTTGGAGGCTGCAGTATTTTGCCTTATTTGGGATTTTGATTTACTGGCCATTTCACTACTTCCTTGTTAATAATCATAATAACTAACCTGTCAGAAAGGGATGGAAATGCCCTGCCAATCAAAAAGGAAAACACCTACCAGGTCAAAGCAATAAAGCATGAAGCATTACTCACAGAGTCTGATACTCACGGCAAGGATTGTAATGGTAGAAGAAATAGCACCATATGAATCTATCCCATTAACAAGGATCACAGTGAAAAGCAGAAATGGCAAAATAATTAACCCATTGAATCTGTCAGTTATAAACACATGCCTGAATTATGATTCTTTCTGGATGCCAAATACCTATAAAGGAAGCCTCATCAATCTGGTAATTGTGGGGATCATTTCCGAGGAATCCTGTCAGGTTAAATTTAGCCCCAAATTTTAGTTTTGGTAAATTGAAGCTATTACAAAAGCCATGCCCAACAGGAACTTTTCCTTTTTTTAAATTCTAGTGTAGCCAATTTTCTTTAAAGACAAAAAAGCTCCACACAAAACAGCAAATGAATGTTCTCCTGCAGCAATGTAACATTGTGTCACTATTAGGGCTGTCAAGTGATTAAAAAAATTAATCACGATTAATCGCACTGTTAAACAATAATAGAATATCATTTATTTAAATATTTTGGATGTTTTCTACATTTAAAATACATTGATTTCAATTACAACACAGAATACAAAGTGTACAGTGCTCACTTTATATTGATTTTTATTACAAATATTTGTGCTGTAAAAAACAAAAGAAATAGTATTTTTCAATTCACCTCACACAAGTGCTGTAATACAAAACTGTAATTAATCGACAGCCCTAGGCTATGATAGGGCCTGAGGATCAGAAGGTGAATAGCACTAGAAACTACTACAATAAATGAAAGCAACTAATCTATTTTCATTGTCCATGAATAGAGAGATTCAAAAAGTAAGCAAACAGCATAAATGGGGGAAAATAAATGTTATTGTTTAAAATATTTTCAGCTTTAATAATCAGTGTCATCAGTAATAATGGACCCAATCCACATCCACTTAGTAGTATGTGTAATACTTAGTACAATGAGTAGTCCCTTTGAAATAGATCTAAATTTCACAGACAGGCTCTGTCTGTACAATGGGCTGAAACCAAGCCACCAGATCCAATCACCCACAAACGTCAGAGGACATTCAAATCAAGATGTAACAAAATCCAATTCTGAACTTTGCAGTTTAGGCCTTTTCCTTATCATGACACTGACTTCATACAGATGTCAGGAGGCTTCATTAATATTCATACAATGTCTTGCAACTACTGGATGGAAGCTCTATAGAAATGCAAAACATTATGAGCATTATGGAATACATAAGTTGTACATACCACAAAGGCACAAATCCTGAGTGGCTCAGCTGAGGCCAGTGGGTCTACTCAGGTGACAAGAGACAAATTCTCATGAGGAGAAGGGCAGGATCTGGCCTCACACAATTTATTTGGGAGATGGAGGGAGAGGGTGGAAAAAAACAATTTTCTTTCTTTGACATTACATTTCAACATGGCATATGCCACATAAAAGAGCACTTATGCACTGTAGTAACTATTGCACAAATGCACAATCATTTGCTTGATAATCCCCAAGGTTTTATGCCCTTTTCTGCCAGTCATGGCTGTGAACTCCAGGGACATTCATCACATGTAGCCCCAGACCTGGTTCTTATGGAAGTCAAAGGAAGTTTTGCCAGCAAACATTGCATATATTTATTGCAATATTTCATGTTTCCATTAGTAAAATGTGTGATTGGGTCATCCTGTGTTCAAACAGTCACCAAAATAAGTATTTTAAATTATTCCTTTGCACATCCACTTATATAGCCAAACAAAGGGTCAGACACAAACTGCTACTGAACTTTCTGTGACCCTCTCAGAAAGACTACTTTAGCACACAACAGCCCACCCTCCAAAGGAAAATTTTAAGCATGGAGACCTACTGTAAGAGGATGAAAGGAAAACCAAACATATTGTTTTTTCTTTGCTGACCCAAGAAGAATCTTTACCAAATCTAAACTGACAGTTCATGGAACTTAAAAACAAAAACCTGTCTTGTTTCTAGTTCTAAATCGGCACAGAACCAGCTGCTCTTAAAGACACAAACCAGACCTAAAGAAGAGCTCTGTGTAGCTCCAAAGCTTGTCTCTTTCACCAACAGAAGTTGGTCCAATAAAAGATCTTACCTCACCACCTTATCACTCTACAAGTCCTTCATAACACATTAATGTTCAAGACAGCACATAAAAGTATTGGAAATATCTTTTACTGTACTGGTTTTAGAGTAGCAGCCGTGGTAGTCTGTATTCACAAAAAGAAAAGGAGTACTTGTGGCACCTTAGAGACTTACGCTTAAGCGTATGCTCAAATAAATTTGTTAGTCTCTAAGGTGCCACAAGTACTCCTTTTCTTTTTACTGTACTGTTACTGAAATGAAATGCTAAGCCAGTGAATTTTAAGAGTAGCTACTAGCATCATCTTATAAATCTTTAAAATGTGTGACCTCTTTTTTAATCTTTAATAAACTTTTTACAATTTTCATTTTGTCCAAGCATTTATACTATGATTACATTCACAGCTTCCAAACCACTCCTTGCATAGTTCAAAAAAGAAGTAATTTGGATGAAAGAATGATAGACAGAAATCTCTAGAGAAATAGTCTTTAATAAAAGTAAAGAAGGGCTGCTGCTGAGAATGAATTATTATTATTTACTTGTATTATAGTAGCACCTAAAATTTTCTACCAGAATTAGGGCTGCATTGTGCTAGGCATAGTACAAACAGAATGTACATTTGAAAAAATAAGCTTAGCAGTTGTCTCTGAAATCAAAGCTTCACTGCAATTTCTATGGTTAGATGTTATCACAATAATCATTTGGTTAAAGATACACATCCACAACTGGTCAAAAACACATTATAGGAGTGCTTCTGGATTCCCCATTGATGCTAAGTTCTCATATAGTAATACACCAGTAATGTATTCTTTAATTAGCTGATTGGGAGACAACATCACATTCTGGCACAAAGTGACCTGGCATCAGTAATACGTTCATTTCTCACCTCCTACACAGGACAACAGTCTTGCAATCTATCTGGGTGTGAAGCCATAAAATCCTCAGGAAACTCCAACCAGTACAGAATGCTGCAAAGCATCTCCTCAGCAACATGGGCTACTGCAATCACATCAGGCCTGTCCTCCAAAAGAATATGGAGCCAAATTCAAGGCTTTACTCATTATCTTCAATGGCGTGGGCTCAGGATCCCTACATGACTGCCTAAAGTTCTCAGGAGGATGGTTATTGACAACTCCTCTGCTATGGCACAAAGCTATCTATTGAAAGGGTAAAAGCTAGTCTGTGCAGCAGAAGTCCATGTGACAGACACTAGTCATACCACTAATGTTTCTGGAAGATGCTCAGACACTATAGTAATAAAGACTATATATGAACCTGAACAATTCTATAAGCTTATCTAGGTATTTATGTATGGTACACACTATTATGGGCAGAGCTGGCAATGCTGCCTATCACTGAGGTTTGCTTATATAAATTGACAGGTCTCCTTCATCGCAGTTTAAGAAAAACTACTTAGCATAGAATTTTTATCTATTCTCCCCATAAAGGTTTTGGCCCTGAGAAATTAAAATCAGTTCTTTCATTAACGAATTGGATCTTATGTATGTGGCTTGCCCATATTTTTCATGCAGGCTGTAGTTTATGAGATCAGTACCTGAGATTATGAACTGATTGGCAATCAGGGAATTAACATATGTTTCCTGAAGACAGATGACATCAACATCGTGTCAGGAAGCAATGTTTTCAAGAACAGAGAGTTTTGCAGTAGCCCATCCTTCAACATTCAACTGCAGCATCTTGAGGAAAGGGTTCAAAGCATTTCCTTGTCGGGGTCCACAATAACCAGCACCCAGTAGATTCAATTTGCTGTTCTGTTTCCTGACATCTCCTCCTGCTGCTGTTTTGAGGACCCTGTTTATTACTTCTATGTAATTGAGGTAAACACATATTCCTTTGTTTAGGATACCCTGCTGTTTAACAGGTCTAATCATAGGTACACCACAAGCATGTGGTTTTATTTTAGATGTCAAGAGTTCTTCCTAAATGGTTTGCTGTGGCAAACAAGCCGATGCTCTGAAGTAGACATTTTCAGATAGCTTTGCATGGCAAAACCAGCACCTGGAGTTTCCAGAAGAATGGACTCCTGCAAGGCTCAGTGCTGACACCAATTTCATTTTTTGTATTCACCAGTGATCTACCAAACACCATCTCCAGATGGTTCACGTATGCAATGATATTGGCTGGGCCTAAAGGGATTGTGACTTCCAAAAGATTGTAAAGCACCTGAACAATGATATGGCTGCCATATTGCATAGGTGACTATTGCAAGATATGGAGGTTAAGAACTTAAGAATGACCACACTTGCACCAGTGGTCAATCTAGACCAATGGTCAATCTAGCCCAGTATCCTGTCTTCTGACAGTGGCCAATGCCAGGTGCTTCAGAGGGAATGACCAGAACAGGCAATCATCAAGTGATCCATCCCCTGTTGTCCACTCCCAGCTTCTGGCAATCAGAGGCTAAGGACATCTAAAGCACAGAGTTGCATACCTGACCATCATGGCTAATAGCCATTAATGGACCTATCCTCCACGACTTATCTAGTTCTTTTTTTAACCCTGTTATAGTTTTGGCCTTCACAACATCCCCTGGCAAAGAGTTCCACAGGTTGTCTGTGTCCTGTGTGAAGTAGTACAGTAAAAGCTGGATAACAAAGCTTCTACTGTACTTCTTCACACAGCACACAGTCAACCTGTGGAACTCTTTGCCGGGGATATTGGGAATTGTTCCTTATGTTTGTTTTAAACCTTCTGCCTATTAATTTCATCAGGTGACCCTGGTTCTTGTGTTATGTGAAAAAGTAAATAACACTTCCAAATTCACTTTCTCCACACCAGTTACAATTGTATAGACCTCTGTCATATCCCCCTTTAGTCATCTCTTTTCTGAGTAGAAAAGTCCAAGTCTTTTTAATATCTCCTCATACAGAAACTGTTCCATACCCCTGGTCATTTTTGTTGCCTTTATCTGTACCTTTTCCATTTCTAAAATATCTTTTTTGAGATAGGGTAACCAGAACAGCAAGTAGTATTCAAGGTGTGGGCATACAATGGATTTATATAGTGGCATTATAATTTTTTCTTATTATCTACCCCTTTCCTAATGGTTTGTAACATTCTGTTAGCTTTTTTGACTACCACTGCACATTGAGCAGATGTTTTCAGAGAACTATCCACAATGACTCCAAGATCTCTTTCTTAGGTGGTAACAGCTAATTTGGACCCCATCATTTTGTATGTATAGTGGAGATTATGTTTTCCAATGTGCATTACTTTGCATTTATCAACACTGAATTTAATCTGCCATTTTGTTGCCCAGTCACCCAGTTTTGTGAGATCTGTTTGTAACTCTTCCCAATCTGCTTTCAACTTAAATATCTTGAGTAATTTAGAATCATCTGCAAATTTGGCTCCTCGCTGTTTACCCCTTTTCCCCAGATCATTTATGAATATGTTCAACAGCACTGTTTGCAGTACAGATCCCTGGGGGACAGCACTATTTACCTTTCTCCAGTCTGAAAACTGACCATCTATTCCTACCCTTTGTTTCCTGTCTTTTAACCAGTTACTGATCCATGAGAGGACCTTCCCTCTTATCCCATGACTGCTTGCTTTGCTTAAGAGCCTTTGGTGAAGGGCCTTGTCAAAGTCTGTCTGAACATTTAAGTACTCTTTATCCACTGGATCACCCTTGTCCATATGTTTGTTGACCCACTCAAAGAATTGTAATAGATTGGTGAGGCATGATTTCCCTTTACAAGAAACCATGTTGACTCTTCCCCAGCAAATCATGTTCATCTATGTGTCTGATAATTCTGTTCTTCACTATAGTTTCAACTAATTTACCTGGTACTGAAGTTAGACATAATGGCCTGTAATTACCAGGATTACCTCCAGAATCTTTTTTAAAAATTGGTGTCATATTAGCTATCCTTCAGTCATCTGGTACAGAAGCTGATTTAAATGATAGGTTACATACCATAGTTAGTGGTTCTGCAGTTTAATATTTGAGTTCCTTCAGAACTCTTAGGTGAATACCATCTAGTCCTGGTGACTTATTACTATTTAATTTAATAATTTCTTCCAAAACCTCCTCTAATGACACCTCAATCTGGGACAGTTCCTCAGATTTTTCACCTAAAAAGAATGGCTGCCTCATAACCTCTGCAGTGAAAACTGATGGAAACAATTCATTTAGGTTCTCTGCAATTGCCTTATCTATCTTGAGTGGTCCTTTAGCACCTCAATCGCCCAGTGACTTGTTAGGCTTCCTGCTTTTGATGTACTTAAAAAAAATTACTCTTAGTTTGAGTCTTTTGCTAGTTGCTCTTCAAATTCTTTTTTGGCCTTCCTAATTATACTTTTACACTTGACTTGCCAGAGTTTATGCGCCATTCTATTTTCCTCAGTAGAACCTGACATCCAGTTTTTAAAGGATGCCTTTTTTACTCTACTTCTTTTACTTTGTTGTTTAGCCACGGTGGCACTTCTTTGGTCTTCCCACTATGCTTTTAAATATGGGGATGTCGCTGGGCAAGTGCGTCCCATCCCCTGTTCAGGTGGGGCAGGGTAATTACTTCCCTGCGATCACATCCTTATGACCACCCTCTGTTTTGGATTAATAGTAAAAGTCAATATGGCCGCTCTATCTCTCAAGGTTGTGTGGCCCAATGGCCAGAGTCAGGGTGATGGCCCCTTCCCACAGGGCAGTGGGGCCCAATGGCCCAAATCAAAATGGCTTTCCTATTTGGCAGGGGTGTGTCACCGAGTGTTCAGAGTCAGTGTGGCTGTCTGGCTCAGCCAGGCAGTGTGGCCTAGCGGCAACGGTCAGTAGGATCACCTTCTCTCAGGGCTGCTCTCAGGGCTGCATGGCCCAATGGATGGAGTCAATAGAGTGGCCCCCTCTGTGGGGGGCTGCATGGCCTAGTGGCCAGAGTCAGTAGAGCTGCCCTTTCTCAGGGCTGCGTGGCCTAATTGCTGGAGTCAGTATAGCGGCCCGCTCTGTGGGGGCTGTGTGGCCTAGTGGCCAGAGTCAGTATGATTTCCCAGTTCGGAGGGGCGGTATGACCTAGCGGTCAGAGTCGATTACAGTGGCCTTTGTGGTCAGGGCAGCACAGCCTGGTGACCAAAGTCAATATAACAGCATTTAGACACAGGGCAGTGCAGCCTAGCAGCCAGTACCCAGGAGCCACCACCAGGTGGGGGCGGCCTGAGTAGGGGGGCCTAGGCTCACCCGACTTCTCCGGGCCCCTACCCAGGGCCCTAACAGTGGTGGAGTGGTCCTCCACTGGGTCAACGGGGAATCTCACCAAAACACACTGACATCACTAGGTGGGAGATACCATTCACTCACCCTCCCTGGGTCACTGGTTTCTCGAAGCCACAGTCCATGAGGTATCGGGTTCTCCGGGCTTCTCAGCCCAGATGATTCCTGGGACTCTGCTGGCCACAGACCTCCAGTCTGACTCTCAGGATCTCCGGCTCCCGCAGGCAATGGCTGGGATGGCTCTTCAGCTGGAGCCTCCACCCAAGGTCCTTCCCCTCCGGTGGCCAACCCTGAATGAGCTGAGCTGCTCCCTTTTCTACCAAGTCTCCAGTTGGAGCATACCAAGCAGGGCCGCAAGAGCGTGGCCTCTTCGGCCCAGAGAGTGGCGTTAACCCTCGCAGTACCAGTGCAGGGCAAGTGTACCCCATCATGCACACACCCCTTTAAGAGGGTGTCCAGTGGTGAAAAGAAAAAGTCCACATTTGAGTGTGCCCTACATGGTTGATGGGTGATGCTGAAGTCATTGGGCTGGAGCAATAGGTATCATCTCATAATTGAAGCATTGGTATCTTTCATGCTGTTGAGCCATCGGAGTTGTGCGTGATCTGTGACCAACTGAAAGGGGTTTCCCAGCAGGTAGTATCTTAGTGTGTCGATCACCCACTTTACCGCCAGGGCCTCCTTCTCTATAGTTGAATATCTCTGTTCTCAGGGGAAAAACTTCCAGCTCAAATAGAGGATGGGATGTTCTTCTCCCTCAATCTCCTGGGACAATACTGCTCCCAGCCTCACTTCAGATGCATCCATCTGAAGTATAAAGGGCTTAGAAAAGTCTGGGTGATACAGGACTGGTGCCCTAGTCAGTCAATCCTTTAGGTCCTGAAAGGCCCTCACATTCTGCTGACCACTGGACCTTTCCGTTGGGAGCTCTTAGTTAGGTCTGACAAGGGTGCCGTGAGCATTGGAAAAACCGGTACAAAGTAGCAGTAGTACCCTGGCAGGCCTAAAAATTGGCATACCTGCCTCTTTGCATTGGGTGTCAGGCTGTCCTGCAGAGCTTTCACCTTGTCCACAAGTGGACATAGGGTCCCTTGCCCCATGGTGTATCGCAGGTATGTTACTTCCCGTCATCCAAGGTGGCATTTGGCTGGGTTGACCGTGAGCTCGGCTTCCCCCAGGGCTTGCAGTACAGCCTTGAGGTGTCAGAGGTGTTCCTCCCACATATGACTGTACACCACTATATCGTCTATGTACTGCCGTGTACTGGCAGTGGGATTGTAATAGCTGATTCATGAGTTGTTGGAAGGTGGCAGCGGCCCCATGTAGATCAAAAAGTATGGTCACGAAGTGGCACAATCCAAATGGGGTAGGGAAGGCTGTCTTTTCACGGGAAGCCGGAGTCAAGGGGATATGCCAATACACCTTTGTCAGGTCTAGGATCAAAATGAAATTGGCATTACCCAGTCATTCGAGTAACTCATCTACCCAGGGCAAAGCATCAAATTGAGAGATCGCATTCACTTTTCGAAAGTCTATGCAGAATTGTATTGTCCCATCTGGTTTCAGGACCAGCACAATCGGACTGCTCCACTTGCCTCGCGATTCTTCTACTACGCCTATGTCCGGCATAGCCTGGAGCTCCTTCTGGACTGCATCCCACATCTTCTTTGGCAGGAACCAGTGGTTGTAATGGACCTTCTGGCCTGGAAGGGTGATGATGTGGTGACTTACCAGTCTAATCCACCCCAGGCAGATTGATAACACGGTGGAGAAGGCCTGAACTAGTTGTTGCAACTTTTCCTGTTGTCTTGGATCCAGCTCTGCCCTGATCGTGACAGGCATAGAGTCAACAATGGGCCTAGCTCTGGTTCTGGGGAATAGGGGGTGATCAGCAGCTCTTCCTGAGTTTTCCACTTCTTCAGAAGGTTCACGTGGTAAATCCGGTAGTCGTACCACATAATCCACTGGTCCTACCCTTCGGACCACTGTGAAAGGGCCCTGCCATTTTGCATGTAGCTTGGACTCGGCTGAAGATAGCAGGAGCAGGACACTGTACCCTGGTTCAAAAGCGTGTAGCGTCATCCCTCGGTTGTATTGGCGGGCTTGGGTCTGTTGTGCTTGCAATAGATTTGCCTGGGCAAATGCTCCCACCTTCTAGAGTCATTCACAGAGTGTTCACATGTTGGGAACTGATCCCATGACCTGGGATCCTTGCTCTTCCCAGGTCTCCTTCAGGAGGTCGAGGATCCCCTGGGGCTGTCTCCCATAAAGCAGTTTGAAAGGTGAGAAGCCTGGGGAGGCCTGGGGAACCTCCTGCATGGTGAACAATAAGGCTGATAGTAGCTTGTCCCAGTCTTATGGATCATCTTCTACAAATTTCCTTAGCATGGAATTCATCATCCTGTTAAAACTTTCCACCAGGCCATCTGTCTGCGGATGTTACACAGAGGTTTTAAGTGCTCGGCCATTCAACAACCAGCACAACTCCGACATCAGTTTGGACAAGACATTGGTTCCTTGGTTGGTTAGAATCTCCCTGGTATTCCCACCTGGAAGAAGATTTTCAGAAGTTCGGCAGCATGGGTAGGGGGGCCCAGGCCCACCTGACTCTACTGGGCCCCGACCTAGGGCCCTAACAGTGGCAGAGTGGCCCGCCACAGGGTCAGCGGGGAATCCAGCAGCAACACGTTGACCTCACTCAGGTGGGCGATACCACTTGCTCACCCTCCCTAAGTCACTTCCTACCAGGTTTCCCAAAGCCGCAGTCCATGGGGTATCGGGGTCCCCAGACTCCTTGAAGCGGACCTCCAGTCTGATTCTCAGGATCTCCAGCTCCCACAGGCAAGGGCTGGGACAGCTTTTCAGTTGGAGCCTCCACCAAGGTCCTTCCCCTCTGGTGGCCAGCCCTGAATGAGCTGAGCTGCTCCCTTTTATACCTAGTCTCCAGCTGGAGCATGCCCAACAGGGCCATGGGGGTTGGCTTCCTCGGCCCAGAGAGTTGTGTTAACCCTCGCAGTACCAGTGCGGGGCAAGTGCGCCCCGTCACAGGGGATTACATTTAATTTGAGCCTCCATTATGGTGGGTTTTTTTAATGTCCACACAACTTGCAGGCATTTCACTTTTGCCACTGTATCTTTTAATTTCTGTTTAACTAACTTCCTCATTTTTTGTGTAGTTAAATGTTACTGTGGTGGGCTTCTTTGGTGCGCCCCCCCCACCCCCACCCCCACCCCAAGGATGTTAAATTAATTCTATTATGGTCATTACTAAGCAGTTCAGCTATATTCACCTCTTGGACCAGATACCGTGCTCCACTTAGGACTAAATAAAAAATTGCCTCTCCTCTTGTGCGTTCCAGGACTAGCTGCTCCAAGAAGCAGACATTTATGGCGTCAAGAAACTTTATCTCTGCATCCCGTCCTGAAGTGACATGTACCCACTCAATATGGGGATAGTTGAAATCCCTCATTGTTCTTATTATTGAGTTTTCTATTGTTATAGTTTCTCTAATCTCTCTGAGCATTACACAATCACTAATCACCATTCTGGTCAGGAGGTCATTAGTATATCCTCTCTGCTATATTCTTATTATTCAAGCATGGAATTTCTATCCATAGAGATTCTATGGTACAGTTTGAGTCATTAAAAGATTTTTACTATATTTGACTCTATGCTTTCTTTCACATATAGTGCCACTCCCCCACCAGCATGACCTACCGTTATTTCTATATATTTTGTACCTTTTACTACCACCATCATGTCCTGATTATCATCGTTCCACCAAGTTTCTGTGATGCTTATCAATATCCTCATTTACTACCAGACATTCAAGTTCACTTATCTTAGTATTTAGACTTCTTGTATTTATGTACAACCACTTATTAAATTTGTCACTTTTTAGCTGCCTGACATTATGTGATGTAATTGAATGGGATTCTTTTGCATTTGACTGTTTCTCTTCAGTTCCTACCTGCACTTTATGAAGTTCTATGTTCTCCTACTTACTAGGATATAGAGAACCCCTGTTAATAGATCCTTCCCTAAGGGATGTCTCTGTCCAAACCATGTGATCCTCTGCATCTGTTGGCTTTTCCCCATTTCTTATTTTAAAAACTGCTCTACGACCTTTTTAAATGTAAATGCCACCTTTCTGATTCTATTTTGGTTTAGATACAGCCTATCCTTCCTGTACAGGCTCCTCCTTTCCCAAAAGGTTCCCCAGGTCCTAACAAATCTAAACCCCTCTTCCTCAGACCATCATCTCATCCACTCATTCAGACCCTTCAATTCTGCCTGTCTAACTGGCCCTGTGCGTGGAACTTGAATCATTTCAGACAATGCTACTATGGAGGTCCTGGACTTCAATCTCTCACCTGACAGCCTAAATTTGGCCTCCAGGACCTTTCTCCTATCTTCCCCTATGTCATTGGTACCTACTTGAACCATGACCACCAGCTCATCCCCAGCACTGCACGTGTGCCTGTCTAGATGTCTTGAGAGATCTGCAATCTTTGCACCTGGTGGGAAATTCACCATGTGGATCTCCTGGACATCACAAAAACAACTATCTATATTTCTAATAATCAAATCCCCCATTACTGTTACCTGTCTCTTCCTAATAACTGGGATTCCCTCCCCCAGAGAGGTATCCTCAGTGCAAGAGGATACCATGACATCATCTGGAGGGAGGGTCCCAACTATGGTATTGTTTCCCTCTGATCCACTTTAATGTTCCCCTTCCCTGAGACTTTCATCTTCCTCAACAGCACAGAGGCTGTCAGACTGAGGGTGGGACTGCTCTACTGTTTTCTGGAAACTGTCCTCTATGTACCTTAACTGAAGCCAAGTAAATCAAAGACAGTGTCAACATGCTTCCACTTATATCATGCTCTGAGCATCCAGGCGCTCACACCCCAAGTTGAGCCGGCCAGTTTTCTGAGCAAGTTGTTCTGAGAGCTAACTTTGACTGCTGTTTTCTTCAAGTGGTTGTGGTACGTCAATGACCTATCCAATGTCACGTTGAGGTAAATTGGGTTTAGGTCATGCTGCAGGCGTTAGCCATTTAAGAAAATATTTAACTTGTGGCTTCTGCTTGCATTATGCAGATGAAATATGCTAGAAACCATCTTGGAAAAGCTCGGCTGCAGGTGCCATCGACTACAGTAGTCTACCATGAGCTTCATATCATCATTGAGGACGGTGTCAATTTCTGAGAAGAACTGAGCTTGATAACTACAGCAGATGTCCTCAGCATAAACTTGCACAAGAGTGTTGCTGGCAAGTCATCGATGTACACACTCAGCAGTATTGGTGAAAACTGAACCTTGAGAAAGATTGTTAATCTGACACTTCCAGATTATCCAGTTGCTTAGAACATCAGCCCTTGTCCTCTGCTTTTCAACAGAGAGTATTGTGCTCCTGTCTGGTGGCATTCATTTCACATGAGGCTGGTCGACGTATAGCTCAACAAAGCTATGCACATTGTTATCGGGGCTGCCGATACTTAACATAGCACCACCCCATATTTGCCATGATGGGGACTCCAACATGCTCCTGTCCAAGATCCATGAGAACAGCGACTTGCCTCTGTAGTCAGACCTCTTCGACTACCTACCAGTTCACCAGTCTTCTATATGCCCTCTATGGTCACTTATGCCACCACAGGACATGATGGTGGAATCTGTTTGGCGTAACAAGTGGTCAGCGACAACAGTCATTAATCACTCTCTTGTCACCAACCCAACCATCTGCCCACTAGGTTTTGACCTGCCAAGGCACCTGAACCGGTTTTGAACAGGACAGGCCAATTGTGAGGCCAATCTCTTCAAATAGGGTTTCTCTAACAACCCGCAAGGTAGATGTGGTCAACTTCAAGCTATGTCACATATCCTTGATGAGTGCCCACTGACTTACTTTGATGATGGGCTACTACCTCTTCATCTGGCTGATGATGATGCTATCAAATGGATGCGCACACTGCACATACGCTGAGAGATGCTCAGAGTTTAACATCATCTTGAATGGTCAGCAGCTGGCACACAATCCAAGCCGGTGCATCTAGGGATCACCCTAGATCATATGCTTACATACAAATACCAGCTCGCTTAACAGGTTCAAAGGTGGTTTGGTTTGCTGTGCTACGACCAACCACTCCTGGGACCCCACTGTGCATCTGTGTTACTGTGAAGTGTGCTGCACACATGCTGAATGGTTGCTCTTTTTGTGTTGGGCTCCCTGGAGGTCCTATCAAGTGGAATACTGCTGATTCAGAAGCCAATGACTGGCTCAAGACTATTTTGCTGTTTTTTTGTTTGTTTCTAAATCTAGCCTTGCTTGTTTTGCCCGCTTCCACATTCTGGGGTGCAAACCAGACCAGTGAGAGGCTGTGTTACCACCTGTCCCATAACCTTGGGTGCCTCACAATGCTTTGCTGTTGTAAGCTCCCAACCTGGGCCACTCACAACTAGTATGCCAGCAAGCAGGCCACACCGAGTGTCTGTGTGCTAGACTGTTCTTGTTCAGCTGCTCTAACCCTAGCAGCCGGTCTACAGCCACACTCTGGCTTCACCAGCCATGATTAATAACTTCAGGGTGACCCCAATACACTCCCAGTCCTGGATTTTCCCCAAAACATGTATTCTGCGATATCCAGCCCTCTCCTGGACAGTTCAGATATAAAGATTCATTCCTCCTGCGATGAGTTAATATTCAACAGTTTGTTACTTTAACTAGAGTTACCAAACAATCCAGTTTAAACCCAGCACTGGTGTAGTTTCGATGAAAAATAAAATACATTTATTAACAAAGAAGATATACTTGAATTCACTTCAAATCCTAAGAGATAAAGTTAGAAATGGTGACAAGCAAATAAAAGTGAAAATGCATCTAAAAGTCTAAAACTTAATCTAGCAAATTTTGGTCAAGGCTTTGTTTAAGATGGTCTTTATCACCCACAGTCTTCCAACAAGATGGTGACTGACCAGTGATGAGCTGCCAAAATCTGAAGAACCAGTTCCTTCAGTCGCTCTGGGTCTTCTTGGCGGCACTTCAGTGGCGAGTCCTTCACTCACTCCGGGTCTTCTGCAGCATTGAAGTACCCGCCGCCGAAGTGCTGCCAAAGACCCAGAGTGAGTAACCGCCCACTGCTGAAGTGCCGCCGAAGACCCAGAGCGCCGCCAGGTGAGTGAAAATTAAATAGGGATTCTCAGCCAGGGGAGCCTCCCCAGCCGGGAGCTCAGGCGGGCCGGACAGGATAGTCATGCGGGCCAGATGTGGCCCGCGGGCCGGAGTTTGCCCACCCCTGTAACAACCGGTTCTAAATCGGCTTCAAAATTTAACAACCGACTCGTGCAAACCGGCTCCAGCTCACCACTGTGACTTACCCTTTCCTTGGTCAGGATGTCTCACAGAGGCCCAAAGGTGTTGGTGCCTTTTGTCTTCTTAGGTAAAAGAAATTAAGGGGCAGACACTCCAAGTTCTTTTATAGTCCAGTGAACCTTTGATGTAGATACTTCAGTAGGTTACCCCAGAAGTTTATCCAAGCAGTGAGGAAGGTGATACGGAGTATGGAAAATGTAACTGATGCTCTTTCTTCCTCCACGTGCCTTTGCTAAAATGCAAATTGTTCTGTTTCCTGCCAGCATCTCTCCCTGCTGTTTTGAGGACCCTGTTTACTACTTATACGTAAATAGAGCCAACATACATTCCTTTGTGTAGGTTAGGCCTGTTTAACAACTTTTGCCTAGGCAGGGCTGTCTGGTTTTGAACATGTCCTAATATCATCATACAGGGGAAATTCACAACTTTATGTATAATGTTGCTACATCATTTCACCAGGATAGGTGAGTTTTGACCAGTGAGTTATTAGTCTTCAAAGGATACCTCAACAAGGCATATTTTATGCAAAGATTTTTACACTGGTGTGTAGGGTGTGAATATGCGGATGCTTTCAGTCACATCCATGCACAATCACTACATATAAAAGATTAATTCTTTCTGGTTGAAGAAACACTCAAGTTAGTTTTCATCCTGTTTTCTTTGCAGTGATTACAATATAATCATGTTGAAGCTTTAAATGGAAGTCTATTTCCTTACCAGAATTCGTTTCCCTTAAAAGATATGCACACTGGTACTAGTTTGTTTTTGTAGGGTTGTTCAAAAGTGCTGGCATGCCAGCAATGAAGTTTGTTTGCTTTCAGAAATAAAGAACATCTGTTCTAAAATTAAAAAAAAATAACCCATATACACACACTTATAATTACATAGGATTTGAAACAAAATAGGTTATATGTGGATGAGAGGATGGGTGCAGAGATGAGGGATGTGGCTGGGTCAAGACTTAATAGATTGGGGGATGAGAGAAGGGAAAGACTGAGGGGATACTTAAGGAGAGAGTAATAGTAACAGCTGGAGTGACAAGTTAAGTGGATTTGGAAAAAGAGAGTGAGATCTATGGCTTTTTCCAAACCCCAGCCATTGATGGTTGTGAGAGAACTGAATAACTTGTGATCTTTAAGCAGGGGAAGCAAATACAAGCTTTCAATCCCAGTGATTTGTTTGCATCAGTTACATTTTCCAAATTAATTTTTAAAAATGGCTAGACACTTACTTTTAAAAAACAAAACAAAAGCAGAGATTCTCCTTTCTATTTCTTGGCCCCACATATTAGATACCCCAAAGGCTGACTGCCTGGCTCCATTCTCCAGTAGAGGCCTGTGATGGATGCTTCATCGCTGTGACATAATACCTACTGGGACCAATATGTGGGACTAGACATCAAAGAAGCTAAAAAAGAAAGGTAGGGGCTTTAAGCAAATCATTTTCTATTGGCATAGTTATTTAGGGGGCATTTTGCAAATAGTTCTAAAGGTGAAGGAATTCAGTTACATTCTTGTGGAGGTTACCTTTAAACCTCATAGCTCCCACAGGCCAGCAACTCTGAGTATCAGATCAATGTTTTAAGCTTTGAGTCCTGTGACACACAAACCTTCTGAAAACTTAGCAAAAAAAAAAAAAGAATGTAAAAGCTTTGTTGCTGAGGCACAGAAGATTCAATAGATCCTGAAAAAACAAACAAAAACACCATCACCACCAACACTCAGAATGTCATTTTACTTGTATTGTTTATATGATCAAAATGAATACCTTGCAGAGTGTACACTTCATGAGATTTTGGACTAAATAGCTTCAAGGAAAATGTTTATTTTATAAGATGAATTAAAAATCAAGTATCTCAAACTATTTCGAGCCTCTTTTTAGAACGTGTTCAAGGGAAAATGTCTCTAGACATCTCTCATGTTGGCTCAGTGGTGCCTCTCCCCTCTGCTCCCCCATTTGTGTTTCCTAATGAATGGAAAATTCAAATTAAATTTTAAATATTACAGCACAATGGACTGGGAGGTGGTCACTGAAATTTTTAAAAAAATGGAATAACTGCGTGCAGAAATGCAATACGTCTTCCAGAACTGCATATGTTAGCTCCCAAGTGACAGCTAAGGGGCATGGATAAGTTAAAATACTTAAGACAAAATATATCACAGAGCCATTAAAAATTAGAGATGGAAAAATCCTATTAGATCATTTAGTCCACCACCCTGCCGATGCAGGATGTTTCCTTCAGTGTGTTCTCCAGTGCTTTGTTCAATTGTGTTTTAAATGACGGGGGGGAAAAAGAGACTTTAGTTCATCAGTCTTGAATGTTTTTACATTTAGAATGCACTGTAATGAAGATGTTGCTGAATAGATTTAATGAATTCCTTCTGTATGTTACTAAGAACACAAGATTATATAAAGTGAAAAGCATGCTTAAAATATAATATACACTCATTGTTTATGTTATTTCCCTTTTACATTTCTCTCACCTTGCAAAATAAATAGATTAGTCAGTTTTATTTCCAGTCTGTTTCACTTTCTAGTTCTCATGCACGAGCACAGCCCTGCAACAACTGCATAGGATTTTTAGTTATTTATTTCTATTGGAATTCTTAAAACGTTACATGAAAATATTTTGGTTTGTATCCGTTTCAGTAAACCTTTTTAGCTTTAAAACCTAAATTTGAGCCCAAATGTGAATGTATACTGTCCTTTTAAAACAGGAAGTGGGAAAAATATTGTCCTTCTTCTGATCTGAGTCCCATGTGTCCCTGACATAAAAAAGGGAACAATAGCATCAGGTTGCAGGGCTCAGAATAACATCCCCCACACAATGAAACTCTGCCTACAAAATAAAATATAAAGAGTATATTTCAATCAGTGAAAAGCAGTTGCTACAGTGCATGAATATTTACTGTTCTCTTTCTCTCTGATTCTCAGGTTGGTTCAAGTTTTTTCAGAGTTTTTTTTTTCTAAATAACTCTTACCAAACAATATAAAACACAACATATTTAAGTATATTTTCCCTTCAATTCAAGCTTTTTGCTACAATCTGGGAAAATGTGTTACAGTATTTTGCCCTTTTCCAAAATTTTGCCAGCCAAATTCGTAGCAGAAAAGTTGTATTCGCTGGTGAAAATGGAGATGATTTAATCTGAATGAAATTTGCAAATATCCATAAAAATTCCAAATTTGCAGATGAATGCATGTGAAAATGTCACATTTTGCATGAATGCTCATAAAGACAAAACTAATGGCTTGATACACCTCTATATAGAAATAGAGTGAATAATACCATACATCTCTTTTTCTATTCTGCTTTCCCTGATTTCAGCACTGAAGAAACATTTAGCAGCTGAGAGCCTAGACTATTTCTGCTGCTATATTCTTGGCAAGATTTCTCATCTGTTCTTCACTTCCAAAGATAATGTCACATTATAGAAAATAAATAAAAAATCAAATATATAAGAAAAATGAGCTGCTACAACTTTTTTCAACACGTGCAATAATTCGAAAAACCACACGGTGGCACTAGCTTTCTTCAGGTGAAGTACAAACAAGGAATAAAGGATGGTCTTCCATAGCGGTACTGAGGTGAAATAGCCGTAAACAAATACTGAGTTTGCCCACAATGAAAGGCGAGGGACCATTGCATTAATATCACGTGCTCCACCAGAGGCCAGTGTTGTAGTGGTAACTTTATACTTAGAAATACTTTATACTGTGAACAGCACATTGAGGTTTTCTAGGACCATAATTTACTAGATGGTCACAGCTCATTTAAAGAACAGTGGTATATTGCACAAACAAACATTCTCCTGCTATTCACAGATCTGCTACAATAACATAAATGTCCATTTAGTCTGAAAAGGGGCCAAAAATGGCATTGCATGGGTTCCATCTTTATTGACTTAGGCTTTGTCTACACTGGCAACTGAAGGATAAAACTTTTGTTGTTCAGAGGTTTAAAAAAAAAAAACACCGAACCCCAAAAGACAAAAAGTGTTGTCGACTAAAAGCGCCGGTGTGAACGGCGCTTTGTCATCAGGAGCACATTCCTGCCGACAAAGCTACTGCTACGCTGCTCATTGGAGGTGGAAGTTTTTTGTCAGCAGGAGACAAACAGCAGCTACACTTGTGTGCCTTTAAGCGGCATGGCTGCAGAGGCACAGCCGCGTTGCTAAAAGCTGCGTAGTATAGACAAAGCCTAAATGGTTTCCACTGAGGGGGAGGGAGGGAAGTCAGCTTGCGAGCAGGGAAAAAAAAAAAGTTTTTTTTTCTAAATGCCGGCCCTGCATACTCATCCTGGGATCTAGTAATAAAGCTGGGTCTCCTGCATCAGCACCACTTAGGGCTGGTCTACACTGGGAGGGGGATTGATCTAAGTTACACAACTTCAGCTATGTAAATAACGTAGGTGAAGTCGACGTATTTAGACCTACTCACCGCAGTGTCTTCACTACGGTGAGTCAACTGCTGCCACTCCCCGTCAACTCTGCCGGCACGTCTCACGGCTCTGGAGTACAGGTCGACGAGAGGGTGCTCGGGGGTTGATTTATCATGTCTAGACTAGACACGATAAATCGACCCCCACTCGATCGATCACTGCCCACTGATCCGGCCGATAGCATAGACATACTCTCAGAGAGATTTGGCAAGATAAATTACGCTTTCAGTTACACTTTTTCCCCATGTTAAGTATCCTCACACTTTCTTGTCAACTGTCTAAATGGGCCATCTTGATTATCACTACAAAAGTTTTTTTTCTCCTGCTGCTAATAGCTCATCTTAATTAATTAGCCTCTTACAGTTTCCATGGCAACTTCCACCTTCTCTGTATGTATATATATATATCTTCTTACCATATGTTCCATTCTATACATCCGATGAAGTAAGCTGTAGCCCATGAAAGCTTATGCGCTAATAAATTTATTAGTCTCTAAGGTGCCACAGGTACTCTGGTTCTTTTTGCGGATACAGACCAACACGCTACTACTCTGAAAAAAGCACATTGTAGCTTGTAGAATCCTCATTACTGGTGATGTATGAGCCAGAAAGAACCTAGCTTCAAACTCAGAGCACAGGCTGAGTCTTTCAGGACTGTCAGTTACAAAAGACTTCTGAGTAGACTGTGTTTACTAGTAAACTGAGCAAACATGCTATTGAACCATTGAAACACAATAGATATGGAGCATGTCTGTGTCTTCAATTAAGCCCTTTAAAACAAGCAAACATTTATATTAACAGTTTTCAAGGCCAGAAGGGACCGTTGTGATCATCTAGTCTGATCTTCTGTATAACATAGAACTTCCCCCAAAATAATTCCTGGAGCATCTTTTAGAAACACATCCAACCTTGATTTAAAAGTTGTCAGTGATAGAGATTCCACCACAGCCCTTGGTAAACTGCTCCAATGATTAATTACCCTCACTGTCAAAAATTTACACATACTTCAACAGAAATCGTATCCCCTATTAGAAATATATCAGCACAATCCTGAGATGTGCTGAGTACCGTTAATCCCTACAGAAGTGGATGGGTATTGAGAGCACCCAGAACTTTGCAGGCTCAAGGACACTGATCTCACGAGAAGGTGTAGTCCTTTTACAAAATGTTGCTTTAAATATGTGAGCTTTCTAAGCCTGTAAGGCCTCCAGACACCTGCAGGCTTTAGCTCAACTGCAGAATGCATCCACTCTGCACGAAGCAGTCTGCTATGTGCACACAAAACCTGGGATCATCTATCTGCTTCTGGCTCCCTGTTCATCTCTGAACATTAGTGATAATCTTCAAATACCTACATGTTTTGGGAACTGGTTATTTAAAAGCCGTTCCTTGTCCTATAGCCCCTCTCAGCAACGTAGACTGGCTGGGAGACACTTGCTGTCAGTAACGGTGCTTGAAATATCTAGGGCCAGCAACAGACTCTCTCTCTTCTCTTGAGTTACTACTAAAGCTAGAGCTGGTGGAGTTCCAGGACATGATTTAAGATGCATTTATGTGATTTGGCTTCTCTTTGATTGTTTTGTTCCCTGACAAAAGGACAGCAGCAGGGCTATAATTAATGCTACCCTCTGTGGGTATCTTTATTTAATTAGTACTGTTGAATTTTATAGCTAAGGGGCAACCCCCTTATCCCCTCTTTCATGTGTGCAAAGTGTCCCATACACAGTAGAAGCAGCATATTACTGAGAGGCAGGCTTTGAGAGTACACAGGGTTGTGCATTCCCCTTGAAACCACAGAGACCAGTTCCATTGGAGCTCTTTATGACTGCACACAGAGGCTCTTTGGAGGCAGGACTAGTGGATCCATCCCTTTATGGAATCAGTGTCTATTGTTCCTTGGAGATTAGGTCCATGAGAGCTAAAGGCACTTCTCCAACCTTTATGCTGAAGTACCAGCTCCAGAGCAGATTCTCTGCCTGGAATAGAGGATTCCTTCTGCTCCTACCCCTTCCACGCAGGGTGATCCCCAGAGCTCAGTCTGGGCACTGGGAAGAGGACATTTTTTTAAGTGCCCAATCAGCATGGTAACAGGAGCTCTACGGATCATTAAAATAAACAGTAAAATAAATTTTTGGCATACATTAAGATTCCAAAGTGTATAATTTCCCCATTCAGTGTGGCCTCAGTAACACAGTAGTCTCTGTAAGCATGCAGAGCTCCAGCATGGCATCAGTGTTGTCAGACAAAGCCCAGTGCCAGAATAAAATGCGGAAATAAATAAATGCTTTTTTAAAAGTTAATTAGAGATGTTGGCTATTTTATCACTTCAGTTTCCTTTACATCAAGCCAACTTTCTCTAAAAGGTATTTATTCTGTTCTGGTTGAAAACCACAGATTTTGCTCAAGCACACCAATTCCTTTTATTCTAAAACAAAATCCTACAATGCAAGACTTAAAAAAAGGGGTAGTGCTTCTCCATCTGGCAGATGATCCTCTGAACTGGAAAAGAAGATGTGCAAGCTTATGCTATTAAACTTTCAAGTTCAAATGAAATCCAGCTGGTTAAGATCCATGAGCACTCTTGCAGTTTTACTGCTCTCACTATGTATATTTCTAATCCCTTTATTTTTGTTTTCTTTAATTGTTGGGGCCTGAGATCATAAACGCCTTAGTGTTTCAAATCTGAAGCATAGCTCTTGGTAATTTGTTCTAATCAACTGTAGTAAGAAATGTCTGCTCCATAACCTTGAATGTTTTTTTTATTCCCCTGACAATAGAAAATACTCCTTGCAAAAAATAAACATCTGGTTTGAATTGAACATCAAATTGCAGTTACTTTAAGTGCCAACTATTAAGTTACCTCAAATGTTTTATGTTTTAACATGATTTTTCAAGACAGCTAAATTTTTTACTGAAGCACAAATGTACATGTAAAATGACTTTAGAATGTTAATTCCCTGAAGAACACTTTTTTTCCCCTATGCAATATAACTTGGTCACTTTTTCGAGGCCTCCACATACAAAACATTATTATTCACAAAGGTTTATTAACATAACTAAATACACACTAAGTTACTCACAGAAAAAAACTGTCATCTGAAACTCACTTGGGCCCTGATTCTGCAATGCAGAAGGACTGCTGCATCTGTGTGGAATCCCACTGAATTAAATCTGTGTGTTACAAGTGGCAGCATTGGGGCCTAGATTTTGACCATAAAGGTAAACGCTAAAACCCAAATTCAAGAATTTCTCTCAACAGCCACCCCCAACTTCTTCCCTAGTGAGGTCTTCTGGCGTGGAGAGCCATCGTGCAATTTTCATTACAATGTTGCCAATTCTTGCAATTTTATTGCAAATCTCACAATATTTGGTGTTTTTTAAAGATCCAGCTCCTGGAGTCATAGGATTATGTAATAATCTTAGAGGTTTTGTTTTTTAAGTATGTTTCTAGGCTTCAGGTTTTCAAACATTTCTCAGCAACCAGGAACTGTAAAGACTCAAAAAATCAGAAGGCAAATAAAGAGAATCCCAAATCTGTTATTGTTTTTTTAAAAAATTTCATTGTTTTTAGACCTCCCCAGATTATGAGATTGGTTTAACTCGTGATTTTTGTGTGCTTTGGATTGGCAATACTGCTAAAGCTTCAGAGGATTTAAAGTGGATGTCTCACTCATTGTCAGAGGATTATAAAAGGGCTTTCTTGTAAATAAGAACCAGGCCCCAGAGTCCTTCTATCCCCCTCACTCCTACATATACAGGAACCACTTTACTCACCAATACAATCACTTCTAAAGTTAAATAGGGCAACTAAAAGACTTAACAATACTATACAACAGTTTGGGAGAGGAAGTGACAAAGAATCCAAGTGAAACTGCACAGGGAATTGAGTAAGAAAAGTGGTTATAACTACAGCTGGGCAAATTATCCACAGTTGTATTGGTGACTTCTAAATAGGATGCTCCTTGGAGGTTTTATACAAATAAGCGTTCCCAGAAAGTGAACATAGTTTTTGCAATTATAAAAAAATTAGTTCAGGGAAGAAGCAGTAGTCCATAAGGTTAGGTCATCCAATCAAGGAACAAAAAATCCCAGCTGATTTTAATGCTAACACTTGAATATCGAATCATGAATACAGCAATGTAGCAACCAATCTGTGAGCACTCCACAGGGTGAAATTTGGCCACAACAAACTTCCATTGAATGATTTAAAATTGCAGTCTGTTCATGGACAGTTCACAAAGCAGACATAAAGGCTGAATTTACTGAATATGTTGCTTGTTGCAAGTTGCCACTCCAGTTATAACAATCATCCGGGTTGGAATTCAGCAAAGACAGTGAAGGTAGCAGCCCTATTCGTGCACAAAATATTATGAGATCCTTAAGGCACACAAGTGATGGAGGACTTTTGTTTTTTATCTCAGCCAAAAGATAGAACTTGTAGCAGCACTTACACTGATGTATTAATTCAGAGGAAAAAGCAGCACCCTCTGAACCATCAACAGTTCCTGTAACAACATAAGATTTTCCTTGGAGGTCTGTCAGTTACCAGCCTTGACTCTATTTAGACTATGATCTCACAAGCTGAAGTGGAACTGCCTCAGATACTACTTTTACATTATGAATGACCCAGGCTGAAACACATATAAGTCTGCTTATCATTAACCTATCTTGCATAACTTCCTTACTGACAACATGCAAAGACACTTCAGTGTATGTTAGATATGAGTAAATTGTGTTGGCAGAAAACATGGCTAAAAATATATTTAAAACATTTAAAGCACATTGGGAAAAAATGGCATCATGGCACTTGGATCTTCAAGAAGTACTGGATGAGCATTTTAAACCAAAATTACAGCTACAGTAATGGAACTGTTTTAAAGAAGAACTACACACTGTGAAAATGCTGAGTGGATTGTTAAATCCTGGAGATATCTCCTTGAATTTTGACTCATCTGGTCTTTGGCACAGCCGAAGAAAAGATTGACCTGAGAGAATCCATCCCAGGCTGTCAATCAAGTTCACAGCATTCTGAGAGAGGATCTGGGAACTTTGTAAGTGCTGTGTGAATACTCAGACTGAGACATGCTTAATAAAGTTTGTAATGATTTACCTCACTGTAGCTCAGCAAAGCAGAAAAATATATTCCCAAATCGCCATTCAAATGTCAAAGCTATTTTTGAACAAACAGAAACAGCAATTTTTTCATGTCCACTTTCTGTGACCATTCAGCTACTTGACTAACATGAATACTCTCAGAAAAACAAAAAATAAATACATAAATAGAAACAATACCACCCCACTCTCACTTTTAAGCTCAAATGCTTCATTATTCACTGTAGGTAGCACTGGTGCACATCACAGTTTACACTGAAGCACCACAGCTCCACGAATGCAAATCCCATGTGTGTAGCTATTACCAGTGGCTAAAAGTCCCAATGTACACAGATCAGACCCTAAGGCACTTTCCAGTTTTAAGAGATTTTCATGTACGGTTGGAAGGTCAGGAACAGAGAGTTAGTGGATGTTAGAGTTAGTGAACAGGAAGGTCAGGAACAGAGAGTTAGTGGAGAGCAGGGTGTGCAAAAGAGAGAAAGCCAGTGAGGGAAGAGTGGAAAGAAACCTGGGGAGAAAAGTGGACAGAAAAGGTAAAAGGAAGAGAAAACAGAGAGAACCAGAAGAAAAATAGAGGAAAGATGTGGGGGAGTAAAAACCAAATGACAACAGAGGAAAAATGGAGCTGATGTCATTTCCTTGGGAAATAAAATGACCCCAAAACCATAGAGGAATGTTCAGGGGAGGATCTCAGACTATCTTCTGTCACCCATGATATGGGATTCTAAACCTTCATCAAATTCAACTATTGTCTCAGACACTTCGTATTCCTCTTTCCCCTCACCCCAATAGTTTGTTCAGAATCAGCTGTATCCAAGCTTTTCCAAATTTGGGGGTGTTCAAGATCTAGCGTTTTGGTTCATGTTCATGCCCGGTTGCTGCTATGCTTGGTGTTTATTAGATTGTAACGGAGATTGTGCTGTGCCTGAAGCTAATGGCCAGGCAGTTAAATGGACTTGTCCAGCGGGCAAAGTGCTCCTTTCCCTAGCCCTTCCCTGAGTTAGAACTTGCTACAGGTACATCCTGCACATCACCACAGCTCAAACGAGGAACCCCCATGTCTAAAGGCAGCAGCTTTTTCACATCTGTAGGAGGGTGGTCACCTGCTCCAGCCTTAAAGGGCTTAAAACAGCCCAGGAGAGGGCTGTGGCTGGGAGCAAGCAGTTCCCAGGCTGATGGGGGAAGCAGACTCAGCTGTGGCCAAGCCCCAATCAGGGCTCAGCTGGCCCTCATAAGAGGGCAGTGGGCCACAAGCAGACAGAGACATCCTGTCTGCCTTTAGAGAGAGAAGGGCTTGTACTGCTGGGGAGTATACCTGGGTACCTAAGGTGAAGCAGGGCTGGGGAAGGCCAGAGGAGCTGGGAGGCTCCAGATAGCCTAAGATAGGTACTGGGGCAGCCCGTGGGTAGACAGAGGCAGCAGGTCCAAGCCCCCCTTGCCTGTGATGATTGGCTTATACACCACAGTCTGCCCCAGAGTGTGGGGGCTCAATGGTGACTGGCAGTAGCCCAAGACTGAGGTGGGGATAGTGGTTGGGGGTTCCCTGGGGAGGGGAGACCCAGGGACTGTGGGGTACTGCCAGGGGGCAGCACCCAAGAGAAAGGGGGGCCAGTGGCAAGTGGGATGTTGGCCTGCAGAGGGTGGTCTGATGGCTGGTGAGCTAATTCCTGAGATGATTAGCAGGAGGTGCTGCAGGGGTGAGTTGCTGCATTGTTATGTCTCTCTGAGCAAGCAGCAATGCTAAATTTCTCTCTGCTGGGAGTTACTCAGATGCACTGACGGAAAAGACTTCAGGAAGAGCAAAAAAGAGAGGTAAAATGCTCTACCCTCTCCTGGGTAGCAACACAACCACTTCCTAGCAGGGTTTCTGTAACCTTCCATGCTTCTTGGGTGAGAAGTTAGGATGATAATCAATTCTTATTCTTTCAACATATTCTCCCCCTCAATTCCCCACATCCTAGTATCTCACTTCTAGAAGAAAGAGCAACTTCTCTCTGAGCCTGTCCATGTTTTCTAATGTTTATCTTAGGACTCTCAGTCAGCATTATTTCTATGCCCTTGGGAGGCATACATCTTGCTCGCTGATGCAGGTTTCCTGTGAGTCAGGGCAGCTTTTAAATAACCAACTTTTTTTAATAACTGTAGGATGATTGGGGGGTACATTTTTACAGCTATCAATGGCTTATTACATTGCCAGCAACAACTCTAAAAAATCAGCTTCTCACCCGTCATAGGGTGGTCAGAACCTGGTGTCCAAAGGGATGCACTGAGCTATGCTCAGGGCAGAATGACCAATCCTGAAACCAACAACATGAGTGCTCGTTTACAAAGGGTGGAGCAAAAGGAGGAAGTTGTGCTACTGGGCTTGTCTACACTACCACTTAAACTGATGTAACTTACATTGCTCAGAAGTGTGGGAAAAGCCATCCCCCTGAGTGATGTAAGTTCCATCGACTTAAAGCAGTGTCCACGCAGAGATGCTCTCCCGCCGACAAAGCTTCCACCTCACATTGAGGTGGAGTAATTATGCAGCTGTGAGGATGTAGTCAAGTAGTGTAGACTAGCCCACCACACTACACCAGCTGAGCATTTGAATAGACTGGTCTTGCACATTTTTACCATTATTATGAAATTAGTGGACAGGAAAGGTGAAAGCAAGAGAAACTGGGCAGGTGAGATAGTGATATGGACATGCCCTTCACATTGGAGAGGGGAAAGAAAAAGCTACATAATCTCTTGTGTTGCCTCCGGCAACCCAACCCGCAGGTGCAGGGATGGAAGGAAAGAAATGAAATGCTCTTATTCCTTCCTCTTGGGAAAGAAAGATGAGAGCCCTCACCAGCAGCCAGGCAGGAGAAAGGAGGAACAATCCAATAGGCCAGGACAGCCCAATGCACACCTCTCAAACCCAATCAAAGAATTATAGTACTTTCACCATGCTGTAATCACTGTTTTCACAGAGTCTGACTCTGCAGTTTCTTCTCCAGGCCTTCCTCTCATCCTTCCCACCCACTGGCTAGAACACATCTCCTCTGCTGTGCATGGTCTTTCTTGGTGCTACAGTTCCTCCTATGGCTTGCTGCCCAGTCCCATTGTTAGGTATACAAATGTTGGTGTTCATTAAAATACCTAATTAAACATATTAATGTATTTTTGAAGTAATGTTAAGTAAATTACTGGCTTCAATAGAATTTAATATGGAGTATATGAACTATGACCCTTGGACTCCATCTTTGTAAGCAAACTTGTTTACAACTTAGACACTGAAGTCCTCTGGCTCAAACCAGACTGAACCAGTTTTTTGCACCAGAGTCAACATTCTATTCCCTCAAAACTTTTCCCGCCTTAGAGAATATATAAGATCTTGCTCAGTGCCTGCGTGGTGCTGCCCATTCCTGCAGCAGCACATACACAGTTGGGTCTGCCCAACTCTCCAAAGCTAGAGAGAAGAGTACCATCTATCCCACAGCAAGGTCGAGAAAGGAGAGGCCTGTCATCACGATCCCTGCCACAGCGAACCGAATTCATTTTACCTGTGGAGGGTCCTGCTTTCCTGGTGTCCATCATCCCAGAGGGTCTCCCCACCTGCAACAAAATCCAGCAATCGTTGGGACTCCCCAGCAGCCCTCCTCAAAGGCTTCCAATTAGCCAGAGAGTACACGGTCCTGGGCCTCACGTCCGTTCATAGTGTCCACTGCGCCTAAATAATAGGAAAGGTTTCTGTATTGGGATTTCATGTATTGTTTTTCTGAATGCCAAGGGAGGTTTTGTGGGTCTGAGCTTCAAGCTCCTAGAGCCAGTCACTGAATCACTGTACGGTTAAGTTTGTGTTTCTCCTCCCCCCGCCCCATTTTCCCAGTTTTCTGTACCTTTACCCTTGATACACTTACTTTTGTTTGCACCATATTACCTTGTCTTTTCTTCATTTTTATTACATCACACAGGGAGGGAGGAACAGACAGCTTATTGTAAGCTAAATCCACCAGTGACAGATATGGAAGGGAGTCAAGTCTGCCCTTCTGAGAAAAGGGGCTTTCCTTTTATCTCCCCTCTACCATTTCTAAGTCTTCCTTTCTGAAGCGTTGCCTTATTCCCCTTGAGGTAACACCATGTGCCAGCAAACCATCTTTTCCTCAGACATCCTTTGCTGCCCTCTCCTCTTCTGGCTATTTGGCTAGCTCTCCAAGCCCAGCCTTTCAAAAATCACTATGGCCTGGACCCTGGCTTTGTGGGCCTGTTGTTATCCTCTTCAAGAGGGTGGGATGAGATTACATGCTCTCTTCCTCCTGCCTTTCCCTAGACTGGGTTACCAGAGGCCCTGTGAGAGGCTAGGAGCATCTTTTTCTCTCCCTTTTGCAGGAGTGGGACTCAGCAGCAGCTTCCATAGGACTGGGGGCATTTGCTTACTTCTCCACCCTTTGTCTAATACAGCTGGAAGCACTGCTGTGATTGGCATTCCCTTAAACTCAGACCCAAACAAGCAGAACACTGATTCATGACCTCTACCAGCAGGCCCCTCAGCGTGGGCTGCAAATACAGTACTGGCAACAGTGCTCTCACTTTCTGCATGCATCAAGCCTCCACAAGGCAGCTGTGAAGAAAGCCACGAAATTAACCCAACACAGTAAATTCAGCAGCCGACATACTGCATTCATGAAATAATGAATCTGTACACAAGACAAACAAGTTAACATCCTCCATGGGCACAAATGCAAAAATATTGTCACATAGATATTTTTCTTGCTGAGCAGTAGTGTGCAAAATTAACATGAAAATAGAGAAACAAGTGTTCCCATTGTATTATTTACTGATCATTTGCTTTTCCTTCTCACCCTCTTTTTCCATTGCCTGGCAGGCTGCTCTTTGTCATGAGAATCAAGACAAAGATGCTATTAAGAGACATACAAACCTAGAAAGATACCTGGGGGGTTTCCTCACAGTTAGCTCTCCTTTGATTGCTGGATTCTTCTGAAGTTAATTACATTGACTCAACATGTTTCTGCTAGAAATGTTGCTCTGCTTTACTGTTTCCCATGGCCTCATGAAGGATGTGTGATTGCCAAGTGTTTTTCCATTTTGTTTCATCCAATACAAAAGGATCACCTCAAGTATCCTTTTGTTATTATCTCTAGCTCTGAGCTCTGTATACAATAGGCAGCAACTCCAAGAAGGATGCATGTTGCTAAATTACTGAAATGTTAGTTCACAGGGATGCAAGCAGATGTTTCCTTTTGGTAGCCTCATTTTCCATGTGATAATCCAAGATATATACTAGACCTAGCTGAATCAGATTAATGTTCCAGAGACTAATTAATTTCACAGTGTGTCACAGATAATGAAAGCATATCCTCTCATTTACAGGAAAGAAACCAATAACCGGTCTGTTTAAATCTGCTCTTTTTTTTTTTTTTAAAGTAGACTATCATTCCTTCCTAACACACAGTAATTACTCTGTAAATAAAGCAGGGAATTAGAAAGAATGGGCCAGACTCAGTCTTGATATAATTCCACTGAAATTAGCAAAAGTTGGTTTGCTTTTGAAGTCAATAGTGCTACCCCAGGGATGAATTTAGCCTAATGTTATGTTGATTAACTAAATTACTAAAAGTAACCATTTAATTTGGCGTATAAACAGTTACATCATGTTTTTATGTCTATTCCACTCCTCCAGTCTAATTTGTTTGATAATATAAACAGTCTCAACTACACTACAGCTGCCAGTTCTCCAAAACAGTCTCTTTTACTCAGTGATATATTGCCCACCATTTAAAATTACTTAAACTTATAAAGTCATCTTTGAGTAGTTTGGGAGTTCCCTTCCTGAGGAAAATACATGTAATTTGGTCTATTTCAGATTAAAATATTTGCTTCTTGGAAGTACATCTTTATAAATCAAGGACAAAATCATCCATGGAAGAGATGTGTTAGCACTATCCAGAGAAGATCCCCTCTGCTCTGTTCTTGTCTTTAGTTCACAATTTCAAATTTGGTGACAATCTATACCTCCAGACCAGTGGCACCACTATGGGCACCCACATGACCCCACAATATGCCAACATTTTTATGGCTGACCTGGAATAATGCTTCCTCAGCTCTTGTCCACTCACACCCCTTCTCTACCTACATTACATTGATGACATCTTCATCATCTGGACCCATAGGAAGGAAACCCTGGAAGAATTCCACCACAATTTCAACAGCTTCCACCCCACCATCAACCTCAGCCTGGACCAACCTACAAGGGAAGTCCACTTCCTAGACACCATGGTGCAAATTAGTGCCTGTAACGTTAACATCACCCTATACCAAAAACCCACTGACCGCTATGCCTACCTTCATGCCTCCAGCTTCCATCCCGGACACTCCACACGATCCATTGTCTACAGCCAAGCACTGAGGTACAACCGCATTTGGTCCAACCCCTTAGACAGACACCAACATCTACAAGATCTTCACCAAGCATTCTCAAAACTCTGATGCCCACACAAGGAAATAAGGAAACAAATCAACAGAGCCAGATGTGTACCCAGAAGCCTCCTGTTGCAAGACAAGCCCAAGAAAGAAACCAACAGAACTCCACTGGCCATCACATACAGTCCTCAGCTAAAACCTCTCCAACGCATCATCCGTGATCTACAACTCATCCTGGACAACAGTCCTTCACTTTCACTGGCCTTGGGAGGCAGGCCTGTCCTCACCCACAGACAACCTGAAGCATATTCTCACCAGCAACTACACACTGCACCATAGTGTAACTAACTCAGGAACCAATCCATGCAACAAACCGCGATGCCAACTCTGCCCACATATCAACACCATCACAGGACCTAACCAGATCAGCCACACCATCACCGGTTCATTCACCTGCATGTCCACCAATGTAATATACGCCATCATGTGCCAGCAATGCCCCCCTGCTATATACATCGGACAAACTGGACAGTTCCTACATAAAAGGATAAATGGACACAAATCAGATCTTAGGAATGGCAATATACAAAAACCTGTAGGAGAATACTTCAACCTCACTGGACACACAATAGCAGATTTAAAGGTAGCCATCCTTCAGCAAAAAAAGTTACAACCAGACTTCAAAAAGAAACTGCTGAGCTTCAGGTCATTTGCAAATTTGACACTATCAAAGTGTCTATTAAACAAAGACTGTGAATGGCTAGCCAAGTACAAAAGCAGTTCCTCCTCCCTTGGTGTTCACACTTCAACTGCTAGAAGACGGCCTCATCCTCCCTGATTGAACTAGCCTCGTTACCCCTAGCCTGATTCTTGCTTGCATATTTATACCTGCCTCTGGAAACTTCCACTACATGCATCCGACGAAGTGGGTATTCCCCCATGAAAGCTTGTGCTCCAATACGTCTGTTAGTCTATAAGGTGCCACAGGACTCTTTGCCACTTTTACAGATCCAGACTAACACGGCCACCCCTCTGATGCTCCACATACTGAGTTTCCTTTTAGCAGTTAACAGAGAAGATATAAATTGTGTGGTTTTGACCATGTTGTGTCAAAATTGTACATTGTAATTGCCTCCAAAGGTCATTTTAAGACCGAGACAGCATTTTCCTAAAGAAAGGCATAATACTCTAACTGTACAGGTATAAGTGTTTAAAAGCTGAATGTGGTAGAAAAGTAGGGAGAATGGTAGGGAACAAAAGTGGGATTGGGGTGCAGGGGAACATGGGGCAATCCTAGGTGTGCATAAAGGAGTGGGATATTGCAAGGAGGAGAAATGGAGCACTCTGGGAGAAGGAATGCAGCCCTGCAGGGGAGCAGGAAGGGAAACAGCTGAATGCAATGGTAGACATCAGGTCTCCGTGATAGGATGTAATGGATTTTGAACTGCTCTGTAATAGTTTATGAATAATGTACATTGGCCTGGTAATTTGGATTTTTACTGTATGAATATATTAGCTTAGCTCCATGTGGGGCTGACTGAAAAATAGGCAGGAAAAGAAGGACTTAAGATAGATACCTCTCAGCAAACTCATTTAGATGAGCTATTACCAGCAGGAGAGTGAGTTTGTGTGTGTATGGGGGTGGGGGGGATGTGAGAAAACCTTGATCTATGCAGGAAATAGCCCGACTTGATTATGTAAAGAGTTGTCACTTTGGATGGGCTAGCACCAGCAGGAGAGTGAATTTGTGTGGGGGGGTGGAGGGTGAGAAAACCTGGATTTGTGCTGGAAATGGCCCACCTGTTGATCACTTTAGATAAGCTATTACCAGCAGGACAGTGGGGTGGGAGGAGGTATTGTTTCATGATTTCTGTGTGTATATAAAGTCTGCTGCAGTTTCCACGGTAAACATCTGATGAAGTGAGCTGTAGCTCACGAAAGCTCATGCTCAAATAAATTGGTTAGTCTCTAAGGTGCCACAAGTACTCCTTTTCTTAGTGCCAGAATGATTAGCTTTAGCTCTGATTTTGTCTCCATCTCCAGACAATCTAGTTTTGACATGGGCAGGAAAAGGCCCACAAACACAGAACAAAAGAACTTTGGTAGGAGTTGCTAGTTTTGGGGAACCAGACTAGACACAGGCCCCCACTGGGGATGTCTGAATAAGTTAGGCCTGCCTAGATTACCATCAGGGGAGATGGACATGTGTAGACTGCTTGTTTTAAAATCAATTTTCCTCTTATGCTATGTTCCTACTGAGAAATAACAAATTATTTGGTATAAGAAGGCTGTTTGGTCACTAAGTACATCACTGTTCACAGAATCCTGATGGGAAGAACTACAGATGCACAAATGCAGTTGGACCTGCAGGAAGGCACGGTTGACACATAGTGCATGCCCTGGGCTACAGCGCTCTAAGTGAGGGACAATGCAAAATTTCACCCCAGGAGAGACGTCTGAGGGAGTGCACTCAGAAAGACCAGAAAGGTTTATTGAGGGGAGGGGAAAAGAGATGCAGCTAGCCCTGTACCCATTTCAGGAATATATATATATATATATATATATATATATATATATATATATATATATATATATATATATATATATATGTGGACAGCTATCCAGGTGAATCATTAACATTTATACACACTACTTAAAAACTAACTGGGAAATTTCCCACACAAATTTTTGTTAACTCTGAGTTTAGATTGCGAGGCTACATATTTTCTTCCCCCCTTCACCCCCTCAAAAAAAAACCAAACAAACCAAAAAATCAACAAAATAAGCAGTTAAAGTACTACTCCAGTCATTAGCCTACCCATCTCCATTCTCAGCCTGGAAAAGCCAACAAGGATCTGTAAACTTTAACCATGTGTACAGATATGTGGTCTGTATAAAAATACCAAATTTAGAACAACCATTAACAGATCATCAATTAATGTAAGCATTTCTAAACAACAGAAAACATCCTTCAGCCACTCTTTGCAATCTAAGTTTGAGATCCTGTTTTATAGATCCAGGCAACTTTACTTCAATGTTAATAAAATGGTGTCTATAAGATTATATATGGAGGATGATTCCTCACTGAAAATTCAACAACAGAAAACAATAAGAGTGGCTGTTAAGTTGAGCATTAACATATATAGGCAGCATATTACCTTATTGTGAGGAGTGACTAGTGCTTCCCACCCAGCTGGAAAGCCCCCCTCTGAACAAGCTAGAAAACTGACAGGAAGAACCTGCATGTAGTCAGCCTCCTTCATCTGAAAGATCTCAGGAAATTCAGGGGCCATAATGTTTAAACTTGGATACCTCAAGTAAGCTCATAAATCCATATTTTGCCTTCTAAATAAGGGGCCTGCTTTTCAGAGGTTCTAAGCAATTACTAGTCTACTGACTTCAGGGGGTGTTTAACATAACTGACCCCTTATTTAGGTCTATATATGAAATTTTGGCTTGTCTTTTGGATGGAGATAGAGAGAAAATAAAATGGGGTGGGGAAGCCAAAGAACACCCTGGAAAACAAAACGAACAAAAATAGTAAAAATAACCGTTAAGGTCCCAACCAAGCAAAAGTGGTGCTACTTCTGTGTCATACAATCTCTTGCATGGCTTGACACAGGCTTCTATGGTGTGAAACAGTGAGAGCGTATTTATGATTAAATGAATTGGCCCCATCTAGAAGGCTGATGAACCTGTCAACTATCCCATTCCACAAACACCAACACACAATCTAGTAAAGGAGCAAGCAGGTTAAAATATGCCCTCCCGCCGCGTTTTTCCCCCCTTCATACAAGAGAAGTGGCTGGGAGTGTTTTAAACAAACAAACAAAAAAGCTGGAGGTGAGATTGACAGGAGTGTTTGGAATGGGAGACATAATTTTAATCTGTTACATCAATAAGGAAAACCAAGCCATATAAATCAGCTGAGACGCATGAATGTCTCAGAGGCATTAACAAACACAAGGCTAAACACCAAATACATCCAGAGTCCAACAATTAGGTCTGTCTCATTATGAACCATCACTTTGGAATTCATTGTTATTTTCAAACTGCAAAATGTTTTAAGTATGAACAAACCATAAACAAATATTTTAACTGAATAAAACTTTCCCTGTACCACATGTATTAATATACGGATTGCCAACCTTTGACATGCGGCCGATCAGGGAAATCCGCTAGTGGGCTGGGACGGGTTGCTTACCTGCAGCTTCTGCAGGTTCGGCCGATTGCAGCACCCACTGGCCACAGTTCACCGTTCCAGGACAATGGAGGCTGCTGGAAGCGGTGGCCAGCACATCCCTCAGCCCACGCCACTTCCCGCAATCCCCATTGGCTTGGAACAGCGAACCACAGCCAGTGGGAGCTGCGATTGGCCAAACCTGTGGATGCTGCAGGTAAATAAACTGTCCCGGCCTGCCAGTGGATTTCCCTGAAGGGCCGTGTGCCAAAGGTTGCTGATCCTTGTATTAAGACATTGCCAGAGGTTTTCAATGAACCATGGGCTAGTTCAACCTGTGCTAACTCAGCAGTTTGCTTATTTGAAGTTAAAGTGGCTGGTGAGAAAAAGTAGGTGTTTTTCCAGAACTACTAGTTTCTGAAAGCTGCTGTCTCATGTGCTTAGCTGGTTGGTTCTTGTTCACATGCTCAGGGTCTAACTGATCACCATAGGTGGGACTGAGAAGGAATTTTCTCCCAGGTCTGACAGTTACCTTGGTAGGTTTTCACCTTCCTCTGCAGCATGCTGTGCGGGTCACTTGCTGGGATTACCTGAGTATGTCTCATTTACTCAATTCCCTGCCATTGCGGGGGCCCTGGGCATGGGTGCACCCTGGTCCCTCCCATTCTCTGTCTGTGGCACATAATATGTTAGTCTCCTGTGGGCTCAAATACTTTGGTCTAATTTTAGCTGTTCAGTTTCATGTGCAGGTGCTGGATGTGACAATGACCTGTGATATACAGGTAAGACTAGATGATCTGGAGTCCCTTCTGGCCTTAAATCCTATCACTCTATGACTGTTTAAACTTCCTTCTTTCTCTCTCAAATCTAAAATCTGCACCGTATTTATATTTAATTACATGACAAGTGAGACTTACTCAAATTAAGAGATACTGGCCCTGGTTCTCAATTGCACCTGGGCTCCATATGGTGCAAGAATGGAAGGGAGGCGTAACTTTGGCCTTATGCCACCTTTGTGCCTCTCCTTTAGCATAAAAACTCCTACTCTGGGAAACTCCTTGCTGGGGTGACCTGCTGCCTTTACATTCTTTTTATAAGACTGGAGTGTATAAAGGGGCCGAACAGAAATGGAGAACCACGCCCATGACAAATTATTCCTGAATAAAATTACCTGTCTGGTTTAAAATCCCAGATTTAACACGGTAATTAATTAGCAATTTGTCTGAACCTTCTTCTGTTGAGAACGCTAGCTATTGGTAACAGCAATCATCTCCTTTTTAATTAAATCAGAATAAAAGACTTTTCCTCCACCTGCTTCCAACTCTATTCCCCACTCCCACACAATGTGCAGTTTCAAGCCTGTAGATAAGTCCCTTAAATCTGCATTGATGATGAAACCCACTGCAGATGATCAACTACTGTAGTTTAGCAAGTATATAAATAAAACACAATAGCAAACTGTGACGTTATCTGATTAAAATATGACCACATCAATCATTGTTGCAACCACTGTTATATATTTGCAGCAACTTTTGTACAAATGCTGTCAAGTGAGGTGTCTATAAAAAGGTTATGATTTGCTGGTTATGATCATGCTATTTGTCTGCATGTATCATTTTTGTATGTGAAGTTATAAGTATTGGCTCTATACTTGGATTTCAAAGATTTGCTCCTGGGGTAATGCCCATGAAGTAATTAGCTAGCACATCTTGGAGGGCCTATTCAAATTGAGTGGCCCATTGAAAGAACATTTAACTGACAATGTACCATGGGAGACGTCTATCTACACTTAATGGAATGTCTTGCTGTGACTAGGTGAAATGCATGGACATGTGACTTGCCCATGTGACACCAAACTCTATCTTGTTCCTGTGATTTTCTACAGTAAGAACAATAGGATGCCCTCTACATGGTAAAAGGTATAAAAGACCCTGGAAACACCTCCATTTTGGTCTTCAGTCCTGCTTCTTACCTCTGTTTACCTCTATAAACTGAAACTCTGAACAATGGACTGAATGACCCATCCAAGCTGTGGATGTACTCAGAGACTTGACTTAAACCAGCAGTTTATTCCATAACTGCTACAAGCCTCAACCAAGAACTTTGCCATTACTGTATGCAATTGATTCCTTTAACCAATTTTAACTCTGACCTTTCTTTTTCTCTTTTTATGAATAAACCTTTAGATTTTAGGTACTAAAGGATGGGCACAATCTTTTGGGTAAGATTATAGATTGACCTGGGTGTGTGGCTGGTCCTTTGGGATCAGAAGAACCTATTATTTTATGAGACCGGTTGTAAAGAACCACTCATCTCTAAATCCAGTGTTTTTGGTGGTGATATAGGAACTGGGAACTGAGGAAACTACCTTTATGTTTTCTTGTTAGCCAGTGTGGGTGAAACAGGAGTTTACTTTTGTGGCTAGTTTGGTATATCTTATAAAATAACCACCACCGGTTTTGCAGTGTGTTTGCCCTATTTCTCAGCAGTTTGTCCTGAATTTGGCCTTCTCAGTTATGACCCACTAAGGCACGGTTTCACAAACAAACCAATCAAGTGTGCTGCATCAAACAGAACATCACTAATCTGCACTCATGCAAGAGGAGGCCCAGGATGGATTGGTGAGGTCTTTGAAGTAGTTCATGTTGAGAGGAGACAGTGGCATTAGCACCACAGTTATAAACAAGGTCCAACATACACTAGAGCAAGCTTCACCTAAATTCTGCAACAGACTGGTGGAAATTCTGTGGCAGATTTATATAAATTAAAAATAGAGAGGAGAGTAATTGCATTATTCATTTAAAATATTGAATTCAGTCAGTAAAATAGCCTCTGTGTTGTTTGTTTTATGCTGTTCCTACATTTTCAACTTTCAGTAGGCTGCAGAATTTGGTATTGATAATGCCAAACTGCATTAGGAAGCTGTTAGGGTCAGAAGTAAAAGGTTTTGACAGCTGAGTAAGGTATAGGTGGGCCTTTTCAATATTTAGGGAGGACCGTAAGGCAGTGTTTGTGGGGTAAGTACATTAGCTGTATGTTTCTCCTTTCATTATCAGCAATTAAATGGTTAATGTTTGGCTTTATGTTGCCATCTTTAGGTTTCAGAGTTAACATTAACACCCTTATGATGACTGGGAAAATTCAGACATCTTAGCTACTGTTTTGGACTCTCTGCAAACTGTAACTGCATCAGTTGGTACTTGGTGCACATTTTCAAACTGATCTTTGCAAACTTGAGGCCTGATTTCTTTCTTTTTTTTTTTTAAATGAAAGCTCAGATTCTGTGGCAAGGAAAAATTTTGGCAGAAAATTCCACTGCTGTGGAATCTTCAAAGAAGTACTGATTATAAGCACCTGAGGCCTGATTTAGGACATTACTGAGTGCCCAGGGAGAGCCAGGGTGTGACCATCTACTGTAAATGACAAATTAAATTCATTTAACCACTACTTTCTTCTGCCATTTTTCACACCCATTTCACGTGAAACATTCAACACTAAAAAAAGACAGAGTCTTCTCTGAGCATGTGTGTGGTCACTGCTACATACACCACTGAAGTGGACCACAGAACTAAGTTCCAGAGAGAGCAAGCACAAAAGACCTATAGTTTATTCATCCTCATATTTTTTCCCCTTAAAAAAAATCAGGCATCACTTTGGGTCTGATCCTGTTTAGATTGGTAAAACCCACAATTACTTCAATGGAAAGAGGATCAAGCCCTTAAAGAGTAAGTGATTCATAGGACAGATGCCCTGTTTTCCTCAGCAATATTCCAAGTTCTCTCATAGGCAAAACCTTTGGGCTTTGTACTGTAATACACTTGATATATAAATCCTTGTACTGCAATATGGCATATACCATGTTATTCCTCACATAGAAACAAACAAAAAATAGGAGAAATTAATAGTTTTTTCTCCTATAATGCCTTTTCTGAGTATATTCATATAAAGGAGTAATAAAACCCTAATGGTTTCTGACTCTTCTGATGATATAGTGATATATATGCTTAGCATCAATTAGTAAGATTGTTCACACCCTTCAAACTATTTCATATTAAGCACATATGGACTTCTATTGTAGTGAATAACAATCTCTTTCTTCTAGAGGTAAATATTAACCAAGGTTAACAGTAGCTGAATTTTGATGTTCAATCAAATAAGAGATTAATAGCTATATTCTTACATCAATTTTGAATACCTTCAAAACAAATATTTGGAAACATCTCCCACTTTAGCCATGAAAAGTTCAACAGCTTTTCCGTGTAAACTAAAGGGAGTTGGACATCCAGAAAAAACTATGCAATGGTTTCACAAAACTTCTGCTGCAGACAAATCAGGATGCATGCATATCCATAGGCAATATGATTTGTTAACATTGTACCGCCTCTCAATATTACCTCCGAGGAGATAAACAGCCTTACATAATTTGTTTTCAGCCAACCAGGACAAAATATTTTCTTTCTGCATGTACAAGTAAGAAAGAATATATTGTGTAGGCACTCAGCTTCACCTTGTTCCTTACATACAACACTCCTGAATTAATGATGTCACAAAACCATCCTTGTGTCTTATTATCTAAATAAGCTACAGTGCAAAGTCTGTACTTAGATAATTCTTTTGTTTAGTATCTAAATGATTGCTCAACAATCAAAACTAAATGAACAACAGACAATAGGACAACATCTTGTGAGTTGATTAGAGATACTGAGTCAACGGGAGTTTTGTTATCAACTTCAGGGGGGCCAAGATTTCACACAATGTCTTATAATGAAATGAAGAATTAAGTGGCCATAATCAAATCTTTTAAATTTTTCTATTCTCAGATAATAAAGATTCAGAGCTATACTATATTGCTCAGAGCTATATATATTGCTCAAGACTATAGTAATTTCATTACTATAGTCTTGAGCAATGAAATTCCTCTTCACACCAGTTAGGAATAATCCGTAAAGAGAGGGCAAAAATATGGCCCTATATATACACAATACTATTTAATTGCTCCCCTCACAAATTAGTTTAACAAAACTAAACTTCCCTCTCACAGCACCTCTAAGCAGCAATATTACTAATAAAATCCTCAGCACCTGCAAAGTGACATGCCCACATGGACTCTTGCACATGAGTGGCGTACCAATGATTTTGGTGGGATTGTACAGACACAAAGGTCTACATGCCCTCTACGTGGGTGGATCTCTAAAGAATGAAGGAAGAAATAGGTGGAAGGGGAAAAAATAACTTATTTTTGCACAAACATATTCAGAAGAAAAAGATCTTAAGTAAAGTAAGTAGCAGTGTTTTACGTATTTATTTGGTCCCTAAGAGCACTATAAATTGTGCTAATTATAGGACTATTGTACCTGGAAGCAATTTGATTTTATTGGAATAAAAAAGTGATAATCTTAGGGTATGTCTATACTAGAAATGTAAATCAACCTAGATTAGATCATCTTATAGCAATCACAGTTAATTACTGCAGCAACCTCACCAGAAGCGCTTCCACCAACCTAAGAAGGGCAGTGTGGGGAGCTGAGAGCCCAGTCTCTCAGCTCCACTGGCAGCTCCCCAGCCATGAAAGTGACAAGGCTGCCCAGCTCCAGGCAGGGAGAAGGGTCTGAAGGTACCAGGACTTCTCAGCTGGGAGTGGCATCCGAAGCCACCGGGGCTTCTCACCCTGACTCCTAACTGGGAGCAGGTCCATTCTTCCCCTAGCTCTCAGCCAGGTGTGGGGGCAGCGGGGCTCTAGGTGCCTGGCTTTCTTATCGATTTCACAACTTCAGACATAAAATTGACAAGACAGCCAATGTAAGGGATGCAGTGGCTACACAGACAGTATCGCCCTTACCACACAGACATAAGCCTTACACCTCTCATGGAGGTGGAGTTATGATGTTGGTGTAGTAGGGCACTTACATCAGCAGGAGGAAGACTGTAGTATAGACACAGACATAATTAGGTGGACATAAACTGCTTAGGTGACCTAACTGTGTAGTACAGACCAGCCCTTAGGAACTGTTGATAAGAGTAATTTACTAACTGACAGAGTGGTTTTGTTTGTAAGCAGACCATTAGTTCTCTTTAAAATATATCTGAATTGATTAAAGTAAAAGAACCAAATATATATTACAATGGAAAAAACATGACTACTGATTTATTTCTACCCTATAAACATACTACACATAATTACCATAGTAATTGGTGTGATGCTTTATAAAAAGAATGATAACCAAGTGTACACTACTGTTACAATCACTAATGTATCATTATTGTTGCACCATTTCACTAAATCTGATAAGAGTATGTCATGTAAACTGTCAATGGAAAAGTGTAATCTGCTAAATATGATAATCATGTTTACATGCATGTATTATCTTTATATCTGAAGTTATGAACATTTGCTCTGTATTTGTATCTCAGACATGTGTTGTTCCTGGATGACACCCCCCCAGACAAATTTACATTCAGACTAGCTCTCACTGGTATATAGGCCATCCATATGGTGATGGGCCATTGAAGGGAATCAGCTCTTCATGAGCCCTTCCTGAGGACATCTCAGACAGCATGGAGCCAATGGCTACCTCTATGATTCAGCAAAGCATGCAAGGACATGTGATGAGGCCATGTGATTGAAGTCTCCATCTTTTACTAGTAACTTTCCATGCACACGTAAGCCCAGACTCCATACTGGCAAGGAACTTTCCAGGCGCATGAGCTGGGATTTAACTTGCAAGCGGTGACATCACTTGCTTTGTCTTCATTCCTGCTTCTCCTCTCTGAACTGGGATTATCTAGGAAAGCTTTGAACAAAGTTACTGAATGACCCCCAACCTGCTGGGTGAACCAGAGAAACTTATGCCAACCTAGCAGACTTAACATCACTGCTATCATTCGGACCTGCAAACTCAGAAAATCAATCGTAACGTATATGATTCCTTAACCATTTAATAACTCTCCTTTTACTAATAAAACTTTTAGTTTGTATAGTTTCAGAGTGGTAGCTGTGTTAGTCTGTATCAGCAAAAACAATAAGGAGTCCTTGTGCCACCTTAGAGACTAACATCTATTTGGGCATGATCATGCCACAAGGACTCCTCGTTGTTTTTAGTTACTAAAGGATTAGCTACAAGCACAATTTTGGGGTAAGATCTGAGTTATATATTGACCTGCGGAAGTGACTGATTGGAAGAACTTTATATATGATTAATCTGTTTTTCAGTAACCTCTCATCATAAACTGATGTCTGCGTGGTGATAGGAGCTGGAATGCCTAAGGAGACTGTTTTTTGCTTCTTGTTAACCAGTATGGTGATACATACTGGCCTTATCTTGGTAGTGGCTGGGTGAACTCTTAACATTAGAATAATCACCAGTTTGGCATGTGTCTACCCTGAATTAGTCATTTTCAGTTCTGACCAGTTCTGACACCAGGCACTCCTCCACAACTGGTAATAAAATTGGCTTATCAATGCCTAAGGCCTATAAAATGATATCATACTGGATATTTTCACCAATTCACTCCAAAACCTACTTTATCAAGAAGTTTGTTAATGTTTTCACATACTTTAAGGCAGTTTTCTTCCAATGATTATTTACTCATACTGGACCAATCACATTCTGAAATTTTTTATAGCTTTTTTGTAAAGACAAATGACAGATTTGTTTTGATAAAAGATCTCAAGGCATAGTTATAGCAATACATTTATGATGTAATTGTCCATGAACGTAAGCAATTCAAAGACAACAGACTTTTCTTCTATAGGAATTAATGTGCATGCCTGAGAAAAATAAACATTTGAGAAAAACAAACAGCAGTAAAAAAAAATTGTGTCTAGGGACATTCTGACAAAACTATGTTATATTTATGGTACAAGAAAAATAACAAAATCTCTGCATTCAAAAGGTATGCAGAATGGGGCCTTACATTTATTCACTCAATTAAGATACATAACGAATTATAGATCACCATTTCATCTGCAGCAACTCTTCTCAAAATAGATGTCCAAACAAAGAATAAATGTTAATGTGTGTTAATGCATATTTGTTCAAGATTTGGGTGTTGTTGCTTTTTGCCAACTTTGCAGGCCACGTTTTTCAAGCAGCTCCATCTACCCCACAAACAAGACTTTTTCCACTGTGCAGACAAACCCTGAATTTTGTGTGCCGCTAGATGTTTGAACAGGTAAACTGGGTAGCTTTCCTCCTACCTGCCCCTTCACCCATTACATCTGTTGCAAACACACTGGATATATATGAAATTGTGTGGGTGAATCTATTGTAACCTAAAGTGTAAAGCTGACTTCTTATTAATCCTATTAACATGCTGATACTGACCCACTGCACCTACTTTATTTAACTTTGATCATAATCAATAATTTAAAAGGTTATGCTGATGAAACTGCAAATGACATGATTTAGGGAGATAAACCTTGGGTTTATTTATTGGGCTTTTTAGGGGGACAGGAATGAGGAGATTTATGAAGATCTCTTTAATAGTTTAAACTATGTTTCTACTCTGAAGTCACTCTACAAATGGCATTGTGGGATTCCGTGTCTATAGTGTCTCAATTTCTGTATCACACTGACCTCAGTATACAAGTAAAGGTATTATTTTCTGCCAGCCCAGCAAACTCAACCTAGGCTCCAAAAGTCAAACTCGGTTGTGGTTGTTTCCTGCAATATCAGTTTAACAGGACAAATCAGGTTCTCAGTTACATCTATACAAACCTATTCCTTTCAGACTGTGCCCTCCATGATGCATTTGCGATACCTGTTATAGTCAATGACTTTACATAGTGGTAACTGATTTCATCTGTAGTTGGAACTTTTTAAACAATTCTGATGATTTATAGGCAAGTAGGAATAACATCCAGCTTACTCTCTCTGAGTTTTGTGGGTTCCTGCAGGGCGAAGAATAGCAAAGGTCAATCAAAATTTATTTTTGTCACTAAAAGAAGCAGATACAACTCTGAATATAGATTGATAACAGATCAATTAAGTTAGAATGTTCTATTTTACATTCTCCGGTTTTAGAGAAGAACTGCAGCGGGGGAAATAAAAGGCAGATGGAAATGCTATTATTTTACTGGTGAAACAAGAACTATGTAATAACAGTCCCATAATTCAGGAACTGACATTCCTCCCCAGGTGTTAGTCCAGACCCATGGCACAAAAATGTTTACTGATCCTGAAAGAATTTGTATGGCTCTGCTAACCTGTTTCCAGCCCAAAGTTAAGAAACATTAGACTTTAAAAATCACCCGTATCATTCTGCTAACCATCTTGATTTTTTACCATGACTTCCATTATGGCTTTGACATGAACTTCCAAAATTAAAGACTGATTAATACAGATTTATATAATGCCAGAATTTTAGACGATATGAACCATTCATTAATATCTCTAGCAATTCTTTGGGACGGGCCATTATCAGAATTCAAGAACAACAAACAAAATTGAATGACAAGTATTTTAGGGTCCAATAGGATCAGCCAGTCATATAAATAAATGCCTTCTACCCCTGTGAAGCTGGGACCCATAGTTCCCCAACAGTAAAAGTATTTGTTGTTAACCCTAACAGTTCACGAGATATCAACATTCGAGATGACCCCTTGTACACTGATCTGATAATACATAATTGGCAGAGGTGCAAGATGGTCTGTACCAACCCAGGAAAACCTCTAACCAGTAAAATTATCAATACTTGCATCCTTGGCATACATAAAGTGTTTCTTTACAGATATTAAAGTATTTTGCTTTAAGCCAAAATCATCCTAGACTAACCCAACATACTATAACCAGAACAAAAGTATGGTATATTGGAAAAATATGTTGAGAAAATATGAAAGGAATGAAGTAACAGACAAGGTGCAGCCTTGGGTAATGTAAAAACAGTTATAAACTAATAAAACCAAACTGTGTATTTTATACTGTATCATTTTAAAATCAATCTGGAGACACTGCTTTTCTTTTAGCAAATGGGTTTATTGACATAACTGATCATAATTGTGTACAGCATGTATGCATCTTCTATTAGAAGAATATCCAGTGACAGAGCTAAACTAAGTGTGATATACAGTTTAATGCTATGCAATCCCCATTAATTTCTAGCAATAACAATGGTGTTGTTCACTGATAATCACTTAATCACATGGGACCCATAGCTATATAGATATTTGAAAGTAAACAAGACAAGAGTTTAAGACACTTACAAAATTAACTCAATTTAAGGACTGATCCTGCATTTCTTCAATCCAAATTTCATTCAGTCCTACATCTTAGTGATTGAAAGTGAAAATTTTCCTGCATATGGACTTCAAGATTTTGTCCCTGAAAGATGCAGCTCATGAAACTTTAGACTGAGGGTGAAATCCTAACCCCACTGAAATCAGTAGAAAAATTCCTATTGAATTCAATAGGATCAATATTCACTTTGAAATACTCTCTGCACATAACTGATAAGGGTTAAGACAAATTCTCCTAACACTCCCTCTTCACTGTATTTGGACCCTAATATTAAGAAGCCATCTCCAGGGCATAAAAGGCTCGTTCCCATTCAGTCACTGGACTCCCAACAAAGATACTAATTACTATGGTGTCTTTTGTAAATATTTGTTCATTAAAAAGCAGACACCACCACATGACTTAATTTAGGCTACCAAACAACCATCAGACCATAAACAAAAACTTTCTGGTCAGCACCAACCTAGGTCAAATGTGAACCAGTGACAGAGACCGATGCCTCCATAGATCATCAAACTCATGAGCCATTCAGTTCCTCAAGAGTTCATTTGAGGCTCTAGGTAAAATGAATAGGAGCAGAAGTAACATCAATGGTCTCAAAAACATATTGAACTCCTTCTAAAATATCTGCATATAACTGTAACCACAGTTTGGACTTTTTTTAAATTAGCCCATTTCTAGACCACACAAAAAGAACTAATGTAAACTAAACCACCACGTTTAATAGTGGCAGAAGCACATAGGGAAGTAAAACTCCCAGAAAGTAGAGAGCAGCCGATCATAAAATGACTAACACTACTCAGAAAACAAAAATGCATTCAAATAAAAGTAATATACTACTGCAAGAGATTAACTCAAGATAAAGATTTAACTTTATCATTACTCAGTTGGCTGAGCAAAACACTGAGAAACACAGAGTAACATAAAAAAATTAATGGATTTCACAGTGAAGGTACAAGTACATATAAAACTAATTTTAGTACAGTAAAACCAAGAGAATTACTTATTGGCATAAGTTTGTTTCACATTTCTGAAACATCCTCCACCTATTATTGTTAAAGAAGGAATGCATCTATGCTACTTATCAATCAATAATTCACCTTAGTATGAACTCAGGTAGCTACAAAGATGGATTATTTGAAAGTCAGTGATCCACTGACCAACCAACCATGTACCCAGACAACTAAAAAACACATTAAAGTGTAGAAGTACCAAACAGTATTTAAAACACAATTTTGAAATAATTCCCTGTAAACATGTTACAAAACTTCTGTTAGTTTTCCCTAGTGGTGTCAGCAATATATTCCTGCAAGACTAAAATCAATTGCATTACTGTTTTTTATTTAAAAAGATATAAAACACACACACAAACACACAGTTGTCTTGCGTTCTATTTGAGTGAAAACACCCGCATCATTCAAACGCTCCATATTCCATACTGTTCAGATTACTTGCATGTTGCAGAATTCAGTATTGATGCTGTTCGTAAAAGTCTTATTTCAACAATATGCCTAGGAAGTGATGATGGGTTTAAAAACTCAGTGTTCAGTAAATTTCAAACATACTTCTTGTATCACATCAGCTATTTGGATTATTTGTTTGACTAGTGAAAGGTAACCTGGACCTTCTTAAACACAGTGCAAGAAGATTATCCTGAAAGATACAATACATAAACTGCTGGCTCTGACGACAGACTCCACCCCTGCTGCTATGTGCATTAGCTCAGATACTCTTCCGCTCTAGACAGCAATTATTTTAAAATGCAGAGTTACTTCCTTAGGTTAGTGATTTTTTTTAATCTTCAAGAAAGTACTAATATTTTTACGGATTTCTTTATAATAAATGTGCCAGACCAAACCCAACCTCACATAACCCCTCCTGGTAACTGGGATGTGCCCACAAGGAGAACTCCAGCCCCCTCCTACCTGCAGAAAGGAACACTGATATTTTGAGACTGCAGTGATGGAATTACGTAACAAGCTTGGGTCCCATCGGTTAGACTCACCCACATGGAGCTCCTAGGTCTTACTCAGGGTGCCCCATCTCAACCCACTCCCACTCTGCTTGGCAACAGCCTTAAATTCCACATAGCGCCGCCCTCACTGAGGAGACAGCGGGGAGGGGGGGAACTACAACTCCCAGCCCGCCCTGCTGAACCGTGATGCCAGCATGGGGCCAGCTGGGAGTTGCAGTTTCCACGGGCCACACTGCTAGTCAGCGAATCGCTGCTGCAGCAGGTGGTCGTCCCCGCGCCGGGCACTGCTGCTGTCAGCAAAGCGCTCGCAGGGGAACTCGATGAGGTCAGTCTCACTGAGGGCACAAGCCACAGCGCCACGGGGTGGGCGGTGGGACTGGAAGCCAGAAAAGTCGGCAGAGACGCCAGTGCCCATGGAGCGGAGCGGCCGGCGGGTTGAGTACATCTGCCGCACGTGCACCGGTGCTGCCTGCCGCCGCCCCTGTATTTTCCTCCGCACCAGGCGGGATACCCAGGCCGCCAGGGCCACGAAGAGCAGCAGCGCATTCACCGCCAGCAATACCAGTGTGAGGAGCTGCTGGTCTGGGCCGCCAGCTGTGCCCCCGTTGGGCAGGGTGACCAGCCCCACACAGTGGTCTCGGGGAGCCACCGGGCAGACGCGGCCACCCAGCACCCCCTCCACACAGACCAGGTAAGGGGTGTCAGGGCGCAGCTCCCGGAGGGTGGCGGCTGGCTCGCTCCACTCCGCTAGGTAGACAAAGCGCTGGAACTTGACGGCGGCCCCAAAGCGGTCGAAGAGGAGCCTGAAGCGCACGGGCCCCAGCAGGCGGGGACTGCGGTGAGGCCGCACCCACCAGCGCACGGTCACCGAGCTAGTGCTGACCGCCTCTACTGACAGGTTGCACAGGAAGAGCTTGTTGAAGTCGCAGGGGTCAGATACCAGTGGGGCCCCAGCCGCAGAGGAGGCTAGGTGGTGCTTCCTCGCCCGCCGAGGCCATGCAGGGCCGGCCAGAGGCAGAGATGGCCTGGAGCTGCCCAGCTGGTCGGGTAGGGAGGTAGCAGGGGTGGGCTCAGCTCTCCCGCTGCCTCGGCCCAGAGCAGGCCCCTCCTGAACTCCCAGCAGGCGCATGGTGGAGGCAGAGGGCAGGGATCTGGGTCCCCCTTGGGCTGGGCTGCGGCTGCTGTTGCCCCCAATCCCCTCAGGGGCCAGAATCAGCTGCCACTGTTGCTCCCTGGGCCGTTGCCCTGTTGCAGGTGGCGGGGAGGGAGATGGGGAGGCCCCGCTGTGGCAGTCGGTGCCATCGGGCGGCAGCAGCTGTGCGTCCTGGAGGTAGTCGAGGTACTTGCCGGCCAGGGCAGGTGGCAGGCGGCACTGCACAAAGACAGTGAGCAGCCGACCCTGTGAGTGCCGTGTGCCCAGCCACCGCTTCAGGCCCCTCAGGCGGCAGTCACAGCTCCAGGCGTTGCCGTCCAGTTCTAGGTGCTGAAGAGCCAGGCTAGAGGTGAAGAGCTCTCCTGGCAGCACAGCCAGTGCGTTGTCGCGTAGGCTGAGCTCCCGCAACTTGGGCAGGGGGCCAAAAGCGGCAGGGTGCAGGGCAGCCAGCACATTGCGGCTCAGGTCCAACGCTTCCAGGCTGCGCAGCGGCTCCAGCAAGGTGGCAGGCAGGTGACTCAGCAGGTTCCCATCCAGTCGCAGCTCCTTCAGTGCCCCCAGCCCAGCGAAAGCATCTGGCGCCAGCTGAGCTAGCCGGTTGCCGCTGAGTGAGAGCTTGGCCAGGCTGGGCAGGTGCTGAAAGAGGCCCCCACCCAGCTGCTGCAGGCTGTTGCCAGAGAGGAGCAGTGTGCTTAGCGAGCCCAGTGGCCCAAAGGTCTCTGGGTGACGCAGCGAACTCTGCTGGTTTCCAGACAGGTCAAGGAAGCGCAGTTTGGCCAGGCCAGTGAAGGCGCCACGGCTCAGCCAGCGGATGTGGTTGGACTCCAGGTGCAAGTAGAGCAGGTTGGGCAACCCTGAGAAGGTGGCTTCGCCCAGCGAGGCCAGGGCGTTGCCGTCCAGCCGCAGCTTGACCAGGCTGCCCAGGCCGGTGAAGGAGGCAGTGCTCAGACGGCCAATCTCATTAGCATTCATGTAGAGGATGCGTAGCTTGGCCAGCGGGCGGAGGGTGCCCGGCGCCAGTGCCACCAGCTGGTTGTTGCCCAGGTAGAGCTCCTCCAGCAGCGTCAGACGCTCAAAGGCCTTGGGGTGCAGCCAGCGGATGCGGTTGTACTGCAGGTCCAGGCGCTGTAGCCCCGCCAGGTGGTGGAAGTCGAAGGCAGAGATGTTGGCGATGAAGTTGCCCCCCAGGCTGTAAGTCAGGATGCCCTGGGGGTCGGCGGTTTTGGGCACCGCCCGCAGCCCCCGGTTGGTGCACAGGAGGTGCTGCTGCAGCTGGCAGTCGCATGGCTCCGGGCACATGGACTCCACGGAGGGAAGCAGCAAGAGGAGGGAGAGGCAGTCACAAACCAACCACGGCAGCAGCATCAAGCCGAGCCTGCGAGGCGTCCCCATCCCGGGAGGAGCTGCGGCGGGCTGCTTCCCCCGCCGGCTTTGTGTCTCTCCAGCATCCCACCCCCCTTCCCAGCGGCTGCTACTCGGCCCCTCCTCCGCTCTGCGGGACAAGGGACCGGCGCTACTTGTTGCACCGGCTGAGCAGGGGGGGCGGTAGCTGGACTCGGGATCCCCGGGCAGCAGCCGCCGCCGCCGCAGCCCCTCTCGAGCCCGCCTCGCTGGCCGGAGGCTCCGTTGAAGCTGCTGCTGCTCCAGCCGCTCAGCCCCGCGCCGGCCGCTCTCCCGGCCCGGAGGGGTGGGGGGGGGGCCTCGGGACGGGTCCCGCGTGCAGGCGAAAGAGTTTGGGTCGTCCTGGGGGACCCCCGCTCCTCTCGGCTCTGGCACGGACGGGGCGGAGTGAGGGGGGAGAGCAGGGGAAAGACCAGCGCGGAAACTTGCCGAGAAAACGGAGCGGAAACTCGGACTTCCCACACTTTGCTCCCCCTTCCCCTCCCCGGGGAGCGGGGCTGGCGGAGCGGATGCAGAGCCCGGACCTCGCCAAGGGGGGGGAGAGGGAACAAGGGCAGCAGCGAGGATAAGAGGCTAAACCAGGACGCGGCGGGGCGCGCGCCCCTTTCTTGGAGCGCCGGAGCCATGGCCCCGCCCGCGCTGCTCCTCTTCCCGCCCTCTGTCCGCCTCTTCGCCCCGCCCCCTCCCCCCAGGCTCCCACCCGCCCACCCCTCGCGCCTCTTCGGCCCCTCCCCGCCAGGCTCCCACCCGCCCGCCGCTCGCGCCTCTTCGGCCCCTCCCCCCCAGGCTCCCAACCGCCCGACCCTCGCGCCTCTTCGGCCCCTCCCCCCCAGGCTCCCACCCGCCCGCCGCTCGCGCCTCTTCGGCCCCTCCCCCCCAGGCTCCCAACCGCCCGACCCTCGCGCCTCTTCGGCCCCTCCCCCCCAGGCTCCCACCCGCCCGCCGCTCGCGCCTCTCTGCCCCCCCGCTCCCCTGCCGCTGTAGGAGCGCTAAAAGAAAAGGAGTACTTGTGGCACCTTAGAGACTAACCAGTTTATTTGAGCATGAGCTTTCCTGAGCTACAGCTCACTTCATCGGATGCATACTGTGGAAAATACAGAAGATGTTTGTTTTTATACACACAAATCATGAAAAAATGGATGTTTATCACTACAAAAGGTTTTCTCTCCCCCCACCCCACTCTCCTGTTGGGAATAGCTTATGTAAAGTGATCACTCTGTTTACAATGTGTATGATAATCAAGGTGGGCCATTTCCAGCACAAATCCAGGGTTTAACAAGAATGTCTGAGGGGGGGGGGGGGCTTAGGAAAACAAGGGGAAATAGGTTACCTTGCATAATAACTTAGCCACTCCCAGTCTCTATTCAAGCCTAAGTTAATTGTATCCAATTTGCAAATGAATTCCAATTCAGCAGTCTCTCGCTGGAGTCTGGATTTGAAGTTTTTCTGTCCTAATATCGCAACTTTCATGTCTGTAATCGCGTGACCAGAGTGTCACAGATTGAAGATTGAAGATTGTCACAGAACAGATTGAAGTGTTCTCCGACTAGTTTATGAATGTTATAATTCTTGACATCTGATTTGTGTCCATTTATTCTTCTACGTAGAGACTGTCCAGTTTGACCAATGTACATGGCAGAGGGGCATTGCTGGCACATGATGGCATATATCACATTGGTGGATGTGCAGGTGAACGAGCCTCTGATAGTGTGGCTGATGTTATTAGGCCCTGTGATGGTGTCCCCTGAATAGATATGTGGGCACAGTTGGCAACGGGCTTTGTTGCAAGGATAGGTTCCTGGGTTAGTGGTTCTGTTGTGTGGTATGTGGTTGCTGGTGAGTATTCACTTCAGGATGGGGGGCTGTCTGTAGGCAAGGACTGGCCTGTCTCCCAAGATTTGTGAGAGTGTTGGGTCATCCTTCAGGATAGGTTGTAGATCCTTGATAATGCATTGGAGGGGTTTTAGTTGGGGCTGAAGGTGACGGCTAGTGGCGTTCTGTTATTTTCTTTGTTAGGCCTGTCCTGTAGTAGGTGACTTCTGGGAACTCTTCTGGCTCTATCAATCTGTTTCTTCACTTCCGCAGGTGGGTATTGTAGTTGTAAGAATGCTTGATAGAGATCTTGTAGGTGTTTGTCTCTGTCTGAGGGGTTGGAGCAAATGCGGTTGTATCGCAGAGCTTGGCTGTAGACAATGGATCATGTGGTGTGGTCAGGGTGAAAGCTGGAGGCATGTAGGTAGGAATAGCGGTCAGTAGGTTTCCAGTATAGGGTGGCGTTTATGTGACCATCGTTTATTAGCATTGTAGTGTCCAGGAAGTGGATCTCTTGTGTGGACTGTTCCAGGCTGAGGTTGATGGTGGGATGGAAATTGTTGAAATCATGGTGGAATTCCTCAAGAGCTTCTTTTCCATGGGTCCAGATGATGAAGATGTCATCAATATAGCGCAAGTAGAGTAGGGGCGTTAGGGGACGAGAGCTGAGGAAGCGTTGTTCTAAGTCAGCCATAAAATGTTGGCATACTGTGGGGCCATGCAGGTACCCATAGGAGTGCCGCTGATTTGAAGATATACATTGTCCCCAAATGTAAAATAGTTATGGGTAAGGACAAAGTCACAAAGTTCAGCCACCAGGTTAGCCGTGACATTATCGGGGATAGTGTTCTTGACGGCTTGTAGTCCATCTTTGTGTGGAATGTTGGTGTAGAAGGCTTCTACATCCATAGTGGCCAGGATGGTGTTATCAGGAAGATCACCGATGGATTGTAGTTTCCCCAGGAAGTCAGTGGTGTCTCGAAGGTAGCCAGGATTGTCTGGCTATGTAGACTCCCTCCTCAGGCCCTACGCTACCAGCACTACCAGCTACCTTTGAGACACCACTGACTTCCTGAGGAAACTACAATCCATCGGTGATCTTCCTGGCCCACCTTGATTATCATACACATTGTAAGGAGAGTGATCACTTTACATAGGCTATTACCAGCAGGAGAGTGGGGTGGGGGGAGAGAAAACCTTTTGTAGTGATAAACACCCATTTTTTCATGATTTGTGTGTATAAAAACAAACATCTTCTGTATTTTCCACACTATGCATCTGATGAAGTGAGCTGTAGCTCACGAAAGCTTATGCTCAAATAAACTGGTTAGTCTCTAAGGTGCCACAAGTACTCCTTTTCTTTTTGCGAATACAGACTAACACGGCTGTTCCTCTGAAACCTGTCATTAGGAGCGCTAAGTAAAGACATGGGCAGCAGATAAAGAGCTGTGGTTTTAATTTAAAGCGGGGAGGGGGGGTTCGGAGGAGTTGAAGTAAACTGGCCCCTTCTAGCTGTATTTAGAAACCTGCCAAAGGCACTAATCAGGGTTTAGCACAGATTAGGTCCCTATGAAACAAATGGTTATGAAAGGACTAAACCTCCCCTAGTCCAGCAGGATGGGAACCCTGAGCCTTTCTCTGCCCACCGGGAAAGTCCTCCCCTCAGAGGTGCTAAGGCACAGGGAAGTTGTCAATGCAGCGTCAGCAACACACCAGGCTCTTTAGAAGGATAATGAGGCCCGGTCCCTGCCCCCCAAAGAGTTTACAGTCAGTAGGCAGGGAGATGGGAAGAAGGCAGTAGAAAGCCACAGCCCTGAACATCAAAGTAAGGTGCAGGGCCTGGTTAGTTCCCTAATTTTTTTTTAAGTATGTGTTGGGAGGGAAGTCAGAGGAAAGGTGGGATAGGGTGACCAGATGTCCTGATTTTATAGGGACAATCCCGATTTTGGGTCTTTTTCTTATATAGGCTTCTATTACTCCTTACGCCCTGTCCTGATTTTTCACATTTTCTGTCTGGTCACCCTAGGGTGGGAAGATTAGGGTTTGAAGGAAGACATGCATATAGAGTGACCAGATGTCCCAATTTTATAGGGACAGTTCCAGTATTTTGGGCTTTTTCCTATATTGGCACCGATTTCTCCCCAACCCATCCCGATTTTTCACATTTGCCATCTGGTCACCCTACGTGCATATTAAAGGCAGGCATGGAGAAGAGAGAGGGTACGTGGCAGCTTGGTGCTGAGAGGGAGATGCAAAGTGCATAGAATAAGACAGGAAATAGAAGTAGGAAAGGGGAGATGATTGCAGTGGAGTCAGGTGGCTGTGGAGAGCAGTATGTGGCACATTCTTCCTTCTCTGCCACCAAGAGGCAGACTTGGCAGGGGTGAGAGGTTACTTGAGAGTGTTTTGTTTGTTGTGTGTTTTCAACCAATTCATGAGAAAGAGGGGAAGGCTTGAGTGAAGATGAGGTGGCTGTTGCTTTTAACTTTGCGCAAGGTTAATGATTTTTATTTCTTCTGGCAGGAAGCCCCCGCACCCTGACCTTGCTCCCCAGCAGGAGCGCCGCACAGGTGGAGCAGGGCAAGCCCCCGCATTCCAACCCCATTACCCCAGCAGGAGCGCTGGGGAGGCTTGGGGGTGGGGGGAACACTGCAGGCGGAAGGGGTGGGGAGGGGCCCCCACTTGCTCTGGCACAGGGCCCCACAATACCATAATCCACCTCTGCATACTCCTTATCAGTCAATGATTTCGCTGTTCCAATGGAATATAACTGTTGTAGGAGATCGCAGTCGGGAGGGCAGAGATGATCTTTCAGGTAACCAGGACCAATTCTATGTAGGACTTTGAAAGTCAACATGGCAATATTGTCTAGGGTTGTCAACTCTGACTGAAACTATTCCAGAAGACTTTTTTTCCCCAACGTAATGAAATGTCATTTTTTTAAAATATCCTATTAAAATCTCCTGGATTGCTTTCAATAGTCACTGGGAGATCGATGCTGATTCTGGGAAACTCCAGGCCAGTCCTGGAGGGTTGGCAACTCTATCCATAACAATCCCATAAGTCTGCATTCAAATAGTTTCATCTGACCTGCCACACAGCATTTGGAGACCCAAAAAACTACAGGAGAAAAAAATATTCACTATCATCTGCAGTTGGCCAGAAGAAAAAGTCTCCAATCCTATTGGAGACAGATCTAGCCAAAATGATCCATAGATTTTTAATATCTAGGCTGGAATACTTCAACTCTCTTCATCAAGGAATGAAGATCCATTCCATTAAAAATCTCCAGCTTGCTCAGAATAAGCAACCTGGCTGCCCAGCAACATAGGATGCCAAAAACATATAACCCTAATGCATTGCAGTCTGGAATGGCTCCCCATAGAAATCATGGAGTAGGAGAGTTCAGGGCACCTTTCTCTTCCTACTAGCATCACTTCAGTTACATCCAGGTTAATTTTCACTAGCTGTTCTTCTTCCACCTGCCAATCTTGGAAAGCTAAAAAGAACTGGAATCACAAGGATGAAAATAAAGGAAAAATTCAGAGAAGATATGAAACACATTTAGCCCACATGATTGATCTCAAGTACAAATCCAATCACCTGAAACTGGAACAGAAAGAATCAGGTGAAATCTCTCTGATGGAATATAATGTTCAGTATCCTCTTATATCCCTCCCTTCCTTTTCTAGCATTTTAAAACTGAATATCCAGATTTTTCCTCAAAAATCTGTTTGCAAAGGAGATTGTCACATCACGTTGCTTCAAAATGTGTGAAAATAAACATCACAAGTCAGAATAGTTGAATTCAGAACTTAGTCAACTTTTAGAAGGTATGGACTCATGTCTAGCAATCTAAGTCATCAGTCAAGCATGGTTTTAGCACACTTGAATTAATTTGGTTGAAACTTCATAATAGATACTGAAAAGCGTTTACATTTGTAGTATTATCAGTATCTCAGGATGGAAACGAGAGGTTTGTCTGCCTAAGTGAGGTGGGAGACTTGTATTCTTGTATTTTACTTACAGAATTGCAAGCTTGAAGAATAAGTATACTTACAGAGTGAAAGTGATCTGTTTCATTTAATAAAACTATGACTTTTTATTAAATAACCTTGTCCATCTTACACTCTTGATTCCTAACATCCCCAGTGAAGAGTTCCATCCCAGTTTTCCAACTTAGTCTTGACCTCACTTTGGATGTATTTTATTTCAAGTCTTTAATATCCAGCTCAAACAAGATGAGAAGTAGGCCCATAAAGGCTGCAGCGTTTGAGGCTTTCTTTCCTGGTTGTCAATTCTATTACTCTGCCTCTGAAGGATTTTTTTTATTTATTTTTATTTTGAGGTAGAACCCAGTTAGCTGGTGGATGGATTTCTTTTAACTCAAATTGAGTCATTATATAGTTTATTTAGAAAAATTACTCAGAAAAGTGACTGTGAAATGACATGTTTATCTATCCCTTAAGAATTTCCATCCCCAATGTGCTCAATTTACAAAAGAGGGGGGATGCATCACTTGACTAATTATCATCCCTACAGACTCACTGTAGTTCCTTTCTTCTTCATACATCATCACAAGTAATAAAGATCAGATTATGCATAGTGCAGAGCCTTTGCTTTCTTTATATGCCTTCTGACATCTAGCCAGGAATTGTTTTCAGTGGGTTTGGCTGGAATTTAGTAAACAATTTATTGTTGATGCTCAAGAAGGAAAAGAATCAATCATAGTCCTCCTTATGCATATGGGCTCTACACTGCCAAGAGGAGTAAAAGAAAAAGGGTAAACTTATTTTTTCCCACTAACAAGCAATTATGATTAAGTGCATTTTAGGAGCATATCTGTTGAGGTAAAAGATGCCAAGTTTACTGTTCCTTTTTGGAGCTAGAATATAAGAATGGCCATACTGAGTCAGACCAATGGTCCATCTAGCCCAGTATCCTGTCTTCTAACAGTGGCTAATGCTAGGTGCTTCAGGGAGAATGACTAGACTAGGCAATCATCGAGTGATCCGTCCCCTGTCGTCCACTCCGAGCTTCTGGCAATCAGAGGCTAGGGACACTCAGAGCATGGTGTTGTATCCTTGCCCATTGTGCCTATTGATGGAGCTACCCTCCATGAACTTATCTAGTTCTTTTTTGAACCCTGTTATCGTTTTGGACTTCTCAACATCCCCTGATAGCAAGTTCCACAGATTGACTGTGTATTGTGTGAAGAAATACTTCATTTTGTTTGTTTTAAACCTTCTTATTAATTTTATTGGGTGATCCCTACTTCTTGTTATGTGAAGGAGTAAATACCTTTTCCTTATTCACTTTCTCCACAACAGTCAAGCATTATATTGTTATTATGCATATGCTTGGCAGAATTCAATTTTTTATTTTTTATAATTTTGACTGGTTTTTTTTGAGCACCCTTTTATTTACTTAAATTTTGACAGCTGTGAAAAACTTGGAGCGGAGTCAGGCAATAATTGTTTAATGAGAGGAGATGCTGAGATTCAAAAAGGAAAGCTTTAACTGTTAAAACTCAAATTGTCATCATTACATGTGAGAATATACAAAGTGTCTTTAAACATTAAGTTCTCAAATAGCATTTTTCTTACTTTGCCTATCTGTAAATTTCAGTTATCGATGGAAATACTTTTTCCATCAGTTTGTGTGTCTGTAGTGATATCAACCTTTACCGACATTTACCAATAAATCTAATCCTTCCAAACCTAATTATACACAACCTCCAGGGGTTTTAAAGAGATCCTTGAATTTGAAGTTTAAGCTATGTGGAGTGCTGAAAAGCATGAGCATATCTGACAGACTAATCTGTACATTGTGAGTTTCCTGGTTAAATATTCTCAAAGCTCACCAATTAAAGCATCTCTTGCGTGGTCAATTGTTTTCTTTGCTAGTGAGTATGTCAGTGTTCAACATCAGTGCCAATACTGCAGATACTGTAAAGCAGGATAATGTGAGCATGCTGATGCCAAATGTGATAAATAATTTATTTTTTTCTTTAAAACTTTATGGTTTCCCTGTGGAAGCAATTCATCTACCATATGTAGTTTATATTGGTTGAAATTACCACACTGCAAGACATTTTAAATAAGGGTAAACCTCTTTTTCTGGTGTGATGAGTTGCTTTCATTAAAAAATGGAATGTCACTTGAGACCTCCAACTCCTCTTCAGAAAGAAAGCATGATTCCCAGATTCACAGTTAATGTTATAAACCTTGTCTGCTCAGTGAAATGGAGGCTACCAGATGTTTAATAGATATCTGGATGTTTTCCTAGGGGGAATCCCAGACTGTAAAGTGTGGCCTACCAGTTACAAATATCTTTTAAATCTTTAAAGAACTAAATATTTGAGTAAAGGATGTATAAGGATTACTTAACATGTGGCACTAGCTAAAACATTCTCTTATAATTGTTTGTTTTCATTCAGAAACATAACCAAAAGCCACTGACTTCTGCAAAATACTCACTGTAGTTGTGTTATTTTACTAGGGTACAGCCAGTTCGCTTTTTAAAACACCCTAGTGGTTGGTGTTAGGTTTCATATTGATAGCAAGTCATGCCCTAGTGTTGAACAAATGCATAATGTCCAAGAAGTGCCAGCCTGTTTCTTTAGCTGCATACGTCAACTATATAATCGATATAATTGAAAACGTCAATGATGTGATTCGTGTGTACGCTCACACCTAAATAACTATTGCTAGATTAAATTTAACTAAAGCAAAACAACATATAATTAATCTAACTACAAAATCAGAGTATGGATACTGTTATGAGCATAAATATCCATAAAAATAAAGGGGAGGATTATGTACCTAATTTCACTTTTCAGAGTTCACTTACTCAGTGACCTTTGCCATTATGGACCAGTTATTAACTGGCTTTTGTCAATTACATTGACGGGTTACATGTCAGTAAAGGCCAACCCAGTTACTAATGTTTGTGTACTGTCAGACACTTCTATTTCATGGGAGATAAATACAAAACTTCAGATAAGTACATGGTTTCTCTCTAGTTCAACTTCTGTGTCTATAAGTGAGTGGAGAACACTACTCCCATCAGGAACAGAGAGAGGCATAGGTTATGTAAAACAAATGCTTATTCAGGAAGGGCAAATTAATTGTAGCTGTGGCTGCAATCCTGTTGTATGGTTATCTGTTTATGCATTCAATCTTTGCAGTAGTGTTAGAGCAGTTTTTCCATAACCACGTAGTTGAATTGGATGCTTTCTCCATATAAGGTTACTTGTGATCATCACAACTGATGTATTGTCCTTTTACGATGACATCCATTTTTGATGGGGCATTCTTCATTACTCCCAATCAACTTTATAATGTATGGGTGGCTGTAATAGTTAGAGAATCCATAGGAGAAAGACCTTGACACAAAATATGGCTCAGGCCAGAACGCCTCCTTTTGTGTCAAACTGCCACTAAATTATTAAATACAATCTGTTAAACATATGCTATAAAGATTAAAAAAAAGGTTTAGAATCCATTGAAAACACAATGTATTTAATGTATCGGCTTTATCCTTTATCTCCATGGAAGTGCCTTTAATTAAATTACAAGGAAGTGAAGATTAAACTAGTATTAAAAATAACTTTTCCTCTTTATCTTGATCAATTTTAGCAGCTTTTATTTGAAGGGTGGCTATAGAATGCTGTTGTTGAATAAAATCTTTTAATTCTGAATGATTGTCTGAGGAAGACCTATGGAATCATAAAACCTGCCGCGTAACTAGTTTCCATGAGATTTAAGTGGTGAGATAACGATCTAGCCAATAGTATTTGGTGTAAATCACCATTGCTCCAATGAATTAAGTAAAACTATGCAGACTTGCATCATCTGAGGAGCTAGGCTAATAGTCCTGATACACTGTTGTATCAGGAGTTCCTCACGTACTTTAAGTTAAGCTTGTGTTAAAGTATAAAGTAATCAGGGCTTCTAAGCACTGCCCACTGCTGTGATGAGTACTTTGCTGGTCATGAACAACAAGATCAACTGCTTATTTCTAACAAAGTGATAGTACTATACTTAACTGAAAAATCTGCAAGAAAAGGCACTCTGCTGAATTGTCATATGCTGGATCTAGAAAGACTCTTCTGAATGAAGCATAATTTATTTCTGAAAATTGTCACCATTTCTTCCTGTGTACACTTTATAATACAGTATATGTAAAATTAAAGACTATAGTTTTAAAGGACCAGGACACATTATAAAATCACCTGTCTGTCTTAATCATTGGATAGTCCATAATGTTTTAAGTAAATTGACTTACAAACCTGTGCACATTTGTGGTGGTGGACTTAAACATCTTCTGTCTCTTATTACTGTGGACAGTAAGGGTTTCAAGGTAGGGAGATATTTTTTTCAAAATCCTGTAATGGAAATAGTTCTGTTCAGCCAATTCATTTATAGAAGTTCTCTGATAAAAAATGTTTGCAGACTTCTTCAAAACATTAGGTAATTGAAGCCAAAGGGCCTGGAAAATTAAATGAAAGCAGCATCATTATGCTCCTTGCATTCTTTATTTCTTTATAAATATTTGTACTTTGATTATACTGTACTACTTAGTACCACATGATGAAATGTGGTATTGGATCAAAGCTGCTGGCCACACTATAGGAGAGCTTTGTTTAAAAGGCTGATCTTAACATTAATGGTATTCCAGTATATTTAAGGTTATTACACCATAAATGACCTCAGAAGGATGTTTCAATAAGCTAAAAATCTAGAAGCAAGTCTTCCCATCCATTTCCTCAAACTAAAGTGAAATACCATTGTTGCCTCCTTTTAAAAAAAAAAACAAAAAAAAAAACAGTTGTACCCAGCCTTGTAGAGATGGTAACCAAAAAACCCAAAAAACCCCACATTAAGAATACTAAGGTTGCAAAATCAAGAACTCAAAAAGTTAAGAAATTCCAGTATTTAGGTTGCCTGTGAAACTTAATTCAGCCTCTTTTTGTGTATCCATTATGATTGTCTAATTACATAGTCATAGAATTTTTCCATAGTATCCTCACCTCATTCAGTGCACTGCATGGACCATGCTCACCGAAGGGGCAGCTGTTGGTATTCTTTTTATTGTCCTCATTCAGTGTGTGGCCTAACGCCTTATTACTGCTCACTGTCTAAACCCACTACTGAATACTGTTTCCTTGTCTGCATTTCTGTGGGACTCGTCATTGTAATATCGGAGTGCTTCACGAACATTAATTTATTTTAACACCCTAGTGAGATAGGAAGGCATTGTCCCCATATTACAGATGGGGAACTGAGGCAGAGAGAGATTAAGGCCAAAATTATCAAATGTCCAGCAATTTTGGGTGCCCATCTTGAGAAGCCTGCCATCTGATATCTAGGAGAATAGCACTCTATTCAATGTACAGCTCTCATTAACTTCACTTGCAGCCGTGAGTGCTCAGGACTAATTTCTTAGCACAAAGCAATCCTATCCAATCTGAAAATATGGAGATTGTGCTTAAATAAAAGTTGTGTTCAGCTTGCATCTCTTTAAAAAGTCAAATACTTATGTCAATTTCCAAACATGAATGTCTTCTTGAGGAAAAAGATTGCTACTCTCTCTCTCTAGTAAGCATAAAATGCTCTCCTGCTTTGATTTTTTTGTTACCTCACTCCACCCTCTCATCTGGTATAAATCAGTGTAGCCCTATTGCTTCTGATAGTTATGCAGATTTATATCAGTTGAGGAGTTGGTCTAGTGACACACAGAGGTTTCCAATCACTCTCTACTTTTAACATTGTCAAAGTTTCCACAATCTATGGAGATTGATTCTTGTACATTGCAATAGGTATAAGCTCAAAGAATAATCAAATGAAAATGAAGATTATGTTCAACAAAATAAATACAGTTTTGTCAGTAACAGCAGCTTTGCTATAGATTGCTCACATTGGACAAGAATAAGCAAGATAAACAGTGTATGTTGAAAGTGAGAGGGTCAGTTTTCTATATGCTGTTAAACTAGCATCTGTTCACTGACTTCATTGGGTGTCAGTCTGGCTTTCCATGAGTCTGAGCACACAGTATAGCAGCATTTAAGCTCTTGTGATTGTTAGAATGATTAAATATGAGTGATATTATCCAATAATTTAACTTTATTTTAAAAAAAAGGAATATAGTTTATCTTTGTATCTGCTCCCCTAACTATTCACTTAGTGTGTCCCCCCTTCAGCTTTGCACTTTTCTTCAAAACTGCCCCTTATATTTAGAACAGCTTTGCCCTTCCTGTGTGCCAAGTGCTCTCTTCCTCTTTAAAACATACTTCTTTCGGAAAACCTTAATCTGTACAGCGATCGCTGTATAGTCTACATTAGTGACTGTGATATCTTCAGAAGAGGGTCCTTGTCTTTACCTGCTTGTAAAGAACTATGCATTTTATGGAATTAAATAATAATGCCATAATTAAAATGTGGACACAATATACAGAGAAAAGAGGCAAGTTATTGACTGACTAACTCAAATATCAGTCCCTGAGGGACAATTCAGAGTTATAGCAAAGAAGAAAAATATCTGAAATAGAAGTTATAGAAGATTTTTTATGGTTGTTGTCATATACCATGTGTGCATAATTGTAGCCTGCAGGAATTGAAAAAGATTTAGAAATTTGGAACTTGTCTATTTCAGTGGAGGAAATCTTCAGGCTGGATGAGGCTATCAAGTCTAAATAGGATAATGGCAGAGTTCTACCAAAAGTTTAGAAAGAGAAATCCCCATTCTATTCCCTTTTCTTGGAAGCTGAAGTAAGGAACACTGCAGTCTACTAGACTTGGACTTCAATCTCTCGATCACCGAAAATTACAGAGGCCTTCAGTTCTTGCATCATTTTAATTATAGAGTTTTTTAAAAATCACACTTTTCACAAAATTAATTGAGATTATACTCCACCCTTTGGTAGGTAGTATGTTAAAAATACACATCAGCAAACTTGAGAGCTGTATTTAAATTTAAGAGTGAGATTAAGTACCCTGTAATTGAGATGCCTCTGACTACAGAAAAGATACTTGACAGACGAGAATAGGATAAGTTTCTTTTAAATGAAATTCTGAACCTATATATACATTTTGGATTCAAATTCTAGTGCAGCATTGGGAGCTACATGTATCCAGTGATCACTGCTGTGGTCACTGCAATGGAAGAGCCGCAGTTGTATTCAGGGAACATGATAAACGTGTCTTGTCACCTCTTGTTTATCTTAGTGACAGCACATGTAAAATTATCAGATCTAGCCAAATAACAGACTTAGATAGAGTGAGGAGAATTGTTTTAAATATGCAGAATTTACTCAATTGGAAAATTCCAAACTAGTGCTGAGAATGGTGAGTTAGTTTTGAAATGGTAAAAAATTGGGAGGATAAGATAGTGTGACGCTATCTGTTCTATTTAACTATACTTTTTGTCACAATTGCATTTTAAGTGGCTAAACAAAAGGACATAAAATATTAAGGATTTTACTTGAATTAGGGGTTGTAAAATCCCTCCAGTCTGGAGCCTTTCACGTCTAAGGCCTGCTGGTCAAAGCACTCAACGTGACCTCATACGGTGGTGGCAACAGCATATGAAGAGAGAGGTGGTTTCTTAGATAGCCAGTTCCCAAACCAAATAAAGTTTTATAAAATAATGTCAACAGCTTTCATGATACCTGGAAGTAGAAAACAATCCGGTATGTCTCACGTCAAGGTAAGAAATGGCTGATGCCCAAAGGAAGGTGCAAGAAACACTGCTTTAGGCAATGCGATAAGCTTCCCTTCACAGTCTAATAAAGGCCTCATCATACTCTCTAAACCTTGTATTTTAAGTGTGAAGTACAAAGTTTTATATTCCTATCAAAATTTTTTAGCATGAACTGTAACTCTGGATATTCTTGTTCACATAGATATCCAATCCCTCTGAGTCGTGCTAATTATTTCATTTGAATTTAAACTCTGGATCATGCCATCCCTCCTCCTGTAAAGATCTGGTGAGGGTATGACTCCAGGGATGAATAGTACTCAGTCTTTCTGGCTACTAGACATTTGCCATTGGATTTTCACAACTGTTGCGTTTTACCCAAATATTTCCCTGTGGTAAAAATTGCTACTTTCTAGAAATTTAAATTGTTCCTAAGGCAAAGAAAAATCAGAAAGCTTTCTGCATCACCACTAGCAGTTTACTATAAAACTGCTCTTGTTCAGCCTGCTTAGGTATTTCTATTGGCACACAACGGTGCTGGAGTTTTGCCCAGAGTAGCACAATCTTCTTATCCACTGGAGACAGAGTTAGCCACTACCTCAGCAATCAGATACTCTACCTTCTACTAGACTTGAACATATTTTTCACTATTTTAACTACTGCAACACCTCTGAAGCTCTGTGATGTTCACACTTTATCATTTAATTTCTCTTGCCAGCACTTGTTTCCTCTGAGTTTATGGTTTTCACATGATCCTAGTGTTCTCTTCCAACTCTTTCTTTCAGTTGCTGCCTGCATTGACTATTTGCTTATGTTGTCATGCCAACTCCCAAGCGTAGAATCTCAACTTGAGTGGATGCCTTTTTTCAAGCATACACTTCAGTTACCAAGGTGCGTGAACAGAATACATGAGTGTGGGCAAACAGCTAACCCAGTATGGGTTTGGCACGAATTTCCAAGTATCCATTTCTGTTTCAGGAGTGCTCTTTGTCATTTTTGCCCTACTCCCTGGCATTCACGCCCATGCCACTGAAAATACGTAGATTAGAAGGGGACCAAATGGGAAAAAAAACATACACCTTAGTGTAATGACAGGTTTCAGAGTAACAGCCGTGTTAGTCTGTCTTTGCAAAAAGAAAAGGAGTACTTGTGGCACCTTAGAGACTAACCAATTTATTTGAGCATGAGCTTTCGTGAGCTACAGCTCACTTCATCGGATGCATACCATGGAAACTGTAGAAGACATTATATACACACAGAGACCATGAAACAATACCTCCTCCCACCCCACTGTTCTGCTGGTAATAGCTTATCTAAAGTGATCATCAAGTTGGGCCATTTCCAGCACAAATCCAGGTTTTCTCACCCTCCACCCCCCCCCCCCAAATTCACTCTCCTGCTGGTAATAGCCCATCCAAAGTGACCACTCTCTTCACAATGTGTATGATAATCAAGGTGGGCCATTTCCAGCACAAATCCAGGTTCTCTCACTCCCTCACTTTGGATGGGCTATTACCAGCAGGAGAGTGAGTTTGTGGGGGGCGGGGGGCGGAGGGTGAGAAAACCTGGATTTGTGCTGGAAATGGCCCAACTTGATGATCACTTTAGATAAGCTATTACCAGCAGGACAGTGGGGTGGGAGGAGGTATTGTTTCATGGTCTCTGTGTGTATATAATGTCTTCTGCAGTTTCCACGGTATGCATCCGATGAAGTGAGCTGTAGCTCACGAAAGCTCATGCTCAAATAAATTGGTTAGTCTCTAAGGTGCCACAAGTACTCCTTTTCTTTATACACCTTAGTGGTTAGCCATCTTTTTATTTTCCTCATTTAAGCAAAACTACTAACTTATCAAGTGACCTAGATAGAACTAACAAGAAATCCATAAGTGACTAGTTTACTTAGTCTCTCTGAAAGTCAGATCTTATTGAATTTGATTTACATTTCACGCTGAGTCATTTCAGGATATCTGTGTATCAATTTTCCAAATACCCAAGTAAAAAATTCAAGAAAAGTACAGGAAATTAAAAAATGTGGACTTTACCTTTTTTTTTATACCCAGGTCACATGTAACAATTGTGCTTTGTTCCTTTTACTGTACTTAACAAAATGGTATGTACTGTAGGTTCTGTGAAACAGCCAGTGTCCAAGATAAACAATATTTTAGAATAGCTTTAATATAACTGACAGCCACATTCACAGATTAGTTCCGTAATGGATTTAACCAATTTTCTATAAATGGTAATAACTGTTAAGTAGAAGAAACATGGAAATTTCATCTCAGACTCTCTGTAGTTCATTGGCGATTTCTATAGGCCAGCATGCACTGGATATCAGAGGATCAACCTGTATTAAAGAAATGCAACTGTACTGAACTTTAATATTTCATGCACGGATCTTTTGAGATGTCAATTCACTTTCATCACAGCATATTTCATGCAAGAAGTTTTAAAAGCAACGCATTACAGTTCAAGTTTGAAACAGTGCTTAATAGGGTGACTTATTCTTTTGAGAAAAATACATTAGAGAATAAAGTAAGCTGATTCAGCCTTTTCATAGTGGGCTATTAGGAGCTTCGTTTTTCTCTAGTACATCAGACTAGTAGTCCTAGAATCATAGAAGATTAGGGTTGGAAGAGACTTTAGGAGGTCATCTAATCCAACCCACTGCTTAAAGCAGGACCAACACCAACTAAATCATCCCAGCCAGGGCTTTGTCAAGCCAGGCCTTAAAAACCTCGAAGGATAGAGATTCCACCACCTCCCTAGTTAACCCATTCCAGTGCTTCACCACCCTCTTAGTGAAATCATGTTTCCTAATATCCAACCGAGACCTCCCCAACTGCAACTCCTTGTTCTGTTATCTGTCATCACTGAGAACAGCTAAGCTCCATCCTCTTTGGAACCCCCCTTCAGGAAGTTGAAGGCTGCTATCAATTCCCTCCTCACTCTTCTCTTCTGCAGACTAAACAAGCCCAGTTCCCTTAGCCTCTCCTCGTAAGTCATGTGGCCCAGCCCCCTAATAATTTTTGTTGCCCTCCACTGGACTCTCCCCAATTTGTCCACATCCTTTCTGTAGTGAGGGGCCCAAAACTGGATGCAATACTCCAGATGTGGCCTCACCAGTGCCGAATAGAGGGGAATAATCACTTCCCTCAATCAGCTGGCAATTCTTCTACTAATGCAGCCCAATATGGGCCTTCTTGGCAACAAGGGCACACTGCTGACTGATAGCCAGTGTCTCATCCACTGAAATCCCCAGGTCCTTTTCTGCAGAACTGCTGCTTAGCCAGTTGGTCCCCAGCCTGTAGCGGTGTATGGGATTCTTCTGTCCTAAGTGCAGGACTCTGTATTTGTCCTTGTTGAACCTCATCAGATTTCTTTTGGCCCAATCCTCCAATTTGTCTATGTCACTCTGGACCCTATCCCTCCCCTCCCCTCCAGCATATCTACCTCTCCCCACAACTTAGTGTCATTTCTGAACTTGCTGAGGGTGCAATCCATCCCATCATCCAGATAATTAATAAAGATGTTTAACAAAACCGGCCCCAGGACTGACCCCTGGGGTACTCTGCTGCCATCTAGACATCGAGCCGTTGATCACTACCTGTTGAGCCCAGCAATCTAGACAGCTTTCTAGCCACCTTATATTCCATTCATCCAATCCATACTTTTTTAACTTGCTGGCAAGAATACTGTGGGAGACCATATCAAAAGCTTGATTTTAACAAAGCTTTTGACTAGTAGTCCTGTTTTAAAATAACCTGCTCTAAAATACAAGGCTTGAACTTGAAGTCAGCTTAAGTTGGTTTTCATTTCAGATTCAAAAAGGCTGAAAATGGCTGGAGGAAAGTTTGATCCAATGGATAGCTGTTGTGCATTATAGCTCTAGGACACTCATCCTCACAAGCTTGCCTGTGAACCACTTCCTATTAAGCCAGTGTGCTCTTACCTCAGTAGTGGAGCACCTCACTTTTCAACACAGTGAAACTTCCAGCTAATTGGAGCAAAACACTAGGACTCTGTGTTCAGAGACCTTGAACACCTAAACAAAAAAACTCTTGTACTACCAGGCTGGAGGGGTAGAAAATACACACACACAGGAGGAGAGAAACAAACTGCAAAATGACCAGCAGAGATTCCCTGCATCCTACATCCAACAAATAGTAGTAAACTGATACAAAAGACAGAGAGAAACATAACCAGCCATATCCTTCATATAAAAGCAAGGATATTTTCATCTTGTCTGCTTCTTATTGTCCTGATATTGCTTTTCATGTAACTTGCACACTATTTGCTGCAGGAAAGGTATTGGACTGGGAGGAGATGTCTTAGAGGGGCCATAATCTTAAAAAAAAAAAGATATTGAGACCATGGCTCCGTGAGCCTGCCTTGTTAATGCTGTTCAATCAAATGAATTTTAGTTAGAAAAGGAAAACTTATTTAATTTGGCCCTGGGGCCTCTGGATCATCTGAGCAGAGATAACCAAGAGCCAGGGAATTTAAACTGGACAAAGAATATCTGCAAATGATGTTTTGTTAAAAGATGTTATCCCAAGAAGCTTCAGTGATGATCTAAACTTCAGTCTAGGCTGCATGTGCTGCATCCTTAGGGCTCATTTAGAAATCCACTGCTTTTGTTTTCACAAGCAGCAAGGTATAGAGCTTGCTTCTTGTTGGTCTGAGGTAAGGACTTCAGCTGTTCAGCAGTACATATCAGAGTGGTTGTATGGAAACCCTTACTGAACTAATTTCAAATGGCTGATTTAGAAGCTTGGTCAGGCCTTGTCTGGCTGCATGTTGTCCCAATTTCTGTATGTTCAGGTGCGTGACTCCAGCATTTGGGGAGACTGGGCGTGAGCACTGGAAACTCCCTAGAAGTATGTGGGTGGGGCGGCATTGGTGCCCGGACCGTGGCCCCACCCTCTTCTCTGTCTCAAGGCCGGCCACCGCTCAGCCTCCTCTCCCTGAGGCCTCGCTCATGCTCCACCTCCACTCTGCCACAGGCCCTGCTCCTACTCAGCCCGATCTCCCATCTGCACCTCTCTGCCACCTCCCCCAATGCCTCCCCCACCCACGCCTTTCCCCCCCTCTTCCCCGAGGCCTCCCGCACCTGCTGCTCATGCCTCTTTGCCCCCTCTCCAAGCCCACCCTCGTGCCTCTTCTCCCTCCCTCCCCCCGGCCTCTAGTAGAATACATTAAAAATCTGATTATTTCACTAGTCGATGGATTAAGTGGCTAACATTTTTCCAGATTCTAAGGATTTTCTTGGGGTGGGGGGAGGGGAAGCTTAGGTGACTTCAGAAAGTTAGATCCATGTTGTTTTCTCACAGCATTTTACCAATGGAAAATTTTCAATAAGACAAACCAGCAACAAGGAACATTTATATCCATTTTATTACACTCATCCTCAATTTCATGATTTTTCCAGATGGCAATATACTATAGTACATTCAAAACATTTCTGAAGCATTTGGCAAGGTAGTATATTTACACTGCATTTTAAGTTTTAATTTTGGAATCATTTGTCTTCCATCCTTCTCCAGAGATAAATCTGTCAATCATGTCCAATGATCTTTCAGGTTGGTCATAAGGTAAAATATGTCCTCCACCTCGAACAATTACCTTCAGGGTGCAAAGGAAGAACAGATTAGTAGTAAATCCTGAGCAACAAAAGTCAATTTTGCCAGCAGAAATTAATTAAAACTGGGTTCTCTCATGTACAGAGATCTTAGCGTGCATGCTGAGTCAGAAGGATGACTCTCTCACTCTAGTCAGTAAAATATAAACCAACATATCCAAAGTCATGTGATCTTAGACCAGTTAATAATAGGATCAAATAACTAACTATCAAGCCTAATTGGTAATCTTTGATATTTAGACAGGCCTAACATGGATACCATTTGCATCATACTTTGATTTAGATGCTCTGAGTCTCCACAGGGAAACTAGCAGCAGCATCACCATCATATTGTCTGTGATTTATATTGCCTAGTCAAATATTCATCCTGTTGGCAAATGTTGAAAAGAACAGCGCAAGTCTATATTGTATGATCTAATTTTGGAAACTGAATTTATTAGGAAACTTCAGGTCTTAAAATAGGGGCAATATTAGAATAATTCATTTTATCCAAACAGATGATAGATTATTTTCACGTTAGTTTATAGTCCTCTACTTTTTGATCTCATTAGACATCTTTCCCCTCTTGTGTATTCCAATTTTTGCTGAAATTCAGAAGGGAGCGTTAGCTAAATTAGCTAAATTAGCTACTTTACTCTGAATTGAATTATTCTCATATAATTGAAGTGTGAAACTGTTTATATGATTCTGTTTTTCAAAAGCATCTTGTGTTACAGTGCATTCCCAATTTTCCTGTGTTCAAATTTTAAGACATTCCTTTTTCAGTGTATGAAGCTTGTTCCAGTTCATGGAGTATTTCCTCTCTCCCTCAGCCCCTTCCTTATGACATGCTAAAAGTAAACAACTGTTTGACAACATCTTGAAGTCATTCCAAAGAAGATCTTTTACTGGCACCCACAATCTCAGTCTGTAGTAGTCAAACAGAAAGTAGTAATCAGGGTTCCGTCTTGGCCGTTATCTGACAAAACGACTTCTGTGCAGACATACAGCTGGACCGAGGACACCTAAATGAGTTATCTGTATGAGAAAATACAACCGTTGAGTTTAAAACATGTTTGGCAACTGGCAGCTGTTTTCTGGACTACATCTCAACAAAATATATAGCAGCTAAAGGTCACGGTCTCATATACGTTCCATTGTGCCCTTGCTGCCTCCACTGCACCACTAGTATGGCTAGAGGAAAAAGAACTGTCAGTATATCTATTAAGTCCTTCTCTTTCAAGTTCATCATCCTTTAGGTACAGAAATTTGCAGCATGGCTTCATAGAACCAGCACATATGGTTTGAATAAATATGCATATTAAATGTTGATTAACAATTACATTCATATTCCTTTTATCTCCAAAGGACCTCGGTGCACTTTAGAAGCCAGTTTAACATCAACTACACAGGGATCCGCCACTGAAATACAGCAACAGCTTAATAGCACTTTGCAACCCTAAAGATTAGCTCAACAAGAAGTGAAGAATACCACCCCTCCCCATTTGACAAAAATACCTTTGTAGTTTCAGACGTAAGCAGAAGGTAATGATCCAAATACAATTTTGGCCCATACAGCCCCCTCCTTTCAGGATAAGAGTCACATGCACTTTACAGACCACAAGTGGTCTTAAGACCTGTTTCACATTTCATTGGGAAGACTGCATCTCCAGTAGTTCAGGATCTCCCAACATCCTGCAGAAGCACTGTTCAATACTAATGAGAGGGCAGAATACTGTTGAATCAATAGGTGGCACTTCTTGCAGCACCTGGCCATGCCTGATATTTATTAAAGAACCAACAGGCCCAGTCCCTGCTTAATTTGAAAGATCTGACTGGAGCAAAAGCACAAGATGGCCTGGCTTGAAGCTTCTGAATTTTAGCGATTTGCCCATAGTGATTTCTGAAGCAGCCACTATGAGTAAAATTTTCAAAAACTGCCTAGTGACTTAGACTGCTAAGTACCTAAACTACTTTTGAAGACAGGATTAAGGGGCTTTTGAAAGTTTTACATTTACCTCAGACATGTACTACCCATTCATTTTTTTCAATTTTTACAAATTAAACCATAACAGCCCCCATACAATTTCATAATATACATTAACCACAACAGCTAGCAAAGGCACAGCAACAATTATGGAACATTAAGTAAGGTTAGCTCAGTGCAAGACTGCACACAGTTGCAGCATAATTAAATGCATCGCTAAGTACCAAATGGGGACTGAAAGATTCCGCAGCTTTCTACAAAGCGGTGAGGAAAGTTGTCTTTATAATCAGTTACTTTTACTGTTGCACTCTGCAAGGAAAGCAGAACCCACTAGGTTAAAAACAGTATCAAATGTCTCACTTACAGCCTGGAACGATAGCTCATTTTTAACCCACCCTATTGTGCTGCAGTCTCAGAACTCTGACACACTTCGTTCGATACCATATGCGCTGCAATTCTTCAGCGCACAATGGGAATTAAAAGCCTCTATCAATCTAGATTTTCAGCTTTAACTCTTAATAGTTTGGCTTTTTAAAAAACAATATTAATCTGTTTGGTCTATTCAGTTAAGCTAGTACAATTATTTCTTTGTATCTGATTTTTTTAGGCCAGGATTCTACTTTATATAGGAACAGATTTAGTTTTGCATTTATTTATTTTTAAGAGAAGAAGAAGTGATATAAGTACTGGAAAACTTCCAGTTTCTAGGAATTCTGACATTCACACCAGACAATATAAATTTAAGCATATTATTCTGTCACTGCTCCTCAAGCCTGACCAGGAAAGACCAGCCTTCCACAGGGTCATGAGAGAGAGTTCAGTCTTCATGCTAAACCAGTCCTGGGTCTTACCCAAGTAGGGACTGCCAGCTATGCCAAATTATTTAGGACATACATTATAAGACAATGTTAACTGAACAAAACCACAGCCAGTCAACCACCACATTCGTTTTACTTTGGCTTTTGGGTAGTTTAAATCCCAAGAGCTGCCAATGCTCTATCCCAGATAGCCTTCCGTTCCCTAATCCAATCACTACCATGACCAGAAGCTGCTAGCAGTGTCATGGAGGCCTGCAATGCTGTTCCAGATTTCTGTCTTAAACAAAGAACTGCAAAATCTTAAATCTCAAAACAAGAGCTGGTTCAGTAAAATGAATAAACAGCTGCATCTCCCCTCCCCCCTACTCTGCTTCAAAGAGATAAACACTGTTGGGGAAAGTAAACCAGCAGAGTTCACAGACTTCAGCTCTGACACTCTTTCAAGGAACAAAAGTAACAGTAGGATGCAGGGTCCTTGCTTACATTTACTGTGACCCAAACTTCCTTTTTGACCTCATTGTTATTAGTAAGGAGGACTGTGGCTGTAGGATGTCACTACACTGTCTGGATGCGGATGTTCAGGAATTCCAGTGAGGCTGACTTCTCAAGCATGAAGAAAGTTACTTTTCAAGTCAGGCTGGACTTGCATGCGTACTAGTAATATGGTTAAACAAACTCAATTTGTTCTGTTTATGTTTGTTAGAAGTAGTGATTTTTTTTTAAAAAAAATCCTCACTCAATTGTAGTTTTATTCCTCTATTGTATTTGGGTGACTCAATTAACAGATAACCTGAATCATGACATTTTACATCTATACTGTTATCATGGGGTATAACTGCAGCTTGAGTAGACATACCCGAGCTAGCGTGAATCAATCTAGCTTGGATATTGGAGCAGCAAAGCTGAGCAGCACATACTTACTCATGGAGCTAGCCCATGCTAAATTACCCAGGGCTCTGGGTGGGTTTGTATAGTCCATGCTGATGTGTGCCCTGCTTTGGCTTCATTACTCACTGCTAGCTTAAAACTAGCCTCAGATACATCTAGTCGAGCTGCAATCACAGTTTGTGATTGTGGATAGAGATTCCTTGAGTGGAGAGTGCAACATAGACGCAAACAGTTGCCACCTCCAGTACATATACACCCATCTTAGCACATAAAGTACAAGCACTGGTCGTCAAATTGTTCAGATTCTCTTTAAATCCAGCTACAACATGTGACCGACAACCTGCCATACTGAATTCCAAAGGCTGACTCCCTGCTGCGTAAACTGGTGTTCCTTGGTCCTTTATATTTACTTTCCATTAAAAGTGACCCCCCCCCTTTTTTTTTTTTTTATAAATGGGACAACATAAAACGAGAGACTGATCTTCTTCCTATCTACTCCTGACTCCAATACCTTGGTGAAGTCCCCTCTGATTAAGCTTTCAGACGCTCCATATCAGCACCCCACCAGATCTGACAATCTTAGTTACTCTTCTCTGGCTGGACCTTTTCAGTACCTATAGCAAAACCTTGTTCTAGTAATGGTTGGTGCATTTGATTTGTTGGGGGGTTACAAAGCAGACCTCATGGGAGGGACAAGCAGTTGAAGGCTCAGGGAAGGAGCCAACTAGTATACTTTGCTCAGCTAAGGAATGGGTACCTCATCACAGTTCCTTGGGTTAGTGATATGCTGCCAAGAAGGCTTAATCAAGCCTCCTTAGTACTCATGAGGTTCTGCTGGCGAGTGCAGGTGTCCTCTTTCTCCCCTACCATACCTGTGCAACACAGAGTCAGATTTACCTTATATGTTCAAGGGGGGCAACCAAAATTCAGAGAGTAAGACTGAACGCTTCTGAAATATGGGTCTCCACAGAGCTCTGTTATTCTCACTAGCCTAATTTTTAAAATGGAGAAACACATTGTTTAGTGCACGTGCACATTTAGGGCAGTTTTTAGTAGGCTTATTTGATATATTTATTCTGTTCCCCAGAAAAATGTTTTAAAGAATTAAACTCATTGGTTTTCAATAGGGTAGTAAGTGTGCCCTGGGCTTCCAGAAGTCATGGAATCACTGGCTGAGCCTTGTAACTTGTTTGGGGATGGGGAAGAGGGAGAAGCCATTTCCAAAGTCCTCCTTACAGTCACCACTGGAAGTAATTCCAGGGCTCAGGAAGAGTGAAGACGGCAGACTTGTTTTGAAAGAAATTAAAAGGAAATGAGTTATCCTTTGATTTATTTCCCAGATTTTACCAACATCTGTAGTGACAAAATTAGTATCCTGGTTATCACTGTGATACAGAAATAAAAACCCTGTCCTCCAGAGACTCCCGTGTTAAAATGTCTTAATTGTTTTTGCTCCATTTTATTCTTTGCTACTTTCTTTGTTGGCTAGTAGCTAGTTAAATTTAGACAAGTGGTTCTTTGTGGCTTAGTCTAGGATATCAATAAGCATGTACAATTAAGCCAGTGAGGGAAGTACTGCAAAACAGATGTGAACAGCCCTAGACATAATGGGGTGGGTAATCTGCAGGAAGCACCAAGCAAAGAAAGCCAAATCTTTTCTTGCTTTTAGATCTCTGGCAAGGCAGCACAGCTGGCTAATAGTTGGTTTTTCAAGAAGCCCTGTGGCTTTTTGGTAATGCTCTGCAGTGTCATGCAGGAGACCAGCTGAATTCCTTATGTGGATTTATTTTTCCCTGGCTGGATTGTACTGCAGAAGCAGCATGCTCTGTGTTATCTGTATCTCAGACAGAACCTATATTGCAAGTGTGGCCAAACTGCACCTCTTTTACAGTTAAAAAGTCATGGAGCCCCCCCATGCCTCCCCATTCTCTGCCTACCAGACTGGGGGCAGGGAGGGAGAAGAGCTCAGGGCTACTGCCCTGCAGTGGGACGGTAGGGCTAGGGGCTTCTCCCCTGCAGGGAAAGGGATCTTGGGGCTTTAGACACAGTGCTCCCTCCCCACAGGGCAGAAGCTGTAAGCTTCTCCTACACCCACCAGTCTGGTAGGCAGATAATGGACAATGTGGGAGGATTTGGGGGGCTCCAGGAAATATTTCAAGAGAATTTAAGCCCTGGTGAACCCGACAGTGTGAGAATGAGACTCTAAAAAGAGAAGCTCGCACATGTGCATTTCATCAGGAAACTGCATCATTTTGTATTCAGCCATTGTGCTGTGCAGACCTCATGAGTTCACGATTTTCCTGCATTCTGCAGAATACAAGCTGTGTTTACTGTTCGCAAGTCACATTTGACTAGTTTTAGATTTAAAGTGGTAATCCTACGTTAATTTTGTTGGATGACAATGACATCTTCAAATTGTAAGGAATGCAAATATAAAGAAGAAAACCAAAGTTTTAAGCCAGAACGGGAGGAAGATTTTGCATTCATTGCTAAAGGTAGCAAACCCTTGTGCCTTATCCACAATGCGCTGCTCACTCACTACAATACGAGCAACTTGAAACATCAATATGAAACGAATTACAATAATTTTGTCTAATTACTCTCCTGAATCAGAATTAAGGAAAAACAAGTTAACTGCACTAAAGTTATGCCTAAACAGTAAAACAGACACTACTTTCAACGTTCAGTAAGGATGTTGACACAACAACTAAAGCTAGTTATGTTGTGTCATGGAATATCGCTTGTGCTAAATGTTCATACTGTGATGGAGAATTTGTTAAGAAGAAATTTGCAGAAGTGGTTGCAATTTTAGATCCAAGTAACACAAAACTTCAATGACTAATAAAGAAAATTGCTATTTCACTCCACACTATGGAGAGGTGTATTTCCCAGATCAGAGCTGATGTTGCAAGCAAGAATTCTCTAGCATTCAGCCTAGCTGTCAACGAATCCACAGATATACAAGATAAACCACAAATAGCGACATTTGCTATGTTTCTGTGGATGTAATTGTGAAAGAAGAAATGTTGGACTTAGTGGCACTAAAAGAAACAACCTGCAGTGTTGACGTAAAGAATGTACTTGACAAAGCATCAACAAATGCCAATGTACCACTGGATAAACTTGTCAGTGTTATAACAGCTGGAGCACCTACAATGGTGCGAAAAAAAAGTAGGCCTGATCAGACTACTGAAAAGTGATCCGAAATTTCCAGAGTTTCTCCCTGTTCATTGCATTACCCATCGTGAACATCTTGCAGGCAGACATTTCAAATACGACAACATTATGAAAACGGTCCTAGAAATTGTCAATTTCATCCGTTCGAATGGGAAAACTCGTCGACAGTTCAAAACTTTTATCGAAGAGCTGGATCTTGAAGACAAACTTAATGATGTCTCTTTCTACTGTGAGGTGGTTATCAACCAGCAATGTCTTAAATAGGTTTGTGGGACTGTTGGAACCTATCAATGCTTTCTTTAAAGAAAAGAAAAAAAGTCCTATCCACAACTGGAAGATGAACAATGGATGCAGGATCTGATGGTTTTTCATTGATACTATGCATCATCTGTAAACTCTCAACTTGGCACTCCAAGGAAAGGATAAAATTATTTCTGACTTTACTCAGACAGTCTTTGGCTTCCAGAACAAGTTAAAGCTTCTGCAAAAAGATATAGTGTCAAGAGACTTCAACCACTTTCCTCATCTCAAGAGTAAGGTAAACACATTCCCTGAAATCGAGTAGAAGATCACAAACTTGAGGAATACAGAGAAATTACGAGGACTGCTTGATGACTTTCAGGCCAGGTTCGAAGATTTGCAGAAGTTGAGATCCTGCTTTGCCTTTCTTGTAAACCCATTTATTAAGATATAGATATTCAGGCCTGTCTGTAAAGGCCTATACTCTAAGAATTTAGATGTATTCTTATCATTTGGCTAGTGATAGAGGTATAAAAGAAAGAATCAAAATCACTGTCTGCTGGTGTAAGGGCCTTCTCTTACTGTGACAGTCTGAGGCCCTGTTCTTAGGCTAAGGCCTTTGGCTAAGCAGCAGAGGCAGCCATAAGCTGGGAAGCAAACAGTCACATCCTCACATTCCAAACTATTCACACTGAAATAAGGTGCTATTAGGCTGTTAGGAATACAATCCTGTCCTGATAGTTCCTATCACCTCCAGAGAAAGGGAAGTGCCTAGAAAATGTAAAAGGAAACTTAGTTTGATAGCATCCTGTCTGGCAAGAACTCACTTATCAATAGCTGGGATGTGAAATCCTCACTTCTGTATTGTCTTGTCATTATAGTTCCCACTTTGCTGTTGTTTGTCTGTATAATCTCTGTCTGGTTCTGTGATTGTTCCTGTCTGCTGTATAATTAATTTTGCTGGGTGTAAACTAATTAAGGTGGTGGGATATAATTGGTTACATAATCATGTTACAATATGTTAGGATTGGTTAGTTAAATTTCAGGAAAATGATTGGTTAAGGTATAGCTAAGCAGAACTCAAGTTTTACTATATAATCTGTAGTCAATGAGGAAGTGACTGGGTGTGGGTGGGCATGTGGGTGTGTGAGATGGGAACAGGGAATGGGGGTAAGAAAATTGGAATCATGTTTTGCTAAAGGGGGAAATGGGAATGGGAGTAAGGAAGTTGGAATCATGTTTGGCTAAGGGTAGGAATGGGAACAGGGACACAGTGTAAGGCTCTGTGGTGTCAGAGCTGGGAAGGAGGATACTAAGGAAGGAAACTGGAATCATGCTTGCTGGAAGTTCACCCCAATAAACATCGAATTGTTTGCACCTTTGGACTTCGGGTATTGTTGCTCTCTGTTCATGTGAGAAGGACCAGGGAAGTAAGTGGGTGAAGGAATAAGCCCTCTAACACCATTCATAGTTGATGTGATCAAGAACAGCTGTCCAATTCCCCAAACTGTGGATACAGAACCATCTACTGTAGAAATGGAACTACTGGAACTCCAGGAGGACCAGGCTCTAAAGATGATGCAGAAATCAGAGTCTACAATCGAGTTCTGGAAGCAAGTGCCAGGAACAAAGTATCTTCAACTCAAGTAGACTAGCCTGCGACTCATTTCAATTTTCGGCACAACATACTGCTGTGCATCACTGCACTCTGTGGAGAAGTTCATAATAATCAAAGCATTGTGCAATCCTTACAAATCGACATCTGACCAAGCTCCTCTGTACTGCCTTGACAACATATCTACTGGATTTCCAAAGACTTATGACTAGGATGTAGACCCACAAGTCCTCTAAGTCTAGCAGTAATTAACCATCATACATTAAGTCAGAGGTTAATATTTTAAAAAATGCATGGGTAAAGGTTGTCCCTGTCTTGCAGGCTCTCGAACTTCTGAAGATTATCGCATGCGGCTCGGAGGGTCAATAAGTTTGGCCACCACTGCTATAGTGCTTACTATGGATTGGCAAAGCTAGGCTTTGAAAAGAGACTTCCTCAGTCCTCAAACAGAAGGCTGGTAAACACATGGAAAATGAAGGCATTAACATCGGGGGAAACAAGAACACCATGAGTAAAAGGATGGGTGAGTAAAAACAGTACTACAAGGGAAGAGAATTTGCAAGTTTTGATTCTGGACCAATAAGGAAAGGTGAGAAGAGCATCTCAGCTCAGGTTCTCATGCCTGACATCCAGCTGCCACAAAAAAACCCAACAAGTAAAAATATAAAATATTAGTGAAGAATCCTATACTCCAAGATCCTTATTTATTGTCAGCTGGCCACTAACTCAATGAAAGATTAATATTTTAGCTAAGACTGTAAAACATTCCAGGTAGCATATTTTAGTTTGCTTTGATTCAAAATTCAAAGTCTACAGTGCCTTTTATTAACTCTTTGTTCTGTCACTCACCTCAAAATGCCATGGATCTTCCACACACTCAGTTAGCTAAAACAAGAACGTTTTCACAGCTATAGAAAAAAAAAGTATTGTGTTCTAATTTAAACGGCCACATCTCAGCCTGTACCTAATAGGAAAAGATGGAGTAATAGATCCAAGCACAGGACACTGTGGGTATGTCTGCACTGTGGAGGGGGGAAAAAAAAAAAAAAAAAAAGGACCTGCAGCAGAAAGTCTCAGAGCCTGGGTCAACTGACTCAGGCTTGCAGGGCTCATGCTATTGGCTAAAAATTGCAGTGTAGATGTTCAGGCTCGAGCTGGAAAGACCACCCACATCGCCAGGTTCTCTCTCTCTCTCTCAAAAAAAGAGTAGATTTATATAAATAAAGGAAAGGAAAGGAAATAAAGGAAAGGAAATAAGGGATGACAGATAATCAAAGTCACCATACCTCAAGGTCAATGGTATCAAAAGCAGCGTCTATTCTATGGCAACATTAATGGACACTCGCTATTGATATAAATACCATTTATATTTGAATCTTGCTGCTATTTTCAGCTGTGAAAAAAATAAAAAAGTTTAGCTGCTCTCTCTCTCTCACACACACACAAACACACAGTCGTCTTAGCTAATTTTAGAACAAGGGAATTCATGGCCGGCCAGTTTGACCCTTCCTCCCAGTAGGGGTCACTGCAGCAGTTCTCCACCCTACAAGTACTAAGTGCATACTATACATGTTATTACATAAGCTATTTGTTGTGGCTACACTTGTATTTTATAGATTAGTCATCAGCTGCATTGCTTGCATTCCAGTACAACCGACATCCCAGGAGCAGAATATTTCCTGATTATTGAGCCTATGATCATGGGAATCTGGAGTTTCTAAGGCTATGTCTACACTAGCACTTTTGTCAGTAAAACATATGTCGCTCACCCACCCTGACAGACATAAGTTACACCGAGAGACACGCTGGTGTGGACAGTGCTGTGTCAGCGGGAGATGCTCTCCCACCAACATAGCTACTGCCACTCATTGGGGGTAGTTTAATTACGCCAAGGGGAGAGCTTTGGAGATACTGGAGACCTTACAGCGGAGCAGTTGCAGCAGTACAACCGTGCTGCTGTAAGGTCTCTAGTGTAGACATGGCCTAAATAAATTGAGGGTTACCAAAAATTGTATTTGTGATTTAAATCCATCCATATTATACAGCAAACAAAAATCCTGTGTAGGCTTAATCTACTCATATGACAGTCTATCAATGAATTATAGTTGGGTAAATAATATATTTTACACAAATACTGGTTGACTTCTAAAATTAATTCATTTCACCCATGATCATACCCACTTTATCATCAAAAATATTTATGAGACAATAGTGCCTACATGCTCCAATCAAGATTGAGGCCTCATTGTGCTAAGAGCTCTACAAACATAAGATGACGTGGTTCTTGCTTGCAGCCTAAGGTAGTCGTTAGGTTGAGAGGGGGATACTTTGAAATATTTATTAAAAATGTGCACACTTTTTTGCATTAATTCCATGAACATTTCAGTGATCCTGCCAACCAGCAGAGTTATCTGTGAAAGTAGATTTCGATGCTAATTTTAGTATTTGCTTGCATGCTCACCCAACACAGAAACTGCAAAACTGTGAAACTGCAGCTAAGAAACAGCTAAAATAGAATATTCAGAATCAGTGAAAACTGAAATGAAAACTTTGGAAAATAAAAGAGTAAAAGACATTGCAACTTGCTTATACAGATTCCACAGATAGAAAGACTAAATTAATTAGTAAAACATGTTCACTGTGAATTATTCATTCAGCACTAATACTGTTGCACTTCATAGGGTGTTAAGAACAATGCACAATGTTGTGACACTCAATTTTAGGATAGCCCAAGAAGCCTCAACTATTGTCGGTCTTTGGTGACAGCACAATAGATAACAAAAAGGCAAGTTTCTACCCAGCAACATCTGTGCAATCTCTCAGAAATCAGTGGGCTTGCAGGTGGATAAGCAGAATTTAACCCAACAGAAGCGTACTGGATTTTGATTGGATTTATTTTTATTGATTAGATGTTTTTCTAAAAATATGCTCTAGTTCAAACAGGAATTAATTCAGGGAAGTTCTATAGTAGAAAGTCAAACTAGATGATCACAACCCTCTATGCTAGTCTTAAAAATCTGTGACTCTACAGATAAAGCTACAAATCATTTGTCACATTTGATTTTTACATTAAGAGGACAAATACTATTTTGTTTTGGTCATATGGGAGTCACTTCTTCTGTGAAATAGATTTCACAGACTGGAACAGGTCAATAGTGATATTTTAAAATTTAGTTCAAAAAGGGGGAGGATTAAGCTCACTGGTTTCTTATTTTAGGAAAGATATTTCTAGAATGGCTGATTCAATGTATATTGTATTACCTGAACAAAGAATTACATTGCTCAATTAGGGCCAGTCTAATTGCACTGTTTAGTACAGATAACAGAGTTTCTTATTAGTGGATTCATAAAATAAATGTATGCTGTACATTCGAGTTGAAAGAAAAAGTTACCTAAAACTAGAGTCTAATCAGTACCAAACATGTATACATCAATGTTCCATGTATGTGCACGGGCACAGATTTAAGAATAATCTATACCAAATATTCAAAGGGAATGCACAACGCAGATATTAAATCCAATCTGTCTGCAGTTTTTTTGCATGAAGAGTTGTCTCTGTGCCTGACATCAGGGACACAGATATACTAGTAACAGATATTATGGTTCACTGCCAATTAAAAAAAAAAAATCAATACATCAATTTTGGGTTGAACAAATCAGTTTGTTTCAATTTCAAGCTTAACATTTTTGAACATTTTAAAAATAAAACTGAAGGAAATTTCTAAATGAAAAAAGTCATATGGAACAGTAAATTGAAATATTTCATTTCAAAAAAGTTGAAAGAAAGCATTTTGACTTTTTAGAATTTTGCTTTCTTCCACCCCTCCCAACATGAGCAATTAGGCAAAGCAGACATGAATTTGCAACACATTTCAGTGTTGCTGAACCTCCATTTTCTTCCTCAAAAAGAGTTTTGTCCAAAAAAATTTCACCTAGCTCTAATCAGGAACCTAGTTCAGTTGCTCTTCATGGCAGGAGCCAAGTGTTGTCTGCAGTTTAACAATTACCATAACAAAGCCAAGTTTTTCTTCCTGAGAACTAGCTGTTCTTAATTATCCCAAATCTACTTAGTAGTTTCTTTCTTCCATCAAAAACAACCTCCCTTTCTTTGCATGTTTACTGATACTGCTTACCGCAAAACAGCTACAGCAATCTATAAAATCCTCACAAGGACCCCCAGATTCAGTAACATGCTTAAGCAAAAGTTGATCAAGTACAATGGGTCATAAGACTTAAGTACTTTGCTGAATTGAGGCCAAATACTTTTAAGTCATATCAAACAGTCTGTTCCGTTAGTAGAACTCTTGCATTTGTAATTATTCTGATTAAATAATTTTTCCTGTAGGACTTGGATAAAACTGAGGGTACTGGCTCGGATTTTATCCAAGTTCTGACCAACAGACATTTTAATCTCGAGGGGAAAATTATTGGCAAATACACTAAGGACTTGTGAAGTTTTGCCTAGACAATGGAGATACAGGGCAGGAAGCTGGGATGTAAATTGTCCATCTGGATAATGATGTTCCCTCTGAAATGGTTACAAATGGTTACACTAGGACTCTTAATTTTTTTTTAAATGATTGAACAGAGTCAACTATACATTTTCCAGGTATAGTTGTACAATTCCCACAGACTGAAAAAGGGCCTTAGCATGGGTGTTGCTTCTGTGGTAAGCTATTAAAATTTAGATTTAGATTAAAAGCATTGTTACCATTTTATTTTTACATTTATCTACATCTAGAAACACATCATCAGGAGATAAAATTGCAACTATTCCCAATCTCCGCTGTGTCCTCGATTGGGATTGCCATGAGATTCCTGTAGTCGGTCTTTAAAATACTATAAAAAAGTAGACCCTGAAGAGGTGTGCAGATTCATCAAATGTGATCAGATTCATATTCTTACATATATATCAGTGGGTTCCAGCACCCAATATGAATGTTAAGGGAAGTTATTTGTTCTGCCCCAAACACCACACCACAATGTGCTGATCTCACGTCTTCATTGACTTAAAGCTTTGGTGTTTGGTGAAACCTACATAAGTTTTCTCTGAGAGAACTACAAGAGGGAAGCTAATTTATGAAGTCTCTTGTTCTTAGATCTTCATCCCCTCCTTTTCCTTGTCCAGGACCATACTAAAAAAAAAAAAATGCACCAGTTTAACTAGATTTAGTTAATCTATTTTAAAATCTAGTTAAACTGGTGTAAACACCTAGACGTATACACATTTAAGATAAATTGATTAAGCAACTAGTTTAAATTGGTAAGTCTTAAAATTAGTCTCTTTAAATTAAGGGATTCCATTAGTTTAAATCAGATACATTTTAAAAAATATAGTTAGTTAAACTGGTGTGTTTTCCTCCCTTCTAATTAATAGAAAGGATTTACACTGGAGTCTAACATACTGTAGTTTAAGTTAAGAATCAGAGAGCTTGGCAGAAAATAAGGTTTCATTTTTGGCACAGACACATGCTTCTGTTTTATGCGACTAATACCAAAGAGAAGGTCCATCATGATTATAGTCCATTTTTTCCATTACCACACACTTGTTATATATATATAGTCTACAGATCCAAGTTCCACAGAGAATGCTTTTGTTACTGCAGAACAATTCTATTTTATAGTTCAGCAGTAAGAGTAGAGGATCTCTGCCAAAGTTTTAAAATCACCTAAATAAAATGCAAAGACCTGGATACAGAGTTTAAACACCTCTTATCACAAACACATGTGATTCTCATTTCTTTCACTGCATATTATGCAATGTTAGAATATCTTTTAATCCTAGATTTATTTGATATTCCTGGGAAGAGCAAATCATGTGCTGAAGTTTGCCAAAGGCCTTTGATTTTGGCAATAAGCTACCTTTAAGTGCCCCTTTCTCCTTTAATTATGGTCTAAATTAGAAGAGACTTTCAGCACATTGGCCTTTCCGAAAAAATACTTTACATCAGGGAGCCTGGCAAAACACTCAAGACAGGGTCAGACACACACACACAAAAAAAAGAGTACAGAAAGGAGAACAGAAGGCATTCTAAGGCCTAATCTACAGAAGTGTATTGTGTCAAATACCATTTGTTCCAGCTAAAACACATCCACACACAAAAGCAATTCCCAGATAGTTTAAAAATGTGTTAGATGCCATTTGGGGTAGACTAAACTTCAGCAGAACTAAATACCATTTCATCCTGAAGTATTTCAGTGCTAGCGTGCACGCACACTGGCTGAACAGTTCATCTAGTCCTCCTACTGCTGTTCCACATCTGTGGCCTTTCAAAATCTCCCACAATGCCACTAGTGTTACTTGTGGAACAGTGCTAGCATGAACATAGGGCAAACCTACAAGTCTCCTTAACACAATTCAGCATGCGTAAGAGTGTGCCACTCTGGAGTGCCCCCTGCTGGCTATAGGTAGCTCTGCAGTGTCTTGCGTTAGCTTCCCCTTCTGCTTAGGGTCCATTAAAAAGCCCACACCATCCAGATATTCAAAACAAACCCCATTTCTGGGGATCAATTTATTAAATCCTGCACAAAGTCTTTCAAAAGCTCCAGTCTTCCCACAATTTCAAAATGGGCCCTGTCTTCCTGCTTTCCTAGTGTTTCTTGCCTGGAGTTTGACATTCTCTGCATTCTCCACAGATCTCCTTCCTGCTGGTGTCTTTACCCCTCTGACTCAGGGCCCTGGAGGAGCCTTCTTACTCCCTTCAATGTCTGAGTGCATCTGCCGTCCCACCTGCAACACCTTCTCTCTCCAGGAATGTCTACACTTCAATAAAACATCCACGGTTGGCCCATACCTGCAGACTTGGTCTTGCAAGGTCATAAAATTTCAGGACAGACATCCAGGCTCAGGCTGAAGCCCAGGCATTAAGATCCTCACCCCCTAACAGGGTCCCAGAGCCTGAGCCCAGACATCTACCTAGGTGGGTATTGTAGTTTTAAGAATGCTTGATAAAAAGATCTTGTAGGTGTTTGTCTCTGTCTGAGTGATTGAAACAAATATGGTTGTATCTTAGGGCTTGGCTGTAGACAATGGATCGTGTGGTGTGTCCTGGATGGAAGTTAGAGGTATGTAGGTAAGGATAACGGGTCAGTAGGTTTCCAGTGTAGGATGGTGTTTATGTGACCATCACTTATTTGCACTGTAGTATTCAAGAACTGGATCTCTTGTGTGGACTGGTCCAGACTGAGGTTGGTGGTGGGGTGGAAACTGTTGAAATCCAGGTGGAATTCTTCAAGGGCCTCCTTCCTGTGGGTCCATATAATGAAGATCTGGATATGAGAGCCGATGGATTCCTTCACCAAGTAGTTGATGAACTGACATGAGGGGATGCCATTTTAGATTTGGTTTTGGTGAGCAGTGAGGACCTCATAGAAGAAATGATTATAGGGGACAACCTTGGTTCGAGTGATCATGAGCTAATTCAGTTCAAACTAAATGGAAGTATAAACAAAAATAGATCTGTGACTAGGGTTTTTGATTTCAAAAAGGCTAACTTTAAAAAATTAAGGAAATTAGTTAGGGAAGTGGATTGGACCGAAAAACTTGTGGATCTAAAGGTGGAGGAGGCCTGGAATTACTTCAAGTCAAAGCTGCAGAAACTATCAGAAGCCTGAATCCCAAGAAAGGGGAAAAAATTCATAGGCAGGAGTTGTAGACCAAGCTGGATGAGCAAGCATCTCAGAGAGGTGATTAAGAAAAAGCAGAAAGCCTACAAGGGAGGGATTAGCAAGGAAAGCTACCTTACTGAGGTCAGAACATGTACGGATTAAGTGAGGAAGGCCAAAAGCCATGTAGAGTTGGACCTTGCAAAGGGAATGAAAAGCAATAGTAAAAGGTTCTATAGTCATATAAATAAGAAAACAAAGAAAGAAGAAGCGGGACTGCTTAACACTGAGGATGGAGTGGAGGTTAAGGATACCTAGGCATGGCCCAATATCTAAACAAATACTTTGCCTCAGTCTTTAATGAGGCTAATGAGGAGCTTAGGGATAATGGTAGGATGACAAATGGGAGGTAGATATTATCACATCTGAGGTAGCCAAACTCGAACAGCTTAATGGGACTAAAACGGGGGGCCCAGATAATCTTCATCCAAGAATATTAAAGGAACTGGCACATGAAATTGCAAGCCTGTTAGCAAGAATTTTTAACCAATCTGTAAACTCAGGGGTTGTACCGTATGACTGGAGAATTGCTAACATAGTTCCTATTTTTAAGAAAGGTAAAAAAAGCGATTCAGGTAACTACAGGCCTGTTAGTTTGACATCTGTAGTATGCAAGGTCTTGGAAAAATATTTGAAGGAGAAAGTAGTTAAGGACATTGAGATCAATGGTAATTGGGACAAAATACAACATGGCTTTACAAAAGGTAGACCGTGTCAAACCAACCTGATCTCCTTCTTTGAGAAGGTAACAGATTGTTTAGACAAAGGGAATGCGGTAGATCTAATTTACCTCGATTTCAGTAAGGCATTTGATACGGTTCCACGTGCAGAATTATTAGCTAAATTGGAAAAGATGGGTCAAATATGAAAATTGAAAGGTGGATAAGGAACTGGTTAAAGGGGAGACTACAGCGGGTCACACTGAAAGGTGACCTGTCAGACTGGAAGGAGGTTACCAGTGGAGTTCCTCAAGGATCAGTTTTGGGACCAATCTTTTTATATTACTGACCTTGGCACAAAAAGCAGGAATGTGCTAATAAAGTTTGCGGATGACACAAAGCTGGGAGGTATTGCCAATACAGAGAAGGACCGGGATATCATACAGGAAGATCTGGATGACCTTGTAAACTGGAGTAATAGTAGTAAGATGAAATTTAATAGTGAAAAGTGCAAGGTCATGCATTTAGGGATTAATAACAAGAATTTCTGTTATAAACTGGGGACACATTACTTGGAAGTAACAGAGGAGAAGGACCTCGGAGTATTGGTTGATCACAGGATGACTGTGAGCTGCCAATGTAATATGGCTGTGAAAAAAGCTAATGCGGTCTTGGGATCAGGCAAGGTAATTCCAGGAGAGATAAGGAGGTGTTAGTACCATTATACAAGGCACTGGTGAGACCTCATCTGGAATAGTGTGTTCAGTTCTGGTCTCCCATGTTTAAGAAGGATGAATTCAAACTGGAACAGGTACAGAGAAGGGCTACTAGGATGATCCGAAGAATGGAAAACCTGTTTTATGAAAGGAGACTCAATGAGCTCGGCTTGTTTAGCCTAACTAAAAGAAGGCTGAGAGGAGATATGATTGCTATTTATGAATATATCAGAGGGATAAATACCATGGAGGGAGAAGAATTATTTAAGCTCAGTACCAATGTGGACACAAGAACAAATGGATATAAACTGGCCATCAGGAAGTTTAGACTTGAAATTAGATGAAGGTTTCTAACCATCAGAGGAGTGAAGTTCTGGAACAGCCTTCCAAGGGAAGCAGTGTGGGCAAACGACATGTCTGGCTTCAAGACAAAGCTTGATTAAGTTTATGGAGGAGATGATATGATGGGATAGCCTAATTTTGACAATTAATTGATCTTCGACTACTAGTGGTAGATATGCCCAATGGCCTGTGATGGGAAATTAGATGGGGTGGGATCTGAGTTACGACAGAGAATTATTTCCTGGGTGTCTGGCTGGTGAGTCTTGCCAACATGCTCAGGGTTTCGCTGATCACCATATTTGGGGTTGGGAAGGAATTTTCCCCCAGGGCAGATTGGCAGAGGCCCTGGGGTTTTTTCACCTTCCTCTGCAGCATGGGGCAGGGGTCACTTGCTGGAGGATTCTCTGCACCTTGAAGTCTTTAAACCACGATTTGAGGACTTCAATAGCTCAGACATAAGTTAGGGGTTTGTTACAGGAGTTGGTGGGTGAGATTCTGTGGCCTGCGTCGTGCAGGAGGTCAGCCTAGACTATCATAATGGTCCCTTCTGACCTTAAAGTCTATGATTCTAGGATTCTGTGAATGTATATCAAGTAGAGGAGGGGCATTAGGGGATGAGAGCTGAGGAAGCGTTGCTCTAAGTCGGCCATAAAAATGTTGGCATATTGTGGGTATTGACACCGCCTCATCAGTTATTGGGAGTGGACCACATCCACCCTGACTGAATTGACCTCATCAACACTGGTTCTCCACTTGTAAGGTAACTTCCTTCTCTTCATGTGCCAGTATATTTATGCGTGTATCTGTAATTTTCACTCCATGCATCTGAAGAAGTGGGTTTTTTAACCTACGAAAGCTTATGCCCAAATAAATGTTAGTCTTTAAGGTGCCATTGGACTCCTCATTGTTTTTATGGAAACACTGATCAGCTGTTCTCTGCTCTATGTGAAATGAAATGTAGATATCAATACTTCTTACTGGACAGGATCAACAAAAAACATGTAATTGAAAAGGCACTTTTATTGGCAGCTACAATGAAAGTGGGAGGAGAACAAGAGCACAGGTATGCTGAGAAGCCTGCAGGGCTGCTGCACATGCTGTACTTTGTCCCGGGGAAAGACAGTTTTCAGAAGAAAAACATATAGCAAATTCAAACTGAATCATTAACAAATATGTGGGATGTCTGTGTTCTCCAGGGCCATCATTTTTACGGATGACCCTCTGAATGGGATCCTTGAAGTTGCTGATGAAATTATTCTTGGCTCTAATTATAGCATGAGTATGAGTGTGTGTCCCCAATAGTAGCATTGGGGGGGGGGGCGAGGGCAGGGGAGAGAGAGTGTGAGTGTGTTCTGGTTCTTTTCGTTTTAACTGTTTCTTGTTCAGGCAGAAGAGATTCAAGTCAAATTCATTCTAAATAAGTTTCTTTTCCTAATAAGACCAAGAAGTTACTAAAAATAATTGAGAGAACAATTGAAGTATGAAAGATGAGTGTAAGAGACTCTACAAAAAGCTACTGCAAGTATTATTTAGGAGAATACATTTATTTTCTTACACTCCAACAATCTCAAACCCATGTCTGTCCCTACCTCAAGATACCACTTCAGGGTTTATAGTCTTTCTGGTGAGATTACTAACAACGTATCATTTGTGATGGTACCAGGAAGAACAGAAGCTGCCAACTAGTTCCACAGGCTTGACTTTGCTTATAAATATTCTTTATATATCAGGACATTATTTGAGCATTTTGCCAACTTTAATATTACCCAAAGTGGTCTTGGACGCTCATATTTCATAGCTATACTTCAGAGCTAGCATGTGCTCATATACTGGCAAATTTCCAATTTTGAAAAGCAAAGAACAACAAAATCCACTACAAAGGAGTGTTGGCAATTGTCACCAACATCCAGGGTCCAATCCCTGATGCCTGTGATCTCCAATTACCTGCAAGAGTTAGCCACATTGCTATATAATGGTATAACATATAATGGTAAAATATTATATAGTTAGAGCTATAGTTTGGCCAACTCACTTTTTAATGAAGGTCATGGGATGTCATGTTTGAAAAGCAAAAACTAACTACAGATATGCTTTAAACATGGTATCTGGTTCCATTTTTAGTGCTGTGATAACAGTTTTGAACATAGGAGATACCATAAAGGACCCAAACCAACCTTTGTAAACATAACTTGGGTCTCCATCTTTAAATACTTTTTCAAAGTGTGGCCTAAGCACATGCCTAAACTTTAAGTATGCAAACAGTCCCAATGAAGTACCTTTCCGAATTGGGGCCTTAAAGAAGTTTTTAACCTGAGAGTAGGGGCAAGCAATCATTGTTTCTTATGGGACTCAAGCTGTCACTGAAGGTCTGTTGGCTTGGTCCTTTGTGTTGCTGTAGTGTCATCGCTGAGCTCTTGCTTTCTATCAACTTCCTAGGCAGCCCCTGGGTCTAGTTGGGGGATGTATGAGATTTTAGCTCTCCATAGTATTACTTACTGTGCTTCTAAAAACCAAACTCCAAAAAATTAATGTAACACCATAAAAAATTGCTCTTCATGCAGAAAGTTACTGAAGCATCAATGACAAAAACTTCAAAACAAACATGCCAGTTTATTTTTTCCTGGCCTTTCCACTTTTCATTTCAGCCAGATCGCTGCACATGTACAGACTTATCTATCAAAAAATTGACCATACAATGTATCCTTCTTTAGGATAAGTAAGTAGAGTTAATTTATTCATGCCTGAATACTGGTGATATCATAGCAGAATTTTTGGAAGCTGTCTCAATCTATTGCTAACTTTGCACACTAAACAGCTAAACTCCCACGATCTGTCGCACACCATCTACCAGTCTCCTTGTGGGTCCTCCCCTACTACCATGACCTGCCACCAATCTTTCCATGATAATTTGCTCAAGGTTATTTCCATCTTAATGCATGGATATGACCAAAGTACATATGTTTGTACCTGTTGATTTCTGAAAACAGAGTCCACTTCTCTCCAATAATATTTCTAACATAAGCTTTATCTCCTGGTTGGAAAAGAAGATGCAGAAGATCCTATGCTAGCACCACATCTCAAAGGCTTTGATTTTCTTCTTGTCAGTAGCATTAATTTCCTAGGAGTCACATCCATAGGAGTCATTATGGAAAAAATTATGCTTTTTAAAATCAGTCAAACCTTCATGCATTTTGAGATGCCACAGTTTTTCCACCCTTTTGTAAGGGAGGCCATGGCTGAGCAAGACAGCCCAAGTCTTCTTCAGATTTCTTTGGAGTAGCTTCTTTGGTTGGATGTGTATGATCCCAGATAACTAAGTTCACCTACTGCTTCTACAGCTTAACTGTTAATCGTCATGTCTGCTTGCATCCTGTTGTTACTGATTGTGTCAATGTAAAATACATTTCATTTTTGCCACACATTCAGGAATAGTCCACATTCCTCACTAACAGTTTTTAGAGACTCCAGCATTTGTTGAATTGCATTGATGGCTGCAGTAAAGAGTGTCATACCATCAGCACATCTGAGATTGGTTAAGAAGTGTCCACCCATGGAAATCCCAGCTCCTTCTACTTTATCCAAATCTTCCAGGGCTTGTATCTTAATACATTTTGCATACATGTTGAAAAGACTTGGGGCAGAATGCACACTTGTGTCACACCCAGTGAAAAACCACTCACCATCACTTAATTCTGTTTGCACTGTGGGTCTGTTGACAGTAGAGACTGAACTCTGCATGTTTACTAGTATCCTCCACAGATGGTCATGTCAAACATTTGGAAGTAGTCAATGAAACACAATCAGTAGGTGATTATACTTGTGGTGGTGATAGTTCTGCTTCATTCAATCCCGAATTACGTAGAGCAGCACTTTATTTGCATTCAGTATCAGGAAACTGGTAGAATTGCTGCACTCTGTTATATCCCATTTGTTTGGCAACGGCAAAAATATTCCCTTTGTCCAGTGGTCCGGCCAATGTCTAGTCATCTATATGTCACTGCAAATTTTCCACAAGATCAATATCATAGTCACCAATCACTTTTAGCAATCCTACGGGTACTTTATGTACCCCTGGTGCTTTCCCAGGCTACATTTTCATAATAGCACGCCCTATTTCCTCTTACAGGATTGATGCTCTGGCTCTGTACTCCTGTATCACAAGTGGCTCTGATGAGGCATGCAGATTGGCACAATCTCTATCTGCATTTAATATCACCTTCAGTAAGAACTCTGCCTTCATGGTCTTTTATTATGCTTGGTTGCAGGGAAAACTTTTTTAGTAAGAAGTCTGACCACTGTGAACATACCTTCTGTATTATTACCCTCTGTAATTTTCAAGTTCCTTGAATTTTGCCCTGACGCATTCACTCGTCTAGTCTGCTTTTGAATCTGTCTGCTCAATACCTTGTATTCTCTCCTACATTCTTTAGTCTCCAAGCCACTCTCTTTCACTCTGTATTGTTTCTTTGACAGCTCAAAACACCTTCTCTGTTAACCATGGTGCAGTCCAACCCTGACTTTTCAAAATGTGTGCTTTGGTACCTTTAAGCATGATAGCTTTCATTTGATTCCAAAGTTCATTCACATTGTTTTCCTCTTTCACTTATGACAATGACTCAATCTTGATCGGAACAGAAGTCATGTAGTTTTTGGTGATTTTGGACAGGTCCAGATGTTGTGGACCTGCTGAACATCTTATATTTTTAAATTGCAATTTTAGGTTTCAGGGCTTCAGGATAATAGTTGATAACCTAACCTGCAGTCTGTACTTGGACAAGTGTTTATTCATTGCACACAATCTCCAGCATCCCTGTATCATTACATAGTCCATTTGGTTATTGGTCATGCTGTCAGATGATGTAAATATACATCTAAGATGTTGGGTAAGATTGTGTTTGTAATGACCAGATGATTAGAACAGCAGAATTCAACTAAACACCTTTTTCTCTCATTTTGTAAATCCAGACCATTGTTTCCCATTACTTCTTCATGAGCGCTTGCAGCTCCAACTTTCAGGTTCAGGTCTCCAAATACAAGGATGAGGTCTTTGCTTGGTGTTTTAATGAGTCTCTCTTCAAACTGTTCATAGAACTCAACTGTGGTGGCGTGAGCTGCTTTCACAGGGGCATAAACCTGTATGATCTACTTATTAATTAGGTTTACTTGAAGGTGAATCGTAATGATTCTATCTCCGATTGGATTATATCCAAACACACACTTTGATCTCTCCTTGGATAAGATACATGCAACCCTATTTTTTCCTCACGGTCTTGGATCCTGAGTAGTACACCACATACCCACCCATTTCCATGAAACAAACTCTACCATTCCATCACAGCTTTCAGATTCCACATACATCAATCTTACATATTTCCAATTCACTGGTCACAAGGACAACCTTCCCTTCACACAGACTCCTCACATTCCATGTTCTTACTGTGATGATTCATTTATGAAGGTTCAGATCATTCTTTTCCTTGGTGCAATTATCAGGCACCGTACTCCTCAAAGGATTTGGTGCAGCACCATTATAACTGCAACCACCACTCTTACTGGCTGGAACTTTCTCCCCCGTATAATTTGTTATGCCTTCAGGTCTGTGTGGTGGGGTGGTCTCACTGTCCAGCGCCACACGTGGATCATGTTACCTTTGTTCTTCCATGATAGTTCTCATCGGAAAAAAATAGAGAGGGTGGTTTCTTGTTGCCTTCCCACCAGTTTGTGGTTGCCATTGGTTAAACTGTGGTTTAACTCTTCCACCTTTCAATAACATTTCCTCCATCTGGGGTGCCACTATCCTCCTAAAATGCTCATTCATCCAAAGTCATTGGCACTTCCCGAGGCTGTCAATCACAGGTGGTATCATCTACTACCATTATAGTAGCAGGCTACTGTACAACCTGACCTGAAGGAACCTAAATATATAAGATAATATCCTCAGCATAGACAACAACTGCTTATATAGAGTCCGTGTCTCAAGAGCTTCCTTTCTTTACCTGATAGAATTCACCAGCTTGGCGCACATAACCAGCTACCTCTTTGTCAAGGGGATGGATCCTCCATATAAGTCTTTCAGCATTTTTGTATTCTTCCACTTTGCTCCATGGCACAGTACGTAGAAAGCGTTCCGTCAGTGGAGCTGCTACTATGATATCAAGCTGCCCATTGTATAACAGAACCTGGAAGACGACAAAGCAGTCAATATTAAATAAACTGTAAAGCTCAGTTAAACAAAATTTAGCTCCACAGTAACCTTTAGCTTCAGCACAATTAGGCCCTGGGTGGCCACATGAACCTCTGGAGTGGAGTAGTCTGAAATTTCAAAGACACAAACATGACTTAAAGCCATCTTTGTCTCCCACAACTGGCCTCTGCATGTGATTTCTGGGCTGCTCAGAATTTCAGCCATGTTCTCTCTCTCTTTCTCCAGGAGGAGATCAACCACCACCACCAACATTGCAGTACCCATACTATGCCCAAAAGACCTGAGAAATCCAGATATTGCAAGATTTGTTTTCACACAACTGTCTCAATAGTCTTCTAAGAGTCAATCAAAACTGAGGGCTCTCGGCTCCTGAAGATAGCATGTTATTTGACTATGAATAGTTATATCTGCGATATGTGCATTTTTATTACTGAAAGCCAATGCAAAAGCTCAATCTATGATTGAAGTTTAGAAAAAGTAGATAGTCCAAGGCAGCCAGGGATTTAGCATTCTCAAAACTGTAGTTGAATCAGGACTTCTATAATGGCTGGTAGGATTTTTATTACTCACTTCTGTGGAAACAACAGAGTGGTAACAGTGATTAAGAAATACCACATCAGACATTTCTGTGATGCACTTTAACACCTCTATTCAGGCAAAAAGGTATAATTTTCACAAGAATAGCAAAGAAGTATGGTATAAATATAGTGGTATATAAATAAAATCAGGATGAGAACTTAAGTTAAAATATATGTTTAGTTTAAGATTTAGTGTTTCCTTAAAAATACTGCTTACATAAAAAGTTTGACATATTAATAAATGCCATTAACCCTTTGACATTGGGCCTGAGCATATGCAGAAAGTGGATCATGATGGGAGCACTACTAACCACAAAGCAACAAACTACACATAGATAGGTGTTCAAACCAGTGGATGTCTTCTGGCTCTCTCTGATGGGGCAAAGTTTTTTTGTGGGGGAGGGTGACACATGAGACAATATCCCAGGCAAACCTTATGGAATTAAATTAAACCTTACTTAATTACATTTAATATCCATGTAGTCCATTGTATTGGAATGCAAATGTTTTTGTACCATTGTGGGACTTCTTTAGGAGGAGGAAGGATTAATGCAATCTCTAGGAGACAATGTGAACTTCAAAAGACTGTGCGCTAAACAATGTTTGATCTTTTGGGAAAATACGTAAAGTAGAATTCCTAGGAAGTACGGGATAGAACTGGATTGCAAACCCCCCAAATACAAACAACTTTTGAAGCTTTGCCCTGAGGTGGGGGACCATTTGTCTGCTGATCACTGGTTACCAGAGGACAGTTCAATTACCAAATCTGGATTCTCCGGGGACCAACAGACTAGAAAGGACTTTTGAATAAATACCCTGAGTTTTAAGATGACTCAGGGCCTTCTTCCTGATCCAGCAAATGGACAGGACCTTTGGTCCATGGAGGGCCCCAATCCTTAAGGAAAGGTTGGAAGCTCTTGGCCTACTGAAGCCCCATAGGACTGTGTGCTGGTTCTAAGCTGAGGCTGTTATGAACTTGTGACCATAGAAGAGACCTTCTTTGTGGGGTCTGAAGGACTAACCACCTTCCAGAGCCAATGTCAGAATTGCACTGACCTCTAGTAAGCTTTTGAGCATTTATGTAGACTTTTTTATTGTTTTTAATATGCTTTCTCTACAACACTTTTACCCTAAGAATAAATAAGCTCGCACAGAGAGAGCTGTGTGGTAACTTATAATTGTTGCAATTATTCTGTTATTACCCTCTGAAGAGAAGGCAAGAGAAGCCTGCTTCGACAGCCTGTCTTTTGTTGGCAATAATATAGTAAAGGCAGGGAACTGTTCAGCCTGGAGATACCCGGGTCAGAAGAGAGAGAGCGATTAGTGTCTCCATCAAAGAAAGGTGATGGCCAAGGGAGCTGGAAGCCTGGGAATAGATGTCCTTGCCCTACCATACAGGGGAATTAAGGTACAGTTGCTCTGAACTGTGACAGAGGGGTTTCAGGTTTTCTACTTTCCCACTTGCAAGAGTAAAGAAAATTTGTTGAATCCTCAAATTAAGTGTGCATATTACTTTAGGAACAAGAGGGGAAAAGTGTATTATCTGCATTTAAAAAAAAAAAAAGTTTCCTCACTCCAGAGTAAGGTTTCTTTATAAATCCTGTATTTAAGTAGTATTTACATTTTGTATCAATCAGAATCTAACAGCAGTCTGGTAGTGTTCAAACTAACAAAGATCTTTATATGTCGAGAATATGAACGCATTTCCTGTGTGCTATTTATTCCTTGTTACCAAAAATCCTAGAAAGTAAAAGCTTTTTCTATAAAGGCTCATCCAAACTAGTTCAATAAAATAATTGCATTGTTTATATAAAGGAGCTTTGCCTCAAAGACCTTGATTCCTCATGGCCACTGAAAAATCTTCTGCAGCTGTCATATTCAACAGTATGGGAACAATTATATCTGTGTTGTGCTCCCGAATATAGGCTAGAACGCAGAACAGCATTATCAATCAGGATCTAACAGCAGTCAAGATTATACAGACAAGATTATGCTTTAAACAACTCTGGTAAATCTTCTATAAAATACGCTTTATGGAATTTCTAACACAGAAGTTACATACGGTCTAAACTAGCATTAACTTGTCCCATCACTTGTTACTGACAAATCTACTTCTAGGAGAGAAAGTTTATATAGCTTTATCTACATAAAAAAGCCAGCAAAATGAACTTTTTAGTACAAATACCAAGTTTTTAGATGGACTACAGATCATTACTTAAAATGGCACTTCTCAATGATTCTTCTAGTCGAGTTACTCTATATAAAAAAATAACTTGTGAGAAAGGGAAGATTAATGGCTACTTCTATGTGTAGTTCCTAATATAGTAAGATTGCTTATGATTTTTTTCCCCAAGAGAAACAATCTCTTTCTAATGTTATGGTGGAAACCAGAATAAAGAGAAATACAAGGGATGCTGAGGCAAAACCACAGAGGAGAAAAACTTTTCTCTATCACAAATGACACTTAATTCATAGGAGGTCAGCTTGCTTTTTAAATGCTTGCTTTTTAACACAATTTCACTCCTCTAATAAGCTGTTAAAATTTCACCTTTTGCTCTTTCCGTATGTTTCTCGGAATTGGTTACCAGTGATTATTAGTCCCAGTATTTTGGGCCTGATTACACAAACAGGTACTAGGCTAGATAGTTAGGTGTTGAGCCACAGAAACTCCGTCAGCTTCCCAAATGAGAAATTCAGAAGACATTTTAATAGTGGTAGAGTTAGGCCATATCCAACACTATGGCTCTGCCCCATCTCAGCCTCACAATTTTCCTGCATCGCTAGCTGTTTAGGGCATACAGCGTCTAGTGAGGATGTCAGCTTGACTCTAACGGACTCTCAAAATTCTCTACAAAGTCAGCTGTGAGTCTTCCACAGTTTACAGAAAAAGTCTGATTGAAGACATGTTCAGATTGCACTCTGACTGATGCCAGGTACTTAATGTTAAATACATCTAGGCGTTTGGCTAGCTGAAGCAAGTGAGATTTATTCCAGACTTTTGCAGTAGAAACTTATTCTGTGGCCACAGAATCAAGGAAGAAATGGCTAATCAGAGGCCTGTGATCCTCTCTAGAGGAAGAGAAAACCATTTGGATCCCCTCACAAAAGTTTTCCCCAAAGTTGTTCCATTGGCGGATGTAGTAGAGAGGAAATGCAGCATTTGTCCTCACCCCAGCAGAAAAGCCAGTGGTTTGGCTCCCAAACTACTGGAGGATCCACTGTCACAATATTCATATTTTTTCTTAAAGCACCAGCTCCTGGAATCATGAGAATCACAGCATCCATTTAAAAAAGTTCCTCGCCTCATGTTTGCAAAGAAAAGCTTGAAAATGAACTTTAAAGGCTCAGACACACGAGGCAAGTAAAAAGAACAATGAATTTATTTTGTTTTAGAAAGTCTCATGATTTTTAAACCAATCATATTTTGAATGCTTGATGGTGTACACCTTGGGGATCCACAGGAGCATGAGCAGCAGGTATAATAGGAGCCACTGCCACAGGCCAGCCAGGGCTGGGGCGCTCAGGGCCGGCTGGGGCTGCTCGGGCCAGGCCTCAGGTCAGCCGGCCAGCTGGGGCCGGCCCAGGACTGAGGCCATCCCAGGGCTCCTCTGGCAGCGCGGGGTACGAGGGGGAGGGAAAAGGCATCTCAGGGTTCCAGGTGGCCTGGGGCTTCTCCAGCTCAGTGGCCTCAGGGCTCCTGCTGCAGGGGCGGGGCTGTGGAGCTAGCCTTCCCGAAGAGGGGGTCCACCCGCCACCCATGCACAGGAGGCTAGGATGATCAATTAAGGCTATATTAACTTTGTACAGGGCTCTCCATAAAGTCTAGGACAGAGATTAGACGAGGGGAGAAGGCCCTTGCCAGTATACATTTGTCACTCACTTTAAAAATGAGGGTGATAGAAAAACTTCACTGAGTGATTTTTACCTTGAATAAAATGACAGACTAAATTTTAGACTGTAAAATTGCAGAAAATGTAATCTGTACCTTCCAACAATATACAGCCTTATCTTCTTTAAACATATGTAATGAAGTTTTAAAACTTCTTAACCACTGGAATAAATAGCAGTTTAGTCATCAAAACTGAAAGGCATGATTCTCATCTCAATTCTAAACATGGCTGGCAACAGAAAAACATTAGATTCCCTTCTAATTTTTAGCCTTGGAGATAGGGTTGCCAAACCCCCAGGATTGTCCTGGTGTCTCCAGGAATTAAAGATTATGTCATATGATGAAATATCCAGGAATTTGTCCAACCAAAGTTGGCAACCCTACTTGAGGAGGAGGCAGGTAATTGGCAAAACCATGAATACAAGTCACATCTTCCTGAATACTCCTAATTACAAAGTTGTCGAAACAGCTGGAAGTTGTTTCAGGTTTACTGTTGAATGCAGAGAAAGTTGTGCTTTACAAAATCAGTCTTATTTTCTTAGTTTGTTTTTTTTAATACTAGTTCCATTGCCATAGCTTGTCCTACTTACAGGATGTCAAGGTTCCTCCCCCACTCTGAACTCTAGGGTACAGATGTGGGGACCTGCATGAAAAACCTCCTAAGCTTATCTTTACCAGCTTAGGTCAAAACTTCCCCAAGGTACAAAATATTACCCCCGTTATCCTTGGAATGGCCGCTACCACCACCAAACTAATACTGGTTACTGGGGAAGAGCTGTTTGGACGCGTCCTTCCCCCCAAAATACTTCCCAAAACCTTGCACCCCACTTCCTGGACAAGGTTTGGTAAAAAGCCTCACCAATTTGCCTAGGTGACTACAGACCCAGACCCTTGGATCTTAAGAACAATGAACAATCCTCCCAACACTTGCACTCCCCCTTTCCTGGGAAATGTTGGATAAAAAGCCTCACCAATTTGCATAGGTGACCACAGACCCAAACCCTTGGATCTGAGAACAATGAAAAAGCATTCAGTGTTTTACAAGAAGACTTTTAATAAAAAATAGAAGTAAATAGAAATAAAGAAATCCCCCCTGTAAAATCAGGATGGTATATATCTTACAGGGTAATTAGATTCAAAAACATAGAGAACCCCTCTAGGCAAAACCTTAAGTTACAAAAAAGATACACAGACAGAAATAGTTATTCTATTCAGCACAATTCTTTTCTCAGCCATTTAAAGAAATCATAATCTAACACATACCTAGCTAGATTACTTACTAAAAGTTCTAAGACTCCATTCCTGTTCTGTCCCCGGCCAAGACGACTACAGACAGACACACAAACCCTTTGTTTCTCTCCCTCCTCCCAGCTTTTGAAAGTATCTTGTCTCCTCATTGGTCATTTTGGTCAGGTGCCAGCGAGGTTACCTTTAGCTTCTTAACCCTTTACAGGTGAGAGGAGCTTTCCCCTGGCCAGGAGGGATTTCAAAGGGGTTTACCCTTCCCTTTATATTTATGACACAGGACATCATAACACTTTGCAGACAAACTTGTGCTCCTTTCCCAATGATCTAGTGACCTTACTCTCTAATATTTTGTGGTTTCCTGTTTGGGGAAATGATTCAACAGCAGCCTAAGCTGTTTCAGGCTGTGGAATGATCTCAGTTGGCTGCTATCTGTCTCCATTTTGAACATGTTCATATTCACCAACCAAAATGGTGAATAGATGTCAAGGTAGTGAAACATCTGCTGGGAAGTGCTGCATACTTATTCATTCGACTACTGGAGAGTCCTAACTCACAGCTATCGTAACATGTGCTTTGTGCAATTTGGTGCATTATGGTTGTTTGCCTTCATACAACCTTGAATTTTGTTGAATTGTATAAGAAAATGTTCCAAAAATCCTTCTTTACAGAATTAAGTTAAAGCCAAACAAGACACCAAGGACACAAGTTACTCTAAATTAGCTTTCAAGAAGTAACAGCAAACTGCATTTAGATTGTTCATGATCAGTCAAAATCTGAGCTAGCAAATGCTAAGACAAAGCCAGTCCCATTGATTGTACTTTTCATTCAGCTCATACTTTCTGCTGTGGCGCTGCAGAAGCAGCAGATTCTCAACACACTGGGTTGCAAAATCCAGGAACCTGAGTCATCATAACCAGCTTTTAACAAGTTGCGATAGAAAACTACTACACATAGTGAATACACTAAGTGACTTGCAATACTTTTTGGTTACTTTTAGACTACTAAAAGAAAAGGAGTACTTGTGGCACCTTAGAGACTAACCAATAAATTGTTAGTCTCTAAGGTGCCACAAGTACTCCTTTTCTTTTTGCGAATGCAGACTAACACGGCTGTTACTCTGAAACCTTTTAGACTACTGCTTCCTTCTGTAGTAGAAGTAGTTGGTAGGAGGTTGGGTTTTTTTGGACACTTTTTTGTTGAAACTGAAGCTTTTCATGGGAAAGGGTTGGTTTTGATGTATTTCTCAACTCGAAAATGTTGACAACATTTAGAAGTTTTTGAAACATCTAATTTTCACATTTTTTTAAATAAAATTTTTTTTCTAGTTCAAAACAACTTCATTTCAAAATTTTAGCTAATACTATTACAATTAAAAAAATTTAAATGGTCAAAATCTAAATAAAACATTTTGTAGTTATTGAAATGAAATCTTTTGATTTATGCAAACCAAAATTGTTGTTTTAGATTTTCATGAACTGAAAATCTGAGATTTCAACTTTTCATCCCAATTCAGGATGGGAAAATTTTTCCAAGGTCTAAAATTTTTGTGCGATGGGAAAACTATTTCACACTTTCTTCTAGTGAGATGAACATGATGGATAAAAATTAGCTCTGAATAAGGCTTCCCCCTTCCATCAAGCCTCCAGGTGGTTTGCTTTTTTTGCAACAGCATTACACTGTTGACTCATATTTAGCTTGTGATCCACTGTGACCCCCAGATCCCTTTCCGCAGTACTCCTTCCTAGGCAGTCATTAACCATTTTGTATGTTGTATGTGTGCAACTGATTCTTCCTTCTTAAGTGGAGTACTTTGCATTTGTCCTTATTGAATTTCATCCTATTTACTTCAGATCATTTCTCCAGTTTGCCCAGATCAATTTGAATTTTAATCCTATCCTCCAAAGCACTTGCAACCCCTCCCAGCTTGGTATCCTCCGCAAACAATATAAGTGTACTCTCTCTGCCATTATCTAAATCACTGAAGAAGATATTGAACAGAACCGGACCCAAAACAGATCCCTGCGGGACCCCAGCCCTTCCAGCATGACTGAATCGCTGATTACTACTCTCTGGGAACGGTTTTCCAACCAATTATGCACCAACCTTATAGTAGCTCCATCTAGGGAATACTGGATGCAGCGTCACCTGAGAGAAGCCATGGGCTACAAGCTCTGCTTATGCTTCCTCTAGAATAGGGGTGGGAAAACTTTTTGGCCCAAGGACCACATCTGGGTATGGAAATTGTATGGTGGGCTATGAATGCTCACGAAATTGGGGGTTGGGGTGCGGGCTCTGGGGTGGGGCCAGAAATGAGGAGTTCAGGGTGTGGAAGGGGGCTCCAGGCTGGGGAAGGAGGTTGGGGTGGGGGATGAGGGCTCCAGCTGTGGGGTGCGGGGTTGAGGGTTCAGCAGGGTGCGAGGGGGATCAGGGCTGGGGCAGGGAGGTGGAGCGTGGGATGGGGGTGGAGTGCAGGCTCTGGGTGGTGCTTACCTCAAGCAGCTCCCAGAAGCAGCAGCATGTCCCTCCTCCGGCTCCTACGTGGAGGCACAGCCAGGCGGCTCTGCAAGCTGCCCTGTCCACAGGCGCTTGGGACAGGGGCAGCGTGTGAAGCCCCCTGGCTGCCCCTACACTTAGAAGCCGGAGGACGGACATGCTGCTGCTTCTGGAAGCCACGCAGAGTGGGGCAAGCCCCTGATCCTGCTCTCTGGCTACGAAGAGAGTGAAAGTCCTCTATTGTCTGAATGAACAGGCTGAAGAATCACAGAAACGGAGGGATATTTGTTATTTGTATTATGGTAGTGCCAGTAAAAGTCAACCCCTGCCGCAAAGAACTTACAATCTGAATAGACGAGACAGCCAAAGGCTGGGAGGGACAACAGAGGATAGGGAAGGGTAGGAAGGAAAACCAACACAGACCTGCTGAGTGATCTTGGGCAAGAGAGAGGAACAGAATGCAAGTGTCTTGGCACCCAGTCCAGGGCTCTATACAATGAACCACAGGGCATCTCATGCTCCTTATGTTAACAAATAAGCTAGTTCTAGAAAAACAGAAAGAGGCAGAACAAACAATTCCCCCAATCCTTTTTCTCTGTTGAGGAAAAGGAATATTTCTACAGTTTTGACTGCATTTTCTCTGCCCTGCTGGTTGGCTTTTTGCGCTGATCCTCTCAACTCCCTCTCTCTTCATAGTCCCTCAATCGCAGCTTCATTCCATACCTACTCCTTAACCCTCTTCTCCCCTGCTCTGTCTCCCAACCTCCACCCCACCCTTTGCTGTCCCCTCTCCCTTCCCTTTTCTTTTCATTTAGCTTAGCCCCTTCTAAGTAAATCCATCAATAAAAATAAAATCATGGCACTAACATGCCATTTACCACCATCACATAGTTCATTCTGCTGGTGTGTTATACCCCTTTCCCCACCCTGCATCTGTCTTGTCCATTTAGATCATCAGTTGTTTGGGGCCGGGACTACTCTGTGTTTGTGCAGTGCCTAGAACAATGGGCCCTGTTCTTGGTTGGCCATTAGGCACTACCGTAATAAACACGATCAATCTGCTTCAAAAATAGTACAATCAAAGCTCATTTTCTGCTTATATTTGGATGCACAAACTGATACAGAGGCAGCGTCCTAACTATGAAAAGTAATATTGAGTAATACCAGTCTCATGAAAGTTATGCAAGAGTGCTTCAGTGTGATTGTTCTCTCTAATGTACATTTAAAAAAAACCCATCTTTTATTTTAAACACAAGTTGATTTAAGTATTTACTGCTCCATTCACAATGTTTTGTGGAACAATATTTTCAAAGAGAAAGAAAGAGGTTTTCATACAAGACTCTCTTAAATGGAGGGAACTCCCACACAATAAAACAGAACTTCACAGTTAAGATTTTTTAATCAAATAAATTGTCTGTGTTCTCAGATTTTCCAAAAAAACACCCCACAATATTTGTATATACTTTGGAGCAGTAAAATTTGTGCCTATCCTTTTCTAAGTAAGGTTTTAGCTAATTTATTGATAGCTAAAATAAGATCCACAAGCGCACCAAATATGTGGAATGGGACATCATAGCGGCTTAACTAACTGGAAGAACGAACCTGTCTCTTAAGTGTTGCCCAATGACAGGACAACAAAACAGAATTCCAGAACAGAGTGACAAGTTTAAAGGGAACTGTACAGTCCCAGGAAATGTACAGTCACAGTCTGTTGCACATCAGGGGGTTATTTTCTCTCTAAAAGTAATGAGCAAGGTTGCTGTGAAACACCTTTAACATTTTAAAGTTTATACATAAAGAACGGCAACAAAAGAAGGAAAAAGCTTCAAGTAGTGGCTGTAAAAGTGGTTTAACTGATCTGGCATCGGGCACATCAGCTGAATTTTCCCCTCAGGCTTATAAGGGACTGACTCTGCAGTCTAACACAAAAGTCCACCTCTTCTAGGTTGGAACAAAATCCAAACAAAACACACAGTCCTTCTCTTACCTGGGGTTTTCGGAACCCACAGAAGAGGTAACTTAACTATTTCACTCCAGGCGGTGTCAGGAATAAATCAATAGGAACACAGCAATTCCGTCTGATAAGATTAATGCAAATAAGCGTGCTCTTATCTACCACTGCAGTTTATTAGACTTTTTAAGCACACACACAGATATAAGCAACAGGTTTAGAACATCCCAGATATTTACCCAATATCTGGAACGGTACTGAGTAATTAACAGTGGTCAGTTGCTCACCCACCGGGGAGAAAAGAAAAAACCTCTCTCAAGGTGGCTTCGGAGGACTGCTCCAAAGTACACCCTATTAACTAATCTTTTATCATTAACTTCTACAAAACACACAGGTCATAATGATCCCCTACTGGATCATCACTTTTCTAACTTTCAATAAAGGTTTAATATCAGAGACGTCTAGATTCAAGGTTTTCCAACCAACAAGGTTTTTAGTCTCAGTTAAGAACATTAAGTTGTTTACTTGTCTGTCCCCTCCTCCCACTCTGATAGCTGAAACTGCCAGCTAGATGTGACCTTGCTTCAAATTAACCCTTAACTATGTGGTGTTCTAGTTCATTAATTCCTGGTAGCTAAATGCACATAATATGGTTGGAATTGGCTTCATCACATTCTGGGGTACACACACCCCTCAAATCCAGGGTAACACTTCCACCCAGCTTCTTTTGCTAGGTCTCAGACCACTCCTGGAGGTCTGTCTTCCCCATTCTCCCTGAAGAAATTACCTTCCCCGTCCCATGAGGCTCAGTATAGTTCGTTAGCTACCGCACTGATGCGGGATGCCTGTAGTACCTTTCTCTCCATGACTATCATTAGCCGTGCCTGGATTCAACTGTTCCTTGGCCATGCACAATCTCCCATCAGTTCCTTTGTCTTGATGACGCAGGCCACAAAGCTCGCTCTGTCCCTCCTGGCTGTTTCTCCAGCTCCCTTAACGGAGTTCCAACCCAGGCCTCCTGCTTGGCCTCTTCGCAGTGTTGCCAACTCTCATGATTTCTTCAGGACTCATGGGATTTTGGCCAGCGATGGGGCCAGATGCAAGCAGATTCTGCCTGCTGGGGAAGAGCGGCTAATCAAGAATGCTGAAAGAAGCAGGCAAAGCTCGCTCCCTTCTCCTCAGAAGCAGACATCATTGTCATATGAGGGGAGGGGAAACAGGGAGCAGAAACTTTAAACCAGCCCCAGGCAGCTCTACTCCCTTCACTTCTCTCCCCTCAATCCCTGCAACACCTGGCCAGGGAAGGAGCAAGGGGAAGGATGAAGATGGCCTGCAGCTGCAGGAGGAATAGAGGTGAGGCTGGGAGGTCAGAACGAATGAGGGACTGGGCAGAATTAACTGCATTGATAAATGTGTGAGTGTTGACAACACTAACAGAGTTCAAAAATCAAAAAAGACAGATCAAAACCACAATAAAATCTTTTTTTTTAAATAGTCTCATGATTTTTCGGGGTCTGACTCATCATTTTTGAACCTTTGGGATTGGCAATAGTGCCTGCAGCTCCTCTCAGCTAAATGCTTCCCAGCTCTCCTAGACCGTCACTCTAGCCTACCACAGAGATATGCCCAGCACCTCCTGCTCCACACTGGCTATACTACTAACTACATACTGCCACAGGCTTGCCTTCTACACTGGGGTCCTGTCACACAGGATCATCACCTACCTCTCTCCCCTCCGATTTCCCACCTGGTGTTACTCCCAGCTTGGTTACATGACCCTTCTAGGGATGTACAAGTCCCAGAATGTCTGTTCCCTAAGGGGAGAGAACCTTGGAATAGGCCTGGCTGGACCCAGACCACAACTAACTTTGGGGGACAGAATGCCCTGTTACAGAGTCCAAAACTAATCAAATAGTAGAAGCAGTATAAACAGTCCCAAGCTAGTTCTTCATTCCCACTACTGACAGGGGCAAGAGCACCTCCTTTCACTCAACCTTTCCTGCCCTGCTATAGCCAACATATTAAGAATGACCAGCTTTGGAAGGAGTATAGTAACAGATGGGGGAAACAATAGATAGGGGAAGGTAGGGCATAGAAGGGAGTAAAGAAGGCGATCTTGAAAGTACGTTCTCTCCCCCTAACAGCACATAAGAAAAAATAAATGTGGGTCTCTGGAGAGACACCAGTGTGTTGCGAGTGGACCCAAGTGTGGGATCTCACATGCTTCTAAACCCCACTACAGTCAGATAGTGCCTGGTCATTGTTCCTAGGTCTAGATCTCTCAGACACTCCCCATACTCAGACTCCATGTTTGACAGGACCCTGAAGTACAGCCACTTTAGGCCTTGGAACCAGCACCTCAGCCCTCTTGAGTCCCCAGTTGCTTGGACTATGGGGGAAACATGTCTATGTGCCACCAAAGCTCTAGAATCATAGAATATCAGGGTTGGAAGGGACCTCAGAAGGTCATCTAGTCCAACCCCCTGCTCAAAGCAGCACCGATCCCCAATTAAACCATCCCAGCCAGGGCTTTGTCAAGCCTGACCTTAAAAACTTCTGAGGAAGGAGATTCCACCTAGTTCCCATTCTAGTTTTAGGTCAATGCTTCAGTAACAATGTGGCAGGAAAACAAGGAACATAGGCTTAGATAGGAATTTCTTTACCACAGACATTATAATCATTCTTATGCCTCTTGTCTGAATCCTCTCCTATTTATCAGGATCCTTTTGGAATTAAGGATAAGAGGATTGGAAAATATGCCTTATAGAGATGGATTCAAGGAGCTCAATCTATTTACCTTATTAAAGAGAAGATTAAGGGGTGACCAAAGTGACTGCAAGTGAACAAAGATATGGTAATACAAGGCTCTGCAAGCTAGCAGGCAAACGTATAACAAAATCCAATGGCTAGAAGTTGAAGCTAAACAAATTCAGACTTGAAATAAGGCACAAGGGTTTAACAATGAGGGTAATTAGCCACTGGAATACCCTACCAAGGGTTATGGTGGATTCTGCAACACTGGAATTTTTTTAAAATGTTTTTTAAAAAACAAGATACCCTCTAGATCAAATAGGCATTAGTTCAGGGAAGTCCTATGGCCAGACTAGATGACCATAATGGTCCTTTATGGCTCTATAATCAATTCATTTTAAAGTACACTACAGAGCTACAAATCTTGGTAAAACAAAATCCCAAATGCAGCCATTGTTCCACCTCCATGTCCCATCTGATCTCACCCCTCCTATTAGTCCTGGATTTGGTCAGTGTCCTTAGGCCAGGCAGCCCTTCCTGCATTCCTTAGCTCTATCTTCTTGTATGTGGTGGTGGTCAGCCCCCTTGCTTAGAGAACAAACCATCTTTTAAAAAGTCTTTCTCCATTTTGCTCATGTGCTTCAGATGAGGGAGTTATGGGTTCCTGCTACACTCCCCTCCCCTTCAGTTTCTGTGTAGAATCATTCAAAGTCAATGGCCCTACCAGTAGAAAATGCATTACTCCAGTAGGGGAACGTCTAACACCTATGGTAGCTCTGCCATAGGTTTTCAGACGGTCTTTCCACTAGGTATTAAGCCTGCTACAAAACAGATGCTCTAATCCATAAAGGAGGTTACAGTACAAAGCAGAGCCCCTGAAAAAAAATATAGGGCTCATCCAAATAATATGGAATTCATAGTTTGACCCAGACATATCCCCAAGCGGTCACAGGAGTTAACTGGTTTTTTTGGTAAAATAATTAATGCAAGAAACAGCCAGCATCTTCAGATTTTCCATTCACAAAGCAAGCCCTAACAGTAATCAGCTGCGGAATGCTCAATAAGTAAACATGGAACCGTGATGCATTTAAAATGGGTCCAAAGAGAACATTTTAGTCTTATTAAAAAAACAAAAAAGGTCTCCGAAAGATTATCATCCTTCTCCCTCATTATGTTAAATGGTCCTTTCTCCACTCCACACCTCCTTTTGTTGAGGATTATAACAAGCAATGAAATAAATAGGTCTGAACGATGATTTTTGACCTCTGGTACCTGATAAATTAATGCAAACTAACAACAAATCTGTGATTAACTGCAAAAAACAGAGCAGAATATTTGTATTCCAGTGCAAAGCTACACATGAATACAATTCCTCACTATCAAACCAAAAGAGGAAGGGAAAAGGACTTCAACAGGGCTACAGTACAAAACAGCCAAATGAAGCTACCTTAGCTTTTCCCTAGGATTTTGGAACACAGCCTGATTCATTCCAGAGGTAATCTAGAAGTCTCATTAATTTTGCTGATGGCTAGATAATGATACTTCATGTGCGTCTCAAATACAAAGTGACTAGATGTTAAAAATAGAACTGTAGATTCTCAATTTTTGTATACTTTACCTGAATCCAAGAGCATTTAATGATCGTCCCAAATTATATAGCTCAATCCAAGCTCAAACTGCATCCGATTATTTGACCTCACAGGAATTATTCTAAATTCATACCAAATAAAATCCTTATCAGAGACTTAATTCAACAAGTCTGAATTGCCTTATGCATGCTCTCTAACTACAATTTTTTAAATCTGTCTATTACTTATTTGGTCTGAGCTGTAATTTTATGTTCAGGTTTTTTCCCCAGCACTGATCTAGAATACTTTATCTTAGAACAAAGAGTGGTTTAAAGATAGCTATTTGGTAGGCAGGATATTCTGAACACAAATTTATCTAGTTTAACCAGTAGCAACATTTAGTAAAAAACATGAAATAAAACACACACTACAAATGTTCATTTATTCTTTCAAAAAAAATTGCAAGATTACATTGAAAACTAGCAGATGAAGTTCAGCTAAGAAATGTACCAAATGGAAATTCATTTAAAAAGAAGTTTTGGGTCTTGTAGATCAAATTTGAATAATGGTTATTGAAAAACAAAAAGTTCTGCACCCCCAAAAGACAGCAGTTCTGCAATTTAAGTGCAAATTGCAATTCCAAGTGCCCAGACTAAATTAATTCCTAAGAAAATTTGTATAGCAGATCTGTGTCTGTTTTTTTCAAATCTAATGGTTTTTATATTATGACAAAGCTCTGTCCTTGCCTCTGTGGGTCCCGTGTTTCCTGGTGGATTTCGCTAGCCTCAGAGGCTCACTGTGATCCTGCATGTAATCCTTCTCTCTCTAGAGACAAGGGTCACAATCTACTGAGCCATTTTCATCATAAGCCAGCGAGGGAGGTGAGGAGAAGTTATCCTTCCTTGCATAGTTTCTGTTGTCTCCCAGTCTCGGTGATTAATCAGGGGGCACAGGTCGGGGGGGGGGGAGCCCGGGCCCACCCTCTACTCCAGGCTCCAACCCAGGGACCCTAATAGTATCAGCTATGGTAGCTGACCTTTTAGAAACAGTACATGTACAATTCCTTGGGCTACTTCCCTCCACAGCAGCCCTCACTTCCTCAAGCTCCACTTCACCCTTGCCTCAGGATCTCCTTCCTTGTGCCTGATATGGTGTGTACTACTCAGCCTCTCCAACAGTGCAACTTCCTCCCACAGCTCCTGACATGCACACTCACCTGACTGACTGGGAGGCTTTTAACTAGTTTCAACCAGCCCCTGATTGGCCCCAGGTGTCCCAATCAACCTAGCCTTCTCCCTGCCTTCTGGAAAGTTCTTAATTGGCCCCAGGTGTCTTAATTGACCTGTAGCAGCTGCCATTTCATTTATCCTGGTACCAGGGATTTGTTTAGCCTGGAGTTAATGTATCTATTTGGCCTTGCCCCGTCACAATATTTAAAAAATACTGTCAGTTTAAAAGGATGTATGAGGATGTAAGAAGGATACTTTTATCTGCCTCATTTTCATTCAGACATGACTAAAAGATTGCAGGCTTCTCTGAGTAGTTACCACAACACCCGAGAAAGCTCTTAGAAGGAAGGTAATTTGGATGGTGAGCGTTCAGCTGTTACCACCTGCACAGGATGTGCTATGTTTGTCTTTCTTCCACAGGACAGAAGCGACAAAGTGCAAACTGGTCTCCATATTGGAAGAGAAGGTTCAAGGTCTGGAGAAACAAAGTATCAACCCTGTGTTGCATAAGAGAAACTGAAGATTTCCTACACAGACATCAGGATATGCTTCTATGGGCACAACATTCTGAAGATTCAGAGCAGGCTGCGCAGTGGGGAAGAAATTTGGCAGCATGTGACCTCCAGAAGAAGAAAGGGGAGCATCCATGTACCAGCAATGCAGATACAGGTAAGCAACCATTTTCATGTTCTCTCCACAGATACTAATGCGGAGAGTGGACTAGATGACACATCTGAGGGAAGGGAGCAGAAGAAGACTTCTCCGATTGGAAGGCATGAGATGCGCTGTCTTAGGGAAGGGAGTTCCACAATCACCACTCCCAAGAGACGGAGGCGGGTGGTGGTGGTCAGGGACTCCCTCCTGAGGGGGACTGAGTCATCTATTTGCCACCCCAACCGGGGAAAACCGAGAAGTCTGCTGCTTACCAGGAGCTAGGATTCACGATGCGACAGAGAGACTGCTGAGACTCATCAAGCCCTCGGATAGGTACTCCTTCCTACTTCTCCATGTGGGCACCAAGGATACTGCCAAGAATGACCTTGAGTGGATCACTGCAGACTATGTGGCTCTGGGAAGAAGGATAAAGGAGTTTGAGGAGCAAGTGGTGTTCTCATCCATCCATCCTGTGGAAGGAAAAGACCCGGGTAGAGATGGTTGAATCATGGAAGTCAATGAATGGCTATGCAGGTGGTGGCAGAGAGAAGGCTTTGGATTCTTTGACCAGGGGATGGTGTTCCAAAAAGGAGGAGTGGTAGGCAGAGATGGGCTCCGCCTAACGAAGAGAGGGAAGAGCATCTTCACAAGCAGGCTAGCTAACTAGTGAGGAGGGCTTTAAGCTAGGTTCACTGGGGGAAGCAGACCACAGCCCTGAGGTAAGTGGGGAAGTGGGATACCAGGTGGAAACATGAGCAGGCGAGCACAAGAAGGGAGGGCTCCTGCCTCATACTGAGAAAGCGGGACGATCAGCGAGTTATCTTAAGTGCCTATACACAAATGCAAGAAGCCTGGGAAACAAGCAGGGAGAACTGGAAGTCCTGGCACAGTCAAGGAATTTTGATGTGATTGGAACAACACAGAGACTTGGTGGGATAACTCACATGACTGGAGTACTGTCATGGATGGATATAAACTGTTCAGGAAGGACAAGCAGGGCAGAAAAGGTGGGGGAGTTGCATTGTATGTAAGAGAGCAGTACGACTGCTCAGAGCTCCAGTATGAAACTGCAGAAAAACCTGAGAGTCTCCGGATTAAGTTTAGAAGTATGAGCAACAAGGGTGATGTCATGATGGGAGTCTGCTTGAGACCACCAGACCAGGGGGATGAGGTGGACGAGGCTTTCTTCTGGCAACTTACAGAAGTTACTAGATCGCAGGACCTGGTTCTCATGGGAGACTTCAATCACCCGGATATCTGCTGGGAGAGCAATACAGCAGTGCACAGACAATCCAAGAAGTTTTTGGAAAATGTAGGGGACAACTTCCTGGTGCAAGTGCTGGAGGAACCAGCTAGGGGCAGAGCTCTTCTTGACGTGCTGCTCACAAACCGGGAAGAATTAGTAGGAGAAGCAAAAGTGGATGGGAATCTGGGAGGCAGTGACCATGAGATGGTAGAGTTCAGGATCCTGACACAAGGAAGAAAGGAGAGCAGCAGAATACGGACCCTGGACTTCAGAAAAGCAGACTGACTCCCTCAGGGAACTAATGGGCAGGATCCCCTGGGAGAACAACATGAGGGGGAAAAGAGTCCAGGAGACCTGCCTGTATTTTAAAGAATCCTTATTGAGATTACAGGAATAAACCATCCCGATGTGAAGAAAGAATAGTAAATATGGCAGGCGACCAGCTTGGCTTAACAGTGAAATCCTTGCTGATCTTAAATACAAAAAAGAAGCTTACAGGAAGTGGAAGATTGGACAAATGACCAGGGAGGAGTATAAAAATATTGCTCAGGCATGCAGGAGTGAAATCAGGAAGGCCAAATCACACTTGGAGTTGCAGCTAGCAAGAGATGTGAAGAGTAACAAGAAGGGTTTCTTCAGGTATGTTGGCAACAAGAAGAAAGTCAAGGAAAGTGTGGGTCCCTTACTGAATGAGGGAAGCAACCTAGTGACAGAGGCTGTGGAAAAAGCTAATGTACTCAGTGCTTTTTTTGCCCCCCGTCTTCACGAACAAGGTCAGCTCCCAGACTACTGCACTGGGCAGCACAGCATGGGGAAGAGGTGACCAGCCCTCTGTGGAGAAAGAAACCCTCTATTTGATATTGATGAGGCCTCATCTGGAATACTGTGTCCAGTTTTGGGCCCCACACTACAAGAAGGATGTGGAAAAATTGGAAAGTGTCCAGTGGAGGGCAACAAAAATTATTCGGGGACTGGAACAGATGACTTAAGAGGAGAGGCTGAGGGAACTAGGACTGTTTAGTCTGTGGAAGAGAAGAATGAGGGGGGATTTGATAGCTGCTTTCAACTACCTGAAAGGGGGTTCCAAAGAGGATGGATCTAGACTGTTCTTAGTGGTAGCAGATGACAGAACAAGGAGTAATGGTCTCAAGCTGCAGTGGGGGAGGTTTAGGTTGGATATTAGGAAAAAGTTTTTCACCAGGAGGGTGGTGAAGCACTGGAATGCATTACCTAGGGAGGTGGTGGAATCTCCTTCCTTTGAGGTTTTTAAGGTCGAGCTTGACAAAGCCCTGGCTGGGATGATTTAGTTGGGGATTGGTCCTGCTTTGAGCACGGGGTGGGACTAGATGACCTCCTGAGGTCCTTTCCAATCCTGATATTCTATTCTAGGATATCCATTTCCTTAAAGGGAAAGCAGATGCTAAGACTTCAAGCTAGGACAAAAGTAAATGTGGCATAATTCACATCTTAAAAAGGCTTCACTACAATACAATACAATAAAATGCACATTCTGGTTTATATACTGTTGCTGTAGCAAATAAACATGCAAAGAATCATTGAGTTGATCCTAATTACTTTTACTTTGCGACCCTTGTACGTAATAAAGTAGTTCTACTGAAAGTCCAAGTTAGATGCTATTCTTTTAAACTGAACACACTGTGTTACAGTGTGGTTTTGAGTTTAGGAGTTGGCAAAAGACCTTTCTGGATTTGGAAGATTACTTTTGGTACTCTAATGAACTATATGGATGTGAGCCTCAAAGTGAATTCCCATTTAGATCAATTACCCATATGGTTTTACCATATACATTTGAAATGTCTTTTCCATTATCACAAGAGAGACATAACTTGACTGTTTCCAGTATATTGATATGATGCCAAAACAATGATAGATGATTTAGAGATAATGTTCCTGCACCAAAGAACATAGAGTCTAAATAGACAACGTATGGATGAGAGAGTGAGAACTTCAACAAGTAGCAAAAAGGATAAAAAGGCAAATGTTTAGCAAACTAAAGTAGTGCATAGTGGCCTCAAAAATTCCAATTTCAAATACACTTCAGATTAATAATTAAATAAGCACCTACCTCATGAACTTTCAGGCTACTGAACTTAATAAGCTGAATGTAGTTTTCCTTTAATCAGAACAAATTTGACATCCAAATTTTATTGTCTGGTGTAGAGTAAGCAAGTAAAATAAGCACAATGGTATGGATTTTAAACTTTTAATGTGCTAATTAGGCAGAGAAACATTAAGACTTGAATACTGGGGAAGAGTGAAGATGCAATTAGCTGTGATTTAATGAGCTGTGTAACGATAAGCGACAGGGCTATGTAACTTTACAGCCACAATTTCCTGACTAGATGAACTCTTAAACACTGCAATACTAAGCCCTACCCCCAAGGCAAGTTAACCTCTCTAATGTAACTGTTCAGAGGTCAACAGCAACATTCCAACACTGGCCTACAAAGTTTTCAGGGACCAACACAATATCTTGGCAACAGGAAATGCCTATGGTTTCATAGTAATCTTAGCTCCAATTAGAGCAAGCACCATTTTCCACTCGAGCCTCAATATTTTTCAGTTCATGATGATCTAGTTTATTAGATGGTTGAGTTCATCTGCTGAAAAGAGAATCTTTTAAGTAGCCACCACAAGTGGAATTCAATATCTAGGGCATCCAACAATCAGAAGTCATAGCAAATAAAGTTTGGGTGACAAGAAGGGTGCATCTACAAAGAACACCTATTTAAAAACGCCTCATACAAACTGGAAGCCCGAACCTTGAAAGAAAACAAATCTCAACACTGGAAAAATGATATTTGTAGCATGGGGGGAGGGGAGAGACGAAGAGAAAATCTTTAATCTGTCATGCCACAGCCTTCCATGTCACAATCTCCAAGCCTCACTCCCACACCTAATCTGAAAGTGGGGAAAAAACCACCATCACTGAAATGAGGAGTAGTTAACACTTACGAGGGGCTAGGAGATTCTTGGATGGAGGCACTACTGGATTACTATTGCTCACAGAAATAAGCCAAATTAATGTTGCCTACAGAATCTTAATTCTGCCTCCTTGGGTATACGAATTACGATAGTCTGTACTTGTATGGTTACATCGTTACTTGTATGGTTAACTTGTATGGTTACATACAGTTTTCTTCTGCGGACCCCTGGCCTCATTCAGTGCACAGACTGGACAATGCACAGCAGGATCGGAGTCATGCAGACGCTGTTCTTTATTTTTGGCCATATTCTATTTGCAGTTACCACAGGATAAATATGAATTTATGCTGCTATTCAACTAACCACATCTGAGCCCTCAGTAGAGCAGAATGTGTAATGAATGAGATCGTGCAATTAAAGAACATAGTCATGCACATGAGGTAGAATTAAGGCCATATAGGCAGCCTTAGTTTTGGCATTTCCTGGGCTTTAAGTGTTCCTTTTGGAACAGTAGTGTTCAATATAATTTTTCATATGAACACAAAGTAATGGAAGCAGCATGGCCCAGTGGCTGAGGCACCAAACTGGAATTCAGTAAAACTACATTCTATTTATTACCCTACCACTGAGTAGCTGCAGGACCTTGGGCATGTCACAACATCTCTGCTTTAGTTTCCCCAATTGCAAAATGAGGATAATAATGCTTACCCACCTTTGCAAGTGCTTTCAGACCAATAGATGAAACTTATTATGGAGAGGCGGTAGAATTTTCCTGGAGCAGGGACACAGATCTTTCACAGGGAAAGATTTCTGCAGTGCAATTCATTATGCGAGGGAATGGGGGCATATGTAGATTCTGACATTTAAGATTACTACTACTTTTACTACACTTTGACCTTTTTCATTCATATTTCCCTCCTTGTAGTACAACAGCTTCCCAGAGCTACATGTTCACCAAAATAAATTATTTACTTGATTCCTATTTATTTGCACATCTGTACTCAAGTACACTCATAAGCACTGTATCCTCTGCAAAATGGCTCTATTAAGAGAATGGTGGACAACATCCAAATAGGACAAATGATTTCAACAGCCACCTGATGTCCCAATTGGATAAATCAAGATGGAAAGCAAAGACCAGAGAATGAAGTGCCAGTAACTATAATATGCAAAAAGAAAAGGAGTACTTGTGACACCTTAGAGACATCCAATGAAGTGAGCTGTAGCTCATGAAAGCTTATGCTCAAATAAATTGGTTAGTCTCTAAGGTGCCACAAGTACTCCTTTTCTTTTTGCAAATACAAACTAACACGGCTGTTATTCTGAAACCTGTAACTATAATATCTAATCCATCCCAAATAACTGCTGCAACAGGCAAAAAGACAGTTTGCCAAGAGACCAGAGAGCCAAAAGTAGCCCGCCATAATTCTTTAACACACAAACACCAGGTTCAGATGATTCACAGCCATTGCAACACCATGAGACAAGTAAGCATGATTTGCCTCATGCAACATAGCAACTGTGTCGCACTGTGTCTTTATTATACTATCCCTCTGCCAATATCAACAAGTGGCAACAGTGTAATCTTCAAAATCTTGCTTACCAGGACAATTTACTAAATGAATGTCACTCTAAGAAACTTCCCTCTCATCCAGTGATAGGGTTTTGAAAAATAGAGTGTACAGTGCATCTCTTATTTCAATTAAGAAAACAGCAGCCAACATCTTGAAGACCAAATATGCATGCGTTAGTTCCTGAGGTCTTTCCCTGGTTTCATAAAGAACAAACGAGCCAGTGTTATAGGAGAGTACTGAAAGATGGCCAAGTTGCACATGTGCCGTGTTTTACTTGCTGTCTGAACCTGTTGGTATAATATTTCCTTAAAAGTGACAAGATAAAGCATCTTCTGGCAAAAGCTTGACAGAAGTCTGTAAACATTTCAGTAAAGTTCTTAGGCAGCTGCAAGAGGAGGAAAAGGTTACCCAAATTAAAGCAAGGCAGCTTGATCAAATTCCACTATTTGAAAAGTGTGGGGAATCGGAGCCAAAAACCCAACTGCATAGACAAGCATGTGTGTGCACACACAAATCAAACGCTTGTCCAGTTTGCAAGTAGTGAAATATTTTAGATAAGATTTTGCAGCCTTTGTCTTCAGTAAAAAAAAAAATAGGAAACAGCAGTCAAAACCCTTTTCAGTCTTCTGGAACATACTAAATATCTGAGAAGAATCTGAAAAGAGGAAACAGCAAGAGATTTATGAGGTTCTGCTTCCCACGAGGACCTATTGTACTTTACTAGTCTGATCTGTAAGCTGTTCTAGCCAAGAGCCTTCCCAATGCATCTGAACTACCCCTCTTGTAATAGCAATCCAACAAAATAAATATGTTGACAGAAATTACCCATCCGGGGTTCCAGCAAGAATATAGTATGAAGAGAAAGTGCCCATTTAGAATCATTAACTTTGCTTTCTCTCCACTTTTTACCAGTAATTCCAGTAGCCCTTCTGAAGCAAGAATTATATCAAAAGGGATTTTTTTCCCCCAAAAAACCTTTCATACATTACTGTAATAATGTCGCATTCCTACGTAGTAAAGAAATACGTACATTGCTAATACGCCAGACTTCTACAGAGATCCTCTGACATCTCATTTTCTAAAAGAATATCACACTTCAACAACCTTAACTTTGCCCTGTTTTGATGCCATGCAATAAGCCTACAATTAGTGTTATCTTTTAGTGTTCTTATTCACAGATTAAACTGATTTTTTCTAAAAAGACTGATTTTTTTTCAGTTTCTATTGGCTATTTCCACGCCCCCCCCTTCCCCAGTGTCACTATAGGGCAGAGTTAAGGTTGTTTGAGTACTTTATGTATTTTCATATCTTAACATGAATTTCTTTTAAGTTGAACCTGAACTCTGAATTTCATGGTTTGTAATACTTGTTTCTTGTATAATTATATCACTATAAAGTTTTACTGAAATTATTGCTATATTCACAACCTTAACTCCAATTTAATGTAATTTTTGTGGGAATTCCTTTGTTTTTAGAATTAAATATTTCCTACATGTAGAATCCTAAAGAAAATGCTACAATGTATTATTTAATTATTTAAAGGTATGTAGCATGAACGTTACAACCTTTTTCTCCTTGTAACTTTGCACCTCAGTCTAGAGAAGCACAAAGCAGCTAGAACATATTGGATAGTTTCCCTAGCTCCTGACCGCCACTTTCCCCTTCCCACTAAAACTGCACTTTTCCCACCAGTCTTGCCTGTCCTGCTCTTCCTGTTCTTATGCAACAGATCATTTTGTTTTGCTTAAGAAATGTAAGATCAATTATGTAACCACAAGTGCTGCTTCTGTAAAAGAGTTACAGGAGATAGGCATACAACTAAACAAAAAAGGAAGCAAACAACTCTAGGTTTGGTTTAATGGCAAACCATCTGGAGGTTAGTTGAGACACACAGGTACCCTTCAGGAAATAGAAATTCAGCCCATGTGAGAGGAACAAAACATGGCAGGAAAAATGGAAGATGGGAATTGAGAGAATAAGAAGGAATTTGAAAAGCAAATAGCTAAGGAGCTAATGAATGATAAAAGTACTGTACTGTACAAAAAACTGGTCGAGAGGTAGAAAACAAGGAGTAGGAATGAACAGCCTGTTTTCAGTATGGAAAAAAAAATCATAGTGAAACACCCCAGAGATAGATAAAGAAAACAGTGCTGAATATACGCATTAGTGTTCCAGAAGAGGGCTGAAGAGTGAGGTGGCAACGTTTTTCCAAAGATACAAAATTATTACTTAGTTGAGACTGGAGAAAATTGAGGAACTTCAGAGAGCACCCACACAACTAGATAACCAGGCAGAATTAACAACAGATGAAATTCAGTTTTGACAAACGGAAAATAAAGCATATTGTGCTAGGTTCTAAATTAGTTGTAACCACTAACACCTGTTGGGTGTCACTGTGGACAACTCAATGAAAATATCTGCTAAATGGACAGCAATTGTCAAACTGGTAAATAAGGTACATATTATATAAAGAATGAGTATTGAAATTATATAATCAATTGTATACCTTGAATACCGTGCTAAGCTCTCAAGAGATATATAGCAAAAAACAGAGCCACAGATGAGCAAAATAAATTAGACATGACAAACTTTCAGAAGAGGAGAGATTTAAAAACTGAAATAAACTCACAAGTTTTGTAAAAGTGCTTCTTACCTCAGACTACTGAGTTGAGTAAAATGACTATTGTAGTTTCAAAACAAGAAATCTGCACGGTCTTCCGAGCTCACATCCCTTGGCATCACAGTTACATTTAAGAATCTTGGCCCAGATCCTGGGATGTCATGAAGAGGTTTTGCTCCCAACATCGCAAATGTGACCCGAGCTTGCCTGTGCAATGCTGATCCCTGGCTGCCATATTGCACCCTTGGGGCTGCTGGCAGCCAGTGCAACTTCAGAGCAGCCTTTAAATCCGATACATTAGGCCAGAGGACTGAACTCAGTACAGGACTCGCATAGGACTGAGGAACATAAAGGCCATATTTTCACCCTGACCTCTCCCAAACTGCACTGGGCCATTCTTCTCAGCCATAATGGATGATCTGGGCCCTCAACTTTTCAATAGGCTAAACCGAGCATTAAAAGCTTGATTTTAATGTTTTTTTTCAAATCAGATTATTAGTTATTAATGCCACATTGTCAAAAGAAAAATGATAATAGTTTAACTAAGAACAGAGTGGGTGCTACAAATAATGGTTGTGTGCATTCTTGATACAATTCCAAGTGTCCAGTGGGAAAACACCAGGTAAGTAGCTCTTAATCTATATGTTATTATGCTCTATTAAAGACCAGTTGGCCCTATTCCCATCACTACAAGTACCACATGGCATTCTTGTTTCTTCACATATTCCCCACAATAAATTATGATGTGTTAACGCCCAACTGTATTTCTAAGTGCATTATTGCTCACTTTATGACAATTCAGCCATGTCAGAGCTCAGATAGTTGGTGAACACCTACCAAGACACAATCTTGTTTACCAAAAATTTACTGCTACAACTTTCATCTATTCATTCCTGATACCAAGCTATTTTTGATTTCTTCCACCGATGGTTCCGACGGGCTACCAGCACTAGATAGACTACATTCTGCCTGAAAAGTGGGTGGCTTACCGCCTGACGTGATAACAACACTTGAGCTTTAGCTTAGACCCCAGGATGGGCCTGTTAGCCTGGGTTGAAAGCACCATACTCCGGTCCGAGGTTTGTGTGCACACACCGGAGCAGGTTAGGGATAAGAGCCTGGGTTAATTCTGTAGTGAAGATATACCCCCAGAGTAGGAAGTTAGAAGCCATTACTTTCTTACCCTGTAATTATCCATAATTACAGCTAACCATGGCTTTATTGTCTTCATCACATCTTCAAGCAAATGCTTCTCAACTGCAGACCCATCATGGAAGGTAAGATTTCCCACATGGATAGCTTTCCTCACTTCTGAGAGTGATAAAAACGCTCCAAAATATTCCTGGTCAGCAGGCTCCTGTTACAAGAAAGCTGCATTAAACAAAACACAATTTTCAGCAGTGTGACCACATACATAAAGATCAAAACCCCTGACCCCTGCCAACTCTTGTTTATTCAAGACATTAGCCAGTGAGTCCACTGATACTCTAAAATAAGCTACAATAAAGGGGAAGGTCCCTCCTCCCCCCAGCTCTTCTTGAGCCTAAAGAGAAAATGGAGGGGGATGTCTAAACTGACTTATTACCAGATATTTTAGATGCCATACTGTTCTATTTCTGCTGTATATGGAAAGGAATTCAACTCCCATCAGAGATCATTCTATTACCAAACATGATCGGGCTTGAATTTGTGAAATACATAGCAGCTCTCTAACATTGCAAAGTGCATTCTACAAAAGATGGCTTAAAGACCAAGTGTTTAAGCTGAGTAAGGCCTTGATCAGCTAAAGTATTTAAGTGCTTAACTTTAAGCATGTGAATATTTTCTTTGAAGTCAGTGGGAAAACTCATACTTTGAGCTAAGCATGTGCTTAGGTGTGTGGGTAGACTGGCACTAAAATTACATTTATACACACACCTTTACTACATTCAGGCAATTTCCTAACCCTGACATACAGAATAAGACATTTGCTTATGTTAGACAGTAAATTTCTTTTGTTTTGGGGCTTTTGGTTATTGCAATAGTAAGTTTACCTGGCACTGCAAAAAGTTAAAGTAGTTGCTACATCCTGTAACATTCTGAATGTAGGAAGAATTTGTTTCATCACCATTCAAAAGAGTATCAAATACCTGGAGGGAGAAACCAAGATAAACATATGTATTTAAAATACAAAACATACAATCAAAACTGCTTCTCAATTAAACTTGCTCTTTATGTCATGTTCTTACTGGAGTTTAAATATGAATTTCATTCCATGCATTAATATTAGAAAGCTATTTAAGTTTCCAAAGCTAAAGCCACAATTATAAGAGAACAGAATCTTTTCCAGTCAATTTCAGGAATATACTTTCATGGTTCATGTCATAAATATAAAGGGAAGGGTAAACCCCTTTAAAATCCCTCCTGGGGAAAAATCCTCTCACCTGTAAAGGGTTAAGAAGCTAAAGGGAACCTCGCTGGCACCTGACCAAAATGACCAATGAGGAGACAAGATACTTTCAAAAGCTGGGAGGAGGGAGAGAAACAAAGGGTCTATGTCTGTCTGTATGCTGCTTTTGCGGGGGATAGAACAGGAATGGAGTCTTAGAACTTTTTGTAAGTAATCTTGCTAGGTATGTGTTAGATTGTGATTTCTTTAAATGGCTGAGAAAAGAACTGTGCTGAATAGAATGACTATTCCTGTTTATGTGTCTTTTTTGTAACTTAAGGTTTTGCTTAGAGGGATTCTCTATGTTTTGAATCTAATTACCCTGTAAGGTATTTACCATCCTGATTTTACAGAGGTGATTCCTTTAAAAGTCTTCTTGTAAGAAAACCGAATGCTTTTTCATTGTTCTAAGATCCAAGCGTTTGGGTCTGTGGTCACCTATGCAAATTGGTGAGGATTTTTACCAAACCTTCCCCAGGAAGTGGGGTGCAAGGGTTGGGAGGATTTTGGGGGAAAGACGTGTCCAAACTACGTTTCCCAGTAAGCCCAGTTAAAGTTTGGTGGTGGCAGTGGAAATTCCAAGGCCAAAGGGTAAAATTAATTTGTACCTTGGGGAAGTTTTAACCGAAGCTGGTAAAATTAAGCTTAGGAGGTTTTCATGCAGGCCCCCACATCTGTACCCTAGAGTTCAGAGTGGGGGAGGAAACTTGAGAGTTCATGAACCTAAATTTGCCTCTAAATAATGTAAATATCTTTACAGTCTACACTTTCGTCTATGTGTATTGCAAAGTCCAAAGGTTATCCATTTCATTATGAAAAAGAATTCACTGCTATTTATGCAGTATATGGGCTTGCCTGTCTATATTTATGATTACTTGTATATTTATTTATGGCTTCTAAACTGGAGTTTTACTTCTAGTTTGCTATCTGATTATTTCAGATTGGAATATGGGTTACACCTGAAAACCACTCAAAAATCTCAATCTAGGACAGATGCATTCTGCCTTCTCATTTAGCGTCATGCATTTATCCTTCACAGACTGCACTGGCTTCCAGATGGTTTCTGGGTACAATTCAAGGTGTTTCTTTGAAATATTAAGCTCTTTATGGCTTTATCACTTTAAGCGGCTGGAATCTTCAGACCAATTACCCCTGATTTATGTGCCCACTGTCAGAGCGTTCTCAAAGAGGCCTTCTAATCCAGAATTTGCCCCTTACCTTGGTTCAACAGGTTGAGTCTGTTGCCCATCTAGTCACTCAATGGTGGGTGGGATGGTGGGTTGACTGGAAAGGGTCTTTAGGTTTTGAAGCTTAAGGAGCTTTATTAACAACTCTGTGATATTACCAACAATTAAAAAGATATGACAAGAACTTGGAATAAAATAAGATCTTTTGCCTAGAAACCAGTTTAGTCCCATTAGCTAGAAAAAGGAAATTAGAACGCTGGGAATTTTGCAATCTGGATCCTTACCAGATTATTCTTGGGGCTTGTTCTAAGTCCCATTAAAAATCCATAGAAAGACCTTTAATACTTAGCTTGATCCTTTTTATAAAAGGTTTAGCCTCTTCAACATGCATCCTTATGCAAAGTAAAGCTATTTTTCTGTCTTAGAAGCATATACTGAAGCGTTAAATAGTTCAACATGTAATAAAGGCAACTACATATGCTTCTAAGAGAGATTATTGAAGCTACACCCATGATAGTTCAGAGACCACTCTGCCCAACCCTGAGCCATCACCACTGACTCCCTGAAGTGGAAACATTAATGTACACAAATGTAAAGAAACGAAGTCAAGAGTCACATGTGCAGAACAAGAACTTGTGCCCCACTCCAACAGAAATGAATTTGAACTATTATTTTATAAATCATGTTGGCATCCCTCTGTTGTGTTATAAAAATACACTCATGTCATACTGACAGTCATAAGCTTTGAATTCAAAATTAATTTTAATATTTTATCAAACAAGAGTTAACCATAAGTGCTGAATTACTGTTTGCATGAAAGATACACTGTAGAAGCAAAATTATTTTTCACTTTGGAGGGTTTTTTTTTTTTTTTTTTTTTTTAAAAAAACAACAGGTTTGAAATCTGTACCAACTGAAAGTTATCCTTAAGGAATGCATTTCTTTGAAATCTGCCACTTTGTCGTCATTTAACTTTTGTATTTTTCCCCCTCAGAAATTCAAGCTGGGTGGAAGTGTAATTTATTCTAGTAATATACTGTAAACACATTTATCATTACATCTATTACAAAATGTTCAGTCCTTCACTTTTATTCCCACAGCCAGTCCTTCATACTAACTCATTTTTAAAGATCAAAGTTAAAGCTTGTTTCAACAATCAAAGACAGGCTCAAACCCAGTTTACAACATCTCGCATTTCTCCCAAATTACTAGTGTCACAAATAAGGTCACTTAACATGGCAGCCAGCAGCAACAGGCTCAAATATCTATTAATGAGATGTGTTTATGAGAAACTTCTGCCCTGAACAAACAGGTACTGGTACTCTTAAAGCAATTGTAGTAACTGTTGTAGTAACTTGTATTTCTTGTACAGATACAATATGCAAGTAGAATATGCAGAAATGTTTCAAACATATTGAAGTGGATAGGTTAAACCTCTTCTTTCACTTTGGGAGCTGGCATGTTTCTTCATTTTCACTGAGACAAAAATTAATGGGCTAGATACCCAGCTGGTGTAAATCAGCTTCATGGCCTAATAACTTTTTACTACAAGGTTACAAAAGCTAACTTCAAAGTTTATTTTCCCATGACAAATACACAAGCTTTTGCGACACCCTGTTATTCAACCTATTTAGTTCATCTGTATTATGGCATGAATACAAAATACACATGAGCCTTTATCCCACAGTGGAAATGGATGGTATGCAGAACTTTACAGGACCAGGTCTTTAGTGTCTAGAGGTGAAATCCTGGCCCTATTGACATCAGCCCTAGAAATCCAGAAGTCAGTTGGGCCAGGGTTTCAGATTAGAACTGTTTGGGTAGCTTACTCGTTGGCTGTATTTTAAAGAATCCTTATTGAGGTTATAGGGACAAACCATCCCGATATGTAGAAAGAATAGTAAATATGGCAGGCGACCAGCTTGGCTTAACAGTGAAATCCTTGCTGATCTTGAACACAAAAAAGAAGCTTACAAGAAGCGGAAGATTAGACAAATGACCAGGGAGGAGTATAAAAATATTGCTCAGGCATGTAGGAGTGAAATCAGGAAGGCCAAATCACACTTGGAGTTGCAGCTAGCAAGAGATGTGAAGAGTAACAAGAAGGGTTTCTTCAGGTATGTTAGCAACAAGAAGAAAGTCAAGGAAAGTGTGGGCCCCTTACTGAATGATGGAGGCAACCTAGTGACAGAGGATGTGGAAAAACCTAATGTACTCAGTGCTTTTTTAGCCTCTGTCTTCATGAACAAGGTCAGCTCCCAGACTACTGCACTGGGCAGCACAGCATAGGGAGGAGGTGACCAGCCCTCTGTGGAGAAAGAAGTGGTTCGGGACTTTTTAGAAAAGCTGGACGTGCACAAGTCCATGGGGCTTGATGCGTTGCATCCGAGCGTGCTAAAGGAGATGGCGGATGTGATTGCAGCGCCATTGGCCATTATCTTTGAAAACTCATGGCGATCGGGGGAACTCCCGGACGACTGGAAAAAGGCTAATGTAGTGCCCATCTTTAAAAAAGGGAAGGAGGAGGATCCTGGGAACTACAGGCCAGTCATCCTCACCTCAGTCCCTGGAAAAATCATGGAACAGGGCCTCAAGGAATCAATTCTGAAGCACTTAGAGGAGAGGAAAGTGATCAGAAACAGTCAGCATGGATTCACCAAGGGAAAGTCATGCCGAACTAATATAATTCCCTTCTATGATGAGATAACTGGTTCTGTGGATGAAGGGAAAGCAGTGGACGTGTTGTTCCTTGACTTTAGCATAGCTTTTGACACTGGTCTCCCACAGTATTCTTGCCAGCAAGTTAAAGAAGTATGGGCTGGATGAATGGACTATAAGGTGGATAGAAAGCTGGCTCGATTGTCGGGCTCAATGGGTAGTGATCAATGGCTCCATGTCTAGTTTGCAGCTGGTATCAAGTGGAGTGCCCCAACGGTCGGTCCTGGGGCCGGTTTTGTTCAATATCTTCATAAATGATCTGGAGGATGGTGTGGATTGCACCCTCAGCAAGTTTGCAGATGACACTAAACTGGGGGGAGTGGTAGATACGCTGGAGGTAGGGATAGGATACAGATGGACCTAGACAAATTGGAGGATTGGGCCAAAAGAACTCTGAGGTTCAACAAAGACAAGTGAGAGTCCTGCACTTAGGACGGAAGAATCCAATGCACCGCTACAGACTAGGGACCAAATGGCTAGGCAGCAGTTCTGCAGAAAAGGACCTAGGGGTTACAGTGGACGAGAAGCTGGATATGAGTCAACAGTGTGCCCTTGTTGCCAAAAAGGCTACCAGCATTTTGGGCTGTATAAGTAGGGGCATTGCCAGCAGATCGAGGGACGTGATCGTTCCCCTCTATTCGACACTGGTGAGGCCTCATCTGGAGTACTGTGTCCAGTTTTGGGCCCCACACTATAAGAAGGATGTGGAAAAATTGGAAAGAGTCCAGTGGAGGGCAACAAAAATTATTAGGGGACTGGAACACATGACTTATGAGGAGAGGCTGAGGGAACTGGGGATGTTTAGTCTACGAAGAGAAGAATGAGAGGGGATTTGATAGCTGCTTTCAACTACCTGAAAGGGGGTTCCAAAGAGGATGGCTCTAGACTGTTCTCAGTGGTAGCAGATGACAGAACAAGGAGTAATGGTTTCAAGTTGCAGTGGGGGAGGTTTAGGTTGGATATTAGGAAAAACTTTCACTAGGAGGGTGGTGAAACACTGGAATGCGTTACCTAAGGAGGTGGTGGAATCTCCTTCCTTTGAAGTTTTTAAGGTCAGGCTTGACAAAGCCCTGGCTGGGATGATTTAATTGGGGATTGGTCCTCCTTTGAGCAGGGGGTGGGACTAGATGACCTCCTGAGGTCCCTTCCAACCCTGATATTCTATGAGTCTATGGTTGAAGAGTAAATACCGGCCTCTGAGGTGTTGAAGAAACCTTATCCTCCAGGCTAAGATAAAGGATCTTATAAATATTATGATTCAAGCATTCTATTTGTGTGGGGCTGAGAAACAGGTTCAAACTTTTATATTTGGTACACTTTTCTGGCATGATGGACACTGTTAGTAGCCATTGTGCCAGTTTCCCCACACAGTGTTCTTCATTCATGAGCAAAGCTAGCTGATTCTGAATGGTGATACAGCAAGTTTCCACTAGTCACAAGTTTGAAATTGGCACCTTGTGACCAAAGATGATTCAAAATTTTAACCTCTAGTATTTACATAGTGCAAGACTTCCACAGCTGGGTACCTAATCTAGGCTCCTAAATCCATATTTAGCCACTAAAATAGAAGGGTGTTTACTTTCAGAAGTGCTTAACAATCCCTCTCACTGAAATCAAGGGAGCTGCAGGTGTTCATCTTTAAGTGTCAAGCCACTTCTATTTACATGCCTAAATTTTGATTATAGTGCTTAACTGTTAATCTTAGGTACTTATATGGCACTCAGTACTGTAGTGTCTGAGTATCCCACAAGTAATCCACTGCCAAGCTACTTACCCAACCTCTGGGGAGATCTTTTCCCTAAAAAGTAACAATTTTCTTATTTTCATCCTATTTTGCAAACATTGTGAGAAGTGTTATCTGTATTTTAAAAGTGTCTAACCAGAAAATACCCACATAATAAATATGATGCATATTCTCCCATTATAATGCTTAAATTATACAAAAGAAAAGTTACTTATTTAGAACACACAACAGAGATTATAAACTCAGAACAGTTACTATAATGCACTTCCAATGAGTTACAGATGCTTCCCGGGTTACGCAAGACCCAATTTATGCAAATTCGCACTTATGGAGAAAGTTCCATAAGCAGGCTTTTCGAGTTGCGGAAATTTTTGTGTAACGTACGGGTATATGTTTCTGATTTATGCAAAATTTGAGTTATGCAAGGCTTTCCAGAATGGAACGATTGCGTATAGTCGGGGGGCGTCTGTACTTCGTGTAGAGAAAACGTCTGCGCTCCGTAATCTTAGATGCCAACACATCTTGCAACATGGGCATCCACGAACCACTAAGCAATATTCCTTGCAGACACTGATTAACTGCATCTATGAAATGCGGCCACTATTTTTGAATATATAAGATTTAATAGCACGTTCAAGTATATGCAGCAGCTCTCTAGACAGCATTTCTTCTAAGTTCCATGGGCAAGTTAAACCTTCAGGGCATGTAAGCATTTAGTTAAAGAAACAAAAACAGTTAATGAAAGACAGGACTGTATAAACATATTCTAAAGCCTCTGTTTTAAATGAGGCCAAAACAAATTCTATGGACAGTCCTTTTCCTTTCTTTTCATTCCCTACTCCCTCTTCCCCCCGCCATGTTATAATGGGCACCTTCTCCAGCATCAAACTTCTGATCTTCGTTATGCTTCTTTCTGACCCCTTGCTCAGTTCAGATGGTTTTAATTGCTAAAGGCCAACATGGGGGCCTCTGATACGTACTTCAAAGGCTTTCATCCACTTCTTCTGCTGGATATAAATTACTCCCAGGTCAGTCTGCTGCTGGACATACTCCCTCTGCTTCTCATCCACCAAGCCAATTTGGTACAGGAATTGTGCATAGCCACCCAGCATCTACCAGACAGGCACACAAGAAAGGAAGCTGATAGGTTAGGAAGGCATATTTTACTTTTCCAAGATCGCCTTTTTAAAATTCTAGATCAGTCACTGAACTCAACTGAGTAAAATTTTAATAAAAAAAATTGATCTAGTAACTTGATGTTTGGAAACATTTGGCAAATATTAAAGGTTTAAAGTCATTAGGAAGTCACTTGGGAAACAACTACCTTTTATCTAGATAGGACTGTAATATGAGAAAAGCACTCCATTTAATTAAGTACAAAAAGAATAGAAAAAAATATGTAAAGTTTACCATTTCAGGGTCACAGAAACCATCACCAATAGCAACTCCTTTGAAGTTGATCTTAACTTTGGCTTTGGAACTATGGGTATAGATGTAGTAGCCAATAGCAGGCACATACTTCCCTGCATAAGACTGGAGAGAATGGAATCGTAGGTGATTCAGTTTGAAATAATATTGCTTTACTGTGTATTACAACTTGAGTATTTCTACATTAGACAAACTAACAATATTTTATTTCACTTTCATAGAGTTACTGCAGCTTTCCATTCTTTATTTTCTACCCCTCACTGACATGCGGCTAATTTATTCCTCATGAACACAGAGTTTAAATAAATTCATTATCAAAAATGATTTAAGACATTAAGGTTGAAATAGTCAAACCCTAAGGGGTTGGAATCACCCGTTTCCATTATTTATAATGGAAAATGCACATCCAAATCCCATAGAAATCCCACTCTAAAATAGTTTGGCTAATGATCTCATGCCTGGCCCTGGTCAAGTTTATCCTTGAGTTGGACTGGGCTGGTACAGGGTGGTAGGTAACGTGCCTAACATAGACGTTAACTCAGAGGGCCATTTAAGATTGTTAATACTGATGTTTATGTTTTAAGGCTCGATATACACTTACATTTTACAGGCACAGCTATATCAATCAGGAGTGAGATTTTTTTTCTTAAATCAACATAGCTCTGCCTGCAAAAGCTTTAGGGTGGAGGTAGTTATACTGGTGTATCACAGTATATATGCCAGTTCAGTGAAATGGCATAAGCTATACTGGTGTAAGCATTTTCATCCCAGTATAATTACAACCACACCACAGGATTTTCCTGGTATAATTTTACCAGCATACTGTAGACAAGGACATAGATTTGCACAATTTACTGAGAGTGATGTCTCATTTGGTGCCACAAGCAGGAGATGTTTGGGAGACCTTCTTTCTCTTTCAAGAATCAAGGCCAAGGATTCCAGCAGAACCACTGGTAATACTCAAGCCCCATCAAGGGAGAGCCAAGCTGCTAGCCTAGTAGAGTTCATAGCATGCACAATCATATTTTGTGCACAATCTACTGTGAGCAGCATCTCATTCTGGAGAGTCAGAACTGGCCTATTTTGTAGGTGGAGCTTGGAAGAATTCCACAATTCTTTTCCTCCCAATTTGACCCCTGGATTCATCTGACACAGAAGCATTGCCAATACTGTCAATCATAATTAGATTAAAATAGACACCAATCAGAGCAACTGCGAGATCGTAAATGTTGAATCCAAGTAGGGACTCAGTGACAATACCTTTAGGAAAGGTATACATGTTTAATACTACTTCCTGGTACTCTAATCACTCTTTCCCCTGCCCTCTCCCAGACCTTCCATCAAAAGCATCTATCCCCTGTTCAGAATACCGTGAGGACTCTAAACAATAATTAGCATCATCAGATGCAAAAAACAAAAACAAAAAAAAGCCTTTTGCCTTCAGCTTGCTAAGAAGCCTCATTCCTTCCTCTCAGACAAGAATCTGATCACAAATTGGGGCTGAAACTGGAAGCAATGCAAAGGCAGTAGCCTTCCCCTTCAGACAAACATATCACCCATCAGCTTCAACCTATTCTGTCTCCCAAAGACTGATCACCAAAGCCCACCACCAAGTCATGTCCCAGGTACATCAGCTATTCTGTCTTCATCCATGACCTGGCAAGGCTCCTCTGTGACAAACAACTGACAAAGCAATGGGATAAGCATGCAAGATCCAAAGGAGGTATTTTCTCTGTTGAAGGAGTTTGGCTGTGGAACATGCATCTAGAGGCAAGGCTAAACTCGAATCTGGCCACCTTTAAGGCTTTTGAATACAGCTTTTCAACTATAATAAGATTGTATGAGTATATTTAATGCCATAATGCTAGGGAAGGAGAAGAACAGAAGAACCCATGAAGTAGACACAAAAATTTAAATTCCATCGTACCTTCAGAGGAAGGAAGAGACAGAATGTGTCTCAGATCTATGAATGTATTAGTCGGAAGTCTACTTATTCATATAAACCTAACACTGTAAGTTCCTATAGCACAGTTTCAGGTAGATTGTAAAATATGGACTATTTAGTACCACTATAAATTACAGTGGTAACATATTTGTCTGGTGCCAGACGGGTGTACTATACCCTTTGCAGTCAAATGATCCAGCAAGACTGAAATCTAAATTTATGCTAACTCAATGAAATGGACAGCACATGGTGAGTAATGGGGTAGGCAAGTGGACTGACAGAGTATCTTCGTTTTTCCACAGAGAGCAGACTGCATGTTTTACTTTATGAAAAACACTTGTTTAAGTGTCCTCGGTGTCGTAGGCTGTATTTATTCACCTATTCCTATGAAAACTGGAAAACAGACCATCCTGAAGTGCAAAGAATAATAAAACTAGCCTTCTTGAGGCTAGTGTCAGGCACGGTCTCACCCACACTATCCTGTAATTTTTTTTTTAAACAAATTTCTGCAGATTTATTATGCCCCTGCCAATTGTTATTAGCAAAGAAATGGCTTCCCCAGCTAAGAAGTCAAACTGGAATCTGCCCCCTTCAGAGACAGTGTAGTTGCAGAGAACAAAACTATAACGAAAACTATGTCCTTTGAGCAGAATTACACATGCATTAGCAGTTACTATTGCTAGAGGATTTACTCTGCCACAGCTCTTTAGATATAGTTAGTTACCATGCTGTCGATGAAGTGACCTGTAGCTCACAAAAGCTTATGCTCAAATAATTTTGTTAGTCTCAAAGGTGCCACAAGTACTCCTTTTCTTTAGGCAAAAGAGCGGTCTCTAAATATTACCTACCTACATAATGGAATTCTTTAAAAAACAGACAGCCTAAGGGCCCAAACTTGCACTAGTGAATTACACCAATGCAAATCCTTGCATGGACACACATCTGGTTAAATCTGTGTTCTATCACTTTAGCTTGCAAGGGCAAGCTTGACTACAAGTATTATATTTAAGCCAATTTAGTCAAAGAGGTTCAACTTTATGCATAGGCCAAGGGTGAAATCTTGTCTCTATTTAACTAAATGGGAGTCTTGCCATTGACTTCAGAAAAGCCAGGATTTCACCTCAGACCTTTATGACCAAACAGACAGTGAGGGAAATGGGTGGGGGGAGCAGAGAGAGAAATGTAATTAGAAATAGAGAAACTTTAGACAGAGAAATGTATAGCTTTATAATCTGAAAAGCCATACTGTCAACAAAGTTTGGGCCCAGACTATTTGGCATGAAATGTCACTCAAATTCTTCAATTAAAAGTTAAATGAAGCAGACATAATAGCTACCATATTGCTTCTTCTAGACGGACCCTAAAATACATAGTGCTTGTTTACTGAAAAGCCAGATGGACTGTGCCCCTCCTGCTGGCTGAATAGTGAATGGTTCCCAGAGCTATAATCTACATAACAGGGGTTCTCAACCTTTTTCTTTTTAAGCCCCCTCCCCAACATGCTATAAAAACCTCCATGGCCCACCTGTGCCACAACTGTTTTTCTGTATATAAAACCCAGGGTCGGTGTTAGAGGGTAGCAAGCTGGGCAATTGCCTGGGGCCCCATTGCTCAGACTTCAGCTGCAGACGGTGGGGTTTTGACTTTCTGCCCTGGACCCCAGCAAGTCTAACACTGGCCCTGCGTGATGGCCCCCCTGAAACCTGCTCATGGCCCCCAGGGAGCCCCAGACCCCTGGTTGAGAACCACTGCTATAGAAAATAAAGCTCATGCTCAAATAAATTGGTTAGTCTCCAAGGTGCCACAAGTACTCCTTTTCTTTTTGCTATAGACCAAAGAGCCTGCCAACACACTTGTACGTGCAAACAGATTTTCCTCAAAAAGAACCTCAGAAAAAAAATACAGTTCAGAGAAGAGTAAAAAACAAACAAGCCAATGTACTGTCTGGTTTAGGCCCACACATTATTTACTACTGTATTACAGCAACATTTACAGGGCCCAAGTGAGATCAAGACCACTACCCCATGTACATACAGTCCCTCCCCTATAGAGCATGCAATCCAAACAAACAAGAAAATATTAAGTGTTTTCCTCATAGAGAATCTCTCTAAACTTACGTTGCCAACAGATTTGTTTGAAATATCCCCTTTTCAATGAGGCACGTACGTGAATGACTGCATGTTCACAAGCACATGGCTTGCAAAAGCCCTAAAAGCACACTGCTCTGTGCATGCCTAAACAGACAAGAGAAGGAACAAGCACAGAGCTCCTCACCCATCTGACTGTGGTTCATTTGAAGGTTGACTTGTTATAGCACAAGACCCAGTTTGGTTTTCTGTATTCCTCCCCCACCACGAATGAAAATAGCTTTCCAGGATCCTTTTTAACTTGTATCCCATTATTCCTAAACCTCTTAAGTCCATGCCTTTCTTTTACCTTCTTTTTTAAGCAAGACTAATTGAAGCATGATATGTTTATTTTCTCTTATGAAGTTACTGTGAAAAGGGCAACACCAGTACTTTTAGTGAAAATAAACTGTAAAGGTTCTGCGGCCCGCAATGCACAGGAGGTCAGACTAGATGATCATGATGGTCCCTGCTGACCTTAAAGACTATGAGAATATGGGCATTTTAGAAGTTATTGGCAATTTTTTTACAAGTAGATTATAGTATTATATTTTTAAAATAAAATTGCAAGTTTCCCTTAAATGCCAAAAAATATTACAGCAACCAGCAACTAACTTAACCTAAGGCATGACTGTTCTAAGCAAAATTGATGTCTCCAGAGATCAGCACTTAGCTTTTTTCTATAATGCCAGTGACTATAAAGTAGACCAGTAACTCATACTGTAGGTACACTCCACAATTCATTTAGTCCCATTTTCAAAAAGGCTATAACTTCAAAATTACATGAGCAAAAACTGAAGTATACATGTAAGTTGCACTTCCATGAAGTTTTAGGCATCCAGCTACTCAATTTGCATGTGCAAAAATGTAAGCATGAAAAACTGCTCATACAAGAATTTGATAGCTCAGACTGCCTCATTTTGAAAATCTGACCCGGAGCCGACACTCCTTTTTATGTCCCACCACATACTTTGCCACTTTGTTTTTACCTATTTCATATCTAATGCACAGAGCCAATAATCCACAATAAAAACAGAATTTTGTCCTTTTGAAATTAAAGTGGACTTTGGTACAGAATTTTAAAATCAGATCCTAACAATAGTTAACAAAACTTGGCAAGCACAACCAAATTTAATACAACACAGCAATCTGTCGTAGGCTCATATGTAGAGACAGCTTTCTGATTCTATTTAATTTAAAAGTCAAGTCCTTAAGTGGCTGAATAAAGACTTAAACAGCTTTCAGAAAGGATTCCGAGTTTAAGTAGTTTGAAACACTATTCTCCTTACATGATGCCTCAAGCTTTATGATTAAAGAGAATCAAGGCCAGTCAGAAGGAACAGAGGAACAATACAGTATTAAAGTTCATTGAGTGCTTGTTAATAAAGGTGCCAGAGTAACAGCATTAAAGACAGTCCATGTGTATAATACAGGCAGTGGTGGTACTGAATCTCTCATTCCTCACCTAGGAACCTCAAAGGTGATAGATGATTGCTTGTATTAGATGTACACTCAACTTTTGGAATATGGATCCAGGTGGTCAACAGGAATGCAAAATACCATAGTTCATTTTGCAATGTCAGACTAATAGTAACTGGACTTCAGCCACTTACTCATTTCACAAAAGCCCGTCAAGAGCCATTAAGTGTGTAACCAGATTTCTTGCTGAAGAAAATAGGCACTGTCAGGGACTAGGGTCAAAACTTTTATCTTTAGCCACTCAAGTTCAGATACCTAGAGTCATATTTGAGCACAATGTAAAACTACAATCAAATATATCCCACACAGAGCCTCCTTAGTCAGGAAAGGGAGAGGAGCAGAAGACTCAGCCTACAGAACTTCTTCATGCAGACCTAATTTACCTGGGAGGTACTGAAATTGTGATGGGTGTTGGAAAACCCTACAACAAATAGAAAAATAAAGGGGGCATTTCCAGACATATTGAACACCCTCAGCCCCTACGAAGCTCAACAGGAGTTTCATATGCTCAGTCATCATGCCGTGGACTGGTGCCCAAGTGTGGATTTTGGTGCCTAAATTTGGCACCCAAGTTTGAAAGTTCCTGTCCTAGAAAAGAAAAGGGCTCCCAAATGCAAATACCTAGCAGATGATCACAAACCATGACACCACAACATTATCTTGGTATGTCATCATTAGTACTAGTGATTTTATTTAAATATGACATCTACAATACAGAAGAATGAACAATAGAAAAACAATAGGAGTTACAAGCTCAGAAAGGGTCTCCAAATACAGAGGCATATCTGATCTCCCAGCCAGAGTGCCAGTTGATTCACGGATGGTTATCTGCAAGAGAGGGAATCTACACTCCGACTTTTCTGTATTCTGGAAATTCCTTGTGCCAGTAGGCCTCTGGGGTTTAATTGTGATCTCCAGAAGCATAAGCAGCTTGGACAGAAGATGGTGAGGCTGCACTTGGAATCTCAATGGTCTGTAAGCCTACATATGGTTCTTGTACAAAATATCTACAGCCAAGCCAAGAGATTTTACCTGCCTTCAGCCATAGACATCATGAAGAACCATACACATGAATTTTTTTAGGATACCAGACATTCAAGACATTTGCTCCTCATCCTGATTAGTATCTACACTCACACACTATCCTTCTGTCACATAAGAGCTCTCTGCCTGCCAACCTAACAGTGGAGGGCTACAGGAATTTCAGCATGGGAGAGACCCACATTACTATTAGTCTATTCTCTTCCTACTTTTAAGTGACAACTTAATGTTTCCTAAGGTATTTATTAATTTGACCTCACATGGCCCCTGTGATAGAGGAGTCCAATCCCCATCCAGAGGTTGGCAGGGAAGACCAGTTGCTTGCTCTGAGCATAGCGATTTGCAGAGTAAGGAGGCTAAGCCTGCTTGTATTCCTATCAACATACCACACGAAGACGTACTAAAGAGTTGGGGCTGGATTCTGGTTGCAAGAATTGGGAAGGCTCTGCTGGGAAATAGCTGGAGCTAAACTCACTGAAGTAAGGAAGAAAGGATGATAGAGTTGGTTCTCTTCCATTCTGGAACCTGGATGAGACGAGCCAGGCTTTTGCCTTTCTTATACATTTAGTCTCCATTTTGGCTAAGAGACTCCTGCTTCATTTGTGTTTGAGCCTTGAGGCAGGACATACTTGCAAAACTGAAAAGATGTGTAACAATATAAAAAATGTTTAGACCCTTTCCTGCTGCATGCCACAGCCCTAAGCACCCTTGCCCTTTCTCTTAGAGCAAACCACTCCCCTCCCTTAATTTCAGTCACTGTGAATTGTATGCAGGTGCTCTTTTGATATGCAGTAGGCTTTCACTATATTTCACATTTTCAGCTACACTGCACAGTGCTTCTGGGAATCTTTGCCATGGAGAGGCAGTGATTCACAAGAACATTTAAAAATAATGATTCCTGCAGATTAATTAAATGCAGATGGAACTCTTTTTAAGTAGGTTTTACTTTTGAGCCCTGTGTTATCAGACACTTCTCTCTCTTTAGTGACATTAAAGCCATCTGGTGTGCTCGAAAAGTCAGGGTGGAGGAAAAGACTAGGAAGACAGACATTTATTCAATCCTAGTCATACAGCTTAGAGGCATGCACTAATTAAAGTTCTGGTACATGTATCTTCATGGGTCATATATCAAATGGACAAAGGTTTTTGAGAGGAAAAAAAGCCTACAAACTTTTTAGTTTAACAGATAAAAATAGTTATAACCCCAAAGAAAAAAACCTGTTCTGCACACACAGTCTCTCTTAGGAGCTGAACTAGTCATGGACATATTTTAATTTCTTGACCTATTTCTTAAGTTTTAGGCAGTTATAAAAATTATTAATAATAAATAAGGTTTAACATAGCTTAAGGGCAAATAAACTTTACACAGCGAGTGGTGCACTGGCAACTCATCAGGTGTCATGCCTGATCTGTAGAGTTCATGCCATCAAACAAACACACAATACTGGTCAGGACTTGCATCTTTGTTAACAGACTGATAGAAATGCCTTTGAGTTCCACAGCAACAAAACCTGCCGATGATCAGTTTTTGCCTGATTTTGAAGTTACAGGACAAAGAAAGCCAGAGGCCATATTTGGTTCTCTGACTGCACTTTGGACAACTCAGCTGGCACATAATGGTGCCAGATTGAAGTGCATAGGGACACAGGATAGGACTTCATTCTACACCTCTCTGATTAAATAAGTTTTTATTATTTACTTCTAGTGGGCACTGTAGAGCTCAGACATCTAGGAGAGAGTGAGCTTATGCTCAAGCTTTCTGGCTCACGCATCTGAATTGTTAGCTACATACCAATTACTGTTTCTGTTGGTTATGCACAAACCAAAGAAAGCAAGCAGGGCTTTTAGCTCCCTTGTGTAGTATGCAGGGCTGAAAGTTATGAAAGCCATATTTTTATTTGTTGACTGAGTAAATCTATTATGAAGTCCTTAAGGGAAATTAAACATGGACCCCTCCCATGTCATTTTCAAAGTTGTTTTTTCTGCATTTTAAAATTGTAGATTAGATTGCCAAAAAGCATCATCTGAAAATAAAGTTCACTAGATGCTTCCATTCAAGACTGAAATTTGTCTCATTGGAGAAATTAAAAGTTCCTGCTGCAAAAATGGGAAACTACTGTTACGAAACTGAAGGTGTGCAAAAGTTTGCCATTAATTTTTCATGGTGTTAAAGCAAAAATAAGTCATAGGAAAGCGCTGCAGTTAGAAAGATCAGATCCTTGCAGGACCTTAATCTTACTAGTATGAATGCAGTGTGTATGGAAACAATAAACCAAAGCTTTTCCATCCAAAAGTTAGCTACAGTATGTTTTGGGAAATTAGCTGATGACTTGTTTCCATATACTTCCAAGAGAAAGATCCCATTAACAGACTGTTTTTCAGAACAGTGTCTGGAAAGGGATATATAAAATTAAGAAAAGGATATACGTGCCTACTGTTCCCTGGATATACATAAAGGAGAAATATACACATCTTTTTAAAGTTACTATTTGATCATCCTGAAGCAGTAAGGACAGAAAGTGAAAAGTGTATATTTAAGAGTGAAATATGCCAGTATAAAAGGTAAGAAACAGATATTGGTATACCTAAAGAATTACAGTATATTTCAAAAAGCTTATAGTCTGCTAAGAAAGACTACAAGCTTTACATGAGAAAAAGTGATTGCTCCACTTCACTCCTCTCCTGAGAAGAGTCAATGTTTTCTTTTCCCCCGCCCATCATTCTGCTCACTGGCCTCTAAGTACTCTGCTGTCAGAGTAAGGGCACTGAAGATTTATTCTTCATGTTCACAAATAATTATGAAGATAGACAGTTTTCTTGAAAGTAAAATAAAAAGTTATCTGAACTCACTTCTCCTGTAACATAGAAGTCATTTTTCTGATAGTCTGGAAATAGCTGGAAAAACTGGATGAGTGCACTGAAATATAAATAAAAGTATAAATCAGGACTACATGGAAATTAACCTCACCCCAATTAAGCAACATCATTTTAAAGTAGATTTACTCCAAATACACAGCAGAATCCCATATGGAGTTTTATAGGATATGTTTGTTAGGATTAATACTCTCTCCATTAGAAAACTCATATCACTAGGGTCTATGGGTTTTTTTGTTTTTAAACCTACTCTTCATTTAATGAGCATGTCAAATATATAGTTCTGGACTGAGTAATCTTCTGCTCCAGTGTTCACAGAGTTTCTGGAAAATGCAGCAGATTTAGAGATCACAGGTCATAGCATTTTTAAATTGACCCTTAGAGAGTAAAAGTTTTTGAAACACCATGATATTTAGAAATTCCTGAATCATTTGAGAGAAGTTTGCATAATGTCCACCCATGCATTAAAGTTTAACTAACTTTAGTTTTCTTACTTCAATCTCAGTGGAACTTCATTTTGACAGTTTCAACTGATGAAGCTAGGTCTACAAACCATGGAAGCTATAAACCGCACTGTCAAAGGAAACAAAGCAGTCCTTTCAAAGAAGGCAGAAAGAGGAAACTGCAACTGCCTTTGACTTATGCCCAAGCTAAGAAGGGTGCGGTCTTCCCTCTGAAGCGGTGCCACAGAATAACCTACAGACACCACTGTGATCGTAACTGGGCTCCCAACACTTTGAAGGTACAAGGGTCCATTACTAAGATTATAAGAGTGAGTAAAGTTGCTAACACAGTAGGCAACCACCACCAACAAATAAATAAATAAAAAATGAGAGGGTTGAAGTTTCATAGGCGGCTAAAAAAATTGACCACTACTGCTCAATTTCCTGTAACTAGACCCAAATTTCTGATGAAGATTTTAGACCTTCCTTCCTTCCCCTCGCCTCTGAATTGCAGGAAAGAGGGTGGGATGCATGAAAAATGTGAAACCTATAAAGGGACAGCTGAAATCAGTTTTCTGCACTACCCTTTGATTAGCTGTTCTTCAGCTTGGAAAGCCTGAAGCTAAAAGAACTAAAAAATAGCTATAAACAATGGACGCTTTGAATTAGCCTCTCTTTATACATGTCATGCAAAAGGAGATGTGTCTCATGCCTGCAGTAAATAGCCACATAGAAGGTCAGCTGGAATTTGTAACAAAGTCCTAGAGAAAAAGCTAACAACAAAAGACAGTTCCAAAATGTATGAAATTACTTCTTGAATTCCATATTAAAGCAAAGATGTCTGCCAGTTAAAGAAGTAAAATATTTACTATGGGAGTAACACAAACAAAAAGGTTTGGTGCTTCAGAGGAAAAGAAAAAGCTGCAGCTTCATCAAGCCAGGTGCTACGCACTCTGGCCCAACTCAGCAGAGCACTTCAGCCTGGAACAGCAAAGTGTGTGCTTCTGTGCTCAGCACCCTCTAGGATCAAATTCTAATGCTTAGGAATAGAGAGAGACATGCATCCCTCACCAGATTTTGTGGTAAAGCAACTATTCCTAATACAAGGTATTCGGTGTAGTCTTCCACCCTTCTAAAGATTCTGTTCTGCAAAAGGACCAGTGGAAGGGTAGGATTACATTTTTACTCTATGTAGGACATAAAAACAAACACACAAAAACCTCTCAGCAATAGGTCCTTCTCTACAGGGGCAGGCCACCCATTCTGAATAAATTATTAAGATTCTCCAGCCCTGTTCCAGCACCAAAACCCATGCAAGCAGAACCCCACGATTTCATGGAACCCCACTGAGGTTCCCCTCTACAGCTCTCAGTGCGAGATCACAGACTAAATCTTGATTTACTTTGCTCTCTTTAGCAATGTGTATTGGCTGAGGAACCTCTGGCAACAGTTTACTGATGAAGGACTGGGAACAACAAGGACAAGAGGCTGCCTAGCAAGAGGAATGTTTTAAGACAGACATTTGGAAACCAGCAATTTGAAGAAGGGGGTGGGGAGGCCATTTTAAAGAGCATGAGCAGAAATCAAGGAAACATTTAACCAAAAGTGGCTATAAAGATTATAGGGCGCAAAGGAATGGAGCAAGACATGAAGAACAAATAAAGCTCAAGAAATTCTGTTATGGCCCCTACTTCCCACATCTAGGCGTTACAGGGATCAGGACAAGGTACAGAAGCATACTCAGGCTGGCAATTTTTCCCTCATCTTTTTGAGTCCCCATCCCTCCCCCTCCACTAATTTCTCCTTAAGTGCTTTTTTTAAAATTTTGTTTTGTTAAATATACTGGTTACTGAAACAAATCACTGAGTGAACTTAAAGTTCATTCCTGCCCTAGAGAGGTTACTGAATGCAGCAATATTCCCCATATATGCTCAAATTGGGAATCTCTCTAGAACTAGAATGAACTATAAGTGTATCCACTACATATGATCCTAATGTCATGTAAAAAATTCCTTGAAATAAAAAGGAAGAAAACAATTCTTATCTGTAAATGCTCATTAAAATGATTTTAGAAGCTGGCCACAAGATGTCAGCAGTGCTAGCTTTGGGGACATAAAGATGAACAGGAATGAACACAAAGAAAGAAATGGAGTAAGGTGGCACAATTTACCTGTATAAATCTCTTCCTACATCATCTTGGTTTACTGCATATCCCGTATCATCAGTAAAACTAAAGCCAGTCCCAACCTGATAATGAAATGAAAAATCATGGGATTTGAGAACAAAATTGCTTCTAGCTCCTTAACGCTTTTTTTGCCATGTGGCAAACCAAGATTCTGTAAAGTATATGGTTTCTCTCAATTAAAAAACTGTAAATTAGGTTAAAACTAATTAGGGCATTTAAAAAGTAAGAAACTTTATTTTTGCACATTCTATGCTCTTTTCTGAGTTAGTGATCTCACCCAATGGTGCAAAATAAACCCAAACTTTCTTCTTGGCAAGTACGAGAAGAGTGGAATATATCCTTGATCCTTTTATAAAAAGCAAAATTGCTTTTAAGTGCACATTGTTAGTAATTTGTAAATCAGTCTATACTACACCCCGTCACACTGTAGAATGAAGAGAGTCTTCCAGTTGCACACAAAGTGATGCAACTAGCATTTGTCACATGTAGTTCTGTCTCTCTTCTTCTACAGGTCTAAAGAATTGATTACCACGAAAACGGTTTAAGAATGGACCCTGAAAGGAGAATTATCAAGGCACCATTTTAAAAGTATACATAGTTAACTTTACAATATAGACAATACACCTAACACACACACTTTCATATTTTGTACTTACTGGATTGTCAATGTAAAGCATGGAAAATTTAGATGTCCAAGGAAACTTCCGTTTAAACACTATTAATAGAAAAGGCATTGCTGTTAGCCATCAACACTTAAGCTATATAATCAAGGAGTTATGCTGTGAAAAGGACTAGCAAATAGCAATACAAAGTTCTCACCATTTATCTCCATCCCAGATAAAGATAAACATGTTCCTATAACTATTTCAATGGCACAGGTTGGAAACAGCCATAATACTTGATACTAATATGGCTGTGAAAAAACTAAACAAGCTATTGTATTTTGCCAGTACATTCCATATTATAGATGGGGCTGGTAGCACCACCCATTATTAAGGTTGCCTGACACTTCCCCATTATAAGTCCATGTTTTCAGTTGCTTATAACTTTGCCAGAATAACCATTCTGGATGAAATTTTCATGCCCTGTGTCTGCCTTGGCTGATGACAGAAAAGATCGATTTTTTTTTTTAAAATCAGTCTAAAGTTTCAGACAAAACTGGTTCAGTTGTTTCCGAGAATGAGGCTAGAGAAAAATACATGGTTTTGTTCATGTTAAAAAATTCTGACAACCTATTGTGAGGCAAAAATATATCACTCTGCCATGCTGCAAATCTCCTGTATGGCAAAGCCTAATAATAAAAGCAGGACATTCCAATTTTTAGGGAGTTAAAGTAAACCAATTTTTTTTAAACAGTTTCATATGCTTCTGCCTATCTGGGAGAATCAAGGAAGTACTTCAAGAAGGGATGTTCTTAATACAGTCAAATCATGTTACAAGTCTGATCTAGTAAGATTCAATCAGATTTCCAAAGCATACAGGTCTTCTGCATTTTCTGTCCCTGATCCAGCAAAATACACACTTAGCTCCATTAGCTTCAACAGGATCATGCACGTATGTTGCTTGATCAGGGTCTATCTGAACCAGCATTTTTGAGATTTAACCATTTTCTACCCTCATCCTTCCAAAGACAGACAATTGCATAACTCCCATTACTTTTGTATGTTTAGGAGTTAAGCTCAATGCAACTCTTTATGTTGCATGCTAAAATCTAAGCCCTTTCCTTTAAAAAAAAAAAGAAATAAAGAAAGAAAAAAGTTCAGTTCTACTTCCCACACTTTTCACAAAACAATGGTTATTTCCACGCTGAATGAAAAGAGAAGGCTTATTTTGGTAGCAAGATGACCAGAAAGTTATACGTTTTTAAAAATTATATTCTTAAAACTTTCTTAAAGCTTTACTTAGCTTTCTGTGTTGAAATACATTCCCAAATATGTACAAAACGAACAGTATCAGAAGATAAACCGAATAGTTTTCAAATTACCTCAAAAGGACAAAATTAAAAATTGCTCTGGGTCACACATGCACAGCAATCAGCATACAGAAAAGATAAAATAATTCCATGCCTATAAGTATGTTAAAACTCTTCACTGCAAGGTGTAAAGCAAAGGCTATGTCTACGCAACAGAGCCTATGCTGGCAAAGCCCCCTAGTGTAGACACAGTATACACCAACAGAAGTAGTTTGTTCCACCAGTGTTGGAACACCACCTCCCCAAATGATGATAGTTATATTAACAGAAGCATTCTTCTGTTAGCAGAGCTGCATCTACACTGGGCGGTTTGTTAGCATAGCTGTGTCAGTCAGGGTTGTAGTTTTTTCACACCCTTGACCAGACAGCTATACCAATTTAAGTTTTAGGCGTAGACCAAGCCTAAGTAATAGAAAAAAAAAAGTCTCTCCAGAATTCACAGAACACAAGCAACACTTACATCTGAGATTCTTGTCGACAACATATGGTCCATGTTCAACAAAAAGCCCGAACATTGATGTTCCTCCTGGTCCACCCTGGAGCCAAAGAAGGACTGGGGCATTCTCTGGCTGCACCTGTTTAAAGAAGAGACAAGAGAAATAGACACCATTACATGAGGGGCTGGTCTACAATACCGCTTAAGTCAATGTAACTTAGTGCTCTCCCGTCAGCATAATTCATCTTCACCAGACGCACCACATTGGTGCAGCTGCACCTATGCAGTGCAGTAGTGTAGACTTGTCCTGTGTGAAAAGAAATACACATTATTTGTTACCCTCAGTGACAAGAATTGGTTTTAGCCTTTCCGAATCATTAAGGGTCTGTCTATGCTGCAGCTGGGAAGATGTGATTCCCCATACATGTAGACAGACTTGCACTAACTCAGCTCATGCTAGCAAATTGAAAATAGAGTAGTGTGGATGTAATAGCACTGGTGGCATCTTGGGCTAGCCACCTGAGCTCAAATCCAAGGTGTTGGGCAAGCACGACTCAGGTGGCTAGTGCAAGCCACCATCAATGCCACAGTGTCCACAATGCTATTTTTAGCAGGCTAGCTACAGCTAAGCTAGCATGAGTCTGTCTACCCGGGCTGGGAATCATACCTCTCAGCTTGCAATACTGATATACCCCGAGTGTCTTACAGATCTCTCGGATGTTTCATTCTTGTATGGATGATTTGTCTATAGGGGATGTTTGCTCCCAAAATAGCTACTGCTAGGGAGAGCCAGACAGCCTCTACCAACAGTCAATGGGCAAGCTTCAGAAATGGTGAACATGAAGAGGCAGGTTTCAAAGCCTGCCATTCAAGAAGTAAAGAATGATTGGGACTTATCTTGGGAGCAGGTGGAAGAAATGGAGACTTGATAAGTAGCCAGGACATAGTGGGTTGCAGAAAAACATGGAGTTGGGGGGGGGAGAGAATTAAGAGTAGTTATCATTATTCATGATTTGCTCTGCAATCCTACCTAGTGGCTCTATTCATTGATCAGGGCCTCCATGTACAAACACAACAAAAAGTCAGTCCCTGCCTCAAAGGGCTTAAAATCCAAGTGTAAGACAACAGATCAAGACAAGGGGAGCATAAGATAACAATAAGAAAAGAATAGTCAATTGTATGGCACAGAGGAGCAGGTGATGAGAACTGAAAAATGCTCATTGTTAGTTTCACTTAACTTTTCCTAGCGGATTTCATTTTATTCACACTAGCAGAATATTTGGGCTCACAGTACTGCAGGGAAACGTTTAAGCTATTTTCACCAGGGTTTTAAATTTTTTTCCCCCTTTAGGCAAAAACTTTCAAAACAGAAGGTATCATAAGGTCATGATGGTTTACAGCAGACCATCGCAATTTAATAGGAATAGGATTTCTGAAAAAGTTTTCTTGATTTCACCAGAACTCCAGCATTAAGAACAAAATTTTCAAAAGTGTCTAAGCCCCATTTTCAAAAGTGACAAACCTAGGAGCCTAAGTGGCACTGACTTCAAAGGTGCCTCTTTGGAAAATGGGACCCAGGGCAAAAAATATTCAAAAGTGCCTAAATCTACCATTTCTTTATCAAGAAGGCCAGAAGAACCTAGAAACACACTATGAAGTGCCAAATACACTAATCTCTTTTAATAAAGTGTCTTCTACCAACAGAAGAAACATCATTTAAGGACAGCTACTGATGATATTAATGAGTACATATTCAGTTGGACTTCTGTGGCAGCTGTTCACTGAATTCTTCTGGTGCCCCCTACAGGCCATTTTTTTAATTTGCTGAAAGCAAAAAAGGTTTAAGAAGTTTAACTCTAGATGGTTTAAATAAAACCTACTTAGTACATTTTTCTTTCACTCTGCAGCACTAAAATGCTTCTTTTGAGTAACAGATATAAAGAACCGTTGACTGGTTTCTCCAGTTTTAAGTAGCAACCCTCCGTTAGAGACTCCTTCTCAAGTCAATTCTATATAAATAATGCTATCCAAATAGGAGGATCGGGAACATGGCAGGTTATTTAACAAGAGTATTCAATGTAGCAACAGTGGGGTGTCACAACAGCACCCAGGATTAGTGGATTTTAAAGCCATTTTACAAGTTAATATTGTTAGAGCACATCCTTCTTAGCAGTTGTCTATTGTTATTCAAAGAGCAAAGTTCTCTTTCCCTAAGATATTCAGAAGTTAACTCTTATTAATAAGGCTTAAAAAACCATGATGCAATGGGACTTGTCGCCCTGATGGCCTCAACTTTATCTCCATTTAACTTCACTTTTCTGAGATTTTATTATTTGTACTGTTTTCTGAAATCCATCCTGACAGGGGCCTGCTGATGACCTACAAGCCATTTTTCTTGTATTATACAGAACTCTCTTTCTGGTAACTCTTTTCAGAGCTTCTTAAGGCCCCATTTTATAGACATCCAGGCCCAATCCTCAGCAGCTATAAATTGTCTTCATGCCATTGCAGTCAGTGGAGCATTTCAAATTTACATCATCTGAGGATTTGGCCCCTGGTTTGTATAAATGGACAGTGCCTCTAAAATCAGAAAATTAGTCTGGGAAAAGACGGTTTCCCTGAAGACTTGGGGCAAATTCTTGGTCCTACTAAAGACCATGTCAAAACTCCCATTAACTCCAACTGGGTCAGGATTTCACCCACTGGGTGGGTGTTGATTGTGCAACAATAGATGCTGGAACATTCTTTCACAGGAATCAGAATCATAGAATATCAGGGTTGGAAGGGACCCCAGAAGGTCATCTAGTCCAACCCCCTGCTCAAAGCAGGACCAATTCCCAGTTAAATCATCCCAGCCAGGGCTTTGTCAAGCCTGACCTTAAAAACCTCTAAGGAAGGAGATTCTACCACCTCCCTAGGTAACGCATTCCAGTGTTTCACCACCCTCTTAGTGAAAAAGTTTTTCCTAATATCCAATCTAAACCTCCCCCACTGCAACTTGAGACCATTACTCCTCGTTCTGTCATCTGCTACCATTGAGAACAGTCTAGAGCCATCCTCTTTGGAACCCCCTTTCAGGTAGTTGAAAGCAGCTATCAAATCCCCCCTCATTCTTCTCTTCTGCAGGCTAAACAATCCCAGCTCCCTCAGCCTCTCCTCATAACTCATGTGTTCCAGTCCCCTAATCATTTTTGTTGCCCTTCGCTGGACTCTCTCCAATTTATCCACATCCTTCTTGAAGTGTGGGGCCCAAAACTGCACACAGTACTCCAGATGAGGCCTCACCAATGTCGAATAGAGGGGAACGATCACGTCCCTCGATCTGCTCGCTATGCCCCTACTTATACATCCCAAAATGCCATTGGCCTTCTTGGCAACAAGGGCACACTGCTGACTCATATCCAGCTTCTCGTCCACTGTCACCCCTAGGTCCTTTTCTGCAGAACTGCTGCCTAGCCATTCGGTCCCTAGTCTGTAGCTGTGCATTGGGTTCTTCCGTCCTAAGTGCAGGACCCTGCACTTATCCTTATTGAACCTCATCAGATTCCTTTTGGCCCAATCTTCCAATTGGTCTAGGTCCTTCTGTATCCTATCCCTCCCCTCCAGCGTATCTACCACTCCTCCCAGTTTAGTATCATCCGCAAATTTGCTGAGAGTGCAATCCACACCATCCTCCAGATCATTTATGAAGATATTGAATAAAACCGGCCCCAGGACCGACCCCTGGGGCACTCCACTTGATACCGGCTGCCAACTAGACATGGAGCCATTGATCACTACCCGTTGAGCCCGACAATTTAGCCAGCTTTCTACCCACCTTATGGTGCATTCATCCAGCCCATACTTCCTTAACTTGCTGACAAGAATACTATGGGAGACCGTGTCAAAAGCTTTGCTAAAGTCAAGAAACAATACATCCACTGCTTTCCCTTCATCCACAGAACCAGTAATCTCATCATAAAAGGCGATTAGATTAGTCAGGCATGACCTTCCCTTGGTGAATCCATGCTGGCTGTTCCTGATCACTTTCCTCTCATGCAAGTGCTTCAGGATTGATTCTTTGAGGACCTGCTCCATGATTTTTCCAGGGACTGAGGTGAGGCTGACTGGCCTGTAGTTCCCAGGATCTTCCTTCTTCCCTTTTTTAAAGATTGGCACTACATTAGCCTTTTTCCAGTCATCCGGGACTTCCCCGGTTCGCCACGAGTTTTCAAAGATAATGGCCAGTGGCTCTGCAATCACAGCCGCCAATTCCTTCAGCACTCTCGGATGCAACTCGTCCGGCCCCATGGACTTGTGCACGTCCAGCTTTTCTAAATAGTCCCTAACCGCCTCTATCTCCACAGAGGGCTGGCCATCTCTTCCGCATTTTGTGATGCCCAGCGCAGCAGTCTGGGAGCTGACCTTGTTAGTGAAAACAGAGGCAAAAAAAGCATTGAGTACATTAGCTTTTTCCACATCCTCTGTCACTAGGTTGCCTCCCTCATTCAGTAAGGGGCCCACACATTCCTTGGCTTTCTTCTTGTTGCCTACATACCTGAAGAAACCCTTCTTGTTACTCTTGACATCTCTGGCTAGCTGCAGCTCCAGGTGCGATTTGGCCCTCCTGATAACATTCCTACATGCCCGAGCAATATTTTTATACTCTTCCCTGGTCATATGTCCAACCTTCCACTTCTTGTAAGCTTCTTTTTTATGTTTAAGATCCGCTAGGATTTCACCATTAAGCCAAGTTGGTCGCCTGCCATATTTACTATTCTTTCGACTCATCGGGATGGTTTGTCCCTGTAACCTCAACAGGGATTCCTTGAAATACAGCCAGCTCTCCTGGACTCCTTTCCCCTTCAAGTTAGTCCCCCAGGGGATCCTGGCCATCCGTTCCCTGAGGTGCAGCCCATTCTATTCCAGAGTCTCTTTGCACCTCCCCCACATCCTTTTGAAGCATCATATGTCCAAAAAAAAAAACCAAACAAACAAACAAACCAGAAAGCAAAATTTACCAATTTAAGATTAATTGGCTTGCTTTAGACCAAATACCCCTCATGTTACTAGCTGCTGATCCAAGCATAAACTTTTCAGCTTTTTCCAGCCATGTTCTAGGTTACCTCTTTAGGAAAGAGGTTTCTCTTGGAGGTAGTGAGAAGCCTTACAAGACTTGAATGATGGTTTAGTAATTTTGAGACATAACATTCTTTCCACACTTCATATATTACTCTTTCACGGTGGGATATTAGGCATTTTAGAGGTGTTGGCATAACTGGCCCATTTAATTGCTTACTAAATACCCAACGGGTGAGGAAAACTGGCAGGTGTTTAAGTCTCAGTGAGGTCCAACAACAGAACAGGGACTATTGGTTGGCACAGCAAGAAATGAAATTAAGTAAAGGGTGGAGAAAGATAAGAGAAAGGGAAATGCTAAAGGAAGAATAGTTTGCTGAATATTTTGAATTTGGGGATGGGAAGAGAACAGGTTACACCCTGAAAAGCAAAGTTCGTAAATATGTAAGGCAAAGCATTTAGATACCACTTTTCCTAACTTTAGTGAAGTCAACTATTCTGTGAATTTTTTCTTCAGTTCTTCCACATCCCCTGTAGCAGAATGTTTTTCTTGTTTCAACAGGACAATCCTCCGATACCTCACCCTCTTAACAATGCTTTTTCGGGGCCAGGAAAGATCCTAACATACACTACTTGGCAAACCTGAACCTAAGGAGTATAACTCTCTAAGTAAGTTTTATTTACATAAGTTCTTGAGAAAGAGACCAGATGTCTCATCAGCCACCTGAAAAAGTCAAAACAGCTAGATATTAATTTTGTGAACACCCAGCTTTGTAGCACAACAAGGGAAGCTACAGCAAAACAGCCAAAATGCACAAGGCCAAACATAGTATGCACGAGTCAGAGTAGTCAGTTACATCAATGCATGGAGCAGAGTGATTAGACAAATAAATGTAAAGATTTGCATCTGAAGAAGTGTTTTTTTAACCCATGAAAGCTTATGCCCAAATAAATCTGTTAGTCTTTAAGGTGCCACCAGACTCCTTGTTGTTTTTGTAGACAAATAAATAGCTATCTAAAATAGAAGACTAAGTAGTTGTAGACACTAACTTATTTTCAACAGTGACAAAAGTCTGGATAAGCAAACTTTCTGAAGTCAGTCAAATCCATACAATCACTATTAACTATCACAAGTCCATGCTCTGAGATACGGAACTAATCTTGGTGACATCGCCTTGCCATATGTCTCAATGCCACTTCCCCCTTTAGATACGGGCATGATTTAAAAATTAAAACTCCATCATACAAGCTGGTACAGCACATCAGTATCCTCTCAGAGCAAAAAAATAATATAAAGCTGGGCTAGTTGATTTTAGGTTTGGGCGGGGGGGGAGTTTAGTAAATAAACCATATACACCTGTTGGAGATTGCACACGTCATCCATCCTCTCAAGGGATTCATTTTGCTAACAGTTTGGAAAATATCAGCTCTCTAAGGTTCAATACTATATTTCAATACAGCTTCCCCTATATTCTCTAGTAATTTCAGAATATTAGATGAATCCCCCTGCAATCTAATAGTTAATACTGAAGGCCAAGATTAGAAAGTTATTTTCCCCATAAAAAAAAAAAAAAGGTCATCCAAGATTTATTTTTAAGAGAACAAAGTTACAATGACAAGCTTTCTATCCTATACATGATGAAATGGGCATAATTAGAGCTTGGAATAATTCTCAGCTAAGGAACAGATTGACAAAAGTCCAATCTATACAGGAGACATAAGGTCACAAACAAGAAGGCTAGCGAGATCAAGGACAAGGAAGAGAATAGTACAGTGTGGGTAAAGATACAAAAAATTAATTAGCAATAACAAAAGTGATAACCATTTCAACCTCACTTCAATCTGTTGCCGGTTTCTATAAAGTTGCTTTAATTAGGAAACCCCCTCTAGACGCAGTTTCCCTACATTACAGCAAGTTTGCACAAGTTTGATAGATACCACACACACACACACACACACAGATCTGGGATCAATTTTGGACTTCAAGTCAGTCTACAACCATTTCAAGCCAACCTGCAGCCAACTAGAATGCTGTGGCTGGAGGAAAAGAAGGAGGTAAAGTACAAGCAATCATTTCAAGAGGAATTTATTGTGTTGTCTGGCTACCATTAAATAAATGTTCACCCTTATTAAATAGAAGTTTATGTTTGGCTTGTGTTATGCCTAGCTTTCAAGGTAAAGTACTGCTATCCTGTAATGTCAGCTTTCTGTTGTAAATACACTAAGCAATGCCATAAGTATGGGGGGAAGAGGGCTGTTTTGTTGTTTAAATGGCACAGGAGTATTTCATCTCAGTAGTACGTTTACCTCAGCAGGGAAGAACCAGAAGAAGAGATTGCTGTTGTGAGTCTTGTTCACTGTGAGATAGCCAGAGTAACTCTTCACATTTACTCCCTGGAGAGGGCCAACCAAACTTAACTGCCTTCCTAGAGAGACCAAAAAGATTCAAAAACAAGCATTAATAAAGAGAATGGTATTCAGGTTAACATGTCTGTCATTACAAGGAATAAACCCAAGGACATACAGATCCCTTACTGACCAGAAAAAAACAGCCCACTATCCACTCCCCTCCCATAGCAAATACCACCCCTCAAGAAGCCATACTTCCTGGAGCCTACCCTTTCTCCACGGGATGTGGAATGGGAATTCATCACTCTGAAGACCTCAATTGTGAATGGGAGGCAACATCCAAGAGCACTTCTGGTTCTCAAAATTTCCACAGCCTGAATACAGAAATGCCTCCCTTTCCCTCAGCGTTAAGGATATTAGCGGGATTCTAAGATGCAAAGTTCCAAACTGAAACTTTCCAAAGGCTGGGATGATTCAGATTCTGTGTGCCAGGTCTAGAGATAAGCCTCAATTTAGAATTTACATATATCTCAATTCTACATTTACTACAAACACACACGTACAACAATCAGGGGAAGAGGAAGAACACTGATCCCCTTACTAAAAATCAACGAGTAAAACAGATACAAGAAAAGCAATGGAGTTTCTCTCATCAATCAGGCCCTCTCTCGGATGCAACTTTTCTTGTATGAGATGCAACATCTGAACCAGCTTAGTCACCTCCTACATCCATGTCGTTTGTCACATTTGTACCAATCTAAGTGAACAATTTTAGAGGTGTTAAAATGAGATTGCGTATTAACTAGTGAGATTTTACTCATCAAAATTCTTATTCTTTTATCTCCGTACTTCTCAAGGCACTTCCACAGCAGAGGGCTATAGTTAGGCCTCAAGTTTCTAATACCTCATTACTTTTAAAAGACTATTTTACATTATGTTTAGTAGTATTTTATGTAGCATCACAGCTAACTAAATCTGCACTTGCCAAGCGAACAGTTCAATGTCTACATGGGGATAAAAGCCCCGCAGGTCAGCTGACTTGGGCTCGGGCTGCCGGGCTAAAATTTGCTGTGTAGAAATTCAGGTTCAGGCTGTATCCTGAGCTCTGGGACCCTCCATCCTCAGAGATTTCAGGCGCCAACCCAAGCCCAAACATCTATGCAGCAATTTTTCAGCCCCGGAACCTAAGTCAGCTGACCTGGGCCAGCCACAGGTCTATTTGTCTCTGTGTAGACATACCCTATAGCTTCCAAGCTTCAGTAATCGACAGCTGTTCCCAATCATTAGGTGCAAGTTAGTAAGGTTCTACAGAAAGTTTAGAAAGAGGTAGGTTTTCTAGGCAGGTAGTTTGTAAACTTCTTCTTACCTTCCTCAGTTCTCCCACTTTCAATATAAGGGGTAAGGAAGAGTGGGTGCCCTGGGTCTCCTTTTGATGGTGTGGAACACTTGATCCTTCTAAACATGCTGCGAAAGGCACTCCATTGTTTATGAGCACGACCTAGCTCGAAGGTCACACTCAGGGTCAGCAAAGTCAGCAGAACAGTCGCCTTCCACATTTGGTCATTTAATTCCTCTAGAAAAGAAAGCATACCACAAGTCAGATACAAAAAGGAACTTGCTGCTGCAATCACTGTGTTTTGCTTAATGGTTTCTCGTGTCATAGTTTTATCGCCATCTTAACACACTATTAGGAATCCTGTAGGCACCCATTATCTAATATCTAACGCAGAACAAAGCACTTTCACTTCTTTAAGTTGTTCTCACTTCCACAGCAATAAAGCAGAAGTGTAGAGTTGCTGCTGTCTTACAAGCACAAAGCAGACAACTTGCACTACTGAAGGGGACCTGGAAAGCTTTCACAAATATTCTTAAGAGGCAAGATCCCACCTCAGTAATATTATTCTTAAACCAGAGAGCGGCCCAAACTACAGAGTACAAGTCTTGCTCTTTAGTATCTTGAACTTTGGAGTGGTTTCCCTCTGGGATATTGGCTCAGGCCCACACCCACATCAGAGTTAAAAATGTGATGTTTGCATTTTAAAAACAACCTACATACAAGTCCTATGTACAGCATTCAATATTGTTTCTCCTTCAATGGTTGTAAGTACAAAACCCACAAAAACAAGGAACAAAACACCAACACAGAAAGCAGACAATAAAAGTCAATCCCAGTTGCCCAGTCTGAGAGAGGGCCTGTGTGAGAAGCAGGGGCTGCTTGAAAGCCTCTCCCTGCGGAAGCCTGGGGTAGAGCTGTTACTTTCCTCATGGCAGAGCCCAGGGAAATAGCTGAAGAGAGGATGGGCCAAGGACTAAATCCCTGTGACCAAAAAGGAAAAAAAGAGCTGCATGAGCTCTCTGAGGGTCCAATAAAACAGAGTGAGCCCAAACAGGGCTGGGGCAAGAAAATAGTAAGCAAGCCACGGACATCCTGGCGATAGTGTGAACCCTTGTAGCTGAGCAGTGAACCAGCTGCCTGGAACTCTCTCATTAAGGGATGGGCCCCAGGACTGAGACTTGAGAAACCCTGCTTTCTCCTATGTAAAGGGTGGAGGCCATTTTGAATGGTATTTGAAGACCCAGAAGGAAGATCTTATATGTTACTAAGATTTGCAGCACGCTGTTATATACAAAGGGGAAACCAAGGCAGTGGTACATCTAAAAAGATTAAGTAGAGATACCAACTCTCTTACAAGCATGTAGTGTACCTCAGGAGCCCAATTACAACAGGTTACAGCCCCCCCCCCCCCCCACACACACACAGAGTATCCCTTGGAATTAAAAAAGAGACATTACATAAGAAACAAAACATAAAGAAGTGCAAACATTTCAGCCCTCTGTCTCAGTTTTACTGAAAAGTTAATATACATGTAAAGATATAAATATTTACACAAGCTGTTACATTTAGGTCCCCTTCCACATTGGGGCTGGAGCCATGTTAGAAGCAGCAGTTTAAAATCGCAAGAGATACTGCTTCCTTACACAGGCCCTCTGTAAATATAGACAAGGCTTAAGAGACCAAAGTAAATCAATGATAATTCCAGTTGTGTTCAGAGATCATGCAGCAACAGAACTGCTCTCTAATGCAAAAGAAGTTTACCCTAGCTCTAAATTGATTTTCTTGTATTGCAGATTTATGACAAATGAACCTTTACTGTCACACACATCTCTGCTAAGAACAGAATGACCTCAGAATGCTTCCTCTTACCCTTCTTTCCAGTTTTAACCCTAGAGAAAATCACTGCAGAAGAAAACTGATGCTTTTGCTTGGATTTTTGTAGCTGCTTCAATTCAAGTTTTTCTTCACTATTTTAAGTCATTCATTTAAAGACCATAATATATTTAAGTACATGTACTTCAATGTTCTTGAGACCTTCCTGCAAGGCAGATGCTAATAAAAAGGCCCCACTAATCGTAACATACAGGAAGTCCTCAGAATTTAAGAACATTTAAGCACACTTCAAATTTTCCCCCATGTGAAAAAAGTTCATGGATCCTACTGAAAATCCATTATACAAGGACAAAAAGTCAGTAGTATATCTTACAATTGGTTTCACATTAACTGCACTCCACTCTACGGAAAAGAAGCATTTAAAAATGCCTGTGATCGAGAAAGCTTCCAGCATCCATCAAGCTCTCAGGATAACCAAGTCTACTTTTGAAGTGCCAAAGGGTACCATGTCCTCCTACCCAAGCTACTTCCAGTGGTTGCGGTGCTCTTGCTGACCCCCTGTGATAATGCAGCTCTGTTTTTGAAAGAGAATGCCAGATAGACATTTTACATGTGAGGGGATTTAGTCGTCAAGCTAACGCTAACTGGACACTGTCTGGGCACTGATCAAGAGGAGCCTGGAAGGGCTCAACACAGTTATACAACTGCACTTACTCATGCAAATAGTGCCATAAAAGGGCCCCCTGGGGTTTCTCACCCAGGTGGGGAAATCTGACTACACCCAGTTATTTACACTGGGTGTCTTCAGCCCAGGCCCCAGCTCCTTGCAACTTGTAAGGGCCCCTGGCCCTTTGCAGGCCTTCATAAATCTCTCTAGCTTACCCTGGGAGTTCTCTGCACTCTCTGTAGGGTTGGAGTGAAGGGCTCCCAACTCTGGGCTCCAGGTGTCTCCCCAGAAAGGCACTTCTGCTCCTTTCCCCCCAGCTGACTGGCGTTTCTTCCCTTTTAAAGGCCTTCTCCTCCCACACATGACTGACAGGTCTGGAACTAGCCCTGCACCCAGGGCATCACCAGTGTGAGGTCTATACACCCTATCAGTCCCATTTAGCAAGCCACTGCTAGTCTACTGTAGGGTTGCCACCTGTCCAGGTTTTACCCAGACGGGTCTGTTTTTTGGCTTCTGTGTTTAGGTTGCCTTTTAGGGTTGCCGGGTGTCTGGTTTTGGGGACCTGGCAACCCTAAATGGCACCGGAAGCAAAAAGCCCAGTTACCACAGGGCATAGGGAGATGCCAGGTCATTAACCCATGCCAGCCCCTGCTCAGACAGGGCTACCTCCTACTTGCAAGGTGGCCCGGGGGAGAAGCAAGAGACGTGGACAAGGCCTTGGGGAAGCGGTGGAGCAGGGGCAGGGCTGAGGAAGAGGCAGGACAGGGTGTGGGGCTTCGGGAATCCAGTTACCAGTAATTAGAAAGGAGGTAACCCTAGTCTATTGGGCTACTACAAAAAGCAATATAGGAGGACTTTGCCATCTCCATACGAGACCTTTGCCATTATCTTTTAACTATTTGCATGTGTGTGGTGTGGATTTATATCAACAACCAGCAAGCTGTTTTTGACAGAGGAGTCTCAGTAAGTGCTACCTTGGGACAACAGAATACATGAGACAAGTAGTTTCTAGGATCCAAATCGGCTACTTTAACATCACTATAGGAAGCTAGTGATGTCAAAAATAAAGATGAGGTAACAGCTCACATTGATGTTTAAGTAGCTAACCTAATTCCAGCTCTTTATAAACTGATGTTCTTTTCAAATGTGTTTAAAAAAATTAAAGTGTTCAGTAAAAAGATTAGCTTTTCAGTGACAAATCCATCTAGAAGTATGTTGAGTTACTTTGATGGAACAAATTTATTAGAGGCCAAATTCTTCAAAGCAGAGCAATTCACTGCAAGTATTTTATCCGACCCTCGAGCTCCCGCTCCACCCGCCCGGTGCTCCCCCGCCCCCGACTCACAATTCCCTCGATGAGCACCATCTGCCGGCACACAGCACCACACTATGCAGGTGCGACTTCACTGCGCTGTTTCCGGGATCGGAACCCCACCCCTACACAGCAGCCCACCCAATCCCCTCCTGGTCTTCTATGGCCCCACCCTCGAAACCACCCAGGGGCTACACCTGTCCCAGCTAGGGTGCCTCAGCCTGTGGTGGTGCCTGGTACGGCCACCTTGGTGTCACCGCCGGCAGGGCACCTAGGAGTCCCCAGTACCTCCCCCTGTAGAGCCCCCCCATAAGCCCCTCCTCAGTAACATTCCTTATAGAGCCCCCCACCCCCATACTACACCCCATAGAGTCCCCCTTTCCCATCAGGCATTCATGACCTGCCATACAATTTCCATACCCAGATGCAGCCCTCAGGTTTGCCCCCCTGTTATAGCTATTGTTTCAGGCTGTTTGAAGACTCAGACATCTTTTCTACACTGGGAAAATGAGGTTTGTCTACCAAACATGACAGCTAATAAGTTACTATACTACTACCACCTGAGTATACTGGACGTTACGTAGTGTTTTCAACATGTTAATTAATACAATAGCCAACACATTTTCTAAACATGGAGGACGGGAGTAGAATTCAAAATTATCTTGATGATTTCAGAGGAATTCTCTGTTATCAAGAAGACGAAATTTAATCCAGACAAGTGCAAAGTACTGAACTACTACACTTAGGAAGGAAAAAAAATCAAATACACAAATACAAAATCTGAAATTGCAGACTAGGCAGCTGTACTACAAAAATAAAATAAATAAATAAATCTGGTGGGCTATAGAAACCACTAACTGAATGAGACAACAGTGTGATGCTGTTGCAAAAAAAGGCAAATGTCACTCAGATGTATTAACAAGAGTCATATTTTTCCACTCTATTCAGCACTGGTGAGGCTCAGCTGGAGTACTGTGTCCAGTTTTGGGCATCATACTTTAAGAAAGATGTGAACAAATTGGAGAAAGTTCAGAGGACGGTAACAAAAATGATAAGAAGTTTAGAAAACAAGACCTATGAGAAAAGATTGAAAGAACTGGAACATGTAGTCTAGAGAAGAAAAGGCTCGGGCAAGGCAAGGGGGAAAACAAAACAATTTATTTTTTAAATCAGATTTTTTATTAAAACTGGAATTTTTCATTTAAATTAAGTACACTTCAAAAAACCTATTTAAAATTAAATTTGAAATTGACAGTTTATGTTGAGGTCTAAGTGTCTTTTAATCTATTAACAACATTTTAATTAAGTACAAAAATATTAATCAGTATGTTTGCTGCCAAGTTTTAAAGAAGGGCAAATCACTGAACCGGCGGCAATCACTGGCTTAGCACCTGGAAGTAGAATTCGTTCAGATGCTAAACCAGCTTTTGACAGCAGTAGCCTCTTCTGCAGGTACAGAAAACATTTTCTTCATTTCAGTTTATTCAGCTAACTCAGTTCAGTGATTAGTTCATTCAAAGTTAAGAGACAACTGGAAGTTGAAAAGCAGGAAAGCTTGTTTTCCTCTTCCTATCTATAATAAAAAACTAAGAAAGATGGACAGATTGACCAGAAACAATCAGTTCAATTCACTAAACTACAGATCATACTTTCCTTATTTTAATAAACCAGTTTTAAAAGAAAAACATGTTTTGATAAGAAAAAAAAGTTTATGTATGCAGCATATTTAAGATACTTTTATTAATAAATATTTGAATTCTGTTTGTGCATTTTTGACTGACTTTGAATTTCCATCCAAATAAAGTTTACACAAATTACAAGTTAAACAATCAAAGAAATTCATCATGCACCATTTTCTAACATAATAAATGTATATTAAACTACATAATTGCTTAAATAATTGTGTATAATAGTGTATCTTCCTGGTTTGCAAAAAGAAGCCACAAATTTAGAAGAATGAAGTCATGTCATCGCAAAGGGAAATGGAGTGAATGAAGATGGAGGACAAAGAGACAACAGGGTTTAGGAAAAACAGGAGAAAAAGAGTCAGCATCCTCCATCTGGCAGTATGGAGGTGCTGCTTCCAGAGAAGTCATGTCAGAAATCGGCAAGAAGGTCAGTTTTCCCATGATCAGTTTCCGTTTTTGCACCTTGGGATAAAAAAGTAAATTTTGTACTTTATAATTTAATTGAACGAAAAAGGTTTTCCTTTTGGCTCTAAATATACTTCCCAACTAAGGACCAAGATTTTGCCACTTTTACAATGCATAGAACTGCTGCTGCATTACTACATGTGCAGTCCCACTGACTGACTGCAAGGAGCTGTTTGCAGAGCAAGATGCTACTCACTATGACCGAGTGGCAGAATCTGACCCTAGGAATTTTAACACTTTTTCCCCCAGCAGTGGATCTATGGAATCAACCTCCTCACCTACCACTCCAATCCCACAAACTACATCTAGGATTTTAAGTAGTGCAGAAGAGTCAATTCTGTAGTTATTTTCTGCCTCTTCCCCCCAACCATCTTATTTCTGTATGAATATGCTGCAATGCCAGCCCAATTGTACCTACAGAGGCAGGCAGGTTTATGAGGAAAGGAAAGCTAATCCATTATTCCTCCCTTCGCTCTGATTTGACATTACTCTCAGCTCAATAAGGCTTTTTTGAAAAATCATCCTCATCCCCCAATATTTTCAACCTAAGTGCTCCTTCTTAACTACAGAAGTGGTCTCTGCAAAACAGGGTTGAGATGCTTGCACTGCTCCTATTCATGTTCTCGGAATAAAGAGGACTTCAGTTTCTAAATCTCAGCAATGGTGTCGCTAGGTCAGCATTTTAGGAGGATCAATTAATGGAGTTTCAGAAGTGCCTTTCAGTTCCTTTGCTGTGGATATTCAATGAAGTGCAGGTGCCTTCCTTGAAATGCTATTGCTGCTTTGGAGCCCTTGCTGGAAAGTAAACCACAATATAGGAAACTGATGCAGTTGCCCTATATAGGCCTTTTTTCTTCTTGATGACAGAAGTTCTACACCATTAAGTCTGAAGCTAAGAATGACACACATTAAGTGCTGCAAGGGTGCATGGTGCTCTGTCATGAATAGGAGAACTATACCAAACAATTAACAGAGTCCATATTCCACTTCTTAAAAGCACAAGGTGGTTCTACTTATTACTGTATATAGACAGAGAATGGCAAGTTCATTATCAACAGAGTGGAATAGGTGGATCTTTATAAATTCTGTGAGGAAGTAGAGAATGAGGAAGTTCCAGTTGTACAGCATAAATGTCAAAGGACTCTCACAAGTCAGAAGTGGGCAGAGAGAGGGGTCAGGAGAGAAATCTGGGTAAGGTGTAGTGATTTGAACGAGATACAGTAGAGGAATGTAGATATATAGCAGTCGGAATTAAAGAGGAGTGTCTTGAAGGCAAGTGGCATAGAACTGGGGTGACTGATTCACTTTCATTTTTCTGAGCTGGACAATGTCTCAAATTAGAGCTACCACTAAGTCAGTCTAGCACTTTTCATTAACACTAAAATCACGCTTCAGTGAATAACTGAAAGCAACTGCAGAATTCTTGCAAGCAATTGATTTAGAGATCTTGAGATTTTATACTACCTTCCCAGCCACAATCTGGATAAAACAGCCTTTGGTTTATCATGTAAATGGATATTCATTATTTAACCTTCTAGTGAAAAATCTGCTCAGAATGGATACTTCACAATGAAAAAAAATGGAGAAACATGTTCCACTGGAATCAATTTATGACCACTGCTTTAATGCTGTTCTGTTCATTTATAGGCAGAGTTCTAAATTATAGAGTTCAGTTTATAAAACTGAACTGGAATACAATATAACAATATAATATATGGAGTTTTATAGCACTTTAAAGCAATCTCCAAGTTACTTCTCAGAGGCGATAAAGAATTCAAACTCCCATCATGGATGTTCACTGGGGCAAACACACTATTAATCATTTAAGGGAAGGATGGTTTTGTGGCACATGACTAGGAGGCGGCAGCAGTATGGGCTCTAGTCAAAGCTGCATCACATACTTTCTGGATGACCATAAGTAATTCATTTACCCCATAGTTCTCTTTCCTAATCTGTAAAGATAAAGTACCTACCTCATGTTAAAGCTGATTGTTTAGTTCACCAATGACACCCATTGCAAATAATCCAGATTTTAACCAAAATCACAAACCAGAGATCTTCAAAGATGGGGAGACCCATGGAATACACACAGTTGGCCAGCTATTGAGTAAAGAAACTTTTCTAACTTATTTAGAGATCAAAACTAATTTGAACTGGCCCACTCTCCCATCGTACCAGTACTTTCAAATCAGGCACTGTCTCTCTCAACTTTCTAGAAACCTCTTTTGCACAGAAAGCTAAGATCAGAAGAAGTGATCGCATCTGGACAATTAGGAAACAAAACTCATTTATATGAATCTTTGCAGACAGCTTTCCTCCCCCCCGCCCCCCAAAAAGTGTCTCTATATCATACACTGGGAAAAGGATGCAGATACAAAAATTACATTATAAGAATGGGGATTGATCTGGAAAAGAGGACCAGCAACCTCAGTCTGTAGTACAATAAAAGAAAAATTCTTTAAGATACCGGTTCAATGGTACCTCACACCAGACAGATTAAAAAAAATAGAGAGATATTGAATGTGGAAAAATGTTTAAGAAATTGTGGTGAAAGAAGACTTTATGCATATATAGTGGACATGTCCAGCCACAACAGAATATTGGGAAGCAATCCGTAAGCAAAAGCATAAATTGTTGGATATTTATTACCAAACGACCCTTTGATAATCCTCCTGGGGCTTCCTAGTGAAAATGATCATGCAAAAGAAAATGAATTAATCTCTCATCTGCTAGTAGCTGCTTGGCTATTGGTTCAAAAAAAAAAAAAAAAAAAAAAAAAGTTGTAGTTACAGAAAGATTAAGACATCAGTTACGTACCAGCAAAACAGAGGACAGATAGATGCTTAGACATTTGGTTACCTTTCATTCAATACTCAGAAAAAGTACGTTCATCTGCCAAAAAACAACAAACCCACCAGCATGCCTGTCCAATTTTTTTTCTTAATATTAACATCTGACAGCCATATCTGGCCTGTTATGTGTGTATAGAGATTTCACTTAACAAAGGTGTTGTAATAATGCTCATTCTGTAATATCATAAGACACTGTTAAATACAAAGATCTGATGACTGTATTTCTGTGTAATGTCTCTTTAAACAAAAGAGAACTGTTGTAATGAGAGTTTTGTTTCTGATATTTACATGACAAGGATTTGTAAACTTGTTAAAACTTCCTATATAAATAGTTAAAGAAAAGCTGAATGTTTGGAGTGCATTGAGACTGATGGAAGTCCTTACTATTTACCCCAGGATTATGTAATACACTAAAGCAGTTATAGTAAGAAACCAAATATGAACAGTGCATGTTTTCAATAAATACTAAAAGCAAAAAAAAAAAAAAAAGTATAAAGAACTGGAGTGTCATTTAATTTGAAAGCCTTTCACTTTGAGATTGAGTGTACTAAATATACACATGTTGTTTTTTTACTTCTGGGCAGGCTAGGAAAGTGTTACTACACTACCACTAATACAAGCAGACAGCCAAAATGCCATGTTTCAATGTATGCATGATAACTAGATCATGCTTGATGCTCAATCTAATTCTTAAACAAGTCTCAAACGGTTTCTCTATTGTACATCATTGACCTTTGGAGTCCAGAGTTTAAAAAAACCTGGATTTGGTTATAAATTAAGTAAATGTGATGGACACAAATGTTACTCTAGATTAATTGCAATGGAAAAGGGTGAATATATTATAAAGTCCTCTATTGCAAAACATTCCTAGACATAGTCCTTTGCTCTGTGAAACAGCTTTAACATGACAGTCCACGTGCATCTCAATTGCAGTGAAGCTAAATTTGCAAAGTAGAATTATTTTAAACCATTACAAGTTAACAAAGGAATCTGTTTCTGTACAATACTTCAGAATGGTACAGCATTCCCATTTTGTTTGGCAAAGACTCATGACCCCTTTAGCAAGTAGTGAAATAAATCGCTCTTAGTAGCAAATATCAAAACACACATGGAGCCAAAAAAATGTTGTTGAATAAGTTACTCAGTCACAGCAGCCAAAAATTCATGAATAGATAGAACCACACCACTGAGATTTTTATCTTCAGCTGCATTATTCATAAAAATCATTAAAAAGAATGAGTGACATATTTCAACACTTCCTGGTTAGTCTTGGGTTAAGTGCACAGCATATAAATAGCTCACCCAAAACTGACAATGAAGGATATTAAAAATAAGTTCTTACCTGTTAAAATGATTACTCCAATTCTTGCTTTACAAGCACCAACAAGTAGGAATTTATTCACAGTACCCACAAAAACCGGGTGGAGCTACTTGTTAATCACAGCCTTCAAAACTTTTCTTCATAGTACAGCAATAATTGCAAGGAAACTGGTTAAGCAATAACCAGATAAGCTGCTGGCACAGTTCCACAGAGAATGCTTACGCCCACAGAACAGCAATAACTCCGATGGAATGGGCTTCAGCTGCTGGCAGGCCTGCAATCCAGTAGGTTCATAAGCTTCTCAGATGCTCTCTGTCTCAAGGAGGAAGACCTTCTAGATCAGATGCTTCTCTAAACTCCTGAACAAGAAAAAGTTTATCAACCACACATTTGTTTTATTTTTTTTTTTAAAATAGCTAGATAGATTCTTCTTCGGATAGTTTTAAATGACCTTTTTACATCAAATTCTGGATTTTTCTCCTTAAGAAACATTTGGCTGCAACATTGGTATAGTAATAAAACATCACGACAGAGGAATGTCATTGCCACATCAGCCAGGAATGTTGGCACAACGCTTCATGTCACCGTATCTTTGTGGAAAGATCAGGTCACTGGCCACTTGTCTCAGCAGATATAGGACTTCATAATGATGCTTTGATCACAATTGGCTACATTCACGTTCATCTCTAAATGTTGTGTATCTGACAATTACTCTTAGTGGAGTACATAATACTGAGGCACAATAGCGAATCTATACATAAGTTTGCAATAAGGTTCCATTATAGGTTTTATATTTAGGTACACACCCCTATAACTTTGACTAGATACAATTGGTTTGGCCTCAATGTTACATTTACTCTGAAGGCTAAATATGCAGGATGTTTTTTGTTTTTTTATTTTAAATGGAAAAACGTTAAGAAATTCATACACTTTTTAAAATTAAGATCATTAATAAAATGTTTATCACAATTTCTTTCTGTCCCTCTGGCACCAAAATGGCTTATTACCCATTCAAGCTTTTCACACAGTTAAATTTTTTGAACTCATGCAAAGGTCATACATATATGAAGGAGAGAGGTTATGACTAGTGCTGGGGAAAAAATTTCAGCCAAAGTTTTTTTTCGCTGAAAAGTGCATTGATTGAAACATTTCACAAATGCATGTCAATTTTGATTATTTCAAAGCAAAAGGGAAAAAAATGTAGGAAATGTCTAACTGGGAGTTCATTTTAACTGAACCATTTTTTGGGGCTAGATTCACAATACCAAGGAGGAGGTGATAATAGTGGTGCCCCCCACACTGTAGTTAGGGAACTCAGTAACCTGGGATGTTGGAGACCCAGATTTGAAATCCGCTCTGGAGTGAGGACTGGAATCCAGGTTTTCTCCCTTCTCATCCCAGGTGAGTGTCCTTATCACTTGGCTATAGAGTGTTCTGGGGGTGGGTCTCTCTCAGTCTCTCCTGTTGAAGTTCATTGTGGGTGAGGAAGAGTGTGTGAAAGAGAATGTCTTTATAGCCTGGTGGTTATGGGACCCACTGCCAGGACACCCAGGTTCCAGTCCCTGGTCCGATAAATATTTACACAAGTGGAACAACTTCAACAGGAAAGACCAAGAGCCATTGCCTATAGACCAAGAGCCATATGGCCTCACCAGAAAGAGGAGAAACCTGGATCCAAACTCTTGCTCCTGGGCAGGGTTTCACACCGGATTCTCCCACATACCAGATGGCACTCCTACCTTGGTTTTGTGCATGCCAGAGGTGCCTAAGCCTTTTGTGAATAGAGCATTGTGCTTTTATCCTAAAAAACAGTTTTAAATAGCCAAAAATCAAAAAGAAACATTTCATTTGTCAAGCAAAATGTTTTGTTTAAGCTGAAACAAATTTTCTTCTAACTTTTCAATTAGCTGAAAATTAAAAAAAAAAAAAAAACAACACAAACACAACACACACCCCACATTCAGTTCAGGTCAACCTGAAACAGAAACTTTTTAGAAATGCTATCAGATCAGTCAGTTATTTGCACAGCTCTAGTTATGACTAAGGTATTAGGCATTCCGATGCATCTAACGCTAATGTTAGAGAGAATATAGGAGTGGTTTGCCCTCTGGTGGTCGGTCAGTAGTCCTTATACACTGTTTATAATTACTCCTTCATGGCTGTGAAATAACTTTTTTTTCTTTCCTGTAAATCTCTCTCCTGCCCCACAAACATCATTCTACTTGTTTACTAATTAGCTGCTTCATTTAAGTCACTCAGAGTTTTGGAGGAATGTAGTAAACTTCGGCTCCAGCTACACACAAATTGCATTGATTTCTAACAGGTTTCAGAGTAACAGCCGTGTTAGTCTGTATTCGCAAAAAGAAAAGGAGTACTTGTGGCACCTTAGAGACTAACCAATTTATTTGAGCATAAGCTTTCGTGAGCTACAGCTCACTTCATCGGATCCGATGAAGTGAGCTGTAGCTCACGAAAGCTTATGCTCAAATAAATTGGTTAGTCTCTAAGGTGCCACAAGTACTCCTTTTCTTTTTATTGATTTCTAAATGGTTTTAGGTAAAATCAGAGGGGTCCGTAGAGCCCAAATTGGAGCACTCAAGTTGTCAGCAACCCATTAGAATGGGAAGGTTTCCTCTGGTGGGCACAGACAAGGCTCTCACATTGTAAGCAGGTGGTAGTGATTCATTCCAGACCTGTCAGGTAACCCCAAAAAGTGTCACAGTTGGAGACTCGGAAAAACATCTGATTGTTTGGAATAGTATTCACATTTTGAGGCTGCCTCCCCACAGTGCTCTCTTCTGTGAGCTTCTGGCATAATCGCTCTCTTCCCTCATCCACATCTCTCCTACTGCAGTCTTCTGTAATAGCTGAAGTCAAAATATCATCACAAGGCTCAGAAAAGCCTGGCAACTTCTCTACTGGACCTCCAGTGTTGGTCAAGGCACCCTAGACTAACAGGGGCTGGAATCCTTAAAAAGGTCTTTTAAAAGCTATACATGTTCAAGGCATTGGTGCATACTGATCTTTACAATGGCCTTTTGATGTGGGAAGTACAGTTCCTCCCTTGCTCTGAACAGTGTATACAGAGAGTGTATATAGTCTATACTAAAAACCAAACTCCAGGAGGGGCATTGTAAGGAACAGGCATCAGAATATAAACCTCAGCCTAAGTCTTCCTCCCCACTTTAACTGTTTGAAGTGCTTTCTGAACAACTATCCTCTCTGCCCCATAAAGACAAGCTGATCCTTTTTTAGCCTGGTCAGAGCTAACAAGAACCACCTATCAGCATGAGTAGTAACTTATTCTGCATCTTCATGCAGGGTTTAGGCTCAATCTTGGAGTAGCTGACCAGAGGAGCTCTGCATTCCTATGCAGAATTCTAGGAACTCTCATATTATTGTGACAAATATATGGTGACGTGTATGTCCCTGAACACAAAGGATGTCTATTTCAGGGTCTGTCCTGATGCCCCAGACAGCTCTGTAAGAAGTAGCATTTTGTCCCCAACTGAGCTGCTGAAGTTAACAGGAGACTGCCAAGAGCCTGTGTACCTCAGCAACCACCTAACATCAGGCCAGCCATGTCAGGCCACCCTTCTGCTACTCTGCTACTCAAAGAGTAATGGGTCCAGCTGCAATGGAGAAAAAAAGCCCTCAGAAATCTGTGTGTTTAAGAATCAATAATCCTTACTATCTCACTCTGTAAAAGACAAAGGGACTTGCCCAAGGTCACAAAGGGTAGCTGGGCAGAGTCAGGAATAGATCTCCTTAGCCTGGCTACACGAGTTTAGTCACAAGGTCATCCTTTCACCTATGGCACCATAAGGCTATGTCTACAGTAGAATCATAGACTATCAGGGTTGGAAGGGACCTCAGGAGGTCATCTAGTCCAACCCCCTGCTCAAAGCAGGACCAATCCCAAATTTTTGCCCCAGATCCCTAAATGGGCCCCCTCAAGGATTGAACTCACAACCCTGGGTTTAGCAGGCCAATGCTCAAACCACTGAGCTATCCCTCCCCCCAAACAAGAGTTTCCCCTCTCCTGATTTCTGATATACAAGTAGACAGCTGGGAAAAACACCCTGGCGTCTGTTGCTTAGCTAACTCATGTGAAGCAGCCCACCTGTTTCAACAGCCCTTCCTTCAGCAGCGTGTAGGGTATGCGCAGCCACTCGCCGCAGTGAAAAGCGGGCTGTGCCCACACTGCCAGGGGTCGCTACACGTCAGTGAAAGGCTCTGAAAGGCGGGAGACAGTGGAGTGGGAAAAGCTTAGCACCAACCTTTCCCCACAGACAGAGCCTTTCTCTGCAACAGGGAAGAGCTCCAATGGCAGGGAGAAGTCTGGCAGAAGTCTTTGACAGCTGCTTCCCCGCCACTGGGGCCTTTCCTCACTGCTGGAGTCTTTTCCTTCCACAGGGCAAGGCTCCAGCCGCAGGGGGACAGTGGGACACACCACAGCTGTAGACAGGAAAGGCTGAGTAGAGCGCCCTGTAGGGTATGTACTTGAGTACACAGGGTTCAGGGTTTACTGGCCTAAGCAATGCCTCACCCTCTACGCTGCTCCTTTAACCCATGCCGGGCTACTGGAGTACATAGGCTACATTGCTGGCTTCTTTCAGTTGCATGTAGAGTAAGACTCACACGACTGTTCACAAACAAAGTTCCTTCCTCCAGTTCTCCTGGTCACTAGAAATCCCTCTGGTAGGCAAAGCTACCTGCCGCCTTCTCCTTCCTTCCTTCCTTCCCCAGCCTGTCCCCCTCTCCCCCAGACCCTCCCCACTTCTCTCTCTGCAAACTCCCCCTCTTCTGCACCCCCCCCCCCCAGTACTGCAACGCCACCAGCCCTCTGGCGCCCACCCTGCTGCTGCATTCTCCCCAACACGCCTCCGCCGCTCCTGCTGCACCCTCGCCGGCTCAATAACCCGACCCCCTCCAGCAGCCCCGGGCTGTGGCAGGCTGCGGGCCCCTGCAATGCTCACGGGAGCGGCAAATCCATCCACCAGCCAACCCCCCGCAAGAAGGGGGTGAACGCCGCTGCTCCCTTCCCGGCTCCCGGCGTGCAGAGCCGGCCGGCAAGAGGCCAGGCAGCGCCCCCCGCTCCCACCCGCCGCAGCACTCACCAGTCCCCTGCCGGCTGTGGGGGGGAGAAACCCCGCGGACAGTCTCCGCCAATCACAGCCCGAGCAACACCCTGAGGGAGGGGAGGCAAGAAGGTAGCAGCCAGCACCCGCTTTAAACAGATGACCCCAACCTACCCCCTGCTCTTGCAGGTCGCATCCAGCAGGGAGCAGCAGGGCCGCAGGGTCCTATAGCAAACAGGCAGGGTCACAAACGTTGTAAACGCATCTGTGTATTTGCCCCCCATTTTATTTGGGGCTGTAATTCTGCTGAGTGCCTTGGGAGCTGGGAGGGGGGGAAACGTGCAATGCAAGGGGAGCCGTTCTGCGCTGCACAACATGTTTGTGTTTTGCTACTCCATAGGAAAATGGAGGCCCATCTGTTTTCATCCTGGTGGTTGAAGAGTTATGCCAACTCTTCATGCACTGCTTTGCCAGGAACCGGTCACTTCCCCTTTTTACTTCTTAAAGGAACCGCACTGGAAAGAACTGAACAGCTGATATGTCCCCAAATATGTAGATTTTCAAAGACCAGTTAAAAATCATATCGTGTTTTTTTTTACCACAACTTTGTGCTCACAATAAGACCAATATTATTGCAAATGAAAAAACAATTAAATTCAAGCTTACTTTAACACTTAATCTGTTTACCTTTCTGTTTCCCCCAACTTGAAATATAAAAACGTCTTCATTAGTTTCACTCTAATTTAGTCACTTTGCTTACAGTGACATACATGTGAGCAGGAGCTCACAGCAGTTGAGAGCTAGCACTTCTGAAATACAAAATAAATATTTTGTGATGTTTCACTTGAACAAATGTAACCCTTCTGGCAAGTGATTAATGGAAGCAAAAAGGGCCACATTCAATAGCTCTAGAGCACCTCTTGGCAAATAATCCATCCACTTATCACTCAGAAACCTGAGAAAACTAAACAATCTCTTCCTGGGTGCTCTTAACAGGCAGAACTTCCCCCACTCTCAAAGGCTCCAAGACTTGTGTCTGAGGCTCACACAAGGAAATCTTTATAAACTTGAGAAAACACAGCAATAGAATATATATGAAAATAAAAAGTAAAATTAACCCCCCTCTCTCAGTAACTTTGGCAACTCCCTTCCCTCCTGCCAGTGAGAATGCCCACAGGTAATACTCCCTTGACAACACACTTCACCCATCCAACAAACCCACCTGTGGTTGGGAATCAGTGAGTTGCAGTAAACCAAGTGTCTTTTTAAAGGTCTGTCTCCATCCAAGAAACTGCTTGTCTGGCACCAACACCTAACCCAGTTTAGTGATTCAGCTTTATTAAGGTGATGGGTGGGTGATGCCTCAGAAAAGTTCTGTTGTTGTCCTGTGTGTCGTCTCGCACTATGAGCTCCTCTGCAATGGCTCTCACAGCAAAGTCCTCAGTCTGCATTGTCTCTGGCAGCAAGATCCTCAGGGGAGGGGAGCAAAGAGTTCTTATCACCCTGGAGTAGAGCACTTGCTGCTTGGAAATGATCTCTTTGCCACAAAGTAAGGGGTCTTTCCCCCTCTGAGAGCCCACTACCCCAGAAAATGCGAGTCATAGAATATCAGGGTTGGAAGGGACCTCAGGAGGTCATCTAGTCCAACCCCCTGCTCAAAGCAGGACTAATCCCCAATTTTTGCCCCAGATCCCTAAATGGTCCCCTCAATGATTGAACTCAGAACCCTGTGTTTAGCAGGCCACTGCTCAAACCACTGAGCTATCCCTCCCCAAATCCAAGGGTAGTTATGGTGACTCATTCTCCTTTGGAGCTTCTGGCCATAGGGCTTACACAAAAAAATACCAGGCAGAAATAGAAACTTAAAGGAAATCCCACAACTTGTCAAGTCAGTCTGCAGTTTAGGAGTTCTTCTGGCCTTCTCACTGATGGTGAGTTGTCACACAGCAGCATCCATTGGAAATGGATTTACCGTCTCCGACTAGCTAAGAGACTGGAGTCCATCCTTGCTGCTACTGCTGACTTGTCCTTGATAATACAAGGCTGATGCAGCAACAGCATTTCAATGTCCCTGGGCCTGAAAGTATTATCCCTTAAGACAACTACAGAATACAGTAGCTTGCATTTACAATCACATCACCCTTTATTGTGCTCATTCCACTAGCTTCCCATAGCTCAAGTTTAAGGACTTGGTCCTTTATTTTAAGCTGCTCTGATATCATGGCCTGGGCCCAGGATAGGTAAAAGATCACTTTACACTCTGTCCTTGGCAGCTCCCAATAACTGACACAATAGAATTGTCTAGTGCAAAGATGAATCTCACCCCTGCTGCAAATAGAGCCTTTTAAGGGCAGGTATGAGACTGTGGAACTCATTCAATGGGAACTAAGCACTACCTCAGAACTCACCACTATTTGGTACAGATCTTCTTTTACCATGACTTCACAAAAACAGAACAGAATATCACCTTAAAACACACAAATTTCCTCAGGAGGAGGGGTATGGAGAAGGAACCGTACATGGCAAGTGTCAGGCACTTAGTTTAACTCATTCTTAAAAGATGCTTAGATATTATATGAGCATAAGCTTTCGTGAGCTACACAGCTCACTTCATCGGATGCATCCAATGAAGTGAGCTGTAGCTCACAAAAGCTTATGCTCAAATAAATTTGTTAGTCTCTAAGGTGCCACAAGTACTCCTTTTCTTTTTGCGGATACAGACTAACACGGCTGCTACTCTGAAACCTGACATTAGATATTATAGTGATGGATATACGATAAGAGCCTGAACTGAACAAAAAGTAAAAGATCATTTTGGAAAGAAAATGGAGGAAAGTGTACAGCTAATTTAGGTTTCAGAGTAACAGCCGTGTTAGTCTGTATTCGCAAAAAGAAAAGGTGCCACAAGTACTCCTTTTCTTTCAGCTAATTTAGGGATCTGGTCAGAACTGTCCTGATCATCCCTGTGTTACCATTTCTTGTTGACTCACTCTGTAAACAACAGCTCCACCGGCTATTACAAAACACATACAATGCTTGTTATTTAGAATGGAGTGGAAGGTTATCCCATCATATTTACTAACTTCCCACCTCAGTACTGCAGCCACATTTGTTTAAATACAAACTATAGTTTTTAGCATCCATTGTATTTTAATACATTATCACAGGGACACAGAAAAAAAACTAGATGGGAAAGGAGAAAGTGTGTGTTTAACAGCCGAGACTGTTATTGTGAGTTGTTTAGCTATTGCTTGAAGGGTAAGTTTGACAATAATTGAAAGCTAAAAGCTACTGACCGCTTGATGTAAGAACCACACTTCTCTAAAATGTTACCCTAACCCAATGAATTTATTGGATTTTGCACTGCAGCTTCTATAAAGTATTGTTACACATCAACAGTGGGGCCTGTTTCACTGTCGGAGGAACACTGCTCTGAGGCATATTGAAAATAGAACACCTAAAAATTGCTACAGTCTAGAGTGTATTGCAATTGTAGGGTAATTGCTTTGGTGAAAAACAAGGTCAATATTTTATGTCTCATTGAAAAGCAGTACTAGTATACTATTCAAAATTAAAAACAGCAACAACTTATATTTAGCTCTGATTCAGAGTTTTGGTTGCTTTAAGCTTCCTGTGACTGGATTGGCTGGTTCTTGAGCATCCTGGACAACAACTGTGTTAAATTTCTTAATACCACATTGGTCCTTTCCTGATAATCCTCCTGGGTCTTGCCTAGTTCTTTCTCAAAGATCAAAATGAGATGGAAAATTTCATTGTCCTCTGTGACCAAATTCACCCCTGTATTCACATGCTACACGCTATTCTCTTTGTACAAAATACGCCTTGTGAGGTATCATTTGAAAAGTAATAACTCACTGTCAGTAATATCAGGGTGAAATATGTATAGCAACATTGTATGTAAAGTTAGGAACATAAGCTGAAATTATGACTGAAATGTATTTACCAGACAGGTTTGGGGAAGGGGTAAACCTGTTTCTCCAAGACAAAGGACAAGATGATGCATCCAGCCACATGTCATCAAAGTTGATTGGCAATCACCAGTCAAGTGACCGTCCTTTGGCAATGGAGGGAAGAAGGAACAGATCAATCTGTGTAAGCAGAGTCTGGATGAGCTCTCCCCTGACATCTTCTGGTGAGCTGTGGAAAAGAAGACTTCAGAATCTGATCTCGTTTGCATGGACACACCCACTCTGCCTAGGTGCTCAGCATGATGGGACTGCTTTCCCAAATGATCACTTGTGGCTGGTGTTGGATCCCCAGTCTCCTTGTTATTGGGGCAGGAATAATAAAGCATTGATATCCTTGTTGTGTGAACTGAGGGCAGCAGAACTGTAACTGGCATACCCCAATGGGGGGACTCACCCTCAACTGAATAACACTTGCTAGGCAGGGGACATGAATTCACAAGCCCAATGAGTTGAGGGAGGGTGGGTTTTGTTTAGGGTTTTAGATGCTATTGTATGGAGACACTTTGGAAAACCAGTAAAGTGCCTGAAACCACTATGGCTTATTGCTAAAAGCAGCAAAGTCAGCAGGCCTAGCTTAACCGAGGTAGGAGGGGAAGGAGGTTTTTGGGTGCCATAGAGAGGACAGCTTGACCCCATGTCCTTCCTGATAAGAATTTCGTTGAAGTTGCTGATACATACATTTTAGAAGAGCAGGATGTGCCCCAGGAATGTCTGTTGGGGCCTCGAGGCTGCAAATGCTGGAAAAACCCACACCTAGTTAATTGACAATCAGAAGGAACCTCTCACTTGACCAATGAAACTGCTTACTTAACAAGTTTGTTTTAAGGGACATGTCATTCTATTACTAATGTATAAATAAGGGGAAAAAGTTTGAGGTAGGGGGACTCTTCAGGACTGGACTCTCCCTCTAGATGCATCTTGTGTTCCCCACTAGCAGATGGGCTGCCATTGTGCCACTCGAGAGCCACACTCAGCTTTGGTAATTATCAAGGGTTTGGGGTGTTTTACTAACCTGTTGCAGACGTGTATAAGTGCTTGAGACTAAGTAAAGTTTAGCTTTAAGTGAAAGCACTCTTGTGTTGTCCTGTTTGTGCCAGTCATCTATCAGTTGGACGGCCATGTCTCCCCTGATTTATTTCCTGACACCACCTCACACAGAGTAAAAATTACCAAGAGCTTTGGGTTGAAAGAACCCTGGGTAACACTATTTGATCTGGGCCTTTTTCATAGTATAATAAAAGAGCTAATTTAGATTCAGTTGAGAGTCTTGTTACATGGTGTAGAGCTGAAATCACTGATATTTAGGTTTAGATCTTCTTTGGGACAGTGTCTATATTGTAAGAGACTGCCTAGTGTGTACCAGCAGTGAGGGTCTCCCACTAACAGCTGAAATCACTGAGAGCTGTGGTAAAGAGGGAGGGGGGGGGAGCTGAAGATATCTTGGCAAGTGGGTAGCTGGTGGAGAGGTGTGGCAAGCAGCTAGCAGTGTGGCTGGCAGAGAGGTGTGACCAGCAGGGTGGCTGGTGGACAGCCATGGCAAGCGACTAGCAGAGAAGCTGGTGGAGAGGGCCAGAGCAGAGCCCTGTAGAGATGTGGCAATCTGCTGTTGGGGTGACGAGCAAGTGCCTGAGCAGTGTAGAGTGTAAGGTACCTCCTTACACCCCCACCCCCACCTTTCAGACAGAGTGGGAGGTGAACTCTGCGGATGAGCCTCTGAACTCTGGGGCTGCACTGGCAAAGGATAGCAACTGTGAGTGGGGTACAGAGAAGGGACAGACACATTAAAAGGACTTCTGGGTTGCTGGACTTAAGACCCTGAAGGGAAAAGGACACTGCCCAACTTACTTGGGGGTGGCTCTTTTGCTTGTGGTTTGTGTTTATGAGCCCTAGTTGCAGTGTTTTCTCAAATGAATGCTGAGTTAATTCCCTCCTTTTATTAAAAGTTTTTGCTACGCTGTCTCTGTGCTTGCAAGAGGGGAAGTATTGCCTCCTAGAGGCGCCCAGGGGGTGGTGTGTAATTGTCCCAGGTGACTGGATGGGGGCTTCAGCTGGTTTTGTGTTGTATTGTTGAAAATAAACCCCTAGATACTGAACCCAGCCCTTGTTGTTGCTGGCTTCACCTGGCAGAAAGGTCACATCTGCATTTTAGCAAACAACACCATAGAACTTCTTTCACTAAGACACTCCATGTCTCCATCCTCACAGCTGGAAGGAACAGTATCTAGGGGTAACCCTCAGGAAAATGCATTTCAAAGAGTGAGTGGACTATAAAAGTGAGGGGCAAAAACAGCTCACTGTTATCATTTTTCTCTTCCAGTTTCTCTCTCTCTCTCTCTCTCCTAAGAAGACAAAGGAACCATCCTTTTGACTTTGGGAGGGATCCCAACATGAAAATTGGATTAGCAGTGTTTCTGGGAACATGTGGTAAGGATTTTATGTTGAACCAAGTCTAGTTTAAGTTTTAGCTACTAAAAGTGTTTTATCTTTATTTCTCTTGTAACCATATCTCACCTTACTGCCTTATACTTGTACTCTCTTAAAATCTCTCTCTTTGTAGTTAAACTTGTTTTATTCTTTAATCTAAATGAATCCAGTGTTGTGTTTAAACTGAATTGTTTGGTAACTCCAATTAAAGTAGCAAACAGGGCCAAAGGACCTCTAATACCTGAACTGTCCAGGAGAGGACTGGACAGTTCAAAACACACTTTTTGGGGGGAAATCTGGGACTGAGAGTGTGTTGGGATCACCCTGCAAGTGGTAATCAAGGCTGAGGGAAGTCAGAGTGTGACTGGAGTGATGCTCGTAGGTTGCAGCTATCCATAGACACTCAGGGTGTGACCTGCATGCTGTTTAGCCCAGGTTGAGAGCTACAGCAGCAAAGCATTGTGAGGCACCCAAGGTTGCAGGGTAGGTGGTGACACAACCCCTTGCTAATCTAAATTGCACCACACAAAGTAATGCCCTCCTTCTGTCTAGTCCACATTCATCCCTTTGTATGTTCAAACATCATATATCGTCATGGCCTCTCTATTTCCAATCTACAGCGAAAAGCTTGACTCTCTCAGTACATAGCCAGAGGTTACCCAACGTCACTAAAACTTTATTGGCCCTGGGCTTGGCTTGGTTTGGTCTTGAATAGTATGCTGAGTTTGGCCAAACAGGTACCTTGCTTAGGTCATCCATGAGCAAGGTGGGATTTCTTCTCCTACATTGCCGGGGTAGAAGAAACCTTATTTTCTGCTCTGGTGGATCTTCCTCATCTTTGGTTTCCTATGTGTTGTCATTTGGGCTTGCTTGGATTGTTTATTCCTTTATTCCAGCCCAGAAAGCCATAACCAGTTCTTATGCAAGAACACTTCCTTTACGGGATATCATATCCAAAACCAATGAAACCATTTCCCCCATGTGCTTTGGTATAGGGCATGGAATCTCCTAGTCATATCTGTCCATTTTACTGCTCTTTCCTTTAGATTTTCAGGGGCAACACGCCCAGATCAAGTCCCTGGACCAAAATGGGTCACATGACCCTGTATTGATGCTTCTTCTGGAGAAGGAATTCTTCTCTTATGTGCTTACAGGCAAAAAACATGCATTTTATTCAATGGGGTTCCATCAAATTATCCTCCAATAGCCATCTGTCCGACAACAGCTTTCTGATGCCCATAGTTCTCTCCAAACACTTGAACAGCAGGCATGCACCTTTTACCTATCTTGGTGATGGTATGTCAGACAATGGAAAGTGCACATCCTGGTCTCATGATTCTCCTGCATTAACAGATAAAGCTGCATCTCCATTGTGTCCTGTGAAGTTCTAATGCTTCACTATCACTGTAGTGATCCATAGAAGATCCCATTTACAAGGAAATACAGTAGTCCAATTAATTGGATGTCCTCGTCCCTTAGGGAATCATTTTTACAACTGAGTTGAATGTTAATGTTCAGCATTCCATATTCTAAAAGTGTCAAAAGATCCATCGAATAATCTCAGTAGCTACTTTTCTGATGCCATGATAGAGATAAATATTAATTTGTGGGATATAAATACAAGCAGTTGCCCTACAAAAACCACTAAAAATAATGTAAAATCCATCTCAGCATCCCATGTACAATAAATCCATGCACAGATAATGATATAATGATAATGTGAAATACCTAGTCAAATATCCAGTTAAAATTCATTTAATTTTGTACTTACAGGCACCTCAGGACAAATCAGTTAAGACAGTTTTGATAAAGGCTGCTTGTGACAGAAACATTAATTTATCTTTAGATGCCTATATGTATAAATTAAATAAGCATTTACCGATATTAATTTGCCTGCATATGGTTTGACTGTTCATTAGCATCTGAGGTGACTTGCTCATAAATGCAGTGTGCACAAGGCAGTATACTAGATGAGAAGGTTTTCTATCCAGCCTGACTACGGATGTAATTGGTCATATGCTAGCAAGATTGATAACTAAACATCCACTCCAGCTTCAAAGAGTTAGCCACTGATATCAAAAGGAGCAGGATTTGGCCCTGTATCATAAAGAAAAAAAGAATTCAAGACTCATTTAGTCACTAATGCCCTGCTTTCCCCATATTGCAGACTAACAATATAAAAGATAATTTTAACATGGGGAAAGAACATTTCATTTTATCAGAACAAAAAAAAATAAGGACTCTAATTTCTTTTTCATCATGAAAACATAGTCACCATTGATATAAGAGTTAAGAAGCCTAGGGATAGGAAAATGGATCCCTGATTGTGGTAAAATGTTTTAAGAAAATTCTCTGGAGCTTTATAATAACCACAGAAAGTGTGTATTCTTCTTTTCCAGTGGGAGGGGAGTTTGTTCTGCATCCACAAAGAGTCCTAGAACATTACTCTTGATATACTATATATTATCAACTTAGAGTTTGTAGGACAGAATCATTTCACAATCACATTTATAATCCCCCTCCTTCCAGCTCATGAAGTGTCAATGTTATTTACACACAGCCTTTTTATTTACAGCCTTTTTATGTATTTTATGTTTAACTTAATGTGCAATTTCAGGATCACGTCATTTGAGGCACTCACCTCTAACAAATTTTACTAGAATTTGCATTTTACTAAATACTTTTGATTGTTTCAGAATGTTAGCATGATAGTGAGTGCTGGGGTATGTTCATTCTTTAACAGCACTAAGTTGGTGTATATTATTTTTGATTATCCGCCGAGAAGTATTTTTATTGAAAAAACCAACACTGAGTATTTTGACCTTTGAGAACCAGGAACATTTGTCCTTCCCAATTTATTTTATCTTCCCACTAGTACATAAAACTATATTGATGTTGCCTTGTGGCATCACAATTTTTATTGTGTTACAGTGAGAGAGAAACCATGGGTAAAATTTTGGCCTCATTGAAGTCAATGGCAAAACTCCCATTGACTTCAGTGGAGCCAGGATTTCACACTCTAAATAATTAGGGACAAATCTGGCAAACTCCTGTTGAGACAGATCCTTTGAGGAGCTGAGCATGCCCAACTGGAATTTAGGTTTTTCAGCTGGTACTTGGTTTATTGCAGGATGTTGCACAAGTGAAGTTTTTCCTGAGTAAAAAATTCTGACTCTCAGGATTTGATATATGGTCAGTATTTAAAAAAAAAAAAAACATAATAAAACAAAAACTGGAAGACCTTTATAGCCTATAGGATTTCTATTTAAGTGTGTTCAGATTCAGGTACTCTATTGTACATACCTTATTTAAGATGCTGAAGTTAAGCCAATGCATAAATTTAAGTTCAAGTGGTCCCATTATAAACAAATCAATTGCATAAATCAATATGCAAAATTATTTTAAAGACAGCCTTTCACAATGGGGCAGATCTACGAGAGAACATTTGTTTAAAATAAAAACATGAGCAGCAGTTTTCTTCTGTAGTAATTTTCTGTATCTCCCTTGCTATTGTTGCAGCTATTTGTGTCTCATTACGAAAATTCTACCCCACAACCAGAGCTGGGAGAATAAAGGGAGAAATTATTCTTGAGCATTTACTTCTAAATAGACACTTTGTTGTCTGTGCACATTTAATTGCCAAAAGCAAATTAAAAGTGCCGTAAAGTTTTGGTTTTGCTAACATTTGCAGAAAGTAAATTTCAAGACTTGCTGAAATAAAATGTCTTTTGGGCAGAAGCAGAATTAATTTGTAAAGGTTTATTCCATGTGACTTAGGTAGCCAATCATACTATTTGACTGTTGAATTGTGCATATTTTAAGGAATATTTGTAGTGAACAGTTGGCAAACAAATCCATAGACTAAAATTTGTTTGCAAAAAGAATACAGTGAGTAAATTGGAATAGCAAATAAATTAATAAAAATCTTAGTATGTTTGCAGACAATTCACAAACAGGAAGAAAGCTATAATGACTGAACAGTTCACCGAACTCTGCTGTCAAACAAGCGCCTTCTCCTGTTATAATGAGAGCATAAAGCAGAGGCTTTGATATCACTGTATTGTCATGGTAATTGTGATGCCATGAATTCAGCATGATGACTTCACCGTTGGTTCAAGTAGGAGGAAATTATGGATTGTGGGAGAATGGCCAATTATCTATACTGACATTTAAATTAAGCCTAAGGTCAAGAAAAGTTATGCATAACACATGACATGTAAATGTATTGCATTATTTAAGTGTGATCTATCTGAAAATTTTCCCACATAAAAATCCCTCTTCAGTATCACTGTGCAACATATTTCATGGTTAGTGTGCTTAGCACTATCAAGAGAATTAAAACCTTTCAGAAATGGATACTGAATGGTATGAAGTATTGCACCTCCCCTCCCCACACAGACCATAATGTACAGTGATGGTATTGTTTTTGACAATCTTAGCAGAAAGCCTAGGACTAATTGGACATACAAACTCCTCTCTCACACCAAGATGTGGTCCTTTCAGGTCAGAAACAAGATACATTGGAAGGGTGGTGTGGGGAAAATTGTATTTTCCCTGTTCATGATGTACTGGTCTGATTCTGTTCTGTGGAAAAACAGAAGACTTCACTACTCAGAGTTATTAATGTTCATAAACAGTATGTGTGAAATCCTGACTCCAATGAAGTCAATGGCAAAACTCCCACTCAGTGGAGTAGTATTTCACCCTAAGTGCCCGATCTAACCCTCATTAAAATAATTGATTGATGATTTATAAATATTGTTCATGTATCACTTAGTCACTTTATAAAATTACATAAAATATTTTTTGAATCAGTCGTTTGTATGGTATTTTTCACTTAGGCCCTGATTCAGCAAGAACCTTAGCATGTGTCCCATTGTAAGTACACAAGTAGTCCCATTGAGGCATGTGCTTAAGTATCTTGTTGAACAGGAGCCGTAGGCCCAGATCCTCAAAGATATTTAGGTACTTGACTTCCATTGATCCCTTTGAAGAGCTGGCCTTAGTTTGCTTTAAGGGCTTCATCTCTGGTCTAAGTTCTTGCAGAGAAAGAGCTCTATTTTCTTTGTGATAAAGGAGCCACCTTCAAATCAATTTGAATTTTAAAAATTATGTTTACTTGAATGGGACTTTTACAGATGAAATGACAGTAGGTTGGAGCCAATCTGAAAGCTGTTACAGTACTTGTAATTAGAGCCTTCTTTGGGAACAAGTAAAAAATAGCATGAAAATTAACTTTTTTTCCTGCTTGTCATCAAAAATTTTTGACAAAAATGTTTTGTTTGACTCCTTCTACTCATAATAATGTATTTGGTGCCAGTATATCAAAATGCTTTAATTATTAATATTGGTTTTGTCGTAGTGCCCAAGAACCTTAATCCAGGATCAGAGAGCCCCATTGTGCTAACTGCTGTACAAACAAACAACACAAGGACAGTCCTTGCCCCAAAGAGCCCACAATCTAAGATTAAGTCAAAACATGACATGTAAATAAAGAGGAAAAAAAGAAAAGACATATGGGAGAACATGGTTATGAGAGGTGGGAGTGCATGGAGTATACAAACCCCATACTGGGGCAGACGGGGTTAAAGACAGTGCTAGATCCAGGAAACCCATACACCAAGGATGCAACCCAGCTCAGAAGGAGGGAGGTTGGGGAGGACTGACCTACTCTGAAAGCTTGTGACAAGGGTGCTGAAGAAGCCTCCAGGAGGGAGTAAGACTATAAACTGAGCCTGGCTGGGGCTGCTGGTTTGGTTATCCTTTCTCTTTCTTCTCACCTTATCTGGGACTGAGAGCAGGGAGAGAGAAGCAGCAGTAGGAAATGATGCAGGGAGAGTAACTCAGAAGGCACCTCTGGGGGCCAGATACTGTTGACCCTCCTAGAGTCCTGGGTCAGAGCCAGTGGAGTGGGTAGGCCTGGCCTCCACTTCCACTGCCCCCACTGCAGAAGGGACTCAACCCACTTGTCCATCTCACTGCACCTCTGATTAAAGGGGGACCAGAACTGTAAGACCAATCCACCAGGAAGGGATACTAGGTGTGCTAACCACAAAGACACCTCACCCCCCAAGGTCTCCATTACAAATAGAAGAAAGATGTGGGTGTATTAGTTGATCACTGGATGACTATGAGCCACCAATGTGATGCGTCTCTAAAAAAGGCTCATGCAGTCAGGCAAGGTATTTCCACTAGAGAAATGGCAGTGTTAGTGTACCATTATACAAGGAATTGGTGAGATCTCATCTGTAATACTATGTGCAGTTCTGGTCTCCCATGTTTAAGAAAAATGAATTCAAACTGGAACAGGGGCAGAGAAGGGCTACTAGGATGATCCGAGGAATGGAAAACCTGTCTTATGGGACGAGACTCAAAGAGCTTGGCTTTTTCAGCCTAACCAAAAGAAGGCTGAGGGGAGATATGATTGCGTTTTATAAATACATCAGAGGGATACTAGGGAGGGAGGGGAGTTATTAAAGTTAAGTGCCAATGTGGCTACAAGACCAAATGGATATAAACTGTCCATCAACAAGTTTATGCTTGAAATTAGATGAAGGTTTCTAACCATCAGAGAAGTAAAGTTCTGGAACAGCCTTCCAAGGGGAGCAGTGGGGCTTCAAGCCTGAGCTTGATAAGTGTTTGGAGGGGATGGTATGATGAGACTGCCTATGATCAGGAGGCCCTGCGCTTTGGGGGGCCCCATGGCGGCCACCCTGAATTGCTTTACCCTAGGGACGGCTCTGTGTGTGTGTGTGTGTGTCGTGTGGGGGGTGCTAGGCTGGCCGGGGGGGCGGGTTTAGGGTGTGGGGGGCCAGGCTGGCCCGGGGAGTTAGCGGGGGGCCTTGTGCTGGCAGCAGGGGTTGGGCCCACACTCAGCAGCAGCGGCGACCCCAACCTGTCTCACTCCACCCTGCCTGCTCCCTGCATTGCTCAGGGGAGGGGGAGGAAGCCAGAAAGAGGTGGAGCAGAGGCAGTGCAGGGGCTTGGGGGAAGGGGTGGGGTGGGGGTGGGGCCTAGGGCGGAAGGGGGGGTTGTCCCGGGCCCCACAGCCCCCCAGAGACAGCCCTGCCGCCTATAATGGCATGTAGCCAATCTAAGACTGCTAGCAGCAAATATCTCCAATGGCTGTTGTCATAAATATAAAGGGAAGGGTAAACCACTTTAAAATCCCTCCTGGACAGAGGAAAAATCCTCTCACCTGTAAAGGGTTAAGAAGCTAAAGGTAACCTCGCTGGCACCTGACCAAAATGACCAATGAGGAGACAAGATACTTTCAAAAGCTGGGAGGAGGGAGAAAAACAAAGGATCTGTGTCTGTCTGTGTGATGCTTTTGCAGGGGACAGAACAGGAATGGAGTCTTAGAACTTAGCAAGTAATCTAGCTAGGTATGTGTTAGATTATGATTTCTTTAAATGGCTGAGAAAATAGCTGTGCTGAATAGAATGACTATTCCTGTCTGTGTGTCTTTTTTGTAACTTAAGATTTTGCCTAGAGGGATTCTCTATGTTTTGAATCTAATTACCCTGTAAGGATTTACCATCCTGATTTTACAGAGGTGATTCTTTTTTACTTCTATTAAAAGTCGTCTTGTAAGAAAACTGAATGCTTTTTTCATTTTTCTAAGATCCAAGGGTTTGGGTCTGTGGTCACCTATGCAAATTGGTGAGGATTTTTACCAAACCTTCCCCAGGAAGTGGGGTGCAAGGGTTGGGAGGATTTTGGGGTGAAAGACATTTCCAAACTACGTTTTCCTGGGAACCCAGATAAAGTTTGGTGGTGGCAGTGGAAGTCCCAGGGCAAAGGGTAAAATAGTTTGTACCTTGGGGAAGTTTTAACCTAAGCTGGTAAAATTAAGCTTAGGAAGTTTTCATGCAGGTCCCCACATCTGTACCCTAGAGATCAGAGTGGGGAAGGAACCTTGACAGCTGTTGATGGGACACTAGCTGGGAAGGACTCTGAGTTACTACAGATAATTCTTTCCCCTTCCTTTGCAGCATGGGGTACAGATCACTTGAAAGTTTAAACTGGTGTAAATGGTAGATTCTCTGTAACTTAAAGTCTTTAAATCATGATTTGAGGACTTCAGTAACTCAGCCAGAGGTTAGAAATCTATTACAGGAGTGGGTGGGTGAGGTTCTGTGGCCTGCAACATGCAGGAGGTCAGACTAGATGATCCTGATGGCTCCTTCTGGCCTTAAAGTCTGTAAGTCTGAGTCTACAAGTGGTAGTCAGATCAATAATGTCAAATGGTACTGGCAGAGTTAGTAGTTATCTAATATCTCTAGGCTTGCCTTCAATTAGAGGAGGAGGGACAAAAATAGAAGTTCACTGATTCTTTATTTTTGGAAAGGAGACAGAGAGACTGTTTCATCACACAGAGTCCTGAACTGCATCTAGAGCTGCTGCTGTAAGCCACTGTGACTCACATAATTAATTCATACCTGAATACAGTATGCATCTGCTGTTTACTGATGTTTTAGTGCATTTTACTCATTAAAGCTTGTGCTCATAATGAGTAAAACTTCAAATTTCTGCACAATATACAAATGTTGGTTATATATTACTTATGAAGGTCTCTTCCTCATTCCCCACGCATTATTCAACCTTTGATGTTATGTATTTCCTGCTTTTCATGTTAGGCAATATAAACATCAAAAGATGGATTAGTGTTTTATGTCTTTGACAACACTCAATCATTGTGTCAAATGTCACACTCTTCTTATTCAGAGTGTTTATATTTTTATTCCTATAAGCAAATCAGTTGGCCAAACTTTTTATTATTAGTTGTATAACCGGACCCAAACATTTTCAAGTTAGGCAAAATATTTACCCTCAGCCTGAGATTGTGGGTCAGGATTCATTCTGGGAGAAACTTGTTTAGCTAGGTTATGAAAACTCCAGTTGTTAATGTATATTATGTCATTGCTACTTTGCTATAATAACTTCAGTGGACTAGATTCAGCTAGGGTAAATCTGGGTTCTACCAGCACAATATCACATTCTAGTCTCCTGTAATTAGAAAGGACCCCATGGATATGGCTGCATAGGTGCAAAGTGGCTTGCCCCGGAGGCCATCATAGCCCAAAATGGGAGTAGGAGGTGAGGGAGAGAGGCCAGGGCTGCCTTGATCCAACACATCCTCTTCACCCTCTGTTGCCAGTCAGTCCTGTGGGACCCCTTAGAAAGTAAACAGCTTCCCTCTCACAGAAACCCAAAAGAAGGAAGATGACAATTCAAGTACTTGGTTTCTTTGGGTGAATTGTCTGGGGTTCAGGGGGCCAGGTTCACACAGGGATTCATAACTTGTACCTCTTTGCACCTTCATTGGTAAATCCAGTCCAGCTTCAAGATTATCACAGTATTAAAGGGTGGAATTTTACCTACCTAGCTAATAACGTATTTCCTTTTAATCCATGCCTGTATGACTGTAGACATTTTTTTGGCAACTCTAAATAAAGGAGATCTTTTGGTGGAGCAATAAGAGAGAAGCTCAAATAAGAGGCCTTTGAGTTGGCAATAAAATTGTCTACTTTGTACAAATTACTGTAAGAGCTAGTTAGTGTTAAATATATGATAAGCTTTATTGTCAAAAGGGAAGAAAACAATGTAGGCTGTTGAGGAAAAGAAAGATTCTTGCCCCTCTCCTTTGTGTGACAGTAGCACTTCAAAAGCTGAAGTCAGGATTGTGGCCTGTTGTCTGGGTACTCCCCAAACATAGGCCCTGATCCTACAAACACATATGTGCATAATTGTATTTACATGAGGGGTTCCACTAAAGTCCGTGGAACTATACATAGGGGCTAAGTCATGGATGTCTGCAGGATTGGTACCATAAAAAGAAAGAGAGCCCCTATTCCAAAGAGTTTATAATTAGGGCTGGGCAGAAAATGGTTTTCCCAACCCACAAGAACTTTTGAATTTTTTTTCCTGTCCTGAATCAGGACAAAAAGTTTAAATCTCAAAAAAATCTAGTGAATTGACAAACCAAAACCAAATCAAAAACACAGATGGGTCAATTGAAATGTTTTGATTTTGAAACAGTGCATTTTGATTTTGGCCTCTTTTCTTTTATTGGTATTAAAAATTATAGTTCTAAACTAACTAATTTGAACCAAAAAAATGAAATTATTCATTGACAATTTCTAAGTTTTTTGAGTAGGAAAACTTATTGAAACTGACCCTTTCCTATTAACAGTTTCAGTTTTGACAACTAGGTATTTTTCAGCAAAAAACATTGAGAATTTCCAAACAATATCTGTTTATAATTCTGCAATTGAATCCACATGGTTGAACCTCTGCACCTATGGGTCGTACTATTTAAATAATCTCTGATAAATCCTGGCAGACTTTGTACTACACAGATTGCAGTATAAACCTTTGAGACTCTTTTATTTTTCCCCTTTTGTTTGCAAACACAAAGTCAATTAACAATAAAAACCATTGTTAACATTAAGTTAAGGTTGCTTGGTGTGGAGCTCAAAAGCTTGTCTTTCACCAAAATAAATTGGTCAATAAAAGATATTAACTCGCCCACCTTGTCTCTCTCAATTAAATAATGGTACAGAAATTCTTGGAATTTAATCATTGACTTCAATGAAAGCAGAGTATGGCCAATATTGAATGCTTCAAGAAATCCCACCTGTGTGGAAAATAAGCTTTCAGATCATCTTCATGCATAATACATAAGCAAAAAAGGTTGATCTTTTTCTATTGCAGGTCACTATTAATGTTGATGATAGTGTCTCTGTAACAGGCTTTATTGCTGAGTAACCCTAAATTGACAAGCTGAAACCCTTTATAAAGATGCAGAGTAAATTAGTACCCTCATACTGGCAGGTGGCTTCATTTAGCTCCAATCAGGATGGGAGTGGGAACTTTTATCAGGATCAGAGAGTACTAGGATACAGGAAGTCTGGATATATGGAAAATTTAGGCATAGTCCATTGCAAGATGAAAGATTAGATTGAGGTTTATGTTTTGTTGCAGTTATCTGAGTACCTGATAAACCAAAACTCAGGAATGGTTAATTTTGGACTATATTCAGTGTATGCATACTGTGGAGCAGGATGGAATCTGCTTACATGCTCTTTAAAATAACATTTGGAACTGTACTGTAGAACACAGAATACATTTTGCACTTCTGGTTTTTTTTTTTAAGTTTGTGTCTCCTTTGATCTAATACTTTCTAAATGTCACGGTCTTACATACTCTTTTCCATTGAATAAAGAGATTATCATGTCTTGGAGTGTGAAATAGCTCTTTTAATCTATTGGACATTTCCCTGAACTGTATTAATTTAATTTTGAACATTGTTGGAATGGATATGACATAGCCTCACATCTGCTGTATCACAAATTTCAACAATTTCTTTACCTTCAAAATCACAGTATTTCATAACCAGATCTGTCAAGTCTCATTGATTTTGGAGAGAGACTCCCTCATTTGAGTTATTTTTGAAGACAGTTACTGGAGTATTTCGTTCTTATAAGAAATGACTTTGCTGTGTATCTCTCAATGAGACCTTTACAATCCCACTTTTTAAAAAATGTAACTCTTTCCTCACTTACATTTAAACCTGGACAAATAATGTATTATTAATTGGCAATTTTAAATTTTGTTCTTTGCAAAGTGTTTGAACAAATTATGAATTTCTTGAATTAATTCATTATTTTAATTATTTGCCTAATTACGCTTAGTCTATAGCTCATCAATGAGCAATTCATCATGAAGATTAAAATCCAAGTTGTCTTGACTTCTTTTTTCGTCTGGCAAACGTAGAACAATGAAAGGAACAACATGACTGCATTTGGATCCTAAGATCTCTTATCCAGCCTAGAGCAGAGGGGGTACTCATGTGAATGGCTCCAACACCTCCAGGATGAGCATAAATTGGGCAATCATCCGGGATGTGTCTAACAGTTTGCCACATACCACAGTTCGGTGATTCCCTCACTTTCGATCTATGGAGTAAGTGTGAGCTTACTGTTGGGTGCGGGTGCGGATACGGATTAGAGCTCTCTGTATACACCATGGGGAGGATGACACTTGCACATTTGGGTCATCAATTAGATTTTTGTTTGGTATGTCAGCAGCCGCCCAGGCTTCAGATCATCTTCTGTGAACATGCTTATCTTCCACAAGGAGGGCTGTGAGATGACACCAGAAAGGTTTTCTTGATTTTAGCTGGTGGTGAGGAGGTGTTCTAGGTCATGGTGGGGGAGGAGATGATACCCTGCTTGCGGTCTCCCCTGCTACGTGCGTAAGCACAACAAATGTCATCAAAGTGGCAACCAAATGTCTGGAAAAGGCCTTCTGGTCAGCAAAGCAATGACAAAAATGGTTGTCTTGACTGAACACAGATCACATGTAACTCTCGCTTCCCAGACTGGAATCTTAGAATAAGATTTCTGGTGTGATTACTCACAGATAAAGAAAAAAAAGTTCACTTTCCATTAATATTCTCCAACATCTGCTTAAAATGTATTAGTTTCATTAACATTCCTGTAAGCAAACCTGATCACTAGAATATTCACAGAAAGTAAATATTAATTGTATGTGAACACAGACAGTGCAAATTGATTTATAATTGTGAACAAATATTCAGAGGAAACTGTGGTGTACTTCCAGCTCTATTCAAATTGCTACAGTTTGGGAACCCTGTATAATTCACTATTACTTTCTTTCTGGATGGGAAATTTGTAAGACTACCTCTCTGTGTCTCAGCTACTCCCTTGTAGTGCAGGTTCTGTTAATTGGGTGGGTGGAGGCAGGCAGACACTGGATCAGAAGACAAAGTGTGAAGGGAGAAGGACACCAGAATACAAGCGAGGAGTAGATACCATTGCAAAGCACTACGCACCCCTTCAGTGAACACCATTATAATCTTGATATTTACCAGTCCTATACCATGACTTCTCCAACTGGGGTCATAATCCCCTGGGGGTTGAAAACAGGTGTCAAGAGTGCACAAGAACCTCTCCCTTCTCATTTTACTCTCGGACAATGTTAAATTTTACATTGTGAGACACCAGCAACCAAAATGTTTGACAAATAACCAAAATGTGGAACACCTATATTTTATGTGTAACACCATAATTTACAGATTATAATGGTTTGTAATAATAAAACCTGCTTTAAAGTTTGTTTTCTCACTGTGTGGATTAAATAAACCAGTTTATATATATATATACAGAGAGAGAGAGTGAGAGAGAGAGAGAACTGGAAATAAAAATTCTATCACATGCAACCAGAAAGCTCCCTGACATGGATCATCAGCAGAGTTTGAAAGCTGAATTTTCAGATCCTTAGCTCAGACCACTACCACTATAGGAATGACCATTATTGGTTATGTGATCTAGCTACTAGTGGCTGGAGGTTGACAAACATTTTGCCAGAAGTCACACAACTATTCAGAAGAAAGTTGTAGGATATTGGAGTTCTGGTTCCTCTTCCTGACTCTGGGAGGGGGATATAATTATTAGAGGATTTTGAAAGCACATATATTGGGCACATTCATTCTGAAAGCTAGTATGGCCTGGAGGATAAGACGTGTGTGTTATGTGAGAGATTTGAACTCTAGTCCTAACTCTGCTTGAAAAGACAACTGCTCTGTTTATATGATGGAGGAGGCCTTCTCATATCCATTCTATGAATACAAGGACTTGGTAAGTAATAAGGTCTGCGAAATGCATGGAAATTTAAAGAGTAGCTAGAATAGATGAGATCTGAACTCATGATTTCCTTCTAGCTCAATGGATTTTTCTTTAGGCTATAGAGTATTTGGCTAAGAAGTCTCTTTCTCTCCAGCTGTAGAATACTGCCTGCCTCCCTAGTGCTGCAAAATAGGCAGCAGGATCCAACCAAATATGGAATATGCTGCAAAATCCAATATATGTGAGAGGTCTGGAAAAGGGGTTTGGGGAAAATGGTTGAGAACCACTGTTCTATCCCATGATATTTAGGGTATTTCCTATGCTTAGGATGGGTGACACTATACTAAATGTAACTGCCACAGGCAATCCATTTTAAGATTTTAATGGTACCCAGTGGATTGTGTTCTGTACAGATGGAAAGAGAAAGGAAAGGTGTCAGTAAACACAAAACAATGAAAGACAAAGGGGGCAGAGAAGGAAGAGTTTTGTAAGAGGAAAGAAAGTCAGGCACCTTGAAGAAAGGTAAGACAAACACTAGGCAGGAGAAGAGAGAGGGAAAGAAACAGAAAAAGGAAAACATTTGCTCCACGTTTGGAATCTCACTGAAGTCACCCAGGGTGTCTGGATTGTATTGTCTAGCTCTAGTTACAACGGGGGAGCTGACAGACAAGGTGATGGCAGCTCAGGGTGGGCGCGGGGGAAGGGGAGAAAGACTCCAAGCCAACGCGCTCTGCAGGAGCTTAGCAGATGCAACTGCTGCGTGAGCCACCCGGGAACAAAGACGATCCTTAATCGCCGCCGCCCCTGGCGGGTCTTCCCGTGTCCCCGGCTGGAGCAGTGAGTGCTCAACAGGCACCACCCTGCCCGCTCCTGCACTGGGCAGGGCTGGGGAAGCGCGTCCCGGCTCCCCCCGGCAGGCAGAAGGTGGCCCGCGTTTGGCACCTGGAGGAAGGAGCCGCCCAGTGCCAGGCAGCGGCAGGAGTATCGGCAGCGGGCGCTGGTTGCTTCCCCGGGCTTCCTTCCCGCCTCGGGCTGCGCGCCTCAGACCCACCCTGCCTCAGCCAGGGGCTGTCAGCCCGGCTCCGCGCTCCTTCCTTTGTGTGCGCGAGGGGGGCTGAGGCGGAGGCGGGGGCGGGGGCGTGGGGCTGCGCCCGGCTGTCAGCGCTGCCCGGCAGGAGGCGGAGGCTGAGGCGCGGGGCGGGCGGGACGGAGCTGGCGGGGGCGGCTCTGGGCACGGCCACCAGGGAACTCCCCGCGCCCCAGGCGGAGAGGAGGCAACTGGAAGCGCCGCGGGGCCTTTTCCCTGCCCCGCTGCCGAGCGGCGTCTGCACGCAGCAGCGGCAGCAGCAGCAGAGCCCTGCGACGCCTGAGCGGCGCGCAGCCAAGCCACCGGCCGCAGCTCGCTCGCTGGCCGAACAGGAAGCGCTGCCCCGGCGGCGGCGGCGGCTGCTTCGCACGGTGCGGCGCCCGCACTTGGCAATGGGTTGGGGACAGCGGCGGCAGCCAGGCAGCAGCAGCAGCAGACGCCGGAGTAGCAGCGGGGCTAGGAGCTAAGGGGCGAGGAGGAGGGAGGATGGCAGCGTCCAGTAACTCCAGTTTGTCCGGCTCCTCGGTTTCCTCCGGTAAGTTTCTCTCCCCGCATCCCCGGGGTTCGTTTGCTCGGCAGGAACCTGCCCCCCGGCTCGGCAGCCCCCCGGTGCTGCTGCTTTGCGGCGCTTCCATGCCGCTGTTGCCTTAGTTTGTTTTCGTTTGCCAGGGCGAGCGTGTGTCTGTGTCTCCCGCCCCGGCAATCTCCTGCCTGCCAGCCGAAGGGGGGAGCGGGGTGGGGAGGCGGCGGCTGCTGCTGCTGCTGCGGGCGGTGTTTTCCTTTCACTTCGCAGGCGGCGAAAGGAAGCGGGGGAAGAGCGGGATAGAGACACACGTTGGTGCTGGCTGGCTGCCGCGGTGCTGCGGGCAGAGCGACGGCGCCTCCCGCGGGTAACGCGGCCGTGTGACAAGTCAGGTAGCCCCCTCAATCCTCCAGCGGGGATGGGACGCCGCGCCCGAGAGTAAAGGGGCAGCGAAGGGGCCTCCGGCCCCGGCCTCGCCGCGGGTTGTTTCAAGACTCCGCGGTTGTTCCGAGCCAGGGACATCCCTGCGCTTGGGCACTCGCCGTGCAACAGGGACTAGTCAGGTCAGCTCCCTGCCCAGGCAAGGGGGTCGATGGGGCCACATTGGCAGCCCCTCTTTGTGGGCTTTTTCGCGTCCCTGTGAGCCGGGGGTGACGGGAATGGGGTAGGACTTCCCCGATCTCCTCGTGGGCTGGTGGTAATGCCTTGGGATTACTGTGAAAGGCGGATTTGTCATTATTTCTTTACAGTGTGGTTGTGCCCGGCAGGGCGTCGGCCGGTCTGAAATGCAGAGGAATACAAAAGTCCTTGCCCCAAAGAGTTTGCAATATGCAAATTACCAACTGAGACTTTTAAGAGTCGGGTTGCTTCTTTCTTGGAGTTCATGGGTTCTCAACCTTGGAGGTTGGGAAAAGGTTTCAGAAGATCATGACACTCCCCCCTCCACCAGCCTTTTTTAATGGCTAGATGGGGGGGGGGTCTTTGAAACTTTTTTCTCTTGTGACATGGAGTCATGGCTTGGGAAGGTTGTGATCCACTGCTGTAGTTGATCATTTGGACTAGTGAAGTAGCAGAAGAACTGAGAATGATACAAAAGTAGTACTATTGCTTCGCTAAGTATGACAGTTTGCTAATCACAACAGCATATCTGGAAAATAATTCCTTCATACTTTCTTCTCAGCTCATTGAATCTTTATAATGACAAATCTTTAAATTATGGTTGACAAGAAATTGGAAATAAATCAAGTCATGATAACTAAGAGAGAGAAACGTTTAGGGGTAAATGTACTCACTGTACTTGTGGTTTGGTGCTTATGCTCTTTACTCCAAAATATTTTGAAAACCAGAGCCAAAATTCAAGCACTTATTCTAACCATGAGAGAGATTTTCCAAAGACAGGAAATTTATTGAGCATGTAAGCTCTTCAGGACAGGGACTGTCTTCTGCTCTGCATTTGTGCAGAGCCTAGCACAATGGGGCCCAGTTCTTGTCAACCATTAGGCACTACCTTAATAAACATGATTAATAATAACAAAGTCATCAATTATTGGGAGTGGACCAAAGCCACACTGACTGAATTGGCCTTCAACACTGGTTCTCCACTTGTAAGGTAACTCCCTTCTCTTCATGTGCTGATATATATTTGTGCCTGTATCTGCAATTTTCACTCCATGCATCTGAAGAAGTGGGTTTTTTACCCATGACAGCTTATGCCCAAATAAATCTGTTAGTCTTTAAGGTGCCACCGGACTCCCTGTTGTTTTTAAAGTCATTAAAATAATCAAGCTGTTTTCATTCTACTGATAACTATAAATATTTAACAATAAATAAACTTAATTATGATGGTAAACATGACAATTGTATTCCTGTGATATGTAAAGATGGACTAGTGTGTAGTATGTATCTACATGATATACATCACCACTTTCATAAAATAATTTACTACCTTTCACTTTTACACCTTAAAACTTTAGGTCGTTATTTTTTGTGGTTATAGTTTTAACTAAAGGATTTTTTCTGTCTTCTTTTTTTTTTTAAAAGCAAAGGTTCCTACATACAGTAAAGTGTTCAATATTAGCAGCCCCGTCATATCTGACTGTGTGGAGCCACATTTTGGCTGTCTGTGGTTTCAGTTCTCAGAACTCAGCAAGTCTTAGAGCACTTTTTTAATGTCATCTAACCACATATGTTTGGTTTTAACTTTATTCCAACAGAATTATATTTGACTTCAACTTACCAAGATGAAGTCTTGCAAATGATATATAATTATTATTCTATACAGCGGAAGTGGGCAGGTTATGTTATATTTTACTAATCTTAGAGGAAGTGTGGTCTAGTGGTGATAGCAGAATGCTAGGGGATAAGACTCCTAGCTCTACCAGTGACTTGCTGTTTGACCTTAAGTGAGTCATATACCATCTCTGTAGCTTGGTTACCTAGCTCTAAAATAAATATATACACTAACCTACCTCACAGGAAAGTTCAAAGTGTAAATAAATTAGTGTTTTTGAGATTTACCCTAGTACTAGGATAAAATATATGTGCAATTATAGGTGAATCAGTGTTTGTCTACATTAGGGATTTTCCTGTTGGTTGTTGAACTGGTGCAACCCTCCTGAGTAGATGTGCTGTGCCAGATGGATACCAGATTCTGGCCAACTTCCGAATAGTTGTTCGGCTGGGGAGAGGGCTTAAGTAGCTTCCTTTCCCCAGCATCCCTAAATGATGGGTGCGCTGCAATCTCCATCCAAGAATTTGTCCAGCCTGGGCTGTGAGAGCACGCAAGCAAGGGCTGGCCAAAATCTGATCCAGGAGGAATAGAAATATTGCATGTTTACAGAGTAATAATAGTGGAAATTACTGCTAGAAGGACAGATGGGAAGATAAGTTTGCCTTTTTAACGTAAATTTTGATGGGACAATTTCCTGCTTTTCTGACCTGCACTTCTTAGAACATTGCTAGTTCTGTTCCTCAGTGGGTGCCAAACTCTAGGTACAAAGCTTATATTATAAAGAGATGTCAAGTTGAGCATGGCTCTGTTGTAGAGATAACGTAGTTTATGTTTAGCTCTGAGGAAAAAAGTACTTTATACCCACCAGCTCTCAAAGCCTAAGGACACATGACTGCACTTGACCATCTGCAGTGTAACATTTTCTCTTTCCTATACCTCCATTGCTTGTTAGAGAGGAGAAGTGTATAATAATGGCTCAAGTATGTTTTGTTTGAAGAAGCTGTGAAAGAATTTTACTGTTTTGACATTTTGCGAGCCCTATTATGTTTTCTGATCTATTCTGTTAGCTTCTATCAACTTAATTGGGAGTTGCTGGTCAAAAACATAATTTGGGTCTTCTTTAAACAGTCAAACAGTCATTTTAAACATGCTTTACAAACATTAATAAATTAATACTCACAACACTACAGTTGTTTTACCGATGGGGAAACTGAGCTAGAGTGGCATAACCAGGGCTGCAGAGGGATGTCGTTTTAGAGCCGTAGTTAGAACTCAGAAGTTCTTTGTTCCTAGTCTTTTGCTTTAATAATTAGAGAACCCCCCCACTCTCACAGATTGGTCTCCTGTATTATCCTCTAATATTGGTCTCCTGTAGCACTACTGTCATGTTACTAATTATAGTCTCAATATTGTTGGATACTTGCTTGGGGCCTGATCCAACTACTACTGAAGTTAATAGGAGTCTTTACATTGACTTCAGTGGGAACTGGATCAAGCTTTAATGCAAAAGAGTGGGTGGAAATGGAGACTATTTGTGCTGTATTTCCTCAAGTGTTATGTCACTAGGATCTGAGAATTATAGATGCTGTTCTTTAGGTCAATTTTTTGAAAGTACCTAAGTCCCATTGAAAGTTAATGTGACTTACGCACTTTTGAAAATGTGGATTATTAGTCACAAAAGACAACATTTTCAAAACCATTTGAGGTAAACGGTACCGAGCTATGTGAAAAGGAGGAGGTAGTGGTATTAAGCAGTTCCAGTCAATATTCTTTTCTGGAGCCTTGGTGGATCTGCACAGCATATGGAATGTCAAAATTACAATTACTTCCATCGTGAATGTCTTCCTAGCTTCCCAGCAAATCTCCCATTCAAAGCACCCAGGTGAACCGCTGCTTTACACCATTCCCACTCCTGTACCTGCTCTCCTCAGGAGTGCTGATTCAGCCATCATCAGCATCTTTTCTTCCCCTTATCACACCATCCCCTGCTTAGGCTGGCTCCCACTTCTACACTTCAACCTCCATTCTCTCCTGCTCACTCTTTGCTCCCACTCATGGGTCTGCATCTCATCTTACTAACCCCTACTCTAACTCCTGGTCTTCCCCTCCCAACTCAGCATTCCCCTCCTCCCCCCATAGTGACACAAACCATCCACATCTCCTACTTCAACTCTCAGTACTATCCTTCCTGCTCTCCCCCAGTTGTACAGGTGGCTGAAGCTTTGTTTATAACTGATGAAGTGCAGGCTCCATTCTCACTTTCTATGGGACATAATTTCCATGGTGTGTGAGCATCAGGTGAAGAGAACTCTCTGTTTCCTTTTCCCAGTGGGCTTCCACACTTCTATATTTGATCACACATGGATCCCGTCCCAGAAGAATATTTTGTACTCTTTGTCACTTATCAGCAAGAGGGTATTGCCAGCAAGAGGCTCAGCCATGTTAATTTTAATAACTTCTATTAAAATACAGTTGATATGTTTAAAAATGTTTCTCATTCTGTGTATATTCAGAATGCTGTTCTGAACAAAACTGGTTATACTTTCCTTTTTTGAAAAGAATGGATAAATTTAGCTTGTTTCTTTTCTTATTTAAAATATTAGTCTTAAAAAAAATTAATTATCCATCCTGAAGTTTGGAATAAATATCTTAAAGTTTCATTGGCCAGTGGTCCTTCATTAATCAACAATGAAATGTATGATTTATAAAAACAATTCTAAAAAACAATTATAAAAACAATAATAAATCTGAAAGGGTCAAAGGCTATTTTTATAAATGAACTGATATATTTTGTATAAAGACAATCTGATTGCAGACGAGGTGGTTTTACATATAGTGTGTATTGTGAAAAGGTGTGCAGGAAAGACTTAGCACATAAAGAAAAATATCAGGCAATTCCACTAACTTAACAAGGTCAAAATAAAATATTAAAGAATAATGACTCCCTGGGGGACCATGAAGATGCTAAGACGTGAAATAGGCATATATTGTAAAAATGAAAGTCAACATAAGCTGATTTTAATTAAGATGCTAGCAAGTGAAAAGAAATGAAGTTGGTATTGAACACAGATTCAGCAAGATTTTAATAGGGAAAAAGATTAGTGAGTGAATGTAGGTTTATTCTTAGTGATGTAATAGAGATAGTGTTATGAAAATGGAACATGAAAATTGGATATTCTGCTGATAAAGTGCTACTTTTGATTGTAAAATGGGTAGTAAAATTCATTTTCCCCCTTTTCTCCATGCAGTGCTTCTGCTAACTGTAGGGTTTAATCTTGACCTTAAGCTTAGAAGTCATTTGTCATCTGTGTTTGAGGAGACTGATGAACCTATAATTCAAGAAAAAATACAATAAAAATTCAAAAGAAAAAAGGCCTAAGTGTCTAACACGATCTAATGACAAATCTAAAATTTACTTACTAACTGTATTGATTGCTGACTACTGAGGATTAATATTAATTAGGTAACTGTTACAAGAACCTCTGCATTAGAATTTAGTTTGTATTTATTTGCTGCATAGAAAAAGTCCATTTTTCTTCTTGATCGACTTGTCTCAAAGACATATGGTTAGAATCAGACATCCAATGTTTCACCCTGTCGTTACGGTGATCATTTTGGATCCCTGTTAAATTGACGAGGTTCTTACCTTCTGTTTGGTGCTAAGGAGGTTTAGATGTGCCTGAACGCCCAGGAGATTATAAGGGACTCTTGAGAGTGAGACCTTCTGCACTATCTCATACATGGTTTTGCTCATGCTGTTTTTCAAAAGGATTTTTTTTTAGTAAACTGGTTTATGTCAGTCTTAAACTGTAATATTTTAGCTAAAGATTTAGTTAGAAAACATGTTAATTGTTTAAAACAATTGTTTTAAACAAACAAAAACGTTCCTTATTCTGAAGGGCAATGATGACAATATTTTTCTTTCTGCTCTTTATGCGCTGGCAGAAGATATTCTCATGCTGGGGGGCCAGTCTGTTGTTCCTCCGTGTCTCTTGCTTTGTAGAAGAGAAGAACTAGGAAAATTATATCTTCAGGAGAACTATATATTAAGAAATGCCACATAAATATTGAACAAAAAAGCTTTTGTTGCAGAAAAATGTAACCGGATTTGTACTAGAAGCTATAAATCTATCATTTCGTATACATCACTTTCTGTACAGGTGTATTCACAATTCATCTGAGAATTATATACAGCAGCTAGCGTAAATGCATACTTTTAGCTTCTATGAATAATAATCCATTCTTGCACTCTTTTTCTGACCTTTGATTTTGAGAATATAAATTTGAGTTTTGCATTTAGAGATGGTTGTTACTAATTAAGAATCATGCATAGTTCAGCAACAATAGTTTCATCACCTTGTTTCACTCAGCAATAATCCATTTCCTGAGGTGGGAAAATTAGCAGTTTATTCCTGGTACAAGGGAATTAGTGTTGCAGTACAGTGCTACAGTAACATTGGTGTGCTTTAAGGTTTGCAGATAATACATTAGTACGTGACAATATGGACTCCTGCCTTTGGTAAGGTAAATATACAATAGAAAAGTTTTTAAAATTTAGGAGAATTTGAAGGTGTAGGGTGCTGTCTCAATATTATTTTTTAATAAAATCAATACAGTAAGATTATCCTCAGAACAGACCATTTTTTCATTGAGCTGATATCAGACATTCTGATTCTCTTTGGTCAAGATGGCTTACTTGTAGCATAATAACTGATAATATAACACATGCTAGTTGAGCGCCTGTCTAATTATAGGGAGTAATCAAATGCCAATCCCTGTTACTCTGTGTCAAGTCAGATTTCTTCACGTCAGTCTCTAAGATATTATAAAGTATTTTCATGTTGTTGTTGCACCTTGCCATCTCCTCAGCTCCCATTTAAGCATTGATGTTCTTAACTCCTAGAAATTGTGGTAAAATACAATTCTGTGTTTTGCTACCAAAAGAAGGAAATGGAATGGTGGAAATGGTATAGAACACCATTTGCTGACCCTCATTTGCCACCTTATGTGGCTTTCTTAAGGAAAGGCATGCTCAGCTGAGCTGCTGGAAGTAAACTACATTTCTGGTTTAAAAAAAATGACTTGTTGATCATGCCAGTCACTCACCAGTGGACTAATTTGAAAATCCAAAAACACTTAGGTCCCTCTCCTGCAAATACTTACGCGTATGTTTAACTTCACTCATATAAGTAGTCCCATTGAAGTCCATTTAATGTAAATTCCTTAATACTGCACCTTACTGAGCGTTGTGAAAAGGAAGGAAGGCTGAAAGATGGAAGACTGGTGAGAATAGGTGGGCGGAATTAAAATTGATTGGTTGCTCTTAATTGAATATTTCTGTGGCTTTCAGTATGTGTGTGTTTTTAAATTGAAGTATTTTGCCTGAGAATAATGTATATGAGTCTTATGTAACTAAAAGCAACCAGTAAGCCAATAAACTAGCAAAATATCTCTTTTTGAGGAGATTTTGATAATCTTTATTCTCTCTGTCATTTAAGTTTTAAAAATTCTGATGTCAGTTGTGGTATGGAGAAGAGTGAGTGTATGTGTAAAAGAAAAGCCTGTGTTTCTCATGACATATTTGACGTTTAACTTTCCAACTTATGCGAGCAGCAAGTGATCTACGGTAAATCTATCAAAGATGGAATTTTCTGTGTAACTGTTTATAAAAAAAAAAGTCTTGTATATGTTCTGATCAAAGCAGTGTGCTTGTGTATCAATCACTTTTGTTATTTCAACTTTAAACATATTTTTATCTGCGTATTTAATGTACATTGCAGTGTAAGAATGAATTAGGAAATTACAATATTTTGACATATTGAAAGATTATTTGGTTACTCATTTGGGCTCTTTTCAAGGCACATAAGGGAACAGAATAACACTTATCTTGCAGACATGCTGAGAGGGATCAAGTGAAGGGCAGAGACCGCTGTAGAGTATGTTTCCTGGCGTTGTGTGGTTCTTATGCAGCACTTCTCCTGCAGAGACGCAATGTAGGAGGCATGGTCTGCTGGAAAGTGATGGGATTCAGTCACTTCAGTGTGGAAAGTTTCCCTTTAAAAGACATGGAATTTGCTGAAATATTTTTCTGCTGCTCTGAGCAGTACTGAATCAACCTGAAAGCCAAATGGACCACTTCAGAGATGTCATATGTGCGCAACTGACGGGGGAAGACAGTTGTAGCACAGTGACAAGCCAGCCATTTTCAGCATTTGCAAGGTGTCCAGGTGACAGGAGAAAACAATTTGTTTATCTGTATACTGCTGAAGTTCTGCAGGATTTCCATTGTGATTTCCTGCAAGTTTCAGGCCTGTTGCGGGGATATGAGGCTATGCCTCCTGTCACTTCTGCACGTCCAGCATGCCAGTCTCACTAAAGGGAGCATGCAATGAATCCTTAAGAGCACTGATTGTCTTTCAGATGAAACCTGCACAATTGTGCCTCTGTGTGTAGGAAGGGGAGGATATATCCTTGTTACTATTTTTAAATAAATGTAATCATATGTAACATATTTTTGCAAACTTTATTATGCTCTACTGATAGTTTAAAAGGCCACAGATATACTGCAATATTTTCACTTGATATTAATGTAGGATCAAATTCTGTCTTCCATAATGGCACAGAGGTACATGACAATGGAAGATTATTTATGCCTGTATTCTGGCTGGCAGTGCCCCCCGCACCACCCACATACATATTATTCCAGTTAGCAGGGCTGGGCACGTGGGGGGGCAAGCAGGGGCACAGAGCTCCTCCAGCCCTGGGGCCGTGGCAGGGGCACAGAACGTGCCCCTCAAAAAGTGGTCAAATATAAATTCCTGCACATATCCCTGCCAGTCAGGAACAAATATAATCTGTGTGTTGTGTAAAGTGCGTAGTTGCTATTGCCGGGTCAGGTAGCATGCACATACAACAAATGGGCAAACCCTGCCATGATATAGTCAACAGACCCTGAAATATGGAAAAGGTTCTTGGGATTGAAATGTGGGATTTAGAAGTTCTGTCTTGCAGATCACACAACATACTTTGTAGTATAAACAATACTATAGTATGTAATATAGAATAGCCTTGTGGTTAAAGTAGGGGGTCAGGAGTGCTCAGCTCCCTCTTCCTAACTCTGCAACTCACTTTGTGTGCCCTTGAAAAAGTTACTTAACCTCTCTCTGCCTCCATTTCAACCTGAAGTGTAGAAAAAATCATAATAGGCCCCTCCAAATAATGATATATGCTTACAAATCATTAAATAACTCAACATCTGTTTATTTTCACTCACATTTAAGTGCACTCAAGAGACTTTTTCAAGCTTTTTCCTCCAACCATGAGCGCTAAAAACTTACATGAAAATTTCTGCTTTCATTTTAAAAATACAGTAATTACAGGATTTTTTGTAATCACAGCTGGGACTTTAAGAAAAATGCTAAATATTGTAAGACCTGTAATAAAAATCATGGGAGTTGCCAATACCTCATTTACTCCTCTGTAAAATTATATTTACATATTTCACAGAGGTGCTGTGAAGCTTATTAATTGTTTGTAAAGTTATTTTGGTGAAAAACCCTATATGAGTGCACATTGCTAGGGCCTGCCCTGTAAGGTGTTGAGTTTCTTCTGCTCCCAATGAGGCTGAAGTGGTAACTCAGTTGTTTGTAGGATTGGGAACATATTTATCTATTTTTATACAATCGCCATCATAATAGTATCTACTGTTGTTAAGGGCCAAATTATTATAGGTTTTATGGTGAACCAAAAAGGGAATACTGGTACATAACACATTCAGTATTTCTTGTATTCGCACCATGTGGATGAAGAATAAACCAGTTCCTCTAATGATGCATTTTCAAGAATTATGCACAACATTTAAATTATACATAATTTGTATAAATGTTTGCTTACTGAAAAAGCAGGTTCTTTTTTTTCCCATTTCCAGGCAGGCAGACTGAGATGATGGACAGCTTTTAGTGACATGCTATTTTTATTCTACAGTTGTTTTATTTTGCAATTCGAAACCTCTGGTTAGGTTGGTTTTGCTGCTCAAACCAGTTACTGGGGAAATTAAAGTATACTGCATCCTATAATGTCTTTACATAAATTTGACTCTAATGAAGATTCAGTATTTTGATTCCAAGCTTCCTCTAGCAATGAAAATACGAATTTGACGTATCAGTAGAAAGTGTAATTTTTCATTCAGCTCAGTGGATAACAGTAAATGATTGGGCATGATTTAAACAAGGATGGCTGCCTTGGATAAAACTTTAAAGCTTTGGATCAAGAATGCTTGAGGCTAGGAGAAAAATTAAAGACATGGAAATGGTGATAGAAGGGCATGCTTCCCCCCACTTTTCTTTTTGCCTGAATACTACGAATAGTTCTAAAGATGGAATACCTTTGAGAAACCAAACAGATGAACTGGAAAACAATCTAGATTAGTAAATGTCAGGTTAGTTGGAGTCCAAGAAATTATGTAGAAAAAGAGAGTGTGATTTTATTTAATGCAGTAGGAAGGTGAGAATACATAATTTTCAATTCCCTTTACAAAGTGGTGTGGTGAGTCAGACAACAATATTTAACAGAGGTAGATTTATAGTTTTTAAATTATAGACTCTGGTCACCAGTTTAGTAGCAGCTGAGTATATGTGAATAAGAGAGAGAGAGTGAAGTCTTAAGCCTAAATATACACACTGATTAATATATTACTAAATGTGTTAGTGTAGTCACATGACCTTGTGCTCTGATTCCATCAGATCTTGCTGGGTGAGTATGTGAGTGGGAGACTTCCAAAGAACACCTAACAGCTGCAGGAAATGGTGCTGGTAGTTTAGTATGTACTCTTCTTCCCTCTGATTGAACCAGCATCAGAGTGTAGTGTTAAGGGGTACTGATCTGCTAGAGGAAGATGTGTTCTTTTGAATGAGATTTTAAAGAGATTTAAGAATCCTATAGCACTCTTGAAAGAGTAGAGGGTTATAATTCGGTGTCCTTCAAAATTCCAACTCAAGCAATTATACTCTGCTTGTTTAAATTCCACTTGAGAAGGCAGAGGGAATAGGTATTCTTCACAAACTGTTGTGTAGTGTTGATGTGCACTGCTAACATTGTTGATGTTGCATTGTTTTAACTCAGAAGTGCCTGTATTTAAATGCTGGATTAAGTGATCCAGTATCGCCAACTCCTAGTGTGGTGTTTTTGTTTTGTTTTTTTTTTATTGCAGATTCTCCTCATAAGATTAGCTTTAAAATGAATGCTTTCATACAACCAAACTTGGTTTGTTTTCAGCCATTTTTTTCCTCCATTCACTTCTTTATCCTCCTCTCAGTGAAAGACCACTCAATACCTTGCTAGACTCTGATGGCACAGATTCTGATTTCAGTTATACTAATGTAAGCCTGGAGTAACGTCACTGAGATAACTACTTATAATCTGATGCTGACATTCCTTGATCAGATTTTTTCTGATAGACATTTCAGAACATATTAGTTGCTTGGTATCTATTCCAGGTAGTTTGATGCTGTTAATTTCTGACACTGTTAAAGTACCACGTGGAGTGACAGCTGCTGAGGTAACTACTTGTGGTTCTTTTACTCTTTGAAAAGCAAAATATTGTAGACATGCAAAATCTTTGCAAATGAGCAAGGACATATGAGTCTGAATTTTGCATATTTTCCTTGTTTTAACAAAAGTATATTCATGGGGGAATATTATCTCATTTGTGGATATTGAGTCAACAAAAAATATTTTTGGAACTTTTTTGCATATCTGTAATATTTTTGTTAGCTTCTGAATAATATTTTCTTTCCAACTCCCCTACTTTGCCATATGGAATAGAACTTTGAGAAATATGCTTCCAGTCAGAGGAGCTCTCTGATAAACTCTGTAGTTACCTCAGTTTACTATATCGCATAATTGTCTTAGAATCTTCATAGTCTATGTAAATACAGGCATTGGCCCTCATTTGATCTTGCTTACACTTGAATAAAACTGAGGTAAATCCTTGGAAGTCCACAAATGAAGTAAGTAAAATCCACTTAGTCATGTCTAAATACTGGTAACATCATAGCAGAATTTTCAGAAGCCTTCTTGATCCATCGCTAACTTTGTGCACTCAGCAGCTGACCTCCCAGTGATCTGCTGCACACCATCTATCCATCTCCTTGCTGGTCATCCCCTTACTATGATGTCCCACCACTGTTCTTTTCCCGATAACATTAATCAGGTGTATAGATGAAAATAACCTCATGTGATCAACATGCATAAGTTTGTACCTGTTGATTTCCAAGAACAAAGTCTGCTTCATGCCAATATTTCTAATATAAGTATTGGTCGTCTTTTTCCATCCAGAGGATACAAAAATCTTCACTAACTTCACATCTTAAATGCATTAATTTCCCAAGATTCACATTCATAAGTTGCTATGGAAAAAATTAAGCTTTTCACCAGTTGAACCTATGTACCTTTCAAGATGGCACAGTTTTTCCACACTTTCGTATGGGAGGCTATGGCTGAGTGAGCCGTCCCCAGTCATCTTCTGATTTCTTTGGAGCAGGCTTCTTGGTTGTGTTTTGTCCAAAAACTATAAAAGGGAAAAACTAGTATATGTGATATCAGGCTCTAGATCACTTTACAGAAAAATTGGGTGAGAGGGAGTTATTTTAAAGCCAAACACACATTTGACCAGTCTATCATGACCCCCAAAAATCAAATATATAGTCTTCAAAATTTATACTCCAGGAGCCAAGTTCTCTTTTGGGAACTTCATTTGAGTTAACAGACCTACTCCAATACTCCTGTTTCTCCCCTGAGGGGGAAAAAAAAAAAAGCCAAGTGAGATTTAGGCCTGATATAATTTTCTTTCAAATCAATGAATCTTTCTACTGGGACTTCAGTGGGAGTTGGATAAGGCTCTTAGTTGCATTCTTGTGAGCATAAGTTTTATGTATGCTATCATTAACTAGGTCACCTTGTACTAACCTAATTGGCTTTTATATTCTTTCAGTGTGACACATGGGTTAGGTTAGGTGGAAAATGTCTAGGCTAATCTTTAAATAAATGCACAACCAATTACCCATTTTACGTTTGAGTGTCAAACCCTTGTATACTTTTGTTTCAAAATGTATTTGAACAGAAATATTTAGACGATGTGTTATAATCTATGGGTTACATATGATGAGAGTCTTTATTTTATTTCTTGTTTTGCCATTGACGTTATATATGACTGTGGCCAAATCACAGTTGCTCCCCTTTTAGTGATTTGGTTACTTGAACTGTAAATCTGAGTAGAAGATCTTGGTTAGATAATTGTGTTTTTCTAATGAGGTTCCCTAGCAATAGCACACTGTGACAGTCTGATTCTTATTTACACTCCGGTTCCTTTACATCACTCTGGCAGTGAAAAGGTGCCTTAAAGTCATTGTTATAATTTCTTACTTCACACTGCCAGAATGGTGGAAAGGGGCATCCATGTAAATGAGAATTAGGCCCCACATGTTTAATTTAAATGAGAATTAGTAGTCTGTTGTATACAATATATACTCTATCTCTGTGTTGAGTTTTCCTTTGGACGCTTTTGATTTTTCTTTCATTAAAATATTCAGGGAAACATCAACTCTCTGTATGCGGTGAGCTGTATGGAGCAGTTTGGACTTGGTGCACTACTGGCGAGTGGGGGAAGGAGTGTGCTCCCACACCTTGCATCTCTAAGCCAAAAACCAGGCTCGGTCCTGGTCTTGTACTCCCTGCCTGTGTCAGTGCTTGTCATCCAAAAGTGGTATTGAGAGGCAGACCGGAGTGCAGTTCTAACTAGCAAAGCTGGCCCAGCACAGTGCACCTGTAAAATGAGATTGCAGACATTACATTTTCCCTGCTTTCCAAAGCAATTGTGCAGACAGTGCCCCTCTGTGTGCTACTGCCGGAACCCCATTTTCCACCCATGAATTGTGGCTAAAAGCCATAGGCTATATTTTGTGTGACAATGGGTTTACTTAAATACCAGTTTTCAAAGGTTTTACTGGTTCTGCCCGTATTCCCCATTTTATATGTACACAATTTCCAGTCCGTAGAAACATTTAGTGTGTGTCCACTATTGATGAGGATAGAGTCGGAGAGTTTAGCAGAAAGAATAATTTGTACATGTAGGAACTGGGAAATCAAACCAGAGTTTTTCAGATTCTAAATTAGCAATATTATGAGAGACTCCAGAGGAAACCTTCAGTAAATTCATATCCTGTCTAGTTAGCGCCTTTTAAAAAGTGTCGATGTGTAACAGTGTGTTCACAGAGCCACGCAGTCTCGTGGTTGGTGTGCCTCACTTTCAGTCCCTTGCTTCCCTGGCTGAGATGCCTCAGTCCCTAAGGAGGTGTGGAAGGGGAATTCTTCATCTCCACTGGGTCCCAGCCCAGGGCCCTTTGTGAAGCAATGCCAGTAGGGTCTTCATAGCAGAGTCTATGTCCGCTGCCCTATGCTAATTCCTATCTGTCTCTTAAGTTTGGGGCATGGCCCCCATAGTCAAAACAGTCTGTAGTGGCTTGCTTGAGTACCATCTCCTTGTGGACATTTTGCAGCATTCTGTTGCGGCCTCAGGTCCCTCTGGGTGAGTTGGACATAAGATTGGAGAGGCTTAACCCTGCAATGTTTCTAAAGTTAAATCAGACAGTTCACTCACTGCTGGGTGCTCCTTGGTCTCCTCAGCAGTCTCCCTGGGTCAGGGATGCAGTGCTTTTCCCCAGTGGCTGTCCGGTATCTTGTGATAGCTCCCTCCATACATAAGGGGAGCAAGTCCTGCCTCTTCACCAGTCAGCCTAGAACTGAGCCAGGTTTTCTGCTTTTCTTCCCCTTCCAGCCCTGGCATTGTCTGCAAGCCAGTTCTAGTCAAAAGCTAGTTTATAGTTTATAGCGGGGTGGAACTAGCTGGGCCCATAGGCTCTCTTTAACCCTTTTCAGGTTGGTGTAAAGCTTCTCTGCTTCATCACAATATTATTATGTATTGATTTATTTTTATCAGATACTTATGGTAAATATGAAGTCCATAAATATCAATTGTAGTTAATTCTATAACCAAGCAAACTTTGCCCTCCATCCTCTGTAGTAATCTCCTGTAAGGAATTTATAATGGATAGACCATACAGTACATTCTGGAAATAGAAAACAAAGTTGAAGCAGGTTTTCCATTGTGAGATCTTATTTGATCTGAGGAAGAAATTGAAAAAGGTTATCCCTCAATTGCTACTCAGCAAGACAACACTACATTTGTTTGTTCTTTAAATCTAGCTAAGATTGCTTTTGTGTCCAAGCAATCTCAGAAGCTTGCTCTCGAGTTTGGTTTACTTTTAGGTCTCTGGAACTCTAAGATGATTCTATTAGTATGATAGTCTACTTATCCTGTGTTGTAAGAAATATTATTCAGAGTTGAGTATGGGTGTCAAGACTAATGTTTTTCTTGGAAGCATGAAAGACTGGCTCTTAACATACAGATTATTGCCATATTGATTGCTATGGCTTCAGCAGTCAGATCAGTGTCTATTAATAAGGGCCCTTAATCAGCGTGGCACCTACATGGTCTAAACAAGTTTGGTAAGGTATTGGAGGATTGTCATTTAAGTGCTCTAAATGTTTCCATATATACAAGCTTTTAGACATTTAAACAATTTGAGGATATTTAGATCAGGATGCATCTATTGTTTGTGTGTAGTTTATTACCTGACATTCTATAAAACAATTACTGTAGTGCTCAAAGAGAAGAAAATAGCAAGCCATTTAAAAAAATATTGTAATTCAGTAAAGAGAAAAATTTCTCAGATACCAACTCATCAAAAGATTAAACTTAAAACACATTCTTTGTGAAAATCAAAATGATACCATTTAAACAGGAAGTGATTGCATAATTAATATGTACCCAGAGTCCTCTGCCATCAGATCCACCATGCTTAAATCTTCATGATTTTCCATTGTGGGCAAGAAACACACACTTTTTGAAACCTCTTTAAAACCAGAAACAATTTACCTAAAATTAAAACTTCAGCTGTCTTTACATTTCCACAATTGGTTTCCATTCTAACTTGCATTCCCTTATAACTTTCTGAAACTTTCATCTTTGCAGCTGTTGTTCACAGAATTGGTCTTTGCCAGAATATGAATTTTGGTTTCAATGCTTTTAGAGCATCAACAGATTCAAGGAAAAAAAGGGAAAATAATTAAATAATCATCTTAAGAATTTTGACGTTGTATAGATTAAAAGAACCTGAATTTTTCAAGCAATACTGTCGTCGTCGTCGTCTTTTTTTTTTTTTTGGATCCATTTTGGAAACAGAGGACCAAAAATTACACTGTTCTGTGAGCTATAATTTTGTTCGCAAAGTGGGAAAAAAACAAGATAATCAGAATGAGGTAATTGTAAAAAAATTGGGGTTTGTCTGATATGAGAACATACACGTACTTTTAAAACCTGTCAATAGTTCAACAAAATTTAAGTTTCTGGGTCCAAGTTGATCTGGAATGGCTTGATGGAATTAAGTGGGGCACATGCTAGGCTTTCTTTCTCAATCTGATACATTCTCCACTTTGTTTCACTGAGCCATTTTTCATGCTCTTGATCCCTGAAAAAAGAACTGCTTACAACAGTAGCAGGATGGACATAAAATGACCAGCTGGATTTTATAGAGAGAGGGGACTTAAGAGACCACATAGATATTAACTATTTAGGTCTTTTAGAAATAGAATTCAAAAATAAACTTAAAAAACAAAAAAAGTGAATAATGAAATGTCTTCCAGAAAACATTTTGGTAGACCAGTAAAAATAATTTCAGGGTTAGTAAACTTTCCTGGGAATTGCTTCTGGAAAATAGACAGACAGGTTTTGATCTTGTCACCAGGCCATCTTACCCGGTCTGTGCTTGCATTTGCTGCTGTTTCAGTTTTCCCTTTTGGGTGCCTCAATAATCCCACAAAAGGCAGTCTCTGTCCAGTAAACCAAAGGTCAAAATGAAAACAAAATGCCCTTTGGTGATTGTGCCCTCTGACCAGGTCTCTCAGAATCCTGAATAAAGTCTGACACCACAACACAGTGTTCATGGTCTCATCTTTGCCATCGTCTTGGGGTTCCTCTTCAGTACTAGTCTCTTGATTCTCCTTTATCTCAGTAGCAACTCCCAGGGCTTTTCTGCCTGGAGTCTATCCCTGCTTGTTTGCATGAAGCTTCTTCCAGAGCTTTCTACCTGAAGTCTTTCTTACTCCGGAAGAGGATGCAAGACCTCCTTTCCCTGGCACTTCCACAGAGCCTTTGCCTACCTCATGACTTTCTGTTACCCCAATTGCTTTCCCTCAGCATCTCTCTTATGATTCAGATGCTAGATTCAAACCCATGTGTCTAGAGATGTAAAAGCTAGTTTATATACAAGAGAGAGCACACTGTCTAGTTCTGATTTAAGTTTTTTATATTTTTTCAAAAAAATTGCAATTGGAGGCAGAGACATAGGTGAAATAACATCAATGCTAACAACATTTGTGGCTAATCCAAGAAAACTGGCAAATGAAAGATGCTTTCAGTTGACTCAGTTGTCAGCAATTTCTAGACGTGCTGAGCAACTTTAGGTCCCAATGACTTCAATTTAAAATTCTTGCATTCCATGTTTGTATCTTGCAGGGGCTGTAATTTTAGCATTTTTAAACAATATTTGTTTAGTAAGATGATTAACTACTTAAGTCTTCCATTAATTTGTAAGATAGCAGCTCTTAAACAAAACAACTTCTATGGACAAGTCTGACGTTATCATATGTGTTGATTGATGTTAATGCCTTCCATACATAGTGGACATTTAATTGATAAGGAAATTAAAGCACCTCACTGACTCACTATACAGCATAAAAGGAATGTTGGGGTTAACTGCAGCCACAGTTTTACAGCATACAGCAAGATCATGCAACAGGTTAATGGGGAAGCAAGAAAGACTTGTATCTTATTTGAACTACAGAGGCGGGTTGTGAGTAGGCAGAATTTTGGGTAATTGGCAAGGATACTGCAGTTAACACCTTCTCTTGTGTAAAAAGAGTCATGAAATCTTTAGTGGTTCAAAGTGTTCTGTGCCTTTGTTTAATGTTTTGCTCAAAAGATTGACACATTCAGCAACACAGTGCCCTCTAATATCATGTTGTGACACTGGTTCAGTAACAAGTCAGAAGGAAAATACCACCTACTGAATCATCACCAATCCACGGGCACTGAGTGGCTTGCCTTTTGTAATTTTCCATCCAAATGCTCACCAGGACCAACTATGATTATTTTTTGATATTTGGCAAGGTCAATGTTCATGGTGTTATGGCTGCATGAATAAGGTAGTATTAACTAGAATATTGGAGGTAAAAGTATCTAGCAAAGTACTCATCTATATAAGTGGCTCATGCTTCAAAACAGAAAATATGTATTTATAAACATTGCAGTACAGCATTTATTTCCAGGATATCAGATTGTAACCTCAACATTTGAATTAAAAGCATGGATACTCAGGCCCTGTAGTTCATAAATGTATGTAAACACACTCATATTTTGGCAAAACACCCACTTACTGTACAGTGTAGGGTATTCCAGGGAGATTTTTTTATTACTCTGACAATCATTTGATATATATATTGGTGGAACATTTTTATTTTTTTGCAATTTCTGTAAAGTGCTGTATGGCTTTTCACTAATGTGTTGAATCTGATCATTAGACCTGTCGAAAGCTGCAAGGCTGGCCTGATGTTATCTCCCCTTAATAATGCCACCAGGGTATTACTTTGCTGCATTGTTTAGTACAGGAGACTGCTTTGCTTTTCATTTATAATTCTAGCCTTGCTAAATGTTTTGTTTTGAAGTCATGTTAGTTTTGACAGTTTCCTCTGCATTTTGAAATATCTACTAAAAGGGACAAGGTTATAATCAAATATTTTTGGTAGCCTGTATTTTTCAGTTAATTCTTGCATGTGAACTTTTGCTTTAGTTACACTGTATGTTCAAGCGTGGTTATGGTCAGAAAGTAACAACTTAAAAATAGCACCTTCTTTCTCAGCAGATGGTTCTGTATTTCTTCAAGTCACGTCTACAGTTTTTACTGATTATTATCTGAAGTTTTATACTAACACTAGCACTAAGGAGCCAATTCAGGTACGTAAAAGTGAATTTAGGTCTGTTCTGTTTGCACTGAAAATAAAATAGTCAGCCATTGTGAAATGCAGAACCTTTGTTACTGGTGATGGTGGAAGAGGCAGAAAGAACAGAAAGCACTTGACTTTCAGATTCCAGTTTGAGTCCTCTCCTGATTTGCTTACTGAACATATTTGATTTGGAAGTAATTAAGAATAAGTATGGATGCTTCAGTGCCATTTTAATAATAAGAGATAATAGTAATATTTTTATAGCCCATTGTGGGTGAAATTATTGCTTCATTGAAGTCAGTGCCAAAACTCCCATTTACTACCATGGAGCCAGGATTTTACTTAAAATGTTCAAAGAATTCTTTTAATTAATCTCACAAGTCTCCTGTAAGCTAGGTGGGTAGGTACTATTACCCTCAGTTTACAAACTGAGATAGAAAGATGAGGTGACTTGGTCAGTGCTGCACAGGAATCAGCTGTGGTGCTAGGATTATAACTCAGGACCTAATGACTCAATCTTGTGCTCATTCCTGCATACTACACTGTCTCTGACAGAGTAACTTTTCATAGTGTAAATGCATGTTTTCTGGCTTGTTTATTTTTCTTGACCTTTTCATTTTATCATGGACTTCGTTAACATTATTTTTTCTAGTTCATTTACAGCAGGTCTGTTTCTGACTAACAGATATACTCTCATCCTTTTATGGCCATAACAGAGAACACTTTTAAATCATTCTCCTTATTGAGTTGGCTGCCTTCTCTCTGCAAGATGCGAGCATCTTTATCCTTTCACTTTCGTACAGTTACATTTAACAAATGTAGTTTAATTGCTCTGGTATCACCTTTTCCATAAAACTTGATAAACTTTTGTTGTTATTGAGTAATTCATTTCTGAAAATAACTTTACTTATCTCAAATCTGTTTTCACATTGATAATAGAATACATCTACTAACTATGTGTGAATATTGGTTGAGGTACTTTCCTTCAGATAGAAATAAGAATTTACCCAATTTCTGTATATACTTATTGTTATAGTGCTGTAAATTGCAGACAATTCAGTTGTATAATGTGAAATTCATAGACATGGTTTGGTTCTACATTGTATCCTGTACAAGAGCCTCAGTTATTCTTATAACAAAGATAGCCTAACACTGGTGTAAGTGGCAGTTCCATCCAGTATCTTCACTGTGCCAATGGAAACTAATAATTTATCTTTTAAAAATTCCTAATTATTTCTCCAACCTATGTCTTGCCCTACTAGCTCTGTTTTAATGTCCTACATTCTGCTCTATCAAATGTTGGGGTTTTTTTTGAGCATACTGGCACGTTACTGTGGTTTAATAGATATTAATTGCTTTTTTGAGGAAGGAGGTTTAGCATATCCAAAGCTCTGAGGTACCTCTTTTTTTTTTTCCTGCTCCATGCTCAAGTCCCTGTTCTTCAGCAATCTTTTCCTCAAAGGATAAATGACCAGGGTGTCCCTTTAGAGCCAATCAGTCTTCTTGTTAATTGGCAGGAAGGTTGCTATTCAGTAAAATAAGGTACTCCCTTCTCCAGGGAAGAAACACAATGATCTGCAACAGTTTCAGATGCCTTTGGGGTGAGAGACCTGAATAAAGTTCTGAACATAGGTTTCTGTGTGTAGTACAAAATACTATTACCAAGCCATCCCTCCATGAGTGTTTCTAGCATTGTATTTCTCACACATATAGCATGGTTGTGGTATAGTATGGAGTTTTAATTCATTATCCACAAATATTAAAAACTGAACATCCGTTGTTTTCCCCTAAACATTGTAATTAGAGATGTGCCAAAAGTGAAACCTTGATCCTGAACACTTTTGCGTTCTGGAGGCATTCTGATTTGAATTCCTGGATCCAAACCTGCCCCTGCCATTTTGAACCTCGTCAGATCCGAAACCAAGAACGGCCTGTCTCCTGATTCCAGTTGGGTTGCAGCCAGAATCTCATGAGAACAGCCATTTTTACAACATTTCAGCCAAAGGTGGTATAAATCTCATGAAAACAGACGATCCTTTGAGATTTCTGCCATTAAATATAGGGGAAGTCTCTCACGATAAACTGTTTTCACAAGTTTTCTGCCACTCTGGGCTCTTATCTGTTAATTATAATTTGGCCTCAAACCTGAACCTTGCTTTAAAACTAATACAGGTGAGTATTCAAACAACTCCCTTGTTCTATGTCTAATTTTAACTTGATGACACTACTAGCATGTTACTTTTCAAAAGGTGGGAAGAGGGAGAACAAAGTAAGAGCAGCCATGTGTGACCTGCTTTTCATATTTATAATATAATATAAAATAATTAATTCTATGACCATTCTCTTACCTCTATGGCCTCTGTAACAGACTGAGTCCTAATCATGATAATCAACCACATATGTGGAGACTGAGATGATGCTCATTGTGATAGTCTGCCTTCTCCTTTCAGCCTGGTGAATGCCACATAGAGGACCTATGTTTAAAAACTGGGAAGCACTTACCAAATCTGTGGGCTATTCCAGAGTCACATGCAAGGCTGTGAAAACCTTTGGGATTGGTACCATTTCCTTTCTTCCTTAGAATCATAGGACTGGAAGGGACCTCGAGAGGTCATCTAGTCCGATCCCCTGCACTCATGGCAGGACTAAGTATTACCTAGACCATCCCTGACAGGTGTTTGTCTAACCTGCTCTTAAAAATTCTAAGGATGGAGATTCCACAACCTTCCTAGGCAATTTATTCCAGTGCTTAACCACCCTGACATTTAGGAAGCTCTTCCTAATGTCCAGCCTAAACCTCCCTTGCTGCAATTTAAGCCCGTTGCTTCTTGTCCTATCCTCAGAGGTTAAGAAGAACAATTTTTCTCCCTCTTCCTTGTAACAACCTTTTATGTACTTGAAAACTGTTATCATGTCCCCTCTCAGTCTTCTCTTTTCCAGATTAAACAAACCCAGTTTTTTCAATCTTCCCTCATAGGCCATGTTTTCTAGATCTTTAATCATTTTTGTTGCTCTTCTCTGGACTTTCTCCAGTTTGTCCACATCTTTCCTGAAATGTGGCACCCAGAACTGGACACAATACTCCAGTTGAGGCCTAATCAGCGTGGAGTAGAGCAGAAAAATTACTTCTTGTGTCTTGCTTACAACACTCCTGCTAACACATCCCAGAATGCTCTTTGCTTTTTTTGCAACTGTATTACACTGTTGACTCATATTTAGCTTGTGGTCCACTATGACCCCCAGATCCCTTTCTGCAGTACTCCTTCCTAGGCTGTCATTTCCCATTTTGTATGTATGCAACTGATTGTTCCTTCTTAAGTGGAGTACTTTGCATTTGTCCTTATTGAATTTCATCCTATTTACTTCAGACCATTTCTCCAGTTTGTCCAGATCATTTTGAATTATAATCCTATCTTCCAAAGCACTTGCAACCCCTCCCAGCTTGGTATCCTCCTCAGATTGAATTGCATTGAATACAAAATAGGAGTTTAAGTTCCTCAGTTACATTTATGCAATGCCACTGGCTATAGTAGGTTTGCATGGGCGTACAAGGGGGAAGAATTTGACCTCAACCATATGTATTCCTCAAGATGTAGGGAAAGCATCCAGATAGGCACGGTGTTTAGATCCAGCATTCTCTCAATAGGTTCCAAAAATATTAGCCAGAATATTACAGAAGTTGATCACAGGTTTCATTTCAAAATTGTGAGTAATCATTTAAATCCAAGTGTACTTGATTTTTGTGGTGAAATTTAATATTATTGGAAAACCATTTACATTCATTCTCACTCTTTCTAAATTGTGAACGGGCCAGATGGTGCTGTGCTATATATGAGGAAAGCAATAATTGCAGCTCTGAAAATGAATGACTACTTTTGGTGGCATGACACCAATTTTATATGAAAATGAGCCCCAGTTTATTGACTGAAGCATGCACAGGGAAAGAGGGGAGTGTACTTATGTCTCTGCTTCTCCCTCCTGTTATTCTTTATGTATTTTAAGAAATGTCTTATGTAAATAAGAACCATTAAAGACAGGTATTTTGTTTTCTGTTGACGTGTCAAAAAATCCTCCATCTCCTCCCAAACATTTTAGAAATCTCACAGTTTTGTTTCATTACTCCTGCTCACAAGTTGTACCTTTTGGTAATTTGGTAAAAAGTGTTGTATAGGCTTCTTCTCTGCATTTTCAAGGATATAACCCCTCATCAGTGGCGACTGGTGCCCATATATAAGGGCTGAGATTGGAAATTAGATACCACCCTCTCCCCTTTATTCCCCCTCTACCCCAAAACAATTATTTCTGACCCCACACATGCAATCATTTCTGATCTCCCAAATAAAATCAACCAGCTAAAATATTTGCTCCCTCTGTAAAAAAAAAATTCTGCTCCCCCAGCTCCTCTACTGTAATTCCCACCTCTGCTCCTACTTAGCATGAGCAGGCACCCACCCTCTAGACTCTATTTCCTACCTCGCCAGGTGACAGGCTCCCGGTCCCCTGTAATATCTCCTCCCCATGTCACAGGTTGCTCCCGCAGGTCACAGCTTCCCGCTTTTTCCTCTTTTCTCTCCTTCATCAGAGGTCCCTAACTTCTGTCTCCTTGAAATTCAGGCTGGCCAGCTACTCACTCCGTGTGTCTCAGCTCTGCCCTGCTTAGGGTCTTAGTACTGTGCCTGAAGTAAGGGTGGAGCTCTTCCCTGAGGCTTCCCAGCTTCTTTGGGGCTTTCCTGTTTCACAGGAGCTTGGAGAGACAGGCTGTGAGCACGTGAAGTTCTCAGTCCTGCTCTGTGCTTTCAGTGGAAGGATGAGTTCTCATGGAAGTTAGGCTTCCACCAGCCCTGTCTGCCCCTGACTGCACTCAATGGTGCATTTGTCCTACAGTTGGGAGTGTGATTGCAGCATTTGTATGCATATCTGAGCTGGCTTTAGTCTAGCTATCTCGGGTACCAGTCGCAGCGAAGAAGTGGCAGCACGGACTTCAGCACAGGCTAGCTGCTCAAGTACGTACCCAGGGGCCATGACGGGCTTGTACAGCCTATGCTGCTGTGGCTTCACGGCTGTTGCAAGGCTAGATCAGCTACCTCTACACGTGCTGCAGTCACACACTCCCCCAACTACAATGTTGACACACTGTATGGTGTTGCACTGAAGAGCTAGAATCTGCCATTTCCTAATCCTTTCCCTGACTCACCCCTCCTGTTCTAACCTTTGTGCTGTGCAAACGGAGGGAGAAAAGAAAGGTATTTGTTTGTTTCAAGAGAGAGAAAAAGAAGAGGGGATTTAATATAGGGGACGAAGCCCTGTTCATTCCTCAGGACCAGGAACAACTGTTAGGCTATTTGATCTTCAGGATGTAACTTTCATTAGATTAACGTTAATCAAATTGGGTGAAACTGTGGAGTAACCATTTCAATTTGGGAGAGGCTATAAGCCTTGTTTTTCATGGTTTTGCAAGTTTTATGTAAAAGCTGATTTTAAAATATATTTTACATGGAGCCCAAACAAAAGTAAAATATACTTCTAACTTGAACAACTTGACATGCATCACAAGTTGTATCTTTTTCTCTTGTTGCCTTTTTCAGAAGCTAGTCTAATTTTTAAACTATTATAATCTTAATTTGCTTGATTTAGCAGTTTGAACTACGGAACTGAACTGTGTATTGTAATGTGACCAAAGGGTAGAGTTTACTGTATGTATAGATTTGGAATACTCTGTTTTAGATGACATGGGGAAAATGCTCTATATGGGACTTTTCTGTAAAGACTTCAACCTTCTGATAAAATTATTCAGGTTTATTAAGACTTTGTTTAACTTGGGTTCCAAGCGACCAATCTTATCTACAGCTGAAAGGCAACACTGAAAATTTGAGCCACAGGCCTTCTGTTTGACCAGTGTCACAATGTTACATTAGCAAACAAGGGAGAAATTTGTTTTTGAGTTTTAACTTTTCAACAGGAGTTCTGCTTTTAAGGTTATTTGCTTGGCTATATTTAGAAATATGTCATAGAGAAGATGTTTAATTGAATACTTATGAAATATATAAAACACCTTCATGCTGATTTGTGATAGTGTAGATGTGTCTAATTATTGTGGGCAGAATTCAGCAGTGAAATACACTGTATAGCCAGATTTCATCTGTTTTTGGCAAGTAACATTAAATTTCACTGGTGAGGCAGGTTGTGAATATGCAAAACTAGTGTTAGCTTATCTCCTCCTCCTGGTAATAATACAGTAATGCAAAGAGGTTAGGAGACATGAAGTAGCAGGAAAAGAATACTAATTAGTACTTGGCATGTTTCTGCTGAGGATCAAAGTGTTTTGTGAATATTAAGTGTTTAGGTGGCCACATTAGAAATGCTGATAAACAGTGGTATTACAGACGGAGAGACTGAGGCACAGAAATGTTCAGTGATCTATGTGAGGCAATAGAAGTGTACAGCAGAGCTGGGAATGAAACCCACATCTCCTGACTCCCACTCTGATGCCTTAACTACAAGATCAATAAGGTATTGCTGATTTAAGAGTGTGTGCCCACTAAAAATAATAGCTAAGCTCATGCAAAGGTGCTGTAAGGCCACCCAAACATGATCAGGGTGCAGGTAAAAGCACCCCTCCTCCACCTTCCCTCTTTCCTAAAATCTTTAAATGCACCATATCCTATAAACCATCCTCCGCAAACTCCCTCTCTCACACAGTTATATGCATGTGCGCATATGCGCGCACGTACACACAACAGGGACCCCACAAAGAAGCTTCTGTTTTCTAGGAAACAGGAACACCTTATCCCAGGAAACAACTATGATATATATACACTACCCATGGAGTAGATAAGCAGTAGGGCATAACTTGGGAAGCATTCTGTAAAGGTGGCTTCAGCAGCATCATGGAGTTCAGTTTCTGACAAAGGAAGCATCAGTGGGCATGTAGATGTAGGACAGATGCATTTGCAGATGGAGATGATGAGTTGTCATCTTGCCTTGGTTGCCAGACCAATGCCATAGCTTGTTATAGCTCTGACATTTGCTATGTCAAGGCAGTGTTTTCTCTGAGGACATTGCCTCGAGTTTTTTTCCTCTGTGTGTGTGTGTGTGTGCATGATGGCAACTCTAGCTTGCATCAGAGCTTCAAATATGAAAATTGTTGGGGTTTTTTATTCCTGCAAGTAGGAGCTGAAATATTAAAAATAATTATTGTGTGCCAGATCTCTCCCAGTAAAGGCTGCCACAGGTTTTTATTTTGTTATGAAAATAATTAGAGTTTATTAAATACCAGGTTATTGCATCTGGCAGTCTTTAGAAACTGGAGTATGATTATGCATTTTAGCATGTGTGTCTGTTTGGGCTGTACAATATATTTACATGAATTTAACTGTAAGTGGAGACACCAGTTAATTCAATAAACAGACATCTCTATAAGATGCCTTAAGAGGGAATAAAGAAAACAAAGGCAGCTGTTTGTACTTATAATAACACCTTCATTGATATCAGTATTATTTTGCGTGTCCTTTATCTACATTACTAAAATTAGATTAGGCCTCCATTACTAAAATTAGACAGGTGATTCATTGAATTAGAAGTGCTTTTTCTGATCCTTAAATGAATGAAAGGGGACCTCTTTTGAGAAATCTGTAATAGTATTAAATGTTCTATATCTCATCTCCTAAAATCTTACAGATAGAATATTAACTTTGTTATATCCACCAGATTAAAGAACATATCAAAAGATGTGGATGGGACAGGATTTTCTGAACTGGAGTTCGTTGGGGAAATAAGAGACATTATTCGGATAGCCTTTGTTTTTCATGTCACACATGGAATTCTGTATTAGACTCAGTCCTGCAGTTCTTACACAGGCAAAACTTTCACTGATTTCAGAAGTTTTGTCTGTTTAGGGCTTGACCCTGCAACATGCTGAGTACTTAGGCTATTGATTTAAGTGGGACTACTCTGATGCTCAAAGTTAAACCTGTGCTTCAGTCCTTCGCTTGGTTGGTGCCAAAGTGCTCAGCAGTTGCCAGTATTGGCCTCTTCAGGTATTTCTACACCGCTGCTTTAAGCAAGCCTCCCATCCCTGGTCAACAGACTTGTGCTAGTGAGGTTAGAGCTAACATGCTAAAAATAGTCCAAGCCACAATGTCCACACTGCTAGTTTTAATACGCTAGCTCAAGTCTATCTACCTGGGTTGGGAGGGTTGCTCCCAATTGCAGTGTAGACATTAGGAACTGCAGATCTGGGTCCATTTTCAGGAATTTTACACACCCACAGGATGCATTCATTACAACAGACAATATATGTGTGATACAGTACGTGCACACGTTAAAACTTTTTTTACATAACTGTTTCTCTCCAAATGTGATTTCATAGTTGAGTCATGCCCGGATTGGCTATCTGGAACATAGATGCAGAGCTAATCCCCAGGAAAAATTTTACAGAAGAAAGGTCTTACCCCGGCATCTGTAAGGGAGCGAAGTCTCCTGTCTTAGTTTGCTGTCTCTTCCACCATGCCAAAATAAAAACAAACAGATATTTCCTTGATTCTCTCTCCATTTGCTACGACCATTGTAATGGTCACCGTTTGGTAGGTGAGTAGAGTGCATGGTCTCTTCTCGTATTTTGCTGTAAGTGTTACTCTGTTAATTGGTCTGCTGGTCATATAGGGATAGGACTAGCACTCAGTCTTCCTCCCTAGGACCAAGTGGCGTTATATTTGGCATGAGAAAGAAATTGGGTGTTCCATGGGCTTTCATGTAACTGGTCATCAAGCTTGAGCTGTGTTGCTAACAGCTCTCAAGTTATTATTTTAGCATTGTGCAATGTATACTATGTAACGCAAGCCAGCAACTTTCACGTCTGTTGCATTGCATTTTACACACTGTAAACTGTGAAATAAAAAAAATTATTTTGAAATTATATTTACAGTTCTCATGACTGAACCTTCTTTTATTGGTGGCTGTCACAGGGTGAGCTGGCCTTTATTGGGGGTTGGGCTCAGCTTCAGGAGTAACTCGTGCTAACTGTTTGTAATGAAGACCCAGCCCTACAGTTACCATCTCCTGTCACATGAGTCTGATATTTATTGCTGCCACCTGGGGAGATGGGCTAAACTTGGTGCAGGTGGGCTAACATTGCGTGGAGTCTGTGCAATGAGTATGCAAGCTGTGAAGACCCATCCAAGGGAGAGGCTTTGAGTTGGAGAGGAGGCGGAAAGGGGCAGGTGGATCAGATAACATGCATGCCTAGCCAACCCATCCTGTGGAGGGGTCAGAGGAATAGTGGCCACGGGGTTTGCTACATCCTGAGGCTGTAGTAGCTCTGCTAGTACTATGTAACCTGATGTGAGGAGAACTTCATTCCCTGCTGCTGGCCCTAACAGTCAGACTAGTTAGGCTATGTGCTGAAAAGAGGATTTGCTCCTTAAGAATTATTGTTTTCCTTATTAGCACTTAAATATAGCATTTTAAATAATTAAGTCCCATAACCATATCATCATACCCATTTTATAGATGTGCTTACTGAGGCAAATACCATGTGGCCAAGGAACAAAAGTGAATCTATGATAGAACCAAGAAAATAATCAAGGGGTGCAGATACACTTTTCCCTTACTAATGTAGTACAGATCACTAGAGACATCAATTCTTCCTCAGAAGGCCCAGAAAAGACAGGTTTTGAATTAAAAATGTTGTTTTCAAATATGATTTTCAGTTTATATGTATGTTAGGAAGCATTGCTTTCTTCTTGGATTTGTGGGTAATATGAGTGCAGCTTTCTGTTTTAAAAGAAAAAGCACTACACTTTCTAAAATGTATGTTTCACAATATGTATTGTTGAAAAATTAATTCCATTTAACTTCATTGAAAGAAATTTGAGCATCTGATGGTGTAATAAGTGTCTGTAGTGTAGTTCTCTTCTAAATACAGTTAAATGCAATCTTTTTTCTCTTTTTATATCTGGAAAAGTCTATGACAGTTGAACCAGGTATTTCTAAGTAATCCTTTTTCACATATTAACTTAGCTGTTACAATAGACTGGACTACAATAGAAAATTTTCTAAGTTTCTATTTTATTATTATGAATTATAACTAAGATATGATGACAAAAATTACTAAATATTTCTAATGTAATAAACACTAATATTACAGGATTGTATGTATGTTAAAAGTGGGGAAGATTTATACCTTACTTTCAACATACTGCTGTTAAAGTTGCGATATATGTTTCTGTTCGTCAGTGACAATGTTCAAAATGAATAATGTCCACTGGTGAACTAGACTATACCCTTCTGATTTATAGAAGGGTAGGGTAACTCTTCCCTGGAAAAGTATTTTGAGAATATGTGTTACGTGGTACAACTGCTGCATCCCAGAAGCATGAAGTTGCTCTTTGGAAATACAGTAAATATTTGAGACTGTAATAAAAGCCATTTCAGGCAGATATGGATGAACTGTATCTAGAGCAGGGAAGAATTCCAATAGATGCAACTTGTCCTTCTCCTTCAGTTTGAATACTGGTCAATGTAGTACATAATTATGTAAATTTTAGGGGAAAGGAGAGGTATGTTTGCCATACTTTATTATATTACATGGAAATCTGATTGCCTGGTTTGTGTACGCATGCTGAACACAGGGAACCTGTATGACAGCTTTTCATTTTGAAACATGCAGACTGTTGATCATGCTACAATACTTAGTCATGTTCATCCCTGGTATAATTGCTTTAGCTTCAGTAAGTTGCAGCAGGGATGACTTTGGTCCAGTGCACCAAATTCAGCTCTTGAATATACTCTCACAACACCACTAACTCGATCTTTGCATAAACACTAGAAAAACTTCCTGCATAAACATAAGGATCAATAAAGATTCCACTGATATCTTTGGATATCAAGATAAGCATTGGAAAATATAAGCATTGGAAAATATTTCTGCAAATTGACTTTTTACTCTTAAAATATAGCTTTTAAAAATAGATATTTTTATTTACATTTTCTGATGCTTGGTGAAATGATAAGATGGATGCTGGATTGCTTTCCTTTAGTATCATCTAGCACAGGAACAGATTGTAATTAACCCTTATGTTGGATGTCTGCTGGGGTGGTGTCCAGGTGGATGTTAGATGTCTAGGCAGGGATGGTGTCCCAAGCCTCTGTCTGCCAGAAGCTGGGAATGTGCGACGGGATGGATCACTTGGTGATTGCCTGTTTTGTTCACCCCCTCTGGGGGCACCTGGCATTGGCCGCTGTCGGAAGACAGGATACTGAGCTAGGTGGACCTTTGGTCTGACCCACTATGGCCATTCTTATGTTGTTGTTATAAAGTGGTGGTTCTTGGTGTAAAAGGCAGGTAAAGACTCTCAGATCTAGTTTATTTTAGTAAACTTCTGTAAGTTCTGGTTCTTTGGTTCTAACTAAATTACAAAGTGTCCATGCAACCCAAGCATTGGGAGTTTGTCCATGGAGCATGGGTCTCAGGAAGAAAAACACTTAATGCTTTGCCAATTCAGTAACTGGACAGCTGTTGAAGTTAGACAGTGTAGTGATGTACTTGTTGCTACATTTGTTTATCTTCCATCGCTACTTCTGCTATTGTTTAGATTTGTGTTTTTAGTTAGTCATAAAATAGTTATTTTTCCAAGCAGGATTCTTCCTTAGGGTAGAGTCTGTGATCATCCCACCATAAACATTTTGCCTATTACAGGAACATGAACAGACACACACATAAGGCAGTGTTTGACATATAGAAATCCATTTCAGCACAAAAAACTATTAAAGTCACTGAATCCCACAGGCCAAAAAACATTAAAGAATGATAAAATGTTGCATAACACTTTTAAAACCAAACCCAGGGTTTCATTTATAACTAGCATATTTGAGGCAAGGTGTTTTTCATGCTAGAACCTGTGGATAGGATTAACTGAAGAGGTAATAGCACTTGAGCAATGTACATGCTAATTTCAAAATGCTTGAAGCTTATTCCTTTTTCTTCCTTGCTAAGTCTTCTCAGCTGATTAGTGATAAATCACTTTTGAGCTGGTGCACAGGGGAGAGTGGTACAAAAGTAAATGAAAGAACTGCAGGCTGATTTACTGGCTTAGTCTGCCAACACATCTGATGCACTGCCATTAGCCACCTTGAGTCTGGAGTAAAGAGTGGCACTTGTCAATGACTTTCCAAAAGGATATGAGTTTCATTTTTCATGATGATGATCGTGGTGACAGCACAAGCAATGGAAACCAGAAGGGAAATCGAGCATTCTTTTTTGTGCCTCTTTCAAAGAGGGAAATATGATTTACAGATACTAGATGCAGTGATATTTAGTAGTTAATGAATAACTGTACATCACATTGCCTCTAATCAAAGATTGGAACTATATTTTGAAAGCAGAGATCTGGGGAGCAATCACCCAGACTGCCTTCACCCAAACTCCGTGTTACATACCTTTCTGTCTGTGAGGAGCTCTTGTGCTGTACTAAAGAATTCTTTTCCTATTTTACTGGAAAGGTCAAATCTGAATTATCTTCCTGGGCCTGAGGAAACAGATCAAAACAGAAAGCAGGAACCATTCCGTTTCCCTTGTTGGTGTTTGGCACAAACTGAGGCCCTGGAAACATGGAGGCCACTATATATGAAACTGACCCTTGGCTAGTGAAGAGGACTGGTGTCCAAGATCATCAGTGCTTTTTTCAGAGAGGGCAGCCACAATGTACTGTCCAACAGCCAGCTACTCTCAATTAGAGCTGGCCAAGATTTTTTCAGCCAAAACTTTTTTTGTTGTTGTTGCAAATAACAAGGTATTCTGATCCTCATTTAAGCAAGTGACAAATCCTGCCAGAGCTCATGCAGTGTAGTGTTGATGGTATCAAGTAGCGATGATATCCTTTATAATGTTCGACATTGTTAGAACACCCATTTCCAGGCAAATTGTTAATTTAATCTGCTTGTGAAAGAAGGTTCCATGGCTGCAGGCGATCTTGGGAAGTGGAGACTTGCCCACACTCATTCTCATGTTGGAAATAAGACATTTTTTTATGCTGTTTGCCGATTGTATTTTTCCCTGTCCAAGGATGAAGTTGATTGTGAAAGTAGAATTTTCATTATGTTAGTATACCATTAAGGAAGAATCCCTGCAGTTGTATGTTTTCTAATACTTTTACCAGACACTGTTGCTTTGCTGAACTAAGATATAAATATAATTTTGTTTGTGTCAGAGTTAGACTCTTCCTAACGCTAAGATTGTTTTCAGCTAAAGATATATGAAGTCAATTTTTAATTACATAGACAAAATTGGATCAGAGCAAATACAACATTTTCCCTTAGTTTATATTTAATATAGTACTTCTTGGAATATAGTGGCCAAATTTATTTCTAAGTTTCTTCAGCAAAGAATGTATGAAAATTTGTACCTTTCAGAGCAAAAAGTTAGTATATACTTTTATTAATGGAAGAATATTTATGTAAAAGCATGAAATAGGCAAATCATCAAAGAGTAATTAATGCCAAACTAAGAAAAATCTCCAAGGGGATAGAATGTGAAGAATTCCCAATAAAGAGAGTGGAAATCAAGTGAAGCCCAGTCTATGTGATTTCAGTTTTTAGTTATTTATACAAGTTATAGGAACTAGGCTATGCTAATAAGGAAGTCAGCCTTTGAAGTACAAAGCATATGCAAATGTAGAAACCAAAATATGGAGTTTGGAATATAATTAAATGAACAGAAGAAATATTGAGTGCAGAAATATTTGTGTGAATCCAGATGGCCCACTTTAGCTGTACAGTAAATCCTATTTAGAAGAATTATGGATTAAAAAAATAAAGTTTAGAGGTATGATTTCTCTATGTCCCAAATCACTTTTATTCCTTTGGATTATAATTTCAGTTGTTAAAACAATATAGCAAGTTATTTCAGGTCATGGATGGATCTAAAGGGTGGCATTGTTGCCAAATGCTGAGCTCCCTACTGCTTATATAAATTAAAGGGGTGCAACATTTGGCTTGCAACCCTTAGATCTGAGCAAGCACAGCTGGCTGGGGAGCTATTCCAAATTCATTAGCTCTGCTCCTTCCCAGCTCCTCTTCTCTTCCCATCATGAGACTGCTGCTCCTCAACATCAGTGCAGAGCCCCTTAGAGAATGAGTGAAAGAGGAGGAAGAGTGGAGGGAATAAAGAAACCAGGAGAATGGAAGAGAGAAATAGTTAGAAATATTTGGGAAAGGGGAAGAGACAGGAGGAGGAGAGAGGGGAATTGAGACACTTACAGAAAGGGAGATATAGAGAAGTGGAGGGAAGAAAAGATCTGAAGATGAAAATGACTCAATGAGAGAGAGGAGAGACTAAAGGAAAAAGTCAATGAAAAAGAAAGAAATGAGATGTAATTTTAAGGCTAAAAACCTTTTATACTTGTCCCCAGAGTTCACAGTGGACCTTACTAGTTTATTTGCTTACTGAACCTTGCCTTTAAATCTGTCTGTGCGTCAGCTCAGGGTTTTTTTAAAAAGATTATTTTTCCGCAGACTTAGGCCCACTCCCATACTACTTGCTCTTGTGAATAGTCCCACTGACATAAATGAATAAAGGTAGTGAGTAAATGTGAGGAAAGGTTGCAGGATTGAGCACTTAGTTTCTGATCCTGCAAACTGTTTTGCATGTGCGTAAGTGCTGCTCCCACAAGCAGTCCTATTGATGAGACTGTTCACAGGAGTGAGTGCTGTAGGATTGGGCCCTAACACTAGTAAGCATGAAAAGTCTACAAAAAATCAACTGAAGACGCTCCATAGGACTACTCCTATGAGTTAAGTTATTCACATGCACAAATGTTTGCAGCATTAGGCCCTAAGGAATGGTTCCAACTTGTCACCAGATTCTTCCATTGGATGCAAACACATGGCTTCAGTCTTCTTTAGTGGATGACACATGCAAGCACCTGATGGGAGAATTTGGTGGTAGGCTTTTAAGGTAACACCTATGTGAGGTGATTAGGCTAGTGAAGCAATAGATTTTATCTTTGGGGAGTAGTGTAGCTTCGGGGAGGAGTGGTCTTTGCAACTGGATGGCTGTGCATTGGTTTACACTGTAAAATCTTTTTTGTAAGATGGTAGAGACAAGAAAAAAATACTAAATGAAACCTTATCCTTCGGAAAAAGGATATATGAATAAAATACCTGGGCAATTTTTTAACCCTTACACTGTAAGTATGTTCCTTTTTATTTCATTTGCTCAGTAAAATCAAATCTTTAAAAACAAAATTGAAACAGATTGAGCAATAAATGTCTCACTTGCAGGTGTCTTACTAGAAATTTAGAGATATAAACCTCAAAGGGAAAAGAATCTTCAAAATGATGTCATGTTTAATGAGCTGATTACAAATATTTGACCTCCAGAAGAGTAGAAAGCTCCACATTCATAATCCTGGAAAAACTTCATAAGGGGTAACAAGAATGTAGATTTAAGAATAAAAAGCTGAATCTCAGGTACTAGCTGAACTAAATATTTAATAACACTGAGGGCAATTTTGTGCAATGTTACTATCAAAATGACTAAATTGTTCTGATTTTCATTACTGAATGTCTGCTCTGAATTCTAAGTGGTTAAACACTTTTTGAAACACGTGCTGCATTTGTTCTTTACTTCCCAGTTTAACGCTTTTGTGCTAAGGAAATTGTATAAAAGTTCACTCCCACATACTTGCAGTCCCCTTGCAGTACATTCAGTTTGTGCATCCTGTTTTGTTAAACAGATAATGATTAAACGCATTTTCAGTGGAGTACAGGACTTTCACAGAGACTCTTACTGCTGTGCAGTGGTCTCTGAAGATCCAGTATTTTAACTCTGTTGAAAGAGATTTTAAAATGTTTCCATACTTCCTGTTGTTGACAAGTATTTGGGTTTAGTTGTTTCTTTTACTTCTAATGATTATTTTGTATCATCATATGGCCCAAAGGCCCCAGTTAGGATCCAGAATCTCTTGTGATAGGCACTGTACAAACACACAGGGAAGCACATTTCCTGCCTCAGTGAACCTGCCTTGTGCTTAGTCTCTGTCCTCAGAGATACATATGTGCACAGACAGCTTTCAGAGGCCAAAAGTGAACGCCTTGGATCCATAAACATGAACAGGCTGTGTTTAAAGGTTATGCTCCTTAGGAAATGAACTTGTCTCTGTCTGTAGTCTCATCTTCACAGACAGAGAGAGTGTGGAGTGCACAGTATGTTTTTAACTGCACACATTTCTATTGAGAAAAGTTGACTGGACTATTCTCCCTCTCACAATCTGTGTATCAGTACTCTTCCAAATTCTGTCAGATGCTACAGTGCTATTTAGAATCTATTATGAAGTCAATAGGAGTTTTGGGTGCACAAGGAATATGGGATTGGGCCCTTTTGTGTTTGTTGCAAATATGAAGCATGTAAAAGTAAAGTTTAACAGGGCTTTAACTAGCAGAGTACACTTGTGGACTGAAAAGCCAGAGCCATTTCTTGATTTTTACAGCCATAATATCTAAAATGGGGTTGGAGAAGAGTTGCAGTAGTTTTGCTGGTTTGAGCTTCCTACACAGTCCAAAGGCCTGGGTTTATTCCTTGGTCTTACCTTTATTGTCTGAAAGTCTCCAAACTTTAGTAAAAATAGTTTGGTTTAATTTTATAAAGCATCATGATGCTATATACATGAATAAATAACACACATATAATTACTTCTGGGGATATTTGTCTCTCAGCGTGCACTTTAAAAAAAAAATTTAAAAATATTCTGGGGAAAAATGAACTAGTGTTGACACACACTAATAAATTAGATTTTTGTGGAGAATACTTTTGTCACACAGTCTCAGTTCTTAAGATGCTCCCTGAAGCTAATAGGAAGCCAGTGTAGATCCTGGAGAACAAGTATAATATGTTCTTTGTGGTTGTTACTGCCTATACTTGTATCACTTGGGGTTCCAGAGCAGATGTGGGAATGTTTGCTTAGTGGATAACTCCCTTCACCAGTGGGACGTATGCTTCTCTACAATACCTTCAGGATTTGTACACCAATCCACCTGCGCTAGCACTGTTGTGTTCAAATGGTGCTTCGGTCAGCTAACTTTCAGCAAACATCCAATCTCAAATGGGCACCGGGAGCGCACAGGCACAGCACCATTTAAGTCTGGTGCAAATAAAACATTTGGTGAAACATTCTAACTCCTGCTCTATCGAGCACCAGGTGAATGGAGAGCTGGCTTAAAGAGCCAGCTAGGGATTCACCTTGGATGGGTGAATCCAAGGTGACTCCCCGGGTGGTGTAAAACTGGCACGGCCGGCTCTGTGCCACCTTTTCCTGCTACTTCCCCCATGTAGTGGACAGAAGGATGCATAAGGGGACCACGCTGCTTTCAGGGGTCCTGGCCTAGTGGAATAACCCTTGCAAGGGGGGGCTCCCACTACTGCAGGATAGAACAAACCTGAGACTGCTCTAGTTTCGTCAATAAAAAGATTCACACTTTATTTTTCTTTGTGGGGGCAGTTAGTGCAGGCTTTAAATAGTAATTTAGAATTATTAAAGAGTTGAATGTTTATTATATTTATTATATCGTACCTCCTTCTCATTCTGCTAGAAAGATACTTCACAATATGCCACTATGCCTAAACCTATAGAGAATCAGGAGGTAAGAGATTGTTAAAAGAAAAGGAGTACTTGTGGCACCTTAGAGACTAACCAATTTATTTGAGCATGAGCTTTCGTGAGCTACAGCTCACCGATGTAGTGAGCTGTAGCTCACGAAAGTTCATGCTCAAATAAATTGGTTAGTCTCTAAGGTGCCACAAGTACTCTTTTTCTTTTTGCAAATACAGACTAACATGGCTGTTACTCTGAAAAGAGATTGTTAGTCACCCAATCCTGTAGAGGATAAAGCTCAGCCCACCACCTGCAGTTCGCATATTTCCAAAGTCAATAACCCAAACTCAAAGAAGAGATTGTCAGAGTCTCACTTGATGTAGAGGTGAATGACTGACCGACTTTCTTACCTCGTACGTGTAGTCGTATTAGCACAATTGTAGGGCATCTTTCTGATAGGATGGGCAAAACCATGACAAATCAAATTCCTGGTGAATTGTTTTCTCTTACTGGATGATAGAGTGAAAAGTTCACTTCTCCTCCTGAGCTGAAAGCTTAAAAATACAGGTAAGTTGAACTATGATAATTTAGACAAAGCTGGGTCAAGCAAACTCTGGTTTTAGTCCCCTCATATAGTGTGGCTGAGGTAGTTGGCTTGGAGTTATTATATTAATCCCTACTTGTTATGCAGTGAAAGGAATGCTGCTTATAATAGACTGACTTCAAATTTCCTACATGTTTTCTATACAATCAGCATTTACCTTTAAGTCTATAATTTGTTCTTTAAAGTCTGTATTAAGGAAGCATGACATGACTGCACTGACTCTATGAGATTAGAAGTGCAGAGTGAGTATAAATGTATTGTGAAAGAAACCACCCAGTACACTTTGCAGACTAGTAATTAATTATTTTTTTCTGTTATGCGGCCTATGCTTTAATTTACTTTGCACATGAAGAGGTGTGTTTTTTTTTTAAGGAAGCTTGAATCTGAAGGTAATGAAGCAGTTTGCACTACAACATGATTGTTTTGAGAGATGCTCTGAAGGTTGGTACTCCCAAATTTTACCTAGTTGTCATTTATTTTTATGGTCTTGATCCAGTTTAGGCCTGCCTCTAATTCTGCTGGCTTCAAAACTTCCTGTGCCCAACCATTGCCATGTTCTGCCCTTTCTCCTCAGGCTGCATGGCTGATTGAGACTGCTCTTTATTTATAGGTTGGAGTATCATAATGCTGATTTCTGTATTATACAGCCATTCAAGACTTCCTTTTTTCTACTGTTATGTGGCAATCAGGTTTATGAGAATGAGGTTAGGTACCCAGCTCGAATGGTCAGTGATGGTGGAGGGAAAGTACCCACTGTGATCTGAGGCCTACGTCTGTGAAGAGGGGTAGCATCACCCACAGTATGAGAAGGAGCGACCCAAACCAACAACTTGGATAGTGGGAGAGCATTCCTATTACTTTAAGGTATCTAAAATGTAGATAGTTTAAAACAAATATCAAATCCAAATATTATTCTCACTCAAGCAGAGTGAGATTAACTAGCAGTCCAATCTTAAATACTGGTGCTCAGCATCAGAGATCCGAATTTTAGTGACTCTTACGGGGGGTCTGTTGCATGTGTACAAGAGTAAACCAAATGAGGAAACAAAACTTCAGGGATTGGAATGTGAGAGGAAGAATTCCAGTCTGGGGAAGAAGGGTGATGTGTGAATGGCAACCCTGGCCCAGCTCAGATAAGTGTGGGTTGGTTGGTGAAAAGTGCAGATATTGCATCCATAAACAGATGACATTATGCCTCTGGATAGGGAGGCTCAAATATATTGCGAGTGAAGTTACTGGTGCATGCAATGAGGAAATAAAAACTTAATGGAACAGTTTGCAAAAGTGAGTGATTTGGGGTGCCTCAATTTTTGGGTGACCAACATGAGACATCATAAAAGGGTCTGATTTTCAGAGTGAGAGTCCTCAGGTGTTTTTGAAAATCAGGCCCCTTTAAGGCAGAGGTCCCCAAAAACCCGTAGAGCCTCATGGACAATTCTGAACCACCTCCAGTACTGCAGAAAGAAAGATGCAGACCAATGTCTCAGATAGGGGAGAGATCAGGATCTGGAAGAGTGCTCATTTTGAAAAGGATGGTTTTCAGCACATAGGGCTCTTGTGGGATCATGAGGTTCTCCTACAAGCTGATGGGCATTCTCAACTTCCTTTGATTTCAGTGGAAACTGAGGGTACTTAGCTTCTCCCAGCACTGAACTTTCTATGTATAAGTACAAAGACGTTTCTATTTTCTATTACAGTACTCAGATCTTCCACAGGGGTCCTAATGATAAAATACACAGTATGTTGAGCCTTTTTCCCCTTTCAGACATCTGCCGTCTTTGCCTTGTTTGACCCTTTTAAAAAAGCAATTATTTTAAAAGCCAAGAAGAGGCAACCCAGCTAAGCAAAAAATCCCTTCTGACATCTGCACTGCTGCTAACCAAGAGAACTTAGCCTTCCTCATGTTGGGATCATTGCTTTCATTGATTTGCACTCAAAACTCCCATCACCTTCAATGGAAGCTTTTGCATATAGGGATTGCAAGTTCAGGTCCAAGAGTTAGCGTTAGCCTACAATAAAAACATATGCTTACTTGTTATCCATTTGTTCCTGAAATCCTTTTTCTTTGGAAGAAAACAAAATAGAAACAAATGGTAACATTATCAAAAGCACTGAGTTGGCCTAATTTAGTGCCTATTAAAAAATAAGGCCAATGTTGAGTGCTTTTGAAAATCTCACCCAAAAACACTACAATACTCAGAAAGCAAAAGAGTTTTTTGGGAAAAAATGTCACTAAACTCATAGCCTAATATTGAAAAAGAATTTAGTCCTTTAAAATGCCATTGTTCAATCAATGTTGTTGCTTTTTATAAAAAGCAACAATCATTTTGTGAATTTCACTTGTGTATTTTGCCCTTCCTCTGTTGGCTCTGCAACGTTTAACTAAAAGCTTTTCTAGCGCTGTGCTGATACTAAACAATTATGTCAGTGAATGAACAAAAGTGTTGTGTCAAGATAAGATGCTTACAGTACAAACAGAAGACACTGTTAAATAGAAATAGGTTTAGGTCCAGTTTTTAGACATGCTCACAAATATGTGAGCTGAACTTGGTACTTGAGAATGTTAAATAGGACTTTTTGACCTAAGTGATGCTATTAGATCTGGACATTCTAGTCATAGAGTTTCGTCATGATGACCTAGTCTGACCACGTGTATCACAGACCATTAAATTTCACCCAGTTACCTCTGCATTTAGCCCAATAAAGTGGTTGACTAAAGTATAACTTGTGTTTTGCTAAAGCTTATCTTCCAGAAAGGCATCCAATCTTGATTTGAAGACTGCAAGAGATGGAGAATTCACCACCTTTTTTGGTAGTTTTGTTCCAATGGATCATCACCTGCACTGTTAAACTGTGCCAGATCTCTCATTTGAATTTGGCTGGCTTCAGCTTCCAGGCATGGGCATAAAACAGGAGCCATTCTCTACGAGATTAAAGACCCCTTTTAGTGTCTGTATTTTTCTCTCCATGAAGGTACTTAGACCCTGTAATTAAGTCACCTCTCAATCTTCTTTTTTGATAAGTTTTAAAAAAATGGCACTCTTTGAGCCTCTCTCAGTAAGGCATTCTCTCCAGCGTTCAAATAATTTTTGTGGCTCTTTTACTGCACCCTCTTTACTTTTTCTTAGGGCTGTCAATCACAGTTAACTCATGCGATTAACTTAAAAAATTAATTGCGATTAATCACAGTTTTAATTGCACTGTGAAAACAGTAGAATACCAATTTAAATTTATTAAATATTTTGGATGTTTTTCTACATATTGTATTCTGTGTTGTAACTGAAATCAAAGTATATATTATTTTTATTACAAATATTTGCACTGTAAAATGATGAATAGTATTTTTCAATTTACCTCATACAAATACTGTAGTGCAATCTCTTTGTCGTGAAAGTGCAGCTTACAAATGTTGATTTTTTTTGTTACATAACTGCACTCAAAAACAAAACAATGTAAAGCTTCAGAGCCTACAAATCCACTCAGTCCTACTTCTTGTTCAGCTAATTGCTAAGACAAACAAGTTTGTTTACATTTACAGGAGATAATGCTTCTTATTTACGTCACCAGAAAGTGAGAAGAGGCATTTGCATGGCACTTTTGTAGACAGCATTGCAAGGTATTTACATGCCAGATATGCTAAACATTCATACTCCCCTTCATGCTTCGTCCACCATTCCAGAGGACATGCTTCCATACTGCTGATGGTCATTTTTTTAAAAAATGCATTAATTAAATTTGTGACTGAACTCCTTGGGGGAGAATTGTATGTCCCTTGCTCTGTTTTACCCTCATTCTGGCACATATTTCATGTTATAGCAGTCTCGGATGATGACTCAGCACTTGTTCTTTTTAAGAACACTTTCACTGCAGATTTCACAAACCGCAAAGAAGGTACCAATGTGAGATTTCTAAAGATAGCTACAGAACTTGACCCAAGAATCTGAAGTGCCTTCCAAAATCTGAGAGGGATGAGGTGTGGAGCATGCTTTCAGAAGTCTTAAAAGAGCAACACTCCGATGCGGAAACTACAGAACCTGAACCACCAAAAAAGAAAATCAACCTTCTGCTGATGGCATCTGACTCAGATAATGAAATTGAATATGTGTCGGTCTGCACTGCTTTGGATTGTTATCAAGCAGAACCCATCATCAGCATGGACACACTTCCCCTGGAATGGTGGTTGAAGCATGAATTGACATATGAATCTTTTCTTTAGTGCATTTGGCATGTAAATATCTTGCGACGCTGGCTACAACAATACTATGAGAATGCCTGTTCTCACTTTCAGGTTACATTATAAACAAGAAGGGGGCAGCATTATCTCCTGCAAATGTAAACAAGCTTGTTTGTCTGAGTGATCAGCTGAGCAAGGGGGGAGGGATATCTCAGTGGTTTGAGCATTGGCCTGCTAAACCCAAGGTTGTGAGTTCAATCCCTAAGGGGTCCATTTAGGGATCTGGGACAAAAATTGGGGATTGGCCCTGCTTTGGGGGTTGGACTAGATGACCTCCTGAGGTCCTTTCCAACTCTGATATTCTATGAACAAGAAGTAGGATTGTGTGGACTTGCAGTCTTTAAAATGTTATGTTTTTATTTTTTAATGAAGGTGGTCTTTTTTACATAGTTCTGCATTTGTAAATTCAACTTTCATGATAGAGATTGCACTACAGTACTTGTCTTAGGTGAATTGAAAAATACTATTTCTTTTGGTTTTTTTTATAGTGCAAATATTTGTAAGCAAAAATAAATATAAAGTGAGCACTTTACACTTTGTATCCTGTGTTGTAACTGAAATCAATATATTTGAAAATGTACAAAACATCCAAAAATATGTAAACAAATGGTATTCTACTATTGCTTAATTGTGCAATTAATTTTTTTAATCACGCGATTAATCGTGATTAATATTGTTAACTGCTTGGCAGCCCTACTTTTTCAACATCCTTTTTAAAATGCGGACACCAGGATTTGAGGCCGTATTCTAGTATTGGTCTCACCAATGCCATATATGGAGGTAAAATCACCTTCTGCTCATATTTATGACTCTCTTGTTTATTGATCCAACGGTCACATTAGCTCTTTTTACCACAGTATCAAACTGAGAGCTCATGTTGATTTCCTTGTCCAGTATGACCCCTAAAATCCTTTTCAGAGTTATTGCTTTCAAGGGTCCAGTCTCCCAATTTTTAAGTACATCTTATATTCCTTGTTCCTAAATGTATAACTTTGAATTGGCTATATTAAAATGCAGTTTGCTTGAATGGGCCCAAGTGATCCACATTGCTTTGTATGACTGCCCTGTCCTACGACTGCCCTGTCCATTATTTACCATTTCACAAATCTTCATGTAATCTGCAGAGTTTATCAGAAGTAATTTTATATTTGCATCCAAATCATTGTTGAAAATGTTGACTAGTATCAGGCATAGTACTGATTCCTGCAGAACCCAACTAGAAATACTGTCACTGAATGGTGATTCCCCATTGATAACTACTTTGAGATCTGTCAGACAGTTCTTAGTCCTATTAAGGTCTCCATATTTGAATATTTTTTCCCTTTCAGTTTCATCTACATACAAACCACAGTGGAAAAAATAATTCACAGAAGAAAAAAAAATGTCAGTGCTTCTATTACAGACAGCGGAAGGGCTGGCTCTCCATTCCACTGTGACTCTTTTATTCTGCTCTGGCTATGTAAACACTCCTATCACCATTCCTACCCAAGAGGACTCTCTGGTTGGCATACTGCCAGTAGAATAGCTCTATACTGAGTGCCTTCACAGGTCATAGCAAAGACATATGCTAGGGTATGACTAGGGACAGAGAGGTGCAGCTGGACTACAATTATTCTTTGCTGTGGAATGGCCTTAATTGGCCATTTCAGCAAAGTGTTAAGTTAAAACAGCCCTGAAGCTGCTATAACGTTCGTTGCAGCTGACCTGGCCCCCAGCAGGCCTAAGAATGGAGTGATGCACAAGGCTTACAGGCAACTTTGCACTTCCATGCCCTATGCCAAGCACAGCTCAGCTGGAGTGGAGAACTGGATCCAGAGAAGTAAATAAACTGCTGCTACTTTTCTGTACTTCATGCTTAATTTTCATCTGATGTGGTAACTACAGAGTTTGTGTTGGAAGATGGTCTAGTTTTACTGTGGCTTCTGTAATCTCTGTATCATGCACAATCTTACAAAGCAGCTTCTTGTGATCATGGTTCACGTGTGACTCACAACAGATATTCATCCTCATACCTACTCCAGCATCAATACATTGAAAGAAGTTCCCCATGCTTTCTTCCAACAGCAGGGGGAAAAGCTCTCACTAAAGCTTTGCTAAATAGGGCTAACAGCCCATTGCATGTAATGATACATTGTTGATGATTTAGGCCCAAGAATGTGTAGTGCTGAGTCCTCAATTCCCATGGAAGTCAATAAGAGTTGAGGACCCTTCTGCATCTTTCAGGGTTAGACATTTGAACTGCAGACTGAAGCAGCATAGTCTAGTCTAGTGGATAAGGCATTAGATAGAGAGCCAGGTGACCTGGGTTCTAGTCCCAGCTTTGTTGCTGACTTGCCATGTGACCATGGGCAACTCCTTCACTTCTTTGTGCCTCTGTTTCCCTTTCCATACTTTGCCTGTCTTATTTAGAGTGTAAACTCCTTTTTTTTTTTAAAGTGTTACATTAGCTACCATCCAGTCATATGGTACAGAGGCTGGTTATGTGCGATAGTAGTTCTACAATTTCATATTTGAGTTCCTTCAGAACTCTTGGGTGACTATCATCTGGTTTTGGTGACTTATTACTGTTTAGTTTATACGTTTGTTCTAAAACCTCTTCTGTTGACACAGCAATTTGTCTACCAAAAAGACTAGCTCTGTGGGGATCTCCACTACAACTTCTGCAGTCAAGACCAATGCAAAGAATTCATTTAGCTTCCCTGCAATGGCAATATCTTCCTGGAGTGCTCCTTTAACAATTTTGTGGTCCAGTGGCCCTGCTGTCTGTTTGGCAGGCTTCCTGCTTCTAATATACTTAAAAAAATTACTGTTAGTTTTTGCATCTTTCCTAAGTTACATCTTAAATTCTTTCTTGGCCTGCCTTATACTTTTACATTTTACTTGCCAGAGTTTGTGATCCTTCCTATTTTCCTCATTAGGATTTACATTCAAAATTTAAACAATGCTTTTTTGCCTCTAATGGCCTTCACTATGCTGTTCTTTAGCCCTGGAGGCATTCTTTTGGTCCTCCTCCTGTCTTCTTTTTTTTAATTTGGGGTATACATTTAGTCTGATCCTCTATTGTGGTGTATTGAAGTAGTCTCCATGCTGCTTGCATACATTTTATTCTTGTGACTGCTCGTTTTAATTTCCTTCTACCTAGCATCTTCATTCTTGTGTAGTTTCCTTTTTTAAAGTTAAATGTTACTGTGATGGTTTTTTTGGAAATTTCCTCCCTATGTTTAATTACATCGTGGTCATTAACTAGAGCTGGACCGCTTAGTAATATCTCTTGGACGAGATTTTGTGCTCACTTGGGACTAAATCAAGAATTACCTCTCCCCTTGTGGGTTCCGGGACTAGTAAGCAGTCATTTATGGTGTCTAGAAATTTTCTCTCTGCATCAAGCCTTGAGATGACATCTACCCAGTTAGTATTAGGATAGTTCACATTCCCCATTAGTATTGTGTTTTTGTCTTTTTAGTTTCTCTGATCTCCCTGAGCATTTCAGCATCAATATCCCAGTCAGGTGGTCAGTAGTATATTCCTTCTGCTATAACTGGACCATGTATTGAGCTCTGTCCTTCTGTCTGTTCTCCTTCCCCAATGTAGTGGAACAAGCCAAAGGCTGATAGATACTCCTTCTACAAAAGATCCTCTCGGGAGCCACAAAAGGGAAGCTCTGCTAGGGATTCAGTAAGAGAAAAGGGGCTCAGTTTAGAAAGCTCATTGTGGTATCTGCAAGCCCACACAAGAACCAAGACTCCTCTAGACTCTGTGAGAGTGCGTCAGTCTTCCTCATCTCTTGAGAAACAAGTCAGACAATCTTCACCAACCAATGACTCTTCAGGGGTAAAATCAAATAGCCCCTGAAGAAGAAGAAAAAGAAAAACTCATAACACAAAAAAGAAATGCTTTCCGCTGCCCCCTCTATCAGATATTGCTTTATTATGCTGGCTTCTGGTTGCCAGCCCTTCCCCAAACAGCAGTTAACTTGGTGGTTTCCCCTATAAGGAGGAGAGTAGCCTTCCATCCAGAATAAGCATTTTTCTGTCTGGTGCAGCTTGTTTCTAATCCTTCCTCCTCCTCGCTCAAAAGAGGGGTTTTTTTAAAGGTCTCCGGCAGCCCCTAATAGGACTTAGGTGTCTCTAGTTAAACTGAGGTAACCGCTTTTCAGTTCATAGGGGAAAAGGCCTTCACCATTCTAGGGCTGTGATATACACCTGTTTTCCACCGCTCTTACAGCTGTTAGGTCTGATTTTGTCACAAGAGACAGTACTAAAGGAAATATCCTGGGCATAAATATCAATGGGCATTATCTAAATGTAACTGTACATCATAGATTCAGGTTTCAGAGTAGCAGCCGTGTTAGTCTGTGTTTGCAAATAGAAAAGGAGTACTTGTGGCACCTTAGAGACTAACAAATTTATTTGAGCATAAGCTTTCGTGAGCTACAGCTCACTTCATCGGATGCATTCGTTATACATTCAGTTACTCTTGGTAGCATCTGGGGTAAATAAACTTGTTTTAAAGGATCTAAATAGGAAGTAAATACAAAAGTGAGAATTCCAGTCTACTGGGTAGATTTAATGTTGTCTAGAAATTACATTGACATGACAGACTAGCAGCTCCAACTTTCCTGCAATTTCATGTTGGGATGTGTTTTTTTTTCATTTGTTTTTGTTTGTTTTGTTTTAAATAAACTAGTATTCATTGCTTAGAGAAAATGTACCCAGTACTGACCAAGATACCTGGTGGTACTACAACTACCTTGAGTGTTGCCAATTAAGAGTACACTGCTGAATATCTTCATTGTTCAGAACTGGTAGTGATGTTCTGCAGAAATATTTCAAATAACTAAGGAACTGAATTTTCAAACAACATGAAGTTTCAGGAAATGGAAGGTTGACTGCACACGCAGAAAAAGCAAGTGCATACCAAGGTGAATGCTGGTGCACACCCTTTTTAAATCAAGCATAAGTCTGCTTTCACTTTTTGAAAATTTGGCCCTAAGGGTCTGACTCAAACTGGCAAAAAACAATAACCAGAGTAAACACTATGATTTCTATCTTTAACTTCTCAATGCTGCTACTGCACCCAATATGTTAGGGAAAGGCATTCACTGTTCACATTTATTAATGTGTTTAACTTGAATAGAGTAAGTCACATTAACACTGGAGTTTCATACTCAATTTGCTAGCCTTTGTAGAGTTAACGTAGGCCTTTAATCTTCACTTAACATTCCCTTAACATCTGTATACTTTTGAATGAGCTGAGTCATTATCTATCAAATGTTGCTCACAAAGGAAGCTTCTTCAACTCAGGATATAGAAATTAAAACATGGTTTCCTGTCTGTGTGTCAAAAGAAGTCACTTCAATTATTTACATTTCTCTTACCATTTCCTACCTTTGTTTTAAATATGTTTGAAACTATTTTCAAACTGAATTAAGTACAGTTCTAAAGATACACTTTGAACAGAGTTATACAACAGCCAACTTTCAGTTTTTAAATATGACCCAGCTAAGTTCTTCAGTGAACATGTTGCTAGATATTTAAGGCAAAATTCTGCTATTAGAGACAGCTTGTGGAACTGTTCTGCATATTTTCCATTCTGCCTCCTTGCAGATCTACTTTTGATGTCAGTGGGTAAACTTTGCTTCCTAGGAACTGCAGAATATGCAGCAGAGATTGTACATTGTGGATTGGAAACAATTTTGCCTTTGACAAGGAACAGCAAAAAAAAAAAAAAGCGGCCTCCTTTCCCCCCCCCCCCATTACTACATGTTAGACTCCATTCTCAGGGTATGTTACTGAACTTTCCAAATGACTATTTATGAACAGATTATTTTTTGAAAGTACTCTTATTATTTATTTTTAAAAAAATCAATCTTCTTTCCTTAGCATATTGAAGACCAAATCTTGCACTGAGGTGAAATCAATTGTATTCAAATGCATATGTCTAGCCATAGAATTTAACCAAAACCTGCTACCACTGAAATCAATGGCTAAATGCTTAAATGAACAGGTTTTTGGTCCTACGAGATTCTATTCGCCATCAACATGCCTTAAATTAATTTGTGAATCTACAATACTTGTGCCATATTATATCACATCAGTATTTCAAACATGTCTAAGAACACAAATCCAGCCCTGAGCTATATAGTTACAGGGAGCGGTGCGTGTGAGAGATTGTCTATTACTCCTGTGCAAATATTGGAGCAGCATCTCTTCCTAGCAGTGTAAATGACCATTAGTGTGTCCTCTTTATATATTTATGCACAACAGTATTGCTGTCAAATCAGCCATTGTTCCAGATAACTGAAGATTTCAGTGATCTGTCCAGTGGCCATTTTACTTTTTCATTTCATGAAGGCCCACATCTTCCCTTCAATGTATAGCTAGAATATCAGACTCCGTGATGAAGAAGCAAGCAGATGGAATCTACCTCCAACCCTTTCTCACCAACACCTATCACTTCTGCAGCTCAGATGCTCCAGTAACCTCTGTGTCCTTAAGGAACCTCCCACAAAGGGATAAGTAGAGGAAGTGTCATGTAGCAGTGGATCCCTGGGAACACTTTAATCTATCCTTTATGTGTTAGTGTACAAGGAGCCACCATAGTACTGAGCTCCGTGCTGGCATATGGGAGAAACAAGCACGCACGTCATTGGTGACACTTTGCCCCCAAATCCTACCCACCACAGCACAGCAGAACCAGTCACGGCAAGGGGCTCTCCCTTCTTCCCCTCTCCCATCCCTGTGGAAGAAAGGACAGGATTTGCCCCAAGATGGCTAACATATATCAGACATTTAGTTAAATGTCAGATAATAAGGAGTAAGTAATTGATTACAGGCTTAAATTATACTACATTCAGCCCTCACAACTTGCACAACCCCAAAGCCAATGGAGATGTATGAGATGAGGTTGGGGTAAATTAGTACAGAATTTGCCTGAGTCACTAAATTACACCACCAAAGGAATAAGCGTTGCATTTTAGATAATGGCATAAAGATCCTCTGTTATCCAGTAATTGCAAAAGCCAGGTGGGTTTGTATCAATATGTAGCTACGTACTGATGTAGGCAGGTGTAAATGACGTTCCCCCTGCAAATACCTGTCAGCTTGACCTTGTTTCTCTGGCAGATTCAAGAAGCCACGGTCACTGCTGCCTGTACTCCTCTGGAGCTTCTACCATGGAAGGGACGATTTAAAAATCCTGTGGGGTCTTTATAGGAGTCATGTTACTGATGCTGCTCAGGGAATGTACTAAGCACTGCATTCTTTGGTGGCTTCCAGTGGGCTTTCTTCCTTGGAGGCTGTCTGCCAGTGTTATACTTCAGAAGCCAACATAGACTTCAGGCTAAATTTAATTAATTATCTGCTACAGTGCAGCAGCTTTTAGAAGCATTTACACTTCCTGGCATTTTGTCCTCAGCATCTACATTTAGCAAGTCCTTGAACCACAGGGGAAGACGCTTGTTAAACAGTCTTAATCCTACTTTATCTATTTTAAATTTTTCTATAGCATCTATCATCTAAGTGTGCTTGAAATGAAAGAGCACAAAAGTCCAGTGCAAAAGGTGGTGTTCTCTCTCTTTCTTCAGGGGAGAAGGGTGTTGAAAATACAGTCTTCTCAAGATTTACATAATTTCAGTCAACCACTTCTGAAGGTGTATCTCAAACAGGTTATGAGAAAGCATTACTCTCCTTATCCCTGATAGCAGTATGACATATTGTTTAATCTATTTCACTGTGCACACAATGAGTACTATATATTACTATAGAATGGTAATGTAAATTGGACCTATTACTCTGAGCTTGATTCACCACTGCACTACTCCATTTTACCCCAGTCTAACTCTTGATTTCAATGGAGTTACACTTACATGAAACTGGAGTACCATGGTTGTAAATCAGCAGCAGGGTGCAATTTGTACCTTTTATTTAAAAGGCTGCTAATGGCATTGGATCATATTTTGATGCTTAAAAGTAAGGACTGACTCTACTTAGTGGTACTGAATGCCACTAAGCAAAAATAATGCAGCCACTTATTGATTATTCCAGGCAGATGTTGGGGTGGAGTTCATTTTGTTTTATGCCTGGGGAGATTTTTTGAGGGATATTTATAGTGTCTTATGGGTGTGTTTTATCCTGTGGATTCTAGTGGGGGTTGTGATTTAGCTGTTCTGTTTTAGGGAGGGAAGAACCTTTTAACTGTCTCTGATGTATTTGATTCAAATGTATTTGGTTTCAGGTTCCTTTTATTCATAACTAGATATTACTGATATTTCCATACTATTTAATATTTATTGCACCACTTTCAAGTCAAACTTTTGGCATCTCCGGTTTTCTCTCTAATGCATTTAGTGTCCCTGATATGTCATCTTCAAAAATGACAGCACAACAAATATGCACGGTTTCATTCAGTGTATCTGCTTGAAAAGAAACACGACTTATTCCTGGATTAATTCTATTACTGGGATGCCCAGAAAGAACTGTTGACCTTGACCTTTTAAAATTGTTCAATTTACCCAGTATGTCATCAGTGTGTAAAGTCTATTGCACAATTGTATTTCAGAATTATGTCTCTCAAGAAGATATCTCAAAGGTCACCTGGCACTTCTCAAAAGATTTTTCAGTGACAAGTTGTTTACAAGATAAAATACCAAAGCCATAAATGAATAATGAATAGAGAGAGACTTGAATTCATAATAATTGTATAAAAAAAAGTGTGTGTGTGTGTAAGATCTTTTTTTTGTATTTAAAAAGAAAAAAATGCATCAGATGAAAAACTAAAGTGACACACAGACATGTAGTGCAGCAAGCTGAGAATTCTGTTCTTGAATCAAAGATAATCTTCTCTTCTGCTGCAATCTCTCCTATCCCTGAAATTCTTTTCTCTTTCTTGGGTGCTTTGTCCTTGCCATGTCCATTCCCCACCTCCCTTAACTTTATGGAGAATCCTCAGGTGTCCTACAAGGGTTAAATCTTTTCTCCTTCTCTTTGGTCCTGTATTGCATCACTCCCCATTTCAGATGAGCAGGACTGGGATGGAGATTGCTGAGTGGAGGTTTAAACACCTGATGATTAAGTGGTGTTTTTCCAGGTAAATTTCTTCAGTGCATATAAGAGCTAGACTTTGAAGTTTAAATATTATTGCAGTGAATAAGTTTCTGGGTAGCAGACTTCAGACTTTATTGAGGTGAATTAGAGAAATTGCTTTTCATGCATCATAACTCATTAGTAAAGGTACTGCACCTACACAAAGGTATTGGACTTCAGTAGTGTGGTACAATGAGCACTGAGGGCATTATCCAGGCCCCACTGGCATCAAAGGATTCATTGATTTCTGTGGAGCTGGACCAGGGCTTGAGAACATAACTGGAAGACAGTTGTATTGCACAGGTATAGCTGAGGGCTTAATTTGGCCTGCAGCATCTTACTACTAGAAATGATGCATGAGAAGGGAAGGTACTCAGTTGGAATTTGCAGGGCTGGTAGTTAATCTCTCTACTGGGGGATGGATAAAACTTGCTATGGAAACTGTGAGATGCAATATACAGTGAACTCCACAATACCAGTTTCAGGTCACTTGTCAGGCTAGAACCGTGCTTTAAATTTAATAGGATTGAACAGTTCTGTGAGAAGTTGCTGACAACTTTTCCAGTGTGGTGTTACATATTCTATTCAACTCCAATTTAGTCCTCTGATGGCATTAGAATCTGCTATCTAAGACAGTACATTAATGTTCATTTGTCTAATCAGTACTATACAGTAGGATCCAATAAATCTTGGTTTAGTTTAAAATCAGAAGGTGATGTTTTGAACATGAAGTTGCCATACTTTTTATTATAATATTGATGTTTAAAGGAGTAGTGCACTTCAGCCAAAAAATAAGTACTATCAAGTAGTTATTTTATTTTATTGAACAGAAGTGATGGGCTTGTTTGAAGGCATTTTAATTAATTGGTTTGTTTGACTAGTGAAAAGGCTACTTAAAGCAATACTAGCCTTCAATGTAAGGCAGATGTAGTAGGGTGAAAAGGTACAGCTCAGGGGTCTGAGGTTAAAGCCATTGAAGGTGAGCAGCCTAATGGCAATAAGTATATGTGCTGAAATGTTTGCAAGACCAGGCCCTAAGACAAACCATTTCAGCATGATGGCCAAGCACATTATTTCAAAAATATCAAGGGGCCATAATAAACAGTTAGTGGCAGATTGCCTACCCTGACTTGCTGACAGGCAGCATTAGGCAAGCAGAAACCCTATGAAAGTCTCCTACTAGGTCTTAATCCAGCATTCAGTGGGCATAGATTTTGCACAGCCACCTCCTTACACCTTCCTCTGTGCAGCCCTGGTAAAGGCACAGCACCTACACAAAAGTATGGGACTTCAGTGGTGGTTGCACAGTGAGCACTGTGGGCCTGATCCAGTCTCCACTGGCATCGGTGGAACGACTCATTGATTTCAGTGGAGCTGGATCAGGGCCCGTAGGGCACTCTGGGTATTCTCAACTGGCATATGGGTCTTGAGGGAGAGTTGCCAGCTGGAGTAAATTAGAATAGCCCTGAGACTGTTCCAACATGAACCAGCACTTTGGGCAGAGAAGTAGGGTGCTTTAACTGGTTGGTAGTTCTCAGACTCTCTTTTTTTACCCTGACTCTCCAGGGTTGCCCTGTGTGGAGAGGGGAGCCATCTTCACTAGATGCTCCTCCAAGTTCAGGTACAGCCAGTTGAGCTACTGTTCTGCTCTCCTTGGGACATCCACATCCTGGCAGGGACGCAGCAAATGGAGCAGCCAGAGCTACAGTCTCTCCTCCTTTTCCCATGCAGCAGAAGACCAGCTGAGGAGCTGCTGAACAGCTGCAGCCGGGAAGGGGAAGCAGCTGTTGGGAGTGCTCCTCCTGGGGCTGCTGAGGAAGTGATGGAAGCCAGGGGTGAATGGGTGAGGTGCTACCACCTACCTCCTTCCCAGAGTGGTGGCCTGATTCAGAGACTTCAGTTTTAAAAAATATCAAAGGAAGGCTCATTGACAGTTCTTGTAATCAAATAACAATTTTCTTCTCCATGCAGTCACTCTCAATTGTGACAGTTTAGAGTTGTGATGGTCACTGTGGCCCTAAAATGTTGTTTTTATGGAATGTTATATATTTAACCCTATGTTTAAAATATTATTGAATGAGCCTTTCATTGAACATCGGGTTTTCTCCCCTTCTGTACTGAGTGGCTTGTTTTGAAAATGCTCATTATTATTAATAGCAGTAGTAATATTTATTATTGATATTACTGTAGGGCCTAGAGGCCTCAACGGTAATCAGGTATCATTGTAGTATGTGTTGTACATATTCATAGTGAGAGACAATTCCTCTCCCAAAAAGTGTACAGTCTAAATAGATGGGAGAGGGAGGGAGAAAGGAAGTGTTATCTCCATTTTACAAAAGGAAAACAGAAGCACTAAAGGATTAAGTTACTAACGCAAAGTGATACAGTGTGTTTCTGGCAGAACCTGGATTTGAACCCAGATCTCTTAAATCCCAACATAGTCCCTTAACTGCAAAACCATCCTTCAAGTCTTAGTGTCAAGGTATTCCTTGTTGATAAGTTACTGGGCTTTCTTTTTTTGTGCAATTAAGGATGTGAAAAATTAGTTCAAAGCATTCAATAGTTATACAGTGATTTTACTGTTGTACAATTTATTTTGCAAATCAACTTTAAAAAGAGAGGAGAATGTACTGATTCTTTCAGGCAGTCAATTGTCAAAAATCGACTTGAACTTAATTTTTTTGTTCCAAACAGCAGCATTTAGTGTGGTATAGCTTATATCTAAACAATATTTTCAAGAATAAAAACTGAGGAACATCGTGTATGTATTCACATGAGAGTGTGTGTGTGTGTGTGTGTGTGTGTATATATATATATATATATATATATACACACACACATATATACTCTCATTGGATATTTCTCCATTTTTATTCTTAAAAAACAAAATGTAGTGTGTAACTGTTCTTCAGAGAATAATTAACAAGTTTTAAATTATTGTAGTCCCCATTGATATAGGTTCTACTTGTTAGAAAGAATATAGGTCTTGCTGCTTGATATGCATCTTTACTTAACTTAGGATGTATTGCTCCAGCAATGGTCTTTAGAGCTGTAACATCAGGGAAACTTAATTCTGTAGTTTGTGTCTGTGATTAAAGGGATAAACAACTTTTATTCTATTTTCAGCTCCAATATTAGATGTAGTTCAGCACAGCCTGAAGACTTTTAAATGTCTTTTTAATTCTGCCTGTGGAGCAGTTTACTTCACAGACTAATTGCTAATATTGTGATCCACATTTATTCAAGTTGTGCTTTAGCCACGATTGCTGAATTTTATTCTATTTGATATGAACAAGAAGTCTTCTCATTTCTCAGAAGGGAAAATTCTTATCACAGTATTGATGTAGAAACAAGTCTTACACAGGAAGTGAATTTAAAAAGTGCTTGGTACTACTGCTTATTCTGGGGTGCAGGTAATTTTAGATTAAGATTTCCCTAGAGAATGAATAGATTCTCATTAGCTCAGATACTGCAGTGCTCAGCAGAATCTGTGCTCATCAGCTGAATAGGCTGAGAAGTACTATTGTATTGTGGACAATTTTAATCATTACTAATACAGCAATTATTAATTTAATCTCTCACTAGAAGAGAGTGTGTGCTGTGTGGAGCAGCTGTCATTGCTATGCAAGGCTGTTGGGTGTGGCTGCAGAAACCAAATGCTTTCATTCTGGAAGGCAGAGCTCTAGATTGTGGCAGGGAAGGATCAGACAGTGGCATGTTGCAGCTTACAACAGGCTCTAGTTTCTGTTACGAAATACTTGAATACAAATAATATTATTGTTGTGTAGCGCCCCCTCTCCACCTGGTTACCTCCTTTAATGCCAATCCGCTTACAGGTTTTGATGGACAGGTCTGGGTTCTTTTGGATTCCACCACCCACACAGCGGGGTGTATCTTCTTTCTTTTTTTCCTATGAAATTCTTTGGCGGTGCCTCCACCCCCCCTCGCTCCTTCCTGGCAGGGTCACCAGGGCAGCTGGGGCGGAAAATTCTAACTACAGAGTAATCCCAATTTACTTGCCAGATAGTTGGAGACTTCCAAGAAATAACACGAGCACATAAAAATATATTCAACACAATAATTATATTAAACAGGAGACAAATACAACATAACAGGGTAAAACACAATTTTTAGGGTCACCGGTGCCCACACTGCAAATACCCGTGACTCGATGTAGCAAATGTAAATTAGGGTCCTGTTGGTACGCGTACTTTGCTGGGGCCCTTGATGACCTATAACCACAAAATTCTTCTCTGCAGTGGTTTAGCAGCGTGGCTGACTGGGTTCAGTACAGCCCAAAGGACTCACAAGTGGGAGAAGGTGGTAAATCCATCCACAGGTGTAATATGCAGCGGGTTATAAAATCCTCAAACCCTTACTCCCTGGCTTGAGGACACAGTTCAGGGAGTAAGGGGTCCCCAGAACAAATTCCCTGACTAACTAACTAAACGATGGTGCACTCACAAACTCCATGAATGATCCTCAGGTTCGAAGATGACTCTGGACTCCTCAGTCACTGCAGAGGGGCTGCTCTCTGCTGGCAGGGATCCTCCTCAGGCAGGAATCGGGCTGCGTCGGGGGTTACAGTTGTTAAATACAAGGTCTTGCAAAGAACAGCACACCTGATCACCAACCCTGAGATCCTTGAGAGGAGTGTGGGAACCTGCTCATATTGATACCAATGGAGTATGGCAATTTACACAAGCTGAGGATCTGCCTCACCCACCTCCCCAAGTTGAAATAATGAACCAAACTTCTAATGTGGTTGGGGTCTAGTTCAGTAGCAAGTTACTCATTTTGCATACCCAAGAAATGGCAGTTTAATGCTAGTTACATTTTACCACTTACTCTCATTTACATCCAATTTCTGACTAATTTACATCCAGTATCTAATTTACAGCATCATTAAATCATCAGTGAGAATTTGAGTCAGACTTTGGACAGAGGTAAGTAAAATCAGTGATCAAATTAATGAGACAAATTCAGAGCTGCTTGAGCATGGAGCTGCAGAATCTGTACTGGCGGTAGGAGGAAGAAAGAGTGGCATGCTGGCTGGGCGGATATGTACAAGAGCAGAAGCTGGTGTGAGAACATTTATACCAAGAGTGATATCACTGACATCCAGGGATGCAGCAAAGGGTGTGGCTTCGTGGAAATGTTCAATGGTTGGGACACAGCCAGGTAGGTCACATTCAGAGTTAGTACAAAAAGACAGCTGATACACAAAGGCTGCTGAAACTTAGGTCTGGCTATTTTTACAGGAGTCTAATAAGTGCAAAGATCTCATTCATAGCAGACATTGAACACCATTGATTCTGAATCAATCATCTATTGTTACAAAACCAGTGGGGCATTTTTTAAAAGGCAAGTGAGCAAGTGGTGTTGGATTAGTATAGCGCTCTTATTAAAATTAAAAATGGTGTTCTCTACTGTGACAGGGTCAGGCCAGATGGCTACAGGAGAGTGTTAGAAGGCAGATATATTAGTCCCAGATTAGGCAGGTCCATTTTCCCTGGGTAAGGTAACAGGGGCAGTTGCAGAACAAGAAGGAACTTGCTGGAACAAATTCAGGCAGGCAGGCTAATTAGGACACCTGGAGCCAATTAAGAAGCTACTAGACTCAATTAGGGCAGGCTGGCTAATCAGGGCACCTGAGTTTAAAAAGGACCTCACTTCAGTTTGTGGCATGCGTGTGAGGAGCTGGGAGCAAGAGGCACTAGGAGCTGAGAGTGAGAAAGTGTACTGCTGGAGGGCTGAGGAGTACAAGCATTGTCAGATATCAGGAGGAAGGTCCTGTGGTGAGGATAAAGAAGGTGTTGGGAGGAGGCCATGGGGAAGTAGCCCAGGGAGTTGTAGCTGTCGTGCAGCTGTTCCAGGAGGCACTCTAGACAGCTGCAGTCCACAGGGCCCTAGGCTGGAACCCGGGGTAGAGGGGCGGGCCCGGGTTCCCCCCAAACTTCCAACTCCTGATCAGACACAGGAGGAGTTGACCTGGACTGTGGGGTTCTACCAGAGGGGAAGGTCTCTGGGCTGTTCCCCGACCCACATGGTGGATCAGCAGAGACTGCGGGGATTGTTCTCTTTCCTTTTTCCCATGCTGGCCAGTGATGAGGTTAGCTGAGTGAACGGCAGGTTTGAGCCACTAGCAAAAATGGCCAAACTGAGGGCTGCCGTGAGTCTCTGAGGCAAGCAAATCTGCCAATAAGCGCAGGACCCCCCAAGGCAGAGGAGGAACTTTGTATGTATTGCTGTACATGCATCTTTTATGGCAGACTTGTAAAATGTTACTCGTAACTTTGTATTTGGAAGGCTGGTAAACATTCAAAAGGGCTGATGCGTTAAAATAATCTAAATACCTAAATTAAATTGATCTAGCCCAGTGATTCTTAATCAGTGGTACACATACCCCTGGGGGTATGTAGAGGTCTTCCAGGGGGTAGCTCATCTAGCTTTTGCCTAGTTCTTCGAGTGCTTGCTCATGTCCATTCCATATTAGGTGTGTATGTTTCCCACATGCACCGATGTCAGAAGTTTTTCCCTCAGCAGTATCTGTAGGGGACCAGCTCTGGCATGCTCTGGAGTGGCGCCCGCATGGCGCGGTATAAGGGGCACCGCCGACTCCCCCCACCCTCAGTTCCTTCTTGCTGCTAGTGATGGTGCTGGAACATCTGCTGCTTCAGCTAGCATTGATTTCTTCTCTGTTCTTGCAAACTTTGAAATCCTGTAAAATAGCTATATATTGTTAGTCATTTTCTTAGTTACCCTTAGTAATAGTTCTCAAATTCTCTGTTAGTCCCCAACGGGACCCAGCCGAGGGTCAGAGCATGTCCTGGTCCCTAGGCTTTAAGCCCTGCAATCGCTGCAGTCTATGCCCGTCAGCGATTCACATACACAGCTGCCTAAGATGCTTAGGCAAGGAGCACATAAGTGACAAGTGCCGTTGACCCCTAAAGCCCTTCAAGCAGCTCAGGAGATCTTGATGCTCCCAGTGCCGCCCTCACCTGCTCCTGCAGTAACCTGGTCTGGGGGGAAACCCACGTTAAGACCTACGTGTGTGTCCCTGTTCAGTGGAACCATTCCCCATCGAGAGAGACGTCCCACCAGTGTTCGCCCACCCGTAGCCGTCCCACCTCAGGACGGGAGAGGCAGACTGAGCAGAGCCCTCTTTGGTCCCCACACCACAGGGGCACTGATCGAGGGACTAGAGGTGTACCTCGCGGGTAGTTTGGCGGAGACCCTCTGAGGCACATGTCACCTGGCAAGAACTTTGGGACCAGCCCTGACCATCTTCAAAGGCTTGGTACCGATCCCGGTACTGATCAGGTACCAGAGACCACCCATCGCTGGGCCGTCATCACCCGTATCCAAAAGGAACGTCGCCGTACTCAGGACGATCCTCCTGGCAACCGGCTCATAGTAGCTCCTGGTCCTGCTTGGATGTAAGGTTTATTTGTCTTCCAGCCTTCAGTTGAGAGTGACCAACCACCAAGCCCTCCATGACTTCAATATGTGGCAAGCCATGGCCAAGTTCGAAGGGTGGCTCCCTGAGGCTTCCAAGAAGGAGTTCCAATCGATCCTCAATGAGGACATGAGCACAGCCAGGGTGGGCCTCCAGGCAGCGTCCAATGCCATGGACGCTGCTGCCTGCACCATGGCTGCTGCTGTCTCCATGCGGCGAGCCTCCTGGCTGCTCCTCTCTGGGTTGTCCACTGAGGCTCAGCAGTCATTGCAGGACCTGCCCTTCGACGGCCAGGCCCTATTTGCAGAGCAAACAGACAGCAAATTGCATGGCCTCAAGGACTCCCGCACCATCCTAAAAATCTTGGTCTCTACGTCCCAGCCGCGGTGCATAAGTGGTTCAAATTGCAGCAGCTGCTGAGCCAGGGAAGTCAGCCACGGCAGGACCAGCCCCATAAATGAACCAAGGGCTAAAAGCACCGCCCAAGCCACCTGCCTCCACCCTCTGCCCAGTCAGGCTCAACCCGTAATAAGCAGGGGGTCAAACGGTTGTTTTGAGGGTGCGCCCAAGGGCGACCTACCAGACTATTCCCCAGATCCATCCTTCCCTGTGTTCTCCAGCTGCCTTTCCCTCTTCCTGCCTGCCTGGAAGGCTATAACCTCAGACCAATGGGTCCTCAGCATGGTGGAACAGGGTTATACCATCCAGTTCCTTTCTACGCCCCCTTCACACCTGCCTTCCCTATCCCTTTTCAGGGACCCCTCTCACAAGAGTCCTCGCGCAGAAGGTAAAGGGCTTACTACAGCTGGGTGCGATGGAAGAAGTTCCTCTCAAGTACAGGAACAAGAGGTTCTATTCCCGGTACTTTTTTAATCCCAAAGGCCAAGGGCAGTCTATGGCCCGTCCTGGACCTGCGAGACCTCAACAAGTACCTAAAGAAGTAAAGTTCTGCATGGTTTCCCTGGATCCAGGAGACTGGTATGCTGCCCTTGACTTGAAGGACGCATACTTCCACATAGCGATCTTTCAAGGACACAGATTTTTCCTCCGGCTTACAGTGGGGCCCCACCACTACCAGTTTACAGTCCTCCCATTCGGCCAGGCAACAGCACCAAGAGTGTTTATCAAGTGCATGTTGGTGGTAGTGGCTTACCTCAGGCGCCGGGGTATTCAGATCTACCCATACATCGATGACTGGCTTGTCAAGGGCAGTTCCAGGTCTCAAGTCCAAAGGGATGTCATGTCATTCAGGCCATGTGCTGCTCTCTGGGCCTACTGGTAAGCAACAAAAAGTCGCATTCATGCAAGTGCAGAGGATAGAGTTCATTGGAGCAGTCCTCGACTCGATCTGCGCCAGGGCATTCTTGCCACTGGAAACGTTCCACGCATAGACGAACCTCATCACAGAAGTCTCCATGTTCCCTCTGTCTGCAGCCAGGGTCTGTCTGTGTCTCCTGGGTCACATGGCAACATGCACTTACGTGGTCTGCCATGCCAGGCTCCGGGTGCGGCCCCTACAACAATGGCTGGGGATGGTCTATTACCAGTCCCGGGATCCCCTGGAAAAGATTGTTACCATTCCTAGGCTATGCTTACCTTGCTGCGATGGTGGAATGACTGCAGGACAATTCTGGAAGGGGTTCCGTTCGATAACCCCCCTCACTGCATCGAGCTGTGCACGTCTTGGACCTCGGCTTGGGTGCACATCTTGGCAACCGCCAGACACAGAATGTGGTCCCCGGAGGAGGCAAAGTTGCACATAAACGTCAAAGAGCTCCAAGCAGTCCGGCTGGCGTGCGGTGCCTTCCTGCCCCACCTGTCAGGCAAGGTGGTACAAGTCCTGACGGACAACACAGCCTTGATGTTGTACATCAACAGGTAAGGGGAAGCAAACTCATTGACTCTCTGTCAAGAGGCACTCCATCTATGGGACTTTGGCATCAGCCACGAAATCCACCTGGAAGCTTGTCACCTTCCCGGTGTCAAGAATACGTTGGCGGACCAGCTCAGCAGGGACTTCTCCTCTCACCACAAGTGGTCGCTCCATCCAGGGTAGCCTGCATGATCTTCCAAAGGTGGGGAACTCCCCAAGCGGACCTCTTTGCTACCAGGTAGAACAGGAAATGCCACCGGTTTTGCTCTGGGCAAGGTCTGAGCAATGGCTCCCTCTCTGATGCTTTCCTCACATTGTGGTCAGGGAGACTGATGTACGTGTTCCCTCCAATTCCACTCATCGACAATGTCCTGGCAAAGATCAAGAGAGACAAAGCTCAGGTTGTCATGATTGTCCTGGCATGGCCTCACCAACATTGGTTCGGCACGCTCATGAGCTTGTCCCTGGCCCATGCCCAACCTCCCGGACCTGCTGTCACAGGACCATGGTCGGCCCCTACACTCCAACCTTGACTCCCTCCACCTCTCAGCATGGATGCTGCATGGTTGAACCCCAAGGAACAGACCTGTTCAGAAGGAGTCCTGGGGAGTAGGAAGCCCTCAACCAGACTGATTTACCTGGCCACATGGGCGAGGTTTTCCCACTGGGCGTCCAAGCATGGCATCTCTCCCAGATTCCATGATGTATTTAATTTGTGTTCGTAACCAATTGACTTTAAACTAAACTGCTTTGGTAGGATGAGTCACAGGGTCTGCTGGAATTTGTAGCTTATATGCCTATCTTTTTTTAAAAAAAGCAAAACAAAACACATCTCACAGGAAGAGGGTATTTTTCTTGCTGTTAACTAAACTAAGCTTATGATCAAAAATCTGATAGATAACCTTTTTAAATACTTACTTGGCAGTCTTTTGAGTATATGTTCAGAATGTACAAGTTTCTTTTGAGAAACAACTTTTCAGTCACAGAAGTGTTTTATTCAGCGACTCACAAGGGGAAAAACAACCAAAAAACTGTTACCATGAGAAATCGTAACTTCTGTTTTCTTTATAAAAATAAACAATTACTCTCTAACTCATTATAAAAAAGCAAAATCCAGTTGTATAGTTGAGGACCTTACTTTGAGTCCACTTTATTTAAATGTAGTCATCTACCACAGAGAATCTCTATGCATTCTAAAATAGCTAAATGCGTTACATACTTGGCCTAGATGCACCTTTTTATACTTGCAGAACAGGGAACTAGGATGTTAAACTGACTTCACACTGCATTTACATATTCATAATGGCCAGATTCTGCCCTCACTTGCTCTCATGCATGCTACTGAAGGCAGTAGTATTACATAGGTACAACTGAGGATTGAATTCAATCCTCTGAGTCAAATTTTGGATATACTTTGGTTTGAAGTATAGTGTTATATCATGTGGGTACAGAAACATTGTTCAGGCATCTCCCTTCATTATAACAAACCAATCTAAATGAACGAATAGAGTCATTTCTGACTTTGAATTCTATGGATGATGAGCACCTTCAATTATCATTGAGTAAATGGGATTTGAAGGTTCTCAAGACCTTGCAGGATTTGTCCCTAATGACTTTGAAATACATTGTGTCATTGCTGATACAGATGAGAGTTGATCTGAAGCATTTTCTCAAGGTGACATAAATTAATTTTCACTGTGAAATTTTAGGCACGTAACTCCCATTAAACCAGTTAACATTTTGGGTAGCACTTTGACAATGAGCTCTCTATAGCAAGTGACTAAAACAAGAATGAATGGTGTTACAGTTCAGGGCAACTGCATCTGTATTTCCCCCTCTATTGTCCAGCAAGGGCACCCAAACTAGGGTCCCAGCTCCTCAGCTGTCATCTCTCTCAGGCAGAGACCCATGTCTCTCTCCCTTTTGACCAGGGTTTCTCCAGGATGAACAGTTCCCTGCCTACACTGTGTTGTTTCCCAAAATCCTTCTGTCCTCAGAGATGTGAGGCAAGGTAATTGCCAACAGTTATAACTTACCACACATCTCTTTCTAAGCAAACACTTCTTTTCCTAAGGTGAAAACATATCAAAACAATAAAATAACCTAAATTTATGCTAATAAGCTTAGCACAGATCATCCGTGAAGTCCAGCGAGGGCTCTGATTGGTTATAGTCCTTCCAACCCTTCCCTAGGATTGGGTCCCCCCTTTGACCAGAGGTCCTGTCCATTTGCTGGATCAGAAAGCAGGCCCTGAGTCCATTTTAATTCCGGCTATTTAACCAAAAATCATTCTGGAGAATTCAGTTTGAATCTGTGTATCCAAGCTTCTCTTCAGCTGGTGGTAGCTCTCTTGAGGTGTTACAATTTGAGTGCATTTGCTTAACCACCCCGCCACTTTTCTTAGAACCTGGAGGGCTCCCTTCCCCATGGAAATACATACAGTCTCTCAATAGTACATAAATACTTGCATTTTTAATATAATGAATTCCTAAAATACTTAAACTTTTTTCAATAAAATTTAACTTACTTCAGTAGGGTTTGTCAAGGATATTGTCATATCTGTCACAGATGGTTGTGAAAAGTATGAGAATATTGGTTCCTTTCAACTACACTTTCAGAAAACGTTAAATAAGTGTATTCCAAAAATTTTTCTGTTCAGTTCAGATGGCATATTGCTACATTATGATACTATAAGATCTCTTTAGCAGTAATAAAAGTGCTGTTCAGTTGTAAAAGGTTTCTGAAAGAACTACAGACTTTCATAAGGCAATTAAAATTACTACTGAGTAAGGACACTATGGGATAAACTATGTTTTTTCCAAAAGGAAATGATGTGTAATGCTGTTCCAACAATTTTCCAATATATTAGTAGTTTGATTGCTATGGTTGTATGGAAGAATGTGTATTCATATTAATGTTTTTATGACATATGTTTATATTGACCAGGATCTTATTACTGGGTTTAGGTTTAACAACAGGATACAGAAATTTTACAGGTACTATACCGGGGTGGGCAAACTACAGCCTGTGGGCTGGATCCGGCCTGTCAGGGCTTCAGATCCGGCCCGCAGGATTGCCAGCCCCGTGGTGCCGTGGGGCTAAGGCAGGCTGCCTGCCTGCCCTGGCCCCATGCCACTCCTGGAAGTGGCCAGCACCACATCCCTGCAGCCCCTGGGGGGAGAAGGGGGACAGAGGGCTCCATGCACTGCCCTCGCCTGCAGGCACCACCCCCTGCAGCTCCCGTTGGCTGGGAACAGGGAGCCACAGCCAATGGGAGCAGGGCGTGGGGGGGTAGCCACAGATGAGGGCAGCGCGTGGAGCCCTCTGCACTCCCTCCCCCAGGGGACACAGGGACATGGTGCCAGCTGCTTCTGGGAGCAGCACGGGGCCAGGGCAGGCAGGGAGCCTGCCTTAGCCCCACTGTGTGCTGCTGCCACCCCAGAGCCACTCAAGGTAAGCAGCTCTGGGTCAGAGCACCCTGCATCCCTCCTGCACCTCAGCCCCCTTCCCTGAGCCCCCTGCTACACCCCTTCCTGCTCCTCACATCCCTCCTGCTCCCCAACCCCTTGCTCTGAGTCTCTTCCTGCACACTGCACCCACACCCTGAACTCCCTCCCGCACCCAAGCCCTTGCCCCAGCCCTACATTCATGGCCCTGCATGCAATTTCCCCACCCAGATGTGGCCCTTGGGTCAAAAAGTTTGCCCACCCCTGTACTATAGGAAGACTTGTAAAATCTTCATTTCCATCTAAGAAAGTATGAAGCACGGCTCAGCTTCAGTGATAGCTGATAATGATCAATCAAATACAAACATTAACGCCACATCAACTAATAATTAATTTAATTGGCTATCAACTTGATTGATGCACTTATACAAAATTGTACATAAAGAAGAAGAATTCCATTTTAATAAAATAAAAAGGTAAAGTGTGCAGAAAGGTATTGCTAATTTAAGATTCATGAGAATTCATCTCATTTTAATACGTTATGAGAGCACCTGCTATCGCTTTTCTCTTCCTAACTATTACAGGCTACAGATAATAGGCTACTATTACAGCCATGTTAGTCTGTATTCGCAAAAAGAAAAGGAGGACTTGTGGCACCTTAGAGACTAACAAATTTATTTGAGCATAAGCTTTCATGAGCGATGAAGTGAGCTGTAGCTCACTTAAGCTTATGCTCAAATAAATTTGTTAGTCTCTAAAGTGTCACAAGTCCTCCTTTTCTTATTACAGGCTCGTTTACAGAAGCAATTTCAATCAAAAATTACAAGATATTCCCATGCAAAAGAAAGTCAAAGGAGGACTTCCTTCTGTCAGCCTTAACTTTTTTTGTTTTTAAATCCATTAACTGTGAGGAGCGTGGGGGGTTGTACCTTTCATCTCTGAAGACCTAGGTTTGAATCCTGATTAAGCCCCCCAGTTCAAAAACGTACTTCAGCATGTGAGTAATCTCACTGAGGTCAGTTGTTTTTGCCAAGTACAGTATATTTTGTGATTGTTGCAAATTGAGTGAACAAACAGTTAAGCAAATTCACTAATTCATAATGGGTCTCCCAGTCTGTGTGAATTAGCAGATTTCTACTGTATTCTGATTACCCTAAATCTGCAGTGCAGGCTTTTAAAAATATTTGTGTGTGCACATCTAAAAAATGGTAAATGGATGGGTGGGTAGGAGAGAGTAAAAGGTTCATAATCTTTGAAAAGCTGTTGGCGAGCTTACACAATCCAGTTACAGGAATAGGACAACCCCATCATTTACCCTTGAATAGTAAGAAGAAAGAATGCGCCCTTGGTGAGAAAGCTGATAAAAATGACACATGGCAGACATAACAGAGCCACCAAAAGCAATGATTTGGATTTTGCTAAAGGTTAATAACTTTTCAGGGAATGTATTGGCTCCTTTGAGTCAGATAAATGGGCACTGTGTCAATTTATGAGTGTGTTTCTGGAACAGGAAATATGCTGACACTGTTTCAACAGAAACATGTCTAATTGCAATATTTCACCCTGACCATTGTGAATATTTGTTGGCATTATTGCAGTTATTTCAGTCACAAGTATTTCAAACAGTACATAGAATATTTTTTATAATTTGCCTTAGCATGACGGTAATTCTGTATACTGAATAGTATGAGTAGAACTTTCAAAAGCTCCTAAGTCACTTAGGATTTTAAATTCTGTGAAGATCAGTGAGACATAGGCTCCTTAGTGCCTTCGACACTTCTGAAAATGTTACCCTCTGTTCGTTCTTTCTATCCATCCATTGAGGCTTTTATAAAGTCCCTCTCACCATTAGATTCTCAGTGTTGTCTTTGACACTTATACACTGAAAGTTCAACAGTTCTCCATAAACTTTATTATTTATGCAGAAAAGCAAGTAAGATTTTTAAAAAGTAAAGAAAATATTTCTCTCTTGAAAACATTTTTACGGTCAGGTGGATATGATCATTTGAACAAACAATGAGTGCACTAACACTTCAGCAAACAGATAATCTTGCAAATCTTTTTCTGTCAGAGTAGGGCCTTGTTGCCTTTCCTTCTAGTAGGTTTGTACCATTGTTACTTATTTTACTATTCAGACATTGACAGCATTTTGCTATTTGGTGCTTGGTAATTTTTATTGTTGTTGCATTTAATTCAATCACAAAATCCGTATTTTTAATCTGTTTTTTTTTGTGAAATACATCTGATCACTTCAGATTAAATTCCCTATAGAACTGGTTAGCAGTGTTTTATGTAAGCGAAAATACTTTTACTTTTTAAATCTAAAGCAGAAGGATGACAAAGTGAATGAGAAGGGAAAATCTAGAAAGACTGTACTTAGTAGAATGAGCCAATAAGCATGATATATACAACAGTATAATGCCAAGTTTATGGTAGGCTTAAAAGCAAAAGATACAAAATAGCTGTCGTTTTATATTATTCTTATTAAAAGCTTATCGTTTCAGCATAATTACTGTGCAGAATGAAACTCCACCCCTTTTGCTAGCATTTTTGACACTTTCAATTATACATTATTGCTGATTTAAAAAAAAAAAAAAGGAAACAGCACAGTAGGAAACATCTAAAGTCAGAAGGAACATGCTAATTTTTAAACTGTGCTGTAAGTAAACAGATTTGGCGCTTCTTGTTTGGTACGTTATGCTGGAGGTCAAATTCTCTAATAGCCCAAAATATAAGTTAAAGCATGTTCTCATAACTTAATTTTTAAAAAATGGCTGTTTTCTGATGAAAATGAAAGTTTTCCAATAAATCTCTCAACTGCTGGTTTCTGCATGGGCATTTCTGTGTTCTGCATGAAACATTAAACAGTGTCTGTGACACATTGAAATCTTTCAACAGCTCCATTGCTAATTATTAACTATGGGGGGGAGTTCATTTTGCTCTTCACAACAGTCTGATTTAAGAATTCAGTGAGACTCTCATATGATTGTGTGGTTTATTCATTATTTAAAGAAAAGAACTGCCTTTCTTAAAATGCAAGTCAAATAGGATTAGAACAGCTGCTTTAATGTAAGTAAAATAACCCTGCAAATGACAAAGCAAAATCTGAAAATATTACATATTTAAAATAGTTTCCAACATTACTGCAACTGGTGCAGTGATATGGTGAACTGAGGTAGTTTTGTGTGTGTATACAATTTGCCAGAGGCTCTAAAACAAACAAAAGTATAATAAGCACTCACCACCTTCTGTACTCTCATTAGGAATTTAGATAAGAAGTGAAAAATGAACATTTGTTGTTGGTAAGTAGTAAGTACACAGTGGAAAACAAATAATGCAATGATGGCTTACGTGTTGGAAAAATTTATGCAACTGTCTCCTCTTCACTCCCCAGCCCCCTCCAGTCATTTGTATATTATAATTGCAATTACTTAAAAAAAAATCTGTCAATAAATAGTGTTGTTTAATCTCACTATTCTGAAAGACAGCCTTTTAGTTAGCAGTTGCATGACAAGGTAGATATATATTTAATGTGAAGAACATTGTAAACAAGAAACCATGAGTTTAATCTTCATCCTCATTTTGAATAACACATTTTTAAAGAAAACCCCTAGATTAAATAATACACTGTTATAGTAGAACTGTATAAAATCTATCATTCATTCACAGAAAATTTATATTCAAAAGCTGAATCTTTGAGATTGAACAAAAAATTTTTAGCCCTGGTTCAGAAGACAACAGTAAAAAAACAAAAAATGGTAACCAAGAGACTGAAGGAGTGGATTGTGTGGGTTGTTAGAACTGCACACTAGCCCCAGTTATTGACCCAGTGACTCCTAATGGCCTCTTTCTTACCATTGCCCACATGTCACTGTGGTTCTCAAATTATTTGTCAGAAAAAGAGGAGGACTGAAGTTGGAGCACTGATGGCAGAAAATTCAGGTTTAGGCAGACAGAAGTACAAAGATTTTCTATAAGCCTGCATTGAAGCCATGGCAAAGACAAAAAGATCCTTTTCCTCCTCTTCCATAGTAGCTGCCAAAACATGGCAAACAAGCTATTCAGGGTGACAAAACCTTGATCAGACAGATTGCCCGTATTCCGCAACAGAGCCCAGCCCTACTTGCTGGGGAAAAACTAAGATTTCAGAGTTACCCAGGTTTGGACACTGCACAGAGCCACTGTTAGTTGGAATGTAGAAAGAACGATATTACTATGCCATTTATATACTTGTGGGAATGATACTGTCACTATCATTTAGACAGTATTGTCAGTTTTTAAGCAATCCTATTGACAGGACCTCTGGATAGAAATTAGATAAATTGTAGAACTATTTTGAAGTGGATCTGAAATAGTTACAGTGGATTTCTCTTCAAAGCTAAGAGGCCAGTGCACTAGAGAGTAAATCCTGATTCTATGATGATAATCAGTAGTAGTAACTGTAGAATTTAATTTTGATCCATTACCAGAAGCACTGATTTTAAACTGTCAATATCAAACTATTTGGAGGAAGTACACTGAATTCTTTTCAATACTCCTGACAAGCTACAATGGCAAGACATCTTTAAGTAAGAAATGCTTTCACTCACTACATGTCATATATGGATCTTAGCAGTTAGAGCTCTTTTCCAATGGGTCATCAGTCCTAAAGTTTAAAACAATCAAGAGTATAGCTTGATTTCCATTGGATTAGATGTACTTTGACTACACAGCGTTCGGTATTTAAACTCCCGTACACCAAAATTGAAGAGCAATAAAAAAAAGCTGATGGACTTTTTTCTGAGACTTGACAATTGATCACCATCTTTGTGAACTGCAGTAATTGATTCAGACTAAATCTAGATTAAAATAACCCTCAAATTTTCTTCTTCAACCACATTCCAATGAATAATAGGTGATGTCTTTGGTGGCATAATAAAAATCTGGTCCATGCATGGAAAAAAATGAGACATGAAGTCCATGCATTATAGCACATACACAGTTGTGTGTCTTGCATAATTACTACAGTTGCAATAAAATAATTATTTAGGTCTATAATTTGTAGGGGTGGTGGTTGCTGCGCAAATAAAATTTGAATATGGACCTCAAGTCTTGTTTTTCACAGGTTGTCCCTCATTTACCAAACATCATTAGTTTAAGATGTTGGCCCTTTGTCTTTAGTTTTCTTTAATTTACAAAAAAAAAAAAACCTTGTTACATGGATCTTGTATCTTAAAGCTGTCTAAAACCTTTCATACGCTCTTTCACTGTAAGCTTCATATTTATTCAACTGCTATTCTTCTCCTTCAGCCTTACATGAAAATATCTTTCTTAAGCAGTTTTTATTCTATTTCTTCTTTGTGAAGACTAAAGCAAATTAACTGTAGAACTAATCTGCCGTTCCTCATTCCCGTTTTCCAGTATCATTTTTATTTGACCAATTTTCTCCACTATTTTTTCTGCCTTATATGACTGAACTACTGTATATCGAGAATCCTTTGATTTGTTGAAATATTTTCTGAAGTCAGCATTCAGCATTTCTTTTGTTCTCTCTATTATCCATTTAACTAGTTCTGGATAGTTTTTTAGTTATAATAAATATTTGTCTTCCAAATTGGTTGTATTTCAAAGCCTTTGATAAGCAATATTGTTGTTAGTATTCTTTATGTGAGTATCTGTTGCCATTTCTAGTCTTTCCAGCTCTTTTTATTAAATTTATGTTCCCCCTTCTGTAGTACATTCCCAATATAATAAAGAATTCAAATAAAATCCTCTGGACATTTTTTAGTCTTTCAAAGTCAGCTTTTCTAAACTCCAAAATGTTTGTATTAGAGTTGACCCTCTGACATTTTGTGATTGTTTCACATTTCACTGGTTTTTAAGTGATGTCTAGTGTCAGCCTTATTTGTAACACAGTACTTGGCTCATTTTCTGAAATTAGGTCCCAAATACTTATTGAAAGTGTGGGTCATTCAATAAAACAGCAATAGAAAACAAGCATTTACTACCTCTAGGAATATGTCAGCACATTTATTTTTGCATATTATTATTATCCAATCAGCACCTAATTACTGTGATCAAAGCTAATGTTAATAGGCCCTCACCTTCCTTCAACTTGGGCACTATTTAAAAAAATGACATGAAACCTGGATTCAGTGGTCTCTCTTCAAACCACCTGCATCTATAAAAAATAGACAGAAACAAAGAATATTAAATTGTCATAAAGTAACTGAGGGGATCACCCAAAATCTGATAGACGATCTCAATATTCCAGTGATCCAAACCAGGTTTCACCTGATGGTGAAAAGTGAAGAACAACCCAGGTTATTTCACTTCACATATGAAATAAGAGGGGGGAAAATCTGCAATATGTAAGGTCTTACATTTCAAAATTTGATTGTTGATTATCTCTTGGCTTGCTTACTGTTTGTGGAGAATGGATATGACCAGTTTTCTATTCTGCTAAATAGAGGCAAAAATGAAGTAGCTAATGGTATGAGTAGCATCCATGGGGCCAGGAAACCAAAAAGGAGTGGATTACAATAATCTAGCTTGCAAGTGATGATGGGACTTGTATGATTACAGTTAGGTACATGGGGGGAGACACTTTCCAAATAATTCAGAGATAGCAATAGATACCCTGAGCCATGTTGAGAGCAGCCTTGCATGATACCTGAATTCTGCACTGTCCTATTAGTAGTGGATTCACCCCCTGTTAATGGACAGATTCTACCTGTGAATTCCATTACATGTATCCCTGAGCCAGAAACAGGAACATTGTTGCTCTGGATTGAGTTTAAACCAGATGTCCATCTCTTCCCCAAAGACCTATGCCATGAAATATCATCCATCATGGTTTGACAGTAAATAACACTGATAGTATTTACACTGTGTGAATGGTAGGCATTATTATATGAGTCATGTATACTATATGATAAACACCTGGAGGAGCAGGATGGAACTCTGCAGTGTCATGCATTAGAGTCTCTTAGTAAAGGGACGTAGGTGCTCCTCACCACTTGCTGAGAGCTCCCACTCAGGAACATTTTCATCCACTGAGGAGTGAATCTATCCCCCTCCCCTCAGGGCCAACAGCCTGACAGATCTGACATAATCAGCAAGTGAGAAGATTGTCCTTTACATTGACTAATGTTATCTCCATACCACAAATCAGTTTGAAACTAGACTGTACCGTGTCAAGCAGTTTATAAACATTTATAGCCTTTTTTATGTACAAGAACATTACCTGATTCACTTTGCTTTTTCTGCTGCTACAGCTAACATTCATCTGTAAGCAGAGGTGATGGAACAATTTGTATTGGGAGGAGGGGGGGTTGGGTGCTGAAAGACATACTGTAAACCCTGTATATAATGGAAACCACTTCAAGCCCTGGGGTGCTGCCACACCCCCATCACCCCTAGTTCTAGTACCTGTGTCTTTCCATCTGTCCAAACTGTGTATACTTTCTCACCCAACAATTCATAGGCTTTCTTTTTCCCAGATCAATATCATAGATAAACCAATAATTGTTACCTTAATGGTTAAAGAGGTTAATGGAAAATATTGCTCAATTAGTAAAGCAGATTTTGTTCTGGGAAATGCAGAAAATTTTTAGGAAGCAAGCCGTGGAGGTGGATATAAACTCAGTAATAAAATGCATGGGGCCAGATCCTCTGCTATATTGTATGTCAGATTTTGTTTCTCCACTGACCCTGTGTATGCAAAGACCAGAGAAAAGAATAAAGTTTTTGACAAAGTATTGTATGTGATTCATGTTATTAAGTTGCATTGTGTTGAACAATATGTGAAGAACCAGTTATACAGAAGACCTGGAAAAAGAATGTATTTATAAGTGTAATCTCATAGGGAAAAATGAGTGGTTTTTCTATACTTGCAAGTTTAAATAAAACTCACTGTTTTCATATTAATGTCTTCACATAATATAAAAAATAATTACCAATTATAATGAAGTAGAAAGCTAGTTACCCTCACATTGCTCTAATATATGCACCTCTTTTGATCTGAAAGCCCTTTAAATTTGGCAGTGTTATCTACAACAGATGAAGTGGATTTATTTGAAATTCAAGTCTAGTGGACTTCATGAGCAATATATCTGCAAATTGTTGCAGGTTATTATCCCAGGCAATAACTGTGATAATTGCTAGGTTTTCTCTTTTTAAAAACAAAGTAGTTAAAAGTGGCATACTGTAGTTAATCATTAACATTGCCAGTAAACAAATTTTTTCATGGAGGTATATAAAATGTGTGTATTTATAAATAGACAGGGAGAGTGAGCTGTTAAAATATAACTTAATTACATTAGCATAACTCGAGTGGGAGTTTAGTAAATATCAAATACTTTAATTAGCTTGCATCTTTTTATTTGGAAGATTAATGACACCCCTACATGACTGTTTACAGTGTTTAACAATATGACAGTTTTGTGCCAAACTAGTATACATGACCCCTTTAGAAGTAGCTGTATATTTAACTGTTAGTATTCAAGCTGGGTAGGTTGTTGACAGTGGGGTACTTTGGGATCTCTGGATATTAAAGCATGAACCTTTAAAACATGAGCTAAAATACACAAGTCTGTTAGCCCAGGGTGTAGCAGGCTTGCCCAGTCAGTATGACACTCTGTCCTCTGCTGTTGGTGGCTGGGATATTTATATGAGCCTACTACAGCCTTTAGTTCAAGTAGTAAAGGCTCATGCTTTTAGATCTCGAAGTCTAAGGTTCAATTCCCACTTCCAACAACTTTCCTGGGGGCATCATGTAATGCTTTTGGTAACACAGAACATCAGCTTTTTGTCTCCTGTGTTGGTCTGTTCTTTGATAATAATTTTAGTCTTTTACATTCAGTTGCAGTTTTTCCACTGTACATTTTTTTATTGCTGATGCAGTTTCTGGAAAATTTGTAAATCACATTTGATTAAATGTAAGAAAATTAATTGAATCATCCATGTTGGAATCATTGGATCTGAACACATCAGAGTCCAGTCTGAGTCACACACATTTATTGGCATGTTACTTACTTTAAAGCCATGATAAATAGGTTAAAAACCTGATCTGAAATCAAATTATAATTTGTTTTATTATGCCAAGCCAAGTAAATACTGTTTGAACTCCCTCCCTAGCTGACCAATCAAGTTAATTACTTTAAATATATTTGTGAGAAAAGGAGCTATGTGAAAATTGGTAAGAAATTAATTCTGTCATATTTTAATAATTTGTAAAAATGATATTGAGTCCATAAGTAGTGAAAGTGATATTCTTCTCTAACATCTAGAAGTGTACTGTAAATAAACATGCAGTTCTTTTGAGAAGGAAATGGGAATATTGCTGAAAAGCTGTGGTCTCTACAGTTTGACTGAGTGGCCAATTGATTTCTTCTTCTTTTTTTAAAATTCTAGATGCTGAAGAATACCAGCCTCCAATATGGAAATCCTACTGTGAGTATATCAGAAATCAGAATAAATATCAAAATCCTCTTAAAAGAAGTTTCAATGGAAGTTGTTTTCCCTCTCTTTAAAACAATTACCTACGCCCATTCAGCTCTTGTGAAAGTAGGTGCATTGGCAAACTGAAGTTTTCTTTTTATTCAGATAACAGATACAGTATGGGTTGCAGCAATGCAAACTCCTGCACACTCCCTCATTGATGTGATGTTCTATACAGGCCATTTCTGTGGGTGATAGTTTGATCTCCCTATCCATTCAGATTTTGTTTCGGAGCTGAGGCTGCCAAAAAGGATTCCTGTTATGGCAATGAGTTCTTCACTGTGCATACTTGCCGAGCCTGAATTGACCTGAGTGAACCAAATTTTTTTATACAGGCCACAAAGCTACCTTCAGGTGATGATTGTTTTTGATCCCTAGCAATTTAATCTGGTTTTAAATTGGTGGTTTAGAAGTAAAAGGCCCAATATACTATTTTCAGTCTTCTGGACCATCCAGTTCTCCTACTTAAATATCATTTATATGAAGTGTAATGCAGAAATACGTTGTTGTATGCTACTTTTATTCCAGTTACACTGTACTATGATGTAGCACTGAGCTGAGACAAAGTAGTTGGCTTTTAAAATCTTGATTAAAATTTGATTGTAAAATTAATCTTTTATTTTAAAACTTCACTGAAAATTTTAATGAAACTGTAGTGTTGTTGTTGATTACCACATCATTATCAAAATGAAAATGCACAAAAGTACAAAGCCATGAAGTTGTGGGAACTTAAGGCACTGATTCACCAAAGTATTTAAACATGCTCATAACATGCTCATGACTTTAAGCACACAAGTAGCCCCATTGACTTGAGTTGCATACAATATTCAGTACCTTCCTGATTTCAAAGATGTCTCCTTAGAATCTTAGCACTGTGCATGAATGATCTTAGAAACATAAGAGTTGTAGCCCTGTTGGTCCCAGGATATTAGAGAGACAAAGAGGGTGAAGGTACTGTCTTTTATTGGGCCAACTTCTGTTCATGAGAGAGAGACACTTTTGAGCCTACACTAAGCTCTGTGTGGCTCAAAAGCTTGTCTCTCTCATCAACATAAGTTAGCCCAATAAAAGATATTACCTCACCTATCTTGTCTCTCGTACAAAAGTAATACAGCCCCAAAGTGCATTGTTTTCCACAGATTTGGTAGAATTATAAGATTATTGCTGGGAATACTTCTCCCTAAACTTGTGTTTTGCCACTGCCTTGTTTTTTCTGAGGAAAAACTAATTTGTTCTAACTTAATAGAAACTGACAATGTGATAAATTAAGCCTGAGCAAGATTATATTGACTTCAATGGAACTAACGTATGCATGCTCTAAATTGTGCACACACTTAGTAGCTTGCTGAATCGAAGCCTACATTTGCTACTTCCCCCCTCCACTAATCAAGCTGTACTGAATTTTACTGTTTTCAGAGACAAAATCCTTCCTTTAAAAAAATGGCAAAATTAACCATTTTGAGAGAGGTAGCCTGACTATACTTGTGAAGGAGTTCTTTAAATCAGTGATTTTTAGAGTGAAATCTTGTCCCCGTAGAAGTCAATGGAAAACTCCCGTTGACTTCAGTGGTCTCAGCCATTTTGGTGTGTGTGTGGTACAGCCTTTTTTGGAAGAGTCCGGACAGAGCATGAGCTTTTCACATCACCCCAGAACTGTATCACTTGTCTTCTGTTGATCAGATTAGCACAGTGCAGTGAAGTATTTTTTCTTAGTTTTTGTTTTCATGAAACAGCCCATGGAAACTTTTAAGCAAACATATCTAATTTACAGAGCATGATAAATAAGTTATTGTTCAGATATATTCAGAATCCAATTTTGTGGTTGACGACCAAATCATCTCAGCTTCTAAACTTCATGTCTGAATGACTCTGGAGTAATTAACACAGCCCCAACTTGCATTGTATTTAAACACATTTGATAGTAGTATAAAATTACAAAGATTACTGTTGAGAATATTTCTCTGTAGACATATGTTTTTCATTGCAGTCTTGGTTTCTTTGAGGAAAATCTTTTTCTTTATTCCTTCCAAGAAATGGACAATATGATAAGTTAAACATCGGGAAGATTATGCCCAGTGGCGGTATTAACCTATGAAATGATCTATCACTGTGTCACATCATAGTTTTTGTTTAAATTAGTGTATGTATTTCTCTTGAAGTGTCTGTATTCATTGATATTGATCATTATTCATGTATTTGAGTTATTTTTTCCCTTTTTTTTTCAATTTGTCAGAATACTACTAGAATATCCTGTATACAATTTTTAGTTTAAAATATCTTTAATTACTGAGACAAGGTAGGTGAGGTAATATTGGACCAAATTCTGGTGGCATAAGTAATGTTCAGAGCTTTGTGAAGCTCAAAACCTTGTACCTTCCACCAACAGAAGTTGGTCCAGTAAAAGATATTACCTCACACACCTTGTCTTTCTCATATCCTAGGACAGACATGGCTGTAACACTACTGCATGCAACATTTAATTTCTGTATAAGTTTAGAGGCACTATGTTGTCTCTTGATATTTATTGACATACTAATCAAGCTCCCAATCCTGCAATCTGCACCACGCTGGTGGAAGAGACCCATTTAAGTTTACACTGCTCACGTGCGTGCAGAAATCCATCCATATGGAACAGCTTGCAGGATCCAGGCCTTACTCAATGACATAGCCTAAAAGATTGTTTTAACAATATTTGGAATCACAGCTGTGTAGGTCTGCTGCAGAGAGGATGCCTATTTCTAATCTCTGAAAGGTCTTCAGTCAATGATTGTATTGTCAGAAGATGCACCAGACTCCGTTCCATCATTTTATTAGGGGATGGAGAAGACACATGATCATTACTTTGATATTACTAGTGGGAGCCCTGGTACAAGTTAGGAAGTAGCTAGAAGCCAGTGAACACTGAGCTACATCTTGGATTAAATTTCTATCTCAGTAATCAGTCAGTAAGTAAACATGTTTCCAATCGCTAAATTGTTTCCGTGTTCTGTGGCACATTAGGAAGATTATATTAAAAAATGTCTTTTCCCCTTCTGTCATTACTGAAGAAAGGAAGATAAGAACTGTAGTGTAAGCTAAACTAGTCTCCACTCTCTGTTTCATATGTGAAGCAGACAGTTATTTTTATATTTGAAGTAGAATAGGAACAATTTTTGTTTTGGCTCTCTAGCAGCACTGTATGTGTGCTTGTCTCTTGGAGAAGAAGAGGACCCCAGTTTGTTCTATTCTTAACTTGTTCAAGATTGATATGTTCTTAGGGTATGACTACACTGCAATTATACACCTGTGGCCGGCCCATGCCAGTTGACTTGGGCTTGTGGGGCTTGGGCTATGGGACTGTTTAACTGTGTTGTAGACATTCAGTCTCAGGCTGTAGCGCAAGCTCTGGGACTCTGCCACCTTGCAGTGTCCTAGAGCCCAGTCTCCAAACTGAGTGCAAACATCTGCACTGCAATCAAACAGCCCCTTAGCCTGAGCCCTGTGAGCCTGAGTCAGCTGGCACGGGCCAGCCAGGGGATTTTAATTGCAGTATAGACACATACTTTCATTCGGGCTAGCTGTGACTAGTTTCAGCATTTGAAAAGATTGTCCTTGTCATGTTGGTGTTCACCACACAAGATGCAGAGGGCATATCCTAGCACCAGCAGACCCCAGTAACCAACTCCCTCTGAAACACTTACTTCCTACCCCTGAACAGCTGGCAAAGGGAGAGTAATGAGGTAGAACATCTGAGTCAATGCTCAGTCAAAAACTAAGGCTCCCTTTCTGTCATGTTCTTAAACATGTGTCTGAGACCATATCTACAGTACCACTTATTCTGGAAACACTTACGTCGCTCAGGGGTGTGAAAAAACACCCCTGAGCAACTTTAGTTTCAACGGTATAAGTGGTAGTGTGCACAGCACTATGTCGGTGGGAGAGCTTCTCCCACCACATAGCTATTGCCACTCACTGAGGTGTTTTTATTATGTTGTTTGGAGAGCTCTCTCCCAGCGGCATAGAGTGGCTACATGAGCGATCTTACAGCTGCATTAGTACAGCTGTGCCTCTGTAAGCTCGCTAGTGTAGACAAGGCCTAAGTCTAAGTCAGTGAGTAATCCCACTAAAGTCAGTCAAACTACTGATATGCTTACAGGTAGGCATGTGCTCAAGCACTGCTTAAATTGAGGCCTTGCGGCATAAATCAAGGATCTTTTAAAAACTTCTCCAGAAAGGAGGCAGTGGTTTCTATAGGTCCTTAAGTAAAAGCAAAGATGCACATATTCTCTACCCATCAGAGTGTAACTGATCATTAATCTTGTATACTTTAAGAGGGGAGTCTTGAGTTCTTGACACATTACAGAATTTAAAAGGCAGCTGGAAATCAGTCACTTTCCCTAACAGAAGGAGGGTGAATATAAGGTTTTCAAGTGCCACCTGGGAAGGGATCTACAAATATTACACAAAACGCAGGGAGGCAGTGGTTGAGAATCCACCTTTCCTGTAGACAGGAAAATCAGCCATGCCACTGCTCAGCTGTGAGAAATTTCAGTTATGGGAGAAACCTCTTGGCTACTGTGAGCAAGCCCAAGTATAACGAGGGAGAAACAAGAAGAGAGAGGGCTGAAGAGTTTTGGACTTCAAGGGAGCAACAACTCTCTGCCACAGGAGCAAATGTAACACCGACAGACACCGGTCGTCGTCAAACCTGTGACCTTTGGAGCTAAATACATGAGCCTCTACTGTATGAGCTAAAAGCCACATGGCTCTTAGCTAAGGCTGTAGAGCCAACTCATTAATCTCTCTCTCAAAGTGGTCTCGGTGCCACTAGATCGGACAGAGCACCACACCCAGGAGGTGTGAGAGTTACACTAACACCAGGCTGGCTCTGAGCTTCTTAAAGGTTCCTGAGTACAAGAAAAGAAAGTACATGGGGATGAAAGCCCTGAGGGTCAAGGGCTTTCTTTGGAGTTCATTTATATTCTATTTATATACTCTGCCTTTTTGTTGATTTTAATTTTAGCCACCACTGCCTGGGTGACCCAGACCATTCGAATTAGGATTTCACCCAAAGTGGTGGTATCCTTGACCACTGACACCATCATTTTGTTGCTTGACCGCAATAGGTTTCACAGTTAGAGAACAGGCTCTCTTGAAAAGGAACTCCAGAGTTTCCCTTATTCATTCCAAAAGACAATTCAAGCCCTGTTCTCCAGCTGTAACAAAACAAGAGATGCGCATGCCCTCTAGTGCCTGTACAACAGAGCAAATGATTATTTAAAGTTTTGTTAACCCTTAGAAGATGCTCAGATTGGCTGTAGTGCATACCAGTGTCAAACACACCACTTGCATTACAAAGTTATTGTTCAAATGCCCGCTTAAAGCCATTTTTTTAACTTTGATATTGCATTTTACACCCATTATTTTTGTGACATCAGTGTGAACTTCATCTGTGTTTGATGCTGGAACAAAGAGCCACTGCCAGTCTGTGGCAATCTCTAAGTAACAATGAATCCACTTTTTCCGAAGGTTAATTTTTCCAAGGCAAAAATAATAATGAATCACTTGGTTGAAAACATCTCCTTTTTTTGATCAAGGAGAATTTGTCTCTGTCTGTCAGCTCTAAAGGTAGAGGTAGACTGGGTCAGATGCAATCGTATATTAAATACTATCACCAGCAATTATTTTGCTGGCATTTCAAGGCACTGTCTTCCTATATATTTCAAGACTTTCAAAAAACAGATGTCTGGACTTTTCTCAAGTTCTGAGCATCTTTAGCACTCCTGCTAAAGGGAATGCCATCAGAGTCCTGAGTGCTCAGCACTTCTGAACATGTATTGAAATGAATGGGAGCTGCCTAGTGCTTATCACTTTGGAAAATTAGGTCACTTAATCAGCCATCTAAATATGGTAGGCACCCATTTTGTAAAATCATGGCCATAGTATTTTATTTGTATTTGAATCACATCCATAGACTTAAAAATAATAAATATTTGATATGTGAACAAGGTAGAACACCTATAGAAAAGGACACAGCTTTTGATATCCTTGATCACTTTCACTCTCCTCCTTAGCTTCTCTTTGTTTCTGAAATGCTGTCCTTGGCCTTGACACCATCAGCCTCTTTCTCCAGCAGTTCCTCTGGGTTGTCTTGCTGTCAATTTAAAGTTAACGTGACCAAAACGGAACTCCTTGCCTTTCCAGTTTGCAACATTTCCTTGTTGAATTCGCTTGCTTGCCACCATCCAGCAAGTCATTCAGGCCTATGGCCTGGAGTCATTTGTTACTACTGCCTCTTTGTGATGGGGTCCTTTGCTCACCGCTGGAATGCCTCCTTCTCCTGAGGTTTAGTGCTGTATGGCAATGCCCCTTCCTGCAATTGCACACCGTTTCTCTCTCCATCTGCAGCCTCACTCTCACTGCAGGAGATGCCTCTTCATGTCTCAGCCCTCTGGCCAGGACCCTCAGAGTTTTTCCCCCTTCTGGGATGGAGTCATTCAAAGTCTCTTTTTTTCAAAGAGCATCCAGCAGTCCTCGCATGTGGTGCCCTGACCCTGTCACTCCTGCAGCGACCCAGGCACTCTTCCAGTTCACTGCTCTGCCATTACAACTTTCACAGTGAACCAGGGCCTGCCCTCTATTCTGGGTTCCAGCCCAGGGACCCTACAACACACAGCCAAGGTCTGTTCAGTCCCAAAATTTGCTGCTTCCTACCCTGCATCCTATAGGCTCTTTTCTCCACCCTGCTCTCTTCAAGGTATGCCCTTCCTTCAGGCCCAGGCCTCCAAGTTCTCCTCTTTCCCTGGGTTTCTTCCATTGCTCTCTACTAAACAGAGGGTGACTACAAACTTCCTCCCAGCTGCCTTTGCTGCTGCCAGCTTCCTGGCTTTATACTAGCCCACCCACTTCTGCACAGGTGAGCTTCCCCCTAATTAGGGCTTTTCTCTCACCCTTAATTCTCCTGCCTTGCAGCCTACTTGGCTGATTTGGCCCACCTGGCCAGCTTAGCCCTCTCAGAGCCAGTGTGGGAAGTACACCCCCACCACACTCTTCCTCACCCAGAGGGAAGATCCATTCTTTGCTATTCTGAGCTATAGATCTACACCAATAACTGCTACTAGATAGAGTCCAATACAGCTCCTGATGGGAAGACAATTCAGAACTACTGTTCTGACTTTGGAAAAGAATCTGTCTCCAAAGTGGCCAGACATGACGAGAGTAGCCAAATGGGTAAAAATGCGAAAAGGACTTACAAACACTTCGATGCTAGACATCACTCAGAGAACGGCCAGATCTAGAACCTGGTGACTATGTTTGTGACAAACTGGATGGAGAACTCCAGCTGTCAGAAGGAAAAGGAATTCATTGCCCAGATCATATGTGATTGAAACTGATGGTGGAGAGTTCAACGGAAACCATCAACATCTTCAGTTTGTTTCTCAGAAAGAACAATCAATGGAGCAAACTCTACGGATGACAGATGCAGAACAAGAAGAAGACTAAATGATTCTGAACAGACCACACCCAGTCGTTGCAACTAATGGACAGCCGGATGGACCAAGTTGTTACACATTCAGGTCTTGTATAGAAAACCAGTAAGATTCTGAGACACTTAATAGACTACGTACTCAACATTAAAGATAGCTTGACCATTTAGTTTTTTTTAAATGGGGGAAAGGTAAAACTAAAAGGGGGAGACATGATGGAATGCTAAAACTATATTACAGTATTCACCCATTAGGCTGCACCATGTGCAACATAACTTACCTGAGCTGGTAACAGCCATACTTGGCAGTGCATTAAAGTATCTTAAAAGAGATAGCAGCCCTGTAACCTACTACTTCGTCCATGTACAAGGAGCACATGACAACATTAAAGTAGTTGTTATTAATTATTATTATTTGTGTGTTACAGTTGACTTACTGCTTCTTCCTCCATGACATTTTTAAGACCAAAGCTCTTTTCTCTCCCCACCCAGATAAATCTTTTCCAGACCCTTATCTTCCATCTGATTACTGCATAGATGAATTACCTAAGGCTCTCTGAAAACCACATCTCCCCCTTCCACTCTGCACAAAACATAATCTTTCTTGCTTTTCATTCTGATTGAACCTCTCCACTGATTATTCTCACTCCACCACATCAACCTCAAGTTTCTTATTTGGCTTTCAAGGCTTCTCATCACTCTGCGCCTCTCTCCTGTAATTATCCTCCTTGAACTGTGTTGCGTCATCCCCCTCTCTTTCCCTTCTGCTCTGCCAATGATGTGAGCCTGAAAGCCTCATTTGTCTACTTCATCCCAGCCATTTCCCCACTGTCTTCCAAACTGCTTCCTATACATGGAACACCCTTGCTGAGCTGTTCTGCAAAGTCATTACTTGGTCATTATTTAAATATTTCCGGAAGACCCACTTCTTGCACAATAGGTACAAAAAACAAGCTTTCTAGGTCATGTTATAAATTGTTTCTTTTATTTACCTTGTTAGTATGGCTGATTATTTTTTGACAGATTTTATTTTTGGAGTTGAAAAATGGAATTTTATCCAAGACTAAATTTGTGTTTGACAAAATTTTGATCATTGGAAAAAAAACTTGAAATGAAAAGCTCTGGAGAAAAAAAATCCATTCCACCCATTTTGAAATAGTAGAAACATTTCCATGTTCTTTTAATATTTTACTTTCCTAATTCCCCCCGCCCTCCCAACCCCCCACTTCCCTCCTTTTTTTTCTACCAGAGGGAAAAAAACATTACTTCCCTCTTGCCTACATCTACATGCCTCAATCGTCTGTCTTTTTAGACTGTGTATTCTTCTGTTCTTTTTAGGACTGTGTCCTCTGTGTTTGGAAAGTGCTTAGCCCACTCTGGGTGTTAGCACAATCAAAGTAAATAATAATAGGTATTAAATAAAGACACACATTCAACTTGACTTACTCCAAATCACTTCCCGCAATGTCAACATACTATTTTTAGATACTTACAATCAATATTCAAATATAAAATCTTTATTTAGTGCTCAACAGTGTTATCCCTTATCAAGTTCAGTGCCATGCCATTTTTAAACATGCATCTTAAACTCTCATAAGGCCTTGGTTCAATAAGGAATCATAGAATCATAGATTATCAGGGTTGGAAGGGACCCCTGAAGGTCATCTAGTCCAACCTCCTGCTCGAAGCAGGACCAATTCCCAGTTAAATCATCCCAGCCAGGGCTTTGTCAAGCCTGACCTTAAAAACCTCTAAGGAAGGAGATTCTACCACCTCCCTAGGTAACGCATTCCAGTGTTTCACCACCCTCTTAGTGAAAAAGTTTTTCCTAATATCCAATCTAAACCTCCCCCACTGCAACTTGAGACCATTACTCCTCGTTCTGTCATCTGCTACCATTGAGAACAGTCTAGAGCCATCCTCTTTGGAACCCCCTTTCAGGTAGTTGAAAGCAGCTATCAAATCCCCCCTCATTCTTCTCTTCTGCAGGCTAAACAATCCCAGCTCCCTCAGCCTCTCCTCATAAGTCATGTGTTCTAGACCCCTAATCATTTTTGTTGCCCTTCGCTGGACTCTCTCCAATTTATCCACATCCTTCTTGTAGTGTGGGGCCCAAAACTGGACACAGTACTCCAGATGAGCCCTCACCAATGTCGAATAGAGGGGAACGATCACGTCCCTCGATCTGCTCGCTATGCCCCTACTTATACATCCCAAAATGCCATTGGCCTTCTTGGCAACAAGGGCACACTGTTGACTCATATCCAGCTTCTCATCCACTGTCACCCCTAGGTCCTTTTCTGCAGAACTGCTGCCTAGCCATTCGGTCCCTAGTCTGTAGTGGTGCATTGGATTCTTCCATCCTAAGTGCAGGACCCTGCACTTATCCTTATTGAACCTCATCAGATTTCTTTTGGCCCAATCCTCCAATTTGTCTAGGTCCTTCTGTATCCTATCCCTCCCCTCCAGCGTATCTACCACTCTTCCCAGTTTAGTATCATCCGCAAATTTGCTGAGAGTGCAATCCATACCATCCTCCAGATCATTTATGAAGATATTGAACAACTAGACATGGAGCCATTGATCACTACCCGTTGAGCCCGACAATCTAGCCAGCTTTCTACCCACCTTATAGTCCATTCATCCAGCCCATACTTCCTTAACTTGCTGACAAGAATACTGTGGGAGACCGTGTCAAAAGCTTTGCTAAAGTCAAGAAACAATACATCCACTGCTTTCCCTTCATCCACAGAACCAGTAATCTCATCATAAAAGGCGATTAGATTAGTCAGGCATGACCTTCCCTTGGTGAATCCATGCTGGCTGTTCCTGATCACCTTCTTCTCATGCAAGTGCTTCAGGATTGATTCTTTGAGGACCTGCTCCATGATTTTTCCAGGGACTGAGATGAGGCTGACTGGCCTGTAGTTCCCAGGATCTTCCTTCTTCCCTTTTTTAAAGATTGGCACTACATTAGCCTTTTTCCAGTCATCCGGGACTTCCCCGGTTCGCCACGAGTTTTCAAAGATAATGGCCAATGGCTCTGCAATCACAGCCGCCAATTCCTTCAGCACTCTTGGATGCAACTCGTCCGGCCCCATGGACTTGTGCACATCCAGCTTTTCTAAATAGTCCCTAACCACCTCTTTCTCCACAGAGGGCTGGCCATCTCTTCCCCATTTTGTGATGCCCAGCGCAGCAGTCTGGGAGCTGACCTTGTTAGTGAAGACAGAGGCAAAAAAAGCATTGAGTACATTAGCTTTTTCCACATCCTCTGTCACTAGGTTGCCTCCCTCATTCAGTAAGGGGCCCACACTTTCCTTGGCTTTCTTCTTGTTGCCAACATACCTGAAGAAACTCTTCTTGTTACTCTTGACATCTCTTGCTAGCTGCAGCTCCAGGTGCGCTTTGGCCCTCCTGATATCATTCCTACATGCCCGAGCAATATTTTTATACTCTTTCCTGGTCATATGTCCAACCTTACACTTCTTGTAAGCTTCTTTTTTATGTTTAAGATCCGCTAGGATTTCACTATTAAGCCAAGCTGGTCACCTGCCATATTTACTATTCTTTCGACTCATCGGGATGGTTTGTCCCTGTAACCTCAACAGGGATTCCTTGAAATACAGCCAGCTCTCCTGGACTCCTTTCCCCTTCAAGTTAGTCCCCCAGGGGATCCTGGCCATCCGTTCCCTGAGGGAGTCGAAGTCTGCTTTCCTGAAGTCCAGGGTCCGTATCCTGCTGCTTACCTTTCTTCCCTGCGTCAGGATCCTGAACTCAACCAACTCATGGTCACTGCCTCCCAGATTCCCATCCACTTTTGCTTCCCCCACTAATTCTACCCGGTTTGTGAGCAGCAGGTCAAGAAAAGCACCCCCCCTAGTTGGCTCCTCTAGCACTTGCGCCAGGAAATTGTCCCTTACGCTTTCCAAAAACTTCCTGGATTGTCTATGCACCGCTGTATTGCTCTCCCAGCAGATATCAGGAAAATTAAAGTCACCCATGAGAATCAGGGCATGCGATCTAGTAGCTTCCGTGAGTTGCCGGAAGAAAGCCTCATCTACCTCATCCCCCTGGTCCGGTGGTCTATAGCAGACTCCCACCACTACATCACTCTTGTTGCACACACTTCTAAACTTAATCCAGAGACACTCAGGTTTTTCTACAGTTTCGTACCGGAGCTCTGAGCAGTCATACTGATCCCTTACATACAGTGCTACTCCCCCACCTTTTCTGCCCTGCCTGTCCTTCCTGAACAGTTTATAACCATCCATGACAGTACTCTAGTCATGTGAGTTATCCCACCAAGTCTCTGTTATTCCAATCACGTCATAGTTCCTTGACATCACCAGGACCTCCAGTTCTCCCTGCTTGTTTCCAAGGCTTTGTGCATTTGTATATAAGCACTTGAGATAACCTGTTGATCGCCCCTCATTCCCTGAATGTATGCATGTGCCTAACTTCAAGCACTTGAATACTTCCAATTAAAGTTAATGGGACTGTTTACGTAGATATTTATCGTTAGGAAGAAGTAGCTTGCTAAATCAGCAGTATCTTCAACTCCAAGCATTCAAAATCATGAGATTTTTTTTTAGAAGACACAGTTTAGGTTCTTTGTAGTTTAGGGAATGCTGGGGGCCAGTTTTTCATGTTCTGTGCAACCACGAAGCTTGCAAAATAGCTTTTTTTCTTTTTAAATGAAAGCTGAGATCCGCACTTATTCCCATGACTCAAGGAGCTTGGAAAAATGCCATTTATCATGAGACTTGTAAAAAAAAATTATGGGAGCTGGCAGCACTGAATCAGACAGGTCCATATATTAATTCATAATATTGGATATATATTTATGGCCAGATAATACCCCTGTGCATAAAAACCTCTATAGAAGACAGGAAATTGTGAAGAGTTCTCCATTTTCATTTTCCATGTGATTGCCTAACCAGGGAGGGGATAGGGTTTTTCGTCCCCTGCTTCAAAACTAGCAGGTGGCATAACACCCAAAACTTGCATGTTCCCGAAGATTAGCAAAGAAGTCAGAAGTTACAAGTGGCAGAGGTGACTGTGTGAAAGTCCAGTACCGCCACGCTTCCCAAGTTTCTTCACAGCTTTCTTCATCCCTCTTTTAAAGGGTGATCCATGGTGCAAAGGGGCTCTGAAAAAGAGGTAATACAACCACCAACCATATTAGCTTTTCAGTAGATACTCCACTGTTTTCCAAGGCTGAGGGAGTTTCCCATCACTCGTCTTCTTCCCACAACCTGCCATCTTGCTGATCCACAGCCCACTGCGATCTTGGACTGGGGATCACAATATCATAGAGATGGGATGCCCATCTTCCCTTTATATGTGTATAGAGGTCTACATACAGTGGGCTTATTTTCAAGGGAGCAAGCCTAGCTTTGGGATTTTTACTAAAGCTGAGAAGAGAGGCACTCTATTTGCATTATAATTGCTTGCTGTCATCATGTGTCAACCCACGTTCACTACTTGTGGAATAGTAAGAGGAAGGAAGAAGCCTCCTTGAATCACAAAGGGAGAGTGGTAGGGGTCAACTGTAAGAAAAGATTGAAGAGGCGAGACCCAGAGTTCACTCAGTTGCTGTCCCTCATCTTTGGGAACCTTTGGGATGAGCAAAGTTGATCTGAAATATATTTGAGAATCTTAGGTAGCACATTAAAAGGAAAAAGAAAGTGGGAAAATGTTAGCATGTGGAAGCACTAGGGGTCTAATTTATTCTTAAATAGTTATCACTTGTGTCTTCAGTATGCATTGATAAGATTCTAGTGAACTCTTTTGGTAGTTTGTTGCAGTTCTTTCCTAGCCAATTCAAAAACACTGGAATTTTATTTAAAAATTCTATTATTGAGCTTGTCAGTAATACTGTATGCAACAAAGGAGTTTTATCTTGAAACATTCAGAAGGATTTGTTATGTTGGTTATATGTCTTGCAAGCAAAGTATGGAAATACACAGTGCCAGCACCAATATAAAACTAAATTGGGATTATATGAATTAAAAATAAATAAATGTTACCAGTGTACAATTGCATGACTAATTTCCATATAAATGACTTGACTTGCATGTATTTTAAAAACGTCTCTGTACCCCACCCTTTTTTATATATGTTTGCATTTTCTCTGAAGCATCTGACTAAAAATATCTGAATAAAAGTTTGTGTATATTGCAGTCCTCTAATTATTATTGCTTTTTTATATTTGACAGTGTATCAGTTACAACAGGAGGCACCGCGTCCCAAGAGAATCATTTGTCCTCGGGAGGTCAGTTCTTCTTTAACTGTATCTTGTTAAATCTGATGAATTGTCAGTAGTGTATTCCTATTGGAGATCTTTCCTATATGCTGAGAGAGCAACCGTCTATTTCCATTTTCTAAAATACTGTGGAACATATTATATATAATTGTTTTCAGATTATAAAGTGGGTCTTTAAAAATTGATTAATATTTGTTAAATCAGCACAGAGATGGGAATACATAAGATTTAACCATTGCAGAGACCCCTTTCCTTGTGCAGATGCTAATCAGGGCATTGTATGACTGTGCTCTATGCAGTACCTAAATGCTGTGATTCCCTTTTTTCATAGTGTTGTAGGAGAAGATCCATATATCTACATATTTAAAGATATGCAATGTTTTCACTCGATTCATGCAGTTTGTTCATAAAAAGCACTTCTCATGAAAGAAGGTTCACCTGTCCAATGTTAGCAAGAGCGTTCAAGATAAAATATTGAGTTAATAGCATTGGAACTCTTGTTCTGGGATGTCATGGAAAATTTGAAGTTTGTAGAATGTAAGAAATCTATGGAGCTGAAAGACTGCTGAATCAACATTTTCCTGCTTGTCTGCTTGCTTTTTTTTTTTTGCCAGTCATCTCTCCCAGTTTATCTAGTTGTCTTTTGAATATGGTAATACTTCTTCCTTCCGTACTGTGTCTTGGTAATTATAAAAATAGGATACTGTGAGTATATATTGATTTCTCCAATAAATCAATAAGATTGAGTTGTTTTTGGCTTCTAACATGTCAAGAACAAAGTGGCTGCAAACTCTTACAACACATATAGTTACAATAATAAATATTATGATTATTACTAATAATACTGAGCTCTTAGCTATATAAATTTTATACAGTAATCAAATGCAATTAAAAATATACGCGCTGTGATGTTAAAACCCCCTGAATATATAAGGAGAAATACATAGAAATTAATCAGTGTGATATTCCCAAATGTCTTAATTATCTGCTTTGCCCTCCCCCTCATGCTATTGTCTATTTAAATAGCCAATATCATGTAGTATCTGAGTGCCTCTCAAACATTAAAACATTTATCCTCGCAACACTTCTGTGGTGCAAGGAAGTGTTGTACTGAGGCATGGACAGATCAAGTGACTTTCCCAAGGTCACATAAGAAGTCTGCATCAGAGCCAGGAATTGAATGCACATCTCCTGATTTTCAGCCCAGCGCCTTAATCATAAGACCAAGCTTTACACTTTCTCTCATAGACGCCAGGTAGCAATTACCTGAGAATAGGGCAAAATTTTGGCATAAGAAGGAAAGCCTTCATGCTCTGTCAGCTAAGGGTGTACTCAAGCTGAGCATACAAGATCATAAAAGGGACAAGCAAAATGCTAGTGTGGTTAAAGTCTCTCTCACTCAGTCCCTGTCAGAAATGCTGCTCAAGAAAGTCACCAACATGGTGACCCTCTGGGACTCCAATGCACATAGGCCAAAAGGCTTTAACAGAACTTTTCTCTCTTATTTTCCCATACAAAACTGATGATAGCTAGTGCTCCAGGGCTGTAGCAGTTTGCAAAAGGAGAGGCCGTTAAGATTTTTATGAAGTGAAAATCCAGATAATCAGTTCTTTCATAGTCATTCAGTACCATATCTTCAAAAGAGCCATGGGTAATAGGCATGGAAGAGTATCATTCACTCCCCACTTCTGCCTTATCTACAAATACTACTCAGTTGTAGGGTGAAGAAATACAACTTAATCAACAAGCATAGCAATTAAAAGGATACTGCCCGCGGAGTAAATGTGTAGGTAAACAGGCCAATCAAGAACTCTGCAATAGCATACTGTCTCTAACATAGTCCCTTGCTTTGGTGGCTGATGACTTTTTTGACAGGTGAGGCGCGCACATCACAAAGTCTCATAAATTCCAGTATACATCTTCCTCCTTATAGTCCTGGCCGGGGGTCTCTGCTCTGCCCCACCAGGACTGCAGCCTCCCTCCTGCACCTGCAGGGATCCAGTGTCACCTGCCCCAGGGCCATGCAGGGAGTTCTCTGCAGCTACACTGTCATGGTCCCAGCTCTCTCACTCACCAGCCAGGTGTTTGGGAGCCCTCCCCAGGCAGGAACTGTTCAGCCTCTGTGGCCAGGGACTTCTCCTTCTCCTCATAGTCCTGGCTGGAGGTCTATGGCTCTCCTCTGTCCCACCAGGACCGCAGCCTCTCCCCTACCCATTGCACCTGCAGTAAGTAAACCATTTGTGTAAAAGTTAAGACAGGACTGTAAGTAATTTATGGCTCTGTATCTTTGAGCTTTTCTACATTATACTCTTTTCACTACTACCTGGATAAGAATCTTGTCAGCGAAAACAGGTCATCACTCCAGTTCAGATACATGCTGAACTGTTGAGAGTTGGGATATCTACATATTTCTAATTAATAACCACCGGCAGTGTGAACACTGTGAATAGCCCATCTTTCCAATAATATTGGATTTCTGCCAGTATCCTTGTTTTTTCTAGATTCCTTCCACAATATTTTAATGGTGGGCATCCTTTACAAATAAAAAGATTTATTTGGGCATAAGCATTCGTGGGTAAAAAATCTGCTTTTTCAGAAGGATGGAGTGAAAATTACAGATGTAGGCATTATTATACCTGAAGAGAAGGGAGTTTCTTCTCTACCCCCTGATATTTGACTCAATATATATATGGTGTGTCTCTGGGATTGTTCTACTGAAATGGTGGTTGAAAATGGCACATTTGCAGCAAAGAGTTATAGCAAGATGTGCCACTTCTTGTTTTTATACCAGAATAATATTTTTAATAGCATTCAATTTGAAAATGCCATTTCAACATGTTGTTTTTAATTTAAGTGAGTCTTTATTTCAAAAACATTTTCGTGTTAATAAAGTAAGAAATTACAGGATGAATGCTGACGGTGTTTGACTTGGGGACACTTTCAGTAACTATGGATAAACCAAGTTTTCTTTTCTTTTCTTTTCTTTTCTTTTCTTTTCTTTTCAAGTGGGAGATGGGGGTTGTCTTGCAATGAGTCTTGAAATATATTATATTTGATAATAGGCTACATTTTTAGAGCCATTCAGTATAGTTAGCTTCGACTGTTCTGCTCAGAGCAAGTCTTATTGACAGTCTTGATAGCAGTGTGCAGGTTAGTGGGCTTATCTACATTAAGGCTTTCAATATTGTTAACAGTAGTTCCACCGAACCAGTGTTAGCAACAGTGAGAAATTTGTCTGAAATTTCCCTAGTGTAGACAAGGCCTTAGAGCTTTAACTTATATTATTATGTAGAGAAATGTCAGCTAATTACTATGTTCATTGTTCTGAATTCCAGCTGGGTTGTGTCTAAAGCAAGCAAAAAATATGGTTCCTAGAAAAAGCAATTTCCTCTCTAATTTTGTATGATAATGAAAGGGAGAGGGTCTTTTTTTCTCTTACAAAAATGCCTTTTTCTCAGCTGAAATGTGAGACCTAGGATTCTAAGGGAACAAAATGTCAATATCCTCATCATCATCATCAATAATCAATACTAGAGCTGTCAAACAAATTTTAAAAAATTGAGGTTGAAAAAGTAGCTGTGATTAATCACAGTTTTAATTGCACTCTTAAACAATATTAGAATATCATTTATTTAAATATTTTGGGTGTTAATTGCTTACTTCTGTGCTGCTGCGGCTTGTGGTGCCTGGCACTTGGCCTGCAGCTCAAGGCAGACTCTGTGCTGTTGCACAAGGGCCGCATCTTGCTGGAGCCAACAGCCATCCCATAGCCCTCTGGCTATTCCTGGCTCAGTCCAGGGTTGCCATTTCAGATTTTGGTTTGGGGTGGGTGTGTGTGTTTGGGGGTGAGGGTGGGGAGAGTGTGTGTGTGTGTGTGTTGGGGGGCAGGAGTGCTGTCTCTAAGCTGAGCACTCAGGAGCCTGAATGCATTTTCAGCCAGCAGCAGCTGCTGGCAGAGCACTCATTCCTGAGCCAGCAGCAGACAGGTTCCTCCAGCTCAGTGGGGACCAGGTACACAGGCGAGGCAGATGGACACCTCGACATCAGCCTACCCCTACCCCTGCTCTGCACAGGAGATAGGCTCCCAGTCCGGCATAGCTTGGTCAGAGGCGGTTCCATGGGGTAAACGGGGAGGTAGGAGCAGCATGGAGCAGGGCGATGGGAGGTGAGCGGGCTCCCCTGGGTGGTGGCCCCCCTCACTCAGCCCTAAGGACAGAGGTGTCTTCCTCCCCACCTGGCCGCCGCCGAGTCCTGTCTCCAGAGGTGTGTGATTAACACTCATTTTTTTAAAAAAAAAGTGTTAATCTGTTTTGAGTTAATCACATGCATTAACTGAGATTAATTTACAGCCCTAATTAATACATAATAAAGACCCAGCCATGGAGTTTTAACTGTACCACCTAGAGTGGCATTTTGGATATTTGGCTTATCTTGACCCTCTGGATGTTTCGAAGTGTGTAAGTTGTAGGGTGGGAGGAGAGCAGGGAACATTCCTCATGCCATCCTTTTTGTCCAGATGGACCTACTGAAGGTGGAGGCCATCTGTAACTAGACAGAACCCTGGACTGTTTGAGAACTTCAGGTTTTCCTGAGTTTTGCAAATTTTTATAGAAAACTCATTGCCAACTTCTCTAACAAACAGCCCCCCTGACTTCCCTCCTTCATAAAGCCATTCGTTTCACATGGTCTCCTGATATCCAGCATGCTTTTGACCACCTCAATACTGCATTCACCACAGCTCTGATTCTGGCACATGCCCCAATGTGACTCTCCGGGCGGTACTCTCACAGTGACTTGGACCCCAGCCAGTTCTGCACACATGTTCATACTATGCTTGAAAATTCCCCCCCCCCCCATAGTAATGAACTATGAAATACTGGGCAAGGAGCTGCTTTCAATCAAAATTGCTTTTTGAAGAACGGTGTCACCACCTTGAGGAAGCTTGGCATCCGGTACAGGTTTTTACTGACTAGAAGAACCTCATGTACTGCTGCAAGACCCAAACTTTGAACCGGAGGCAGATAAAGTGGGCCTTGTTCTTGTCTCAATTTGAGTTTACTATCCCCTACCGCCTGGGAAACCAAAGTGGGAAAACTGATATTCCATCACAAAAAGGGGAATACTACCGGAAAACAAGGTACCTATCTTCAAGCCCCTCTGTCTTCAAGCCTACTAATTTTGTCAATGCCGCAATTCATCAAGAACTGGTCTCCCACATCCAGTCCACCTCAAAAGAAGACCCATTCACCCAAGGGACCAAGTCGATGCCATTAGGGGATAATATGCATCATTCCATGGGGGACAGGATAACATCCTTCCCATATATGTTCCCCTGGGAGGTCCTAGAACTGTGCCACAACATTCCATTGATCACTTTGGCTGCCTTAACACCTCCTGCATGGTTGCCTTTTTTTTTCTGGTGGCCCCACATGCGGGTCAAAGTCCAAGTTTACATAGACTCCTCTGAGTGCTGTGCATGTACACAAATGCCCCGGACTAGACCCCATGGCACATTAGTCCCTCTGAAGACTCCAGCTAGGCCTTGGTCCACCATCACCTCAAGCTTAATTGTGGAACTCCCAGGATCAATGGTCATACCAAAACATATAAAACTTATCGTTTAGTTACCTAGGCAGGATTGCTTAGACTGTAAACTGTTACTTTGATCATAAGAACTTTGGGGCAGGGACCATCTTTTAATTAAATGTGTGTACAGTGACTGTGTAAAATGAGGCACTGATTTCCAGTTGTGGCCGCTAGGCATTACTAAAATACTACTAGTACTAATTCAAATATTCTGACAGTGTCATGAGATAATTCTTTTAGCAAAACCAAGAGTGGATATTTTGATCCCTTATTGACTGACTGACAAGTAGGTAACAGTTCAATTATAATAAAAAGAGGTAAGTAGACTCAATCACTTGCTAGAATTGTAGTATTGTAGTTACATTTTTTTCCAAGGTTAAACTGCTTAGGAATCACTGTTGTAAAATGAGCTCTCCATTTCTTCATTTATTATGTTTCGAAGGACACTTAGTCCTCTAGGTCTTGTGAACATGAGGTTTCTAAATAGGTGTTTAAAATGATTTGTTTGAGGTGAGAACTTTACATTAGCCAACTGCTGAGATACTACACAAGACTTTTCCATTTTGATTTAAAGGGGCTTACAGTCTTATCTAACCTGTTGCGTTGATGAGTCTGAGGTGCAGTTTGTGCTCAGTTTATAGTGGTAATCCAGCCATAACATGAAATAATCTAAAGATTAACTCCTTTTTCTGAACCTTCACATCTTACTAGACTGCTCTCATGGGGTCTAACTGAACTGAGAGTTGTTTTTATGGATGGTAGACTGGAAATGATTATAAAATCATTAGGTATAATTCTAAGTGCAAAAGATATCTGGTTAAACATGTAGAGAAACTGTCTCCATTGCCAGAAATGAGCGCACTGACGTTGCTGAGTCTAAGGTCTTGATTCTCCACCCTGTCCATGGATTGGAGGGACATGTGAACCAGTTCCATTATTTAGGACTGTCTAGCACTGGTGTAAGTTAGGGATGCAGAGGAGCAGCCCTAAATTCCACAGATGCAAGGTCCATGCAGGCTCTTGTGCCATTGGCGTAAAAGATTAGGCATAATGGAGCTCCACTCTGTTATGGAACGAGGAGGACTTGTGGCACCTTAGAGACTAACAAATTTATTTGAGCATAAGCTTTTGTGGGCTAAAGCCCACTTCATCAGATGCATGCAGTGGAAAATACAGTAGGAAGATAGATATATGTGTAAAAAGAAAAGGAGTACTTGTGGCACCTTAGAGACTAACAAATTAAAGTACTCCTTTTCTTTTTGCGAATACAGACTAACATGGCTGCTACTCTGAAACCAGATATATGTGTGTGTATTTATGTATATACAGAGAATTTTAACATGAAATTTTTTCATGTTGTGTGTGTGTGTGTGTGTGTAATATATATATCTTCCTATTGTATTTTCCACTGCATGCATCTGATGAAGTGGGCTTTAGCCCACAAATACATTTTAATCTCTAAGGTGCCCCAAGTACTCCTTGTTCTTTTTGCTGATACAGACTAACATGGCTACCAATCTGAACTCTGCTATGGGTTTCCCCCTTCCCTTTCCTGCCATTGATCCACTCCCAACATATGATCACTGATGCTGTGGGGTAGTGCCCCAGAGAATCAAGTCCAAAGCAGTTGTTAATCTTACCACACACAAAGGGTTGTCTGAGTCAGCTGGAATATATGTATTGCTGTACCTTTTTGGTATGCACATAAGGCCAAAACTTGCAGTCCTTACGCAGTTAAAACTCCCATTGACATCAGATGAGGGTTTCGATAAATAAAGACTGGAAGATTTGATCAATAATGCAATTAAAGTAGCATTATTTAATCTCTATGATTTGAGAATAAATGGCTCTTATCTCCCTGACTCCTTTTTACTTTAAACGTTTAGCTCTTTTTTATGCATAAATTAGTGTCTTTCTCATAGAATAAAGTAAAGGAGAGAGAACATTTATTGAAATTAGGTGTGTTTTATTTCTGTGACAGTACTTAAATGGAAAGAACTCTTCAGGGTGACTTCTCATTTCAGTGCAGTGTGACTTGGATGCAGATGATATACTTGAAATGACAATCTGCCATTTTAGGACATATTCATCTCCCACATGCATGATTCCCAATAGTTTTGTGGAGAATTATCCTGCACAGTGGCATAGGACTTTATTGCAATATGCTGTACACTGAATATCACTCTGGGCAAAGTATCCTGGAATCACAAAAGGAATCAAATTTCAAGGATATTAAAATGTAGTAAAGCTTTAATATTATTTAAAAGAACTATGCTTAATTAGCCAAGTTAACAAATAGATTTAATGAGAAAGAACTAAATTAACCTAAGTATTGAATATAAACTCCTGGTACTACTCCAGACTGTGTTTTGGACAATGTGCGGTAACATAGAGAGGGAAATCATGGAAACCTAGAATAAATGTTCCAATAAGTGTTTTGGTAGGGGGATGGGGGAATGTACTTTAACAGTCTAGGTGTCAGGGTTGGATTGCCCAGACTCTCTGAAACCTGATCTTCAGAAGGACAGTTCAGAAGTGCGGTGGTTATGTTGGTTTAATTTGAGTTTAAGCATGGGAAGTCTCTGACTCTAAAATTAGATTTGTTTGTCCAGCTTTTGTATGGATCCTGGGATAGTTATGTTTACAGGCTACTCCACTACAGCTCTGATTTCCTGTTTGATTTAACAAATTGCTTATCTACCCTGGTGTTGGAGTCACTGAGGCTTATTGCCCTGAGTGATTTTAGCATCCATGTAGATGATGACTCTTCAAGGATCTCATGGCAACAACAATAACCTTGAAACTATTCAGTGTGGTTTCTGGCTCAGTGGACAATAGTGGTCACTCTGAATTGTGGGAGCGGGATTGGTGATTGCACACTTCTTAGATCAGACCATTATTGCCTGCAGTTGGAGGTTAGGGCTCACGTTTACTCTTTTGTAGAGAGGTGACCTTTTTTATTGGTCCAGGCTGGGTGATTATCATAATCACCATCTTTGTCTATTGGCATGGTGTTCCTGAGTGCTCCCTCACGCTGCACTCTCCTCACTGGTCAACACTTTATAATGCTGATCTGGCACAGATGATGCATGAATGGTGGAAATCGTGTTGGTCAGTTGTGAAATGCAACTGTTTCTTCCATAGAGAAACTGTGGAAAAGTATGTTGTGGCTCCAGTGGAGATGGTAAGAGCTTTCTTCTCTGCTATGATTTCTGTGAAGTCCAAGTAAGCAGAATGGTCCTCAAAGTGAGTTTGTTTATTTTGGACTCCTTCACATCAGGTGGGGAAAAGTAACCCCTGGCTGAGTTTCAGTCAGTCTTGCTCACTGAGATGTATGGAACTTCCCTTGAAGTTCATGCACAAATTTCAGCTAGTACAAAATATTACTACAAGATTCCTTGGGAGTGTAAACCTGTGCTCCACACACATCACTGGCTTCCTATTTGATTATTGGTGTAAGTCAACTTGTTGATTTTGATCTATAAAGTCTAATATGAAATAGCTCTTAGTTATCTTGAAACCTCCAATCTCGTCATGCTCATTTCTGGTGGCTGAAATCAATGAGGATCTTCTCAGTGATAGGCCATAGATTGATATAGCTGCAGTAGAACATTTTTAGCAGCTAGCTCACCATTGTGATTTCCTCCCTGGTCTGACAGAACCTGAGTTTATGGGCCTTCAAGATATGTTGCAAGATCTGTCTGTCTATTCAGGTTCCTGTCTAAAGAAATGGCCTGGCAGGAGTTGAGAGTCTGTTGAGGTTTGTGGAGGTATTTTTAGGTTGATTGTGTCATTCTAGTGTGTTATGTTCTTGAACATGATCCTGAGATTCTACAGACAACTGGAAATAAATGAAAATCCCAGCCTTGCTGTCTCAGCCCTATAGCTTTCTGAGATAAATTGAGTGCCATGATGTTTACTCTGCGTGTGTCTTTCAGATGAAACTTTAAAAACTGAGGTTTTGGCTTCTCTGTAAGAACATTAAAGATGCAATTTCATTTTTTTTCTTTTTTTTTGCTAAAAATGTCTTCCTTGCACGTTTTGTGCAGTGCCCTGCCTGCTGTAAGGAACTCATGCAGTGGGGCTGGGCTTGTAATTATGAATTAGTATTGCTTACATGCTATTGATTATTGTGTAGCAGTGGCCACCCATACTGGTTATATAAGAATTCAGCAAATGCTGGTCAGTGTTTGCTCAACACAACAGGTGCCTGGCTCTTTATCTGCTAGGTGCAGTGCTTCATTTGTGGGATAAAGACTGACATGGCTTCAGCTGAACCGGAGTCTGTTGTGAGTGTTATCGTGTTCCATGCTGACTAGCCACTGTATCCACCTAAGAGATTGTATTCAGGGGCTTCACATGCACCTGGGGCCACGTTCTGAGACCCTTACTCAGGGTGAGTAGCAAATCATCAGTCTGGCCCATAGGTTTATTAAGATCCTCCAAGAAGAAAGGTGCTATATGTCATAGTTCAGGGAAACTGCACATGTATTTCCCCTCCATGGTCCACCAAGGGCACCCATTCTAGGTTATCACCTCTCTTGGGTGGAGACTCGCATCTCTCTTTCTCCTGACTAGGATTTTTCCAGGCTGCACAGTTCCCTAACTACCCAGAAAGCCAGAATGCCTAAATAGGCTAGTGTCTTTGCTTTCTGTTTGAAGGCTATGAACAGCTGTAATAGCTAGCGGTCACAAGCTCCACATAGTCCTTTACAAGCAAGCACACTTATTCTTAAGGTGAAAGCATTAGGGAAAAAACATGAAAAACAAAGTTCCTGTATACATGCTAAAAGCTCACCAGAGGACACGCATCAGTCTTATGGGGCCTCAGTCGGCCAAAGTCCTTCCAATCCTTTCCAGGAAGGAATAGGGTCCACCGTGGGCAGGAAGTCCTGTCCATTTGCTGGATCAGAAAGCAGGCCCTGAGTCAATTTAAACTTAGGCTATTTATCCAAAAGTCCCTTAGGGTTTTTTTTGATCTGTTGGTCTCTGGAGAATCCAGTTTGAACTAATATACGTGAGTGTCCACAGGTAGGGGTACTTCTCTAGAGGTTTACCACCCAAGTGAAGTTGCCTAATCACCTCATGCTGTTCTTAGTTCCTGGCAGAGCTGTGGTCGCTCTCCCCAATGGAATTACATACAGTCCCTGGCCCACAAATGGTACATAAACTTAACAGTAAGATCTCACAAAGATATTGCAGGAAATTGCCATATCTGTCACACTATGTAAATGCAAAATATGTTGTCCTTCTCTCATTATCAAGATTATATTACTTTGAGATTGACTTTTCTCTAGTTTTATGCTTAGGTGCATGGGTGGTGCGTGAATACCCCTTTCAGGGAGGCTAGCTCACCTGGTCTTGTCCCTTCCACCCGATTCCCTCCACTCCCCCATCTCCCCACACCGTGGCCAGTTGAGCCTGCCGCCTGTGCTTAAGTGTATGTATATATGGGTTTCACATGACTAGGTTTGAATGGTAAATATTTAACAAAAGAAGCTCTCAACATCCTGCACATTTCTGCATTTTGCTCGTTACTTTAATTTAATAAGGGTAATGCCTCCCCACACTCCTTCTTTCCCTTTCATTTAACCCCTGTCTGCAATCTCATCAGAAATGAGCTAGGGAGGTTAAAACCAAAATTCTAACTGGCAATCCTGCTAAAAATTATCTGACCATTCACTGTTTACACAAGATGTTTGTAAGTGTCTAGAAATTGAAAACTTGTGCTCGGACGTTCTTCAGATTTTGCTCTGAGTTCAATGTACGAGATTATTCTTTCTTTTATTCCGGCTTCTTAAATATCCAAAGTGTTTCTGTGCTCTGTTGTAGCAATTTACTGTTCTGAAGTAGGGGATTCAAGGGCTTGATACTGCTGTTGGACTACTGAAAGGAAGTAATTTCTAACACTAATTTCTTTATATCATGTCTGAGATGCCTAGTCTCCATGACCTCAGGGTACCAGGTCAGACGTCTCAGTACGGCAGTGTATGGATTATTGCACCAGCAGAAAATTACTTTTTCTGTAATTTCATATATTTTTTGTTTGGAAGTATGGTGCCAGCTTCCGGTGCCCAGTTGAGCTCAATTGAAGAAAAATAGAGCTTAATTGATTTTTATTTTAAGTTTACAAGCCTACATTCTGGTTCCAGTTGTATTTTTCGTGCCATATAAGAGAGCAGTATCAAAGGCTACAGCTAAAGATCATAGCTGGAGAGAAATTATAGTGCCAGTCATGTAAAAATATATATATATTCCAGCTATATGAAATAGCCTCTGAGAATTTTGACATAAATTCAGGTAATAATTGGGCAGTAAAAAATTGACATTTTGTAAATTAATATTCAGAAAGCAAATATTTTTCTATAAATGTTGAGCAAACATTAAACAAAAACCATGTGTATGAAACCTTTGAAAGAAGTGCCCCCTGCTGGTGTAGTGTTTGTTTCGCTTGTAAACAACTGAAAAACATGTGTGTATTTCAGGTTTCTCTGGTGCTTTTTATGCTGCCTTATATTTCTGCTGTCTCCACAAAGTCTAAGATAAACTATTTTGCAAATCTGTTCTTTTTGTCTGTATAAACCAAGTCCATGAACTCTGAGCATTGAGGATTTTTAACTTCATGGAACTTTTTTGTGGAACTCAATACCTAGCTTACACCACACAGTGGAACATTCACAGAGTAATACTATATCAGTTTGTTTACAATTGGTAAAGAAAGTCAGAACTGAAATTGGATCCTTCTCATTATACAGAGCCACCATGCACTTGTCTGTGGATCGCATGCTGAAATTGAGACAATGTAATAATTCAAATAAAGCAGGCAATTAAATAATACAAACGATTAAAACAAAGGCTTTAGATAAATGAAGGCACCCCAGCTCAGAGTTCATTATAGGACTGCAACTTGAGTGGTAAACCAACATGTCAGAATAGCTGAAGTTTGAGTATAGGCGTGTTACTCTACTAGGGCTTGGTCCAAACCCATTTGAAGTAATTGGAAGTCTTTCCATCGACTTCGGCAGTGTACTTCAGATCAGGCTCATGCTTTGCTGAGACCTGAGGAATTTCAGACTAGAATTAAATCCATAAGTCCTGGTGGGTTTTTTGTTTTGTTGGGGTTTTTTAAAATCTTCTGAGAACATTAAATTCTTCAGCTTTAGACATTTGTCATTTATAGGCAACAATGGCTAAGAAACAGCATGGGACAAAAATAGTCTTATTATGTAATATAAATAATAGATGAGAGAAAAATAGTAAATTCTTCATCTGTTTGATCACATCTAGTACAGTTGACTTACGTTGCCCCATTTGTTTTACCATTCACTATATTTATAGTCATCACAAATCCATGAAAATAAAACTGCTTATTTATCTTTTTTATTTTATTTTATTTTTCACCATATGTTCTCTGTGTACTATAACTTCAGTTTAACATATCTTCACATACCATGGTGCTCTTGTTTATCTTTTTTTGATAGTTTAAGCATATGCTCTGAATTTGATGCCGCAGTCTTAATTGATGATCAGTGTTTCATTTGCTTGACCTTTATTTTAATGTTACTGGTGTAATTTTGAGTATATTGTTAATATTTTTCTTTCTTTTTATATTTAGGTGGACAACAGACCAAAATATTATGGAAGAGAGTATGTATTATACTATTCTATTTTTAATTCTTTGATAAGTAATCACTTGAGGTGTCATGCATTCCTTTTGAAATTATTAATACAGAAATAACAATACCATAGTGGAGATATTATGGCAAAATATTTCATTTCACTTTCCATAGTCCTAGCATGAAAATGTTTTGAATGTCTAATATTCCAGTTGCACGTGGATTCATTATTGTTGCCCAATAGTGCATGGCCTGTACCACCACTTCAGCATGTCTGCCAACTAGAGATGGACAAAACCATGGATGGTGTCTAAAAACAAATCCGGGGTGATTTGGGGAAGAATGGTTCAGACTGTTTCAGCTCTCCCTTCCTTGGTCATTTTTTGGTTGTAACTTTTAACCCCCTTTTATTTTTACGGTTTTTCTCAATCTCGCTCATCCTATTCTTCCTTCTTTTTGGTGTGTGCTTACTGTACTTTCTTCTCACTACAGTGTCAGTGAGAGTATGAGACTGCTTCAGGTCTAAAGGCTGCCTTATCCCATGGGCATACGAGGCTTGAAGTGGTGTGTTTCCAGTGCAAGGAAGGGAAAAGGGCAGGCAACTCTGAGGCCTCAAAAGAGGAACTCCATTCTCCCGCTATGCAGTGGGAGTGTTATCTCCAAATCGCTTGCATGTCCCTTGACCCAGAGCCCTGTATAGATAGTGTTCAAGGGCCACAACCATTGTTACAGCTCATTCGAGACCCTTTACTTCAGCTGTGTAAGAATGAGAATTTTCCCTTCAATGTGGTACTTTTCTGAGGCCTGCTGTTTAGCTTGCAATAAGGATTAGCTATATAATTTCATATTTTAGGGTTTTTTCACACTTAGGGCACAGCAGCTGTCAAATTATTAAAGAGCTCCTAATTATTATAGTTGCATTTTTAAAAGATAACCTGTGACCATACGGAATTCAGTCATAGCCACTCAAGTATAGAGTTTGAAAGATAGCACCTAGCTAATTGAACCACTATGCTTTCTAGCTCTAGATCTTTTAAAACTATTATCACTGTCTTTTGTACAATAAACTGGTCATTATTGACAGTGTGTGTATTACAGCTAACAGCCAAGAGAAAACTAAGAGCCTAAACTCATTCTTGTTAACTGGACTTGTTTGATATTAATGACAGTGAGTTTATTAATAAAGATGCATTTAAATTGTGTAATTTTAGAGCTGTTCATTCTAATTGGCTGACTTAGAAAATGCCCGTGATTCATCACCATAGTAGGAAAGTCCAAATCAGTCATAATTTTAAAAAGGAAGTATGCCTAATAATGCTTTGGAAAGATCACCTTAAACCGAATGCTTCTTACATGTATTCAGCATGAAAAAGTGACAAGTGCAATTGCTGTTCAGTTCTCTTTACATCTAAAATGTTTTTCTTCTTTTTCCCTACCAAACCAGAGGCAGCATTTTAAACCTACCATTTCTGACATATTATGTCAGAAAAAAGACAATGCTTAGGGCTAGAAGCTTTTAACATATTTACTCTATTTTTAGATAGCTGCATTTAAAATAGAAGCTTTTAAAAGCTCAAAGGGAAGATTTAGTGAATCAGCTAGCAAAAATGTGCACAACATAGTATTTAAACTACTTTAAAGACTGTATTTTGTCCTTGTTTAAAGGTCATAGCTGAAGAACTGATCAATGTAAAGTCAGCTGTTTGTCTTAGGGCCTATTCCTTTTGTCACGGGGGGATGAATCACAGAAATTGTTGCTTTCTACAGAAACTGGCCAAGGAACTTTATTGAAATAAGGAAAACAATATTATCCCTAAGGCTACTCTTCATCTATTTCTCTATGTCACTATAGTGCACCTGACTAGAACCTTCACCAGCATCTTCCTGCCTTTCTGCCACACATTTAAAGAAGCAGTGCAGATATCCTCACTCCTTTTAAAAACCATATGTATAAACAATAAAGGCAGATTTTAATAAGGATACTATCTAGAATATGTGCATTAATTTTAATTTATCTCTTTTTATTTGACAGTGCCTTCATTACGGCTCTTGTTTCATTCCTCTCATATAAAGTAACCATTGTAGGAAACTCCAAGCCTGATCATGCTCCCTCTTAGAGCTGGCTTAAAAAAAATGCTCAGAGTCCAACTGATCGCCATATTTGGGGTTGGAAAGGATTTTTCCCCCAGGTCAGATTGGCAGAGACCCTGGGGGTTTTTCTGCCTTCCTCTGCAGCATTGGGTATGGGTCACTTGCTGGTTTGAACTAGAGTAAATGGTGGATTCTCTGTAACTTGAAGTCCTTATATCAAGATTTGAGGATTTGGCCTTAATGTTTTTTTCTTGTTCTTCTATATCTAATGGTTCCTGCTCCTTGAGCTGCCAAGTATTGTGATGGTAGGAACGTCAAGATTCACACATCGTTTTTACCTGCTCCAAAGTCTTTGCTTAAATTCAAATGGTCAAGCCCACAGTATTTTCCGGTAGCTGGGATAAGACTTTCCTGGGCCAAATTGAAAGACATTATTCTAAAATCATCCAGTGGAGTTACTCACGTAGTGAACAACTTTTTCTCTTTGCTCTGTCATTTCTCAGTTCAATCCCATCACCTGTGTGAAGCTTAATGTCTGTCGGCCTGGGATTTGGGGACCTGAAATTGTTTCCAGGTTGTTCCACTGATACAGTATTTAGTGTTGCTATCCTATTATGGTCTACTACTAGTCACATATATCTCACTTAAATCAGCCATGATTTCTTGTAGTTTTATTTCTACTTATTATTCTGTAAATTGCTGAAATTTCTCCCCTCAGGTTTCATGGAATTATTTCTCGGGAGCAAGCAGATGAAATACTTGCAGGTGTAGAAGGAGCATATATTCTTAGAGAGAGCCAGCGGCAACCTGGATGCTACACTCTAGCTCTCAGGTAAACTCAGTTTTAATAAAACATTTCTAGATTAACTAGACATTTGGAAGGGATGGTGGAGATAATACCAGTCCCTTTGATTGAGAGACTGTCTGCCTTTAATTGCTGGGGTTTGCAACGAAGCATGATTTTAAACCTCCAGCTGCTGTTTGACAATCACATTTCTTCAGTAACCTAGTAAGCTTTTTACCATTTGCATCTGGCCAAGAGTTTGCAACCTTTCTCTGTGGATGCATACCTTGCCATTGTTATGCATGCTTTTGTTTCCTCAAGCTTAGACCATTGCAGATGCTCTGTACATAGGACTACTTCTTAAAACCATTTTGAGACTGACACTGGTGCGGGATGCAGAAGCTGGCTTACTGAGCAGGGTATCATGCTGGGAACACATGACACTAAAGCTTCTCCGGGATCTGCACTGGTTGCTCATTGGTCTTTGGGTGGAGTGTAAGATCTCTGTTATGACTTACAAAGCCCTAAATGAGTTGGAACAGGCCAACCTGAGGAGTTGGCCCTCTGTCCCCATGCCACAACTGTGGTCAGAAGGGGCACATGTCTGGATCTCGCTCATTATAAATGAGAGGGGAGCGGTTGGCATGATGCCCTCTGTAAAGACTTCAGTACTCTAGAACTAGCTTCCCCCCTCCCTTGGTCTGAATTTGGTGACCTTCCAGGCATACTGCAAAAGATACCTGTTTGATGGGGTTTTTTAGAGGGCTAAAGGTGTGTTCCCCCAATGATGGCGTGGAAAGGAGTCTCTGTAGGTGGTTCGCTGAATTCCTGTGAAATGATTACTTTTATGCTGATGGTTTTGATTAGGTGAGTAATAATGGTAGGCTGCCTCAAACCTTGGATCGGGGTCCTTTTATATATTGAATCTAAATAAAATTATTAGAAATCTAAAGTTTACTTTAGCATCTTTCTTTTTAAAGAGACATCAAGCTACTTAAGTGCAAAATTGTGTACATCTTAAAACTGTTATAGTTTGTTGGGAAATATCCTCCAGATCCTATCACCTTTAACAAAATTTAAAAAATTTAAAGTTTGAAAAACATTACTATTTTTGTGGGACCTGCAAAAAGAGTTTCCAATTTTATACTCCCTTTGGTAAGTCTGTAACAAAAATTTTCTAGAAGAGATTTTCCACAGCTATGAACATTATACTGAGATCATCCTGATCAGTTATATTGGTGCACAAACAAGGCTATCAGCAGAACCAAGAGTTGGTGGTGCTTGCTGTATGAAAAGTGTAGGAAATGAATAGCAGTGTTTGTCCAGAATCGGCTTTTGTCAATCAGTATAAGCATCCCTCTGATGTGTTGTGCCAGCCCCCTCAAGATGAGCACATACTGACTAACTGCATGCATTTCTGGGTGGCATTGCTTGTTAAACACTAGGTGGCCTTAATCCTTCAGTCAGATCCACATGAGCACAATGGGGTTCTGTGGGAGACTCATCCACACAGATCCATTTGCAATATTAGGACCTAAAAATGTATGTATAATCAGCAAGACTGTCTCCTGGTTGTTCTGATATTTTGTATTCTCTTTCTCTTTTTTTTTTTAATGCAGGTTTGGTAATCAGACCTTAAACTACAGGCTTTTCTATGATGGGAAGCACTTCGTGGGGGAGAAAAGGTTTGAATCTATCCATGATTTGGTAACAGATGGCTTGATAACGCTGTATATAGAAACCAAGGCTTCTGAGTATATTGCCAAAATGACCAAAAACCCCATCTATGAGCACATTGGATATGCTACTCTGCTTAGAGAAAAAGTATCCCGAAGGCTGAGCAGAACCAAAACTGAATCAAGAAAAGCTAGTGTAACAAGTGAAGAAAATACACCAGTTGAAAAGGTAACTATTCGGTATTATATGGCAACCAATCTACTGCTTTCTGTATATTTTTAATGGTTTGAAAATCTAAACGGAAACAAGTGTTTAATAATAATTAATTAATAACTATTAATTTTGCTGTCATTAAAGTGCTCCTGAGCCATTGAAATGTTTATATCCTGTTAACTGACTGATAACCAATCATGTGTACTTGAAATTACGGTTCAGTTGGGGCTTTTGAAAAGATAACTTCCCATCCACTACCAACACAAATGATTTTATGCATGTAGTATGGGACCTGACTACCATAGGAACAGCTTTTCCTTTTGCACCAACACAATGGCTGGGACAAGCTGAGGTGTTGGCATGGCATTCTCAGTGGCAGGTCCCAGACTGTGGAACTTGTGCCCATTGGCCATTCACCAGAGCTCAAGTTTGTTACCTTCCAGTGCATGGTGCAAAGCTCCTCTTTTCTGCCAGTCCTTTGGTGAATGGGTCTGAAGTGGGGTATTGTCTTTGCCTTCTTTCTTTCTCTTTCTTTCTTCTGAGTTAAAATGGATTTTTCTTGCCATCTCTTACCTGACGATATGCTACAGCAGTATGTGAACTAGAACTTAATACTTTGAGAACTCCATCCGCATAGTAACCAGGTAAAAAGATAAAATTAAGAATTACACTAAATATGATAAACACTGTTGTAAACAGTGACGTGTGGTTTTTCCCATGTCTAGGTGGACTGTGCACTAAGTAGCCCAAACAAAACTTTCTTCCTGATGCAGATGTTTTGGATGGATTAGCTCATTCTCATTTGTGGGGGGACTTCTGCATCCTGTTTTAGATTATTTTAATGTAAAGGGAGATAGTTGATATTTGGGAAGCAGTGACTGTATTTGTTGGAAAATAACATGTATCACACATGAATATAGCAGAGATAATTATTTTCATGATGACTCTGTCTGTCCCACTAAAAGACATTTCCAGGCAAGTTACTTTGTGTGATGGGTTACATATCAGCATTGACTGAACAGTTACTGGTTTGGATTTCTGACACGCAGTAAAACAGGACAGATATAGGCAAATTGCAGCAGTATAGGAATTGTTCTCTGTAGTAGCTCTTATTCTTGAATAAGATGAAGTGGCATCCAAATATAGTCATCCACAGTAGCAAATGAATTGGATTAATAATGCTGGCTTTTTAGTAAAATTGCACAGCCTAGAGAAGATCTTTGGACAACAGGGTTGTGACAAAGCTCTGATTCAGATTCTATTTCAGCACAAATCCAGTGACAGTAATACAGTAGAACCTCAGAGTTATGAACACCTCAGGAATGAGGGATGTTCATAACTCTGAAATGTTTGCAACTCTGAACAAAATGTTATGGTTGTTCTTTCAAAAGTTTACAACTGAACATTGACTTAATGCAGCTTTGAAACTTTTGCAGAAGAAAAATGCTGCTTTTAACCATCTTAATTTAAATGAAACAAGCACAGAAACAATTTCCTTACCTTGTCAAATCTTCTTTTTAAACTTTCCCTTTTTTTTAGTAGTTTACGTTTAACACAATACTGTACAGTATTGGCTTTTTTTTTGTCTCTGCTTCTTGATTTCATACTTTCCGTTCCAAATGAGGTATATGGTTGACTGGTCAGTTTGTAACTCTGGTGTTTGTAACTCTAAGGTTCTACTGTAGTATTTGGAATAACTTAGATGGTGGGGGGGTTTTTTTGTTTTTTTTTTTAAGGGAACAACGGAAGTTGGTCCAAATAAGAGATTACCTCACCCACCTTGTCTCTTTAAGATATGGGAAGTAATTGTTTAGAGACCGATGTCCTGCTCATTCTGATGATTCCTGTGATTGGATGCTGGCTGTTTTTGAATGCTAAATCAGGCACAAGAGTTGATATTTTGACTTTGTTTGGGGTACAATGAGTAATAAGAAGCAGAGTTTAGTACAACATGACTTTTCTCTGTATGGGTGGGTCAGCAGTTTCTTTTGTGTTGCGAATATATTTGACAAATAGTATGGTGACTTTAAAACATTGGTATGTGCCATTAGTGTAATATCAGTAGCCACTACAGTCCTAAATCCTACACACATTCCTTAACTTACGGAAATATGATATCTCTAATTAGAAACAAAACCAAAGCTATTAAAAAAAAGTTTAATCTTAGTTGCAATTCTTGTCATCTCTGATTTTTCATATGCTGCAATGCCCTTGAGCACTTCAAAGGGTTTTATTTTAATCTACTTCTCTTCATAACTGATCATATTCTCTTTCATACTGGGACTTTGGCTGAAATTTTCAAGTTTGGGTACTTAAGGTTAGGTACCTAAATAAAAATGGCCTTTTAGAGGTGCAGAATGATGAGTGCTTGCTTAGCAGCTTTGAAAATTGGACTACTCTGATTTAGAGGCCTAATTATGAATTTGTGCCTAAATCTGAACATTTCTGACTTTGGGTCTGATCCAACTCCCAGTGGAATCAATGGAAAGACTCCTATTGACTTCAATATGGGTTGGATCGGGCCCTTTGTGTACGAAGACTCAGCTAAGTAAAAAGAGGTGGGGTGGGGGGGAGTCAGGAAGCATTATTTACATACAAAGTCCCCAAAGTGTATCCATAAAGGAAATGCTTGGGATCTTAGGCCTCATCCCATAAATATTTGTATGCTTCTGTAACTTCATGGCAAGTAAGTACTGTAGTAAATGCCTGCAAGGTTGGGACCTTCAGTAGCTGCATTTGCAGATTCCTGGCTAATGGATTAACAGCAGGGCTTGAATTGGGCCAGTATATGCCCATTCACCTCTCTCAGCTGCCTGCCGGGCGATCAAGAATGGGAGCTGCTACTACTGAGAGGGAGCAGGAGGAGGAGCTGCTGTCAGAATCCTTCCAGCTGTCAGGAGCAGGAGCCATTAGTGCTAAGGAGTAGAGGGATGGGGGCTTCATGAGCAGCAGGGTTCAGGAGATGCTGTTGCAGCAAAAGAGTTCCTGCTCTCTGTGTGACCCCAGGCATGCCCATAACGAGGTAGAAGTTTCCTCTACGCTCCCCCAGTGCTTTTAAATCTGAGATCCCCAACATGGGGGATTTGAGCTCTCCAGCAGAGGCATTCATCCTTAGGTGGAAAGCAAGTAGTATTCCCACCATGACCATCACATGCAGGGTCCACCAGAGAAGGCCACTTTAATTTGCTACCTAATCTCTAGTGGAGGAAATCCACCCCTATTCTATTTTGTTTGTGTTGAGACACAGTGCCCATCACAGTGACATCTGCTCATCACTACATTATTTGGACAAGTTGATGGGCATAACTTCAATTATGGGTGGAGTTTGGAGGAGTACCACTGCCTATTTTCCTCAGTCTGACCCCTGATAAAAAGGGATTGGGCTGTGAAATAAACCAGAAAAATATTAGTTTAGTTTTGTAGAAGCACAATAATAAGATGCTAGATTCCCTTTGGCTTGCTCGGTTTATTTCCATGCTACACCTAAAAAAAAAAAAAATATTCTAGGGAAAATTTCTTGGGGAAGTAATGGCTCATGGTTGGTTGTACATAAGACTTCGCTTTTGTTTGGGGTTTGTTGCACAGCATTATAGATACAAAGCATATGTCTCAGTCACAAATCAAAACCCACCCAAAGCACTAATAAAAGATAGGCAACCACAAAGAACTAAAGTAACATTCAGGTTGACATATTTCTATGAAGTAAATTACTTGACTTGTATGTGGCTATAATTGAATTTTGCACAAGATGAGTTTTCTTTGGCATTTTGGAGTGAACAGGTGAGGTGAAAGTTTTGAATAATTGAACTGCCTTGTTTGATTGGGCTGCCTGGAATATTTTGAACATTTCTGAAATGCTAGGAAAGAAAATAGTGGAGAGAGACTTTCATTATTTCCCCAAAAGGGCTTGAGAATTTGGCACAGTACAGGTTATGCCCCAGTACTCATAGATTAGGTTTTTTTGAAGTGAAATTTCACTTCATATTGATACCATTTCCAAAGCTGTGAAACTGGTGCTCAAGGCATTCATTTCTTTAGTAGATTTGTTATGCTATTTAGGAGATCTATCCATTCTTTCTTGTCCTGTGTTGACAACAGAAATTATTAAACATCTCAGTCATTCCAGAGGCCCTTTTCCCCTTTGGGTAGGTGAATGGAAGGTTGTCACAGAGGCACTATCTAGAAAGAGGATTCACAAATTTGAATAGAATGACTTGGAATTGCCTGAGGTACCTGTCTACTCCCGTGATGTGGATTCTGGGAGGTTGTAACTGGTGGAGTACTGCCCATTACAGTACAAGAGAGGTGGTTCATGCGCCAAATTAAGCTGTTTTTGTTTGTATATTTTTACTAATCCTGTTTGGAGTAATCCTGAGAGAATGTTCACCTTTGAGATACCTGATAATGACTAAGTATCATGCAAACCTCTTTCTGTCTATCTGAGTAGCTGGAAGATTTGTAGACATGCACTCGCCACGTTTTATTTAGAGTGGGTTAAAACATGTTTAATCCAAACGGAGGTTAAATACTCTTTTAAGAATGAGGAAGATAGGGGACATAAATTCTGCAAGATACTAGTTTAGCAAAATAGATAATATTGACAGTCATTTTAGCCTGTTTGGACTTACATAGGGATTGTGAAGCTTTATTCCATGAAAAAATGAACAAACCCTTATTGGAACGTTATATAATTGAGCATACTTAGGGTTCCTCTCCAGCCCATACTGGGGATTGCGATTGCATATTCTGCGTTTGATCTATTCATCGAACACTCTTCACATTGGGCAAGTACAGAATATGCAGTAGCAAGATGCAGATAAACAGCTCACAGTATGAATGCTGGAAGAAAAGTTTGCTTGCTATAAGCAATTAATCTTCTTTTAAAAAAGAAATTTACAGTAGTCATTCATTAGTAAAATATATGGTTCTGAAATTGTGTGTTGCCATGATCACATGACAGTTTTTATTACTCTGTTAAGTGCTCTGTATATTACTGACCAGGAGAACATTTTTTGCTCTAATACTGTATAGGTCATACGAAATTTATGAAAATATCTTCAAAAGGTTTTGCATTTCAAAATGATGGCAATAAGTTTAGGTGTCTCTTTCCATTATAACTATCAATTTGATAGAGGACTAGTTGTAAGTAACTGCATTATTAGAATGTGTCTGCAAAGTTATAATGCCCAGTCCTCCTCTTTTGCACTTGATGGCAATACACCTGTTGACTTCAATGAAAGTAGGATCAGGCTCAGTGTGTATAAGTTGATTCAAACGTACGCATTGTTTGTATATGGAATGTATGTTTGTTAGAGTCCAATCACAAAATGCCTACACAGACTGCTCTATGATTATAGGCAATTGGTGAGATGTGCTTGTAACAATAAGGAGCCCACATAATCTGTGAGGAAAAACTTGACATTTGGAGCAAAGATGATGAAGGGCTATGCTCAGAAACTTCATTAAACAGCAGGATCGTAGCAGTCCCTGATTGGTGCTCTGTTTCATAGAAGCTGAAATATTGCTGCTTGACATCGTAACTTTTTTACCCATTTTGCTGGAAGGAAGTCCCAAGCATTTATGTGCAAATGACAGAGCCCAAAATTAATATTGCAATAAGATTGAAAAGCTGAAATGACAATTATATTATGGAATCTGGAAGGTCTTAGATTACTGCAGGAAAAAAAATCCCAGTAAAATAATATAGTGAGACAGATAAAAAAGTTGTTCCTATTCAGGAACAGGTGACAAAAAAGGAAGAATAATTTTGCTGGAAAAAATAATGGGTGCTATTGTAGTCATTAGTCATGCTGCTCTCTCATGCTTTCCCACAGAAAATAATCGGGCAGTTTGAGACTGAGGTATATTGTTCTCAAAGTATATTTGATTTTAGATGTAATCTGATTATGGAACTAGATCTCACTGAGATCACAGCATTTCATTACTGTAAATCAGAATTAGCTGGAGATAGCCAAACTCGGGAAACCTCTGGTTTGATTCAGTTTACAGAACATCCACACATGTGCATTATTATTCAAAGCTCAGCTGACCCATTTGAAAGCTTCTCCACCCCATCCTTCTACTCCTCTTTTCCCCACCCACCTTCCCTGGACTTCTCCCAGGTCCCACTCGTGACCAACACTAAACAGGACCTTCTAGCCTTCTCTTCCTTCTTTATCCTTTATTTTCTGCAGCCCCCACTAGCATGGGAGTCTGTCACAGGATTCTAGCTGGTCTCTAGTGTCTCAGCTGGGACAGATGTCTGGATAGTATTTCATGTATATTGAGGATTTCCTTTCAGAAGTGTACCAGAGTGTGCTGTATGTTGCTAACAGGGGAACCCTCTTCTGCGCCCCCACCCCACCCCGCCCTGCCTGTATAAGATTTGAACTGTTCTGCCAACCTGGAGCCACAACAGACTCTTTAAAAGACCAAGAGGGAGTGATCTTCACAAGATTGCACAGGAGGGAGGAGATGCCTACCTGAATCTGTCAAACCTTATAAAAAGTTCAGATGCAATTTGGGGAAGGAGCTGATTTTCAGAATGGCTTGCTAGCTTTGTCTTAGGTACAGTTAGGACAATTGTCTTAGGAAAATTCATGTCTTAGGACAATTCATGAAGAAATGAAAATCTGGTAACAGTGTGAATAAAACCAGTTTCTCTAATTTTTAAAATATTTGTTGTTGATCTAGTAAAATATATAGAATTAATTTACATGTTATGAGCAAAACAAAAACAGATAAATGATAACACATCTACAGTATATTGATCAAACGTTACCGAGAAGTTGATAGATCTCTCCTATGCAGAAGAAATAAGTGTCATAAACTGATATTGACTCAAACTAATGTCGTGATATTGTGGAAGAGAGAAAAGATCACTTTAAAATATGTTCTGCATAAATGTAGCTACTAGTTTAGCTTTGAATTATGAAGTTCCTAAACTACCCCTATATATGTAGCAAAACTCAGGTATAAGACTAAAATCTGTCAAAATTCCTGTTTTTGAGGTCAGTTCCCAAACTCACCTTTGTCCAGTTTATCCTGCATCCCATTTCTTAAGTCTCACTCACATTATTCTCCATTGCCATTCATCTTCCTCCAGTGGAAAGTGGGTGTAAAATTCTACCAAATTTAAATGGTTTTGTTTCACACTCACTTTGCACATTTGTAAATCACTTCACAAAATTTGGGACAAGGCAGAATCAGACCTGAGAAGGTCCTCACTCCCTGCTCATATAAGAGCTGCTCCTGTGGGTGCGATTGCATTCAGACTAGCTTCTACAAATATTTCTATCTCATGAATACTACAACCATTTCAACACACAGTACTTATATGAACAATAACTTGTCTGAGGTTCTGATCCTGCAAAGGTCAAAGGGTCTCCATGTGAGCGGAAGGGTCTGTGGATGCAGATCCCTTTGCAGGCTCTGGGTCAGAATAGCATTAGTTATTTGAGCCCAGCATATTGTTATAGTTCCTTAATTCCCCTCACCTCTTGACTCTGAGCTACCTAGTAAGAAGGATAAGTTAAAATGATGATAGAAACTGTGAAGACAGGCCATCACGCCTCTTTTATTAGGGGTACATTGTCAACTACATATGCAAGTCTATGAAGTTCACTAGGACTTTGCTGCTGCTATTGATTTTTACATGGAGGATGCTCAATTACTATAGTGATGGGTGGCAATATAAAACCCTTAGACAGATATAGCCGTCAACTGCATATTGTCCGTGATTGTAGTGCTGTTCCTCTGAGACCTAGTGAATAATAAGAGAGAATATTATTATTTTATTTTATTATATACAGTGACAAAAATGTATTTGGCATTTTTACAGCTGCCAGGAGCCTACAATCAAGCTTAAATATCAAAAAACAAATGGTGACTTTTTGGTGGGGGGCAGAAGTGGAATTAAGTTCTTTTTCCTTCTGCCTATTGTCATTACTACTGCTCTGCCTATAACAACAGTATTATAAAGAAATACACACACTGGTACCTGGTACTGCAAGATGCTACATGTGGATGTATAAGGCTGCAAAAAAATAGATCTATTATACTATTTGAGAAATAATACAGTGTCTGATCATGCAGCCCTAGTTACAGCATTTCCTGATTTGAGCACTTGATCATGCAACCTTAATCTTTTCTCTACATAATTTTTTACGTTTAATGTTCATTTAATATAGCTAGATTCTCCTTTCACATTATATTACCGGATGTAAGAGGGGGTATGCATGCAGTAGTTTTAATAGTACATTAATTTTAGCAAGTCACTTTATATTTTCATTGTAGTCAAGATAATGCCTTATTGAAAACTTACTGATTCCACAGTTGGGTAGTGAATTGTTTTTTGCCTTTAATATAAACATCTTGTTTTGCATTTGACCTGTTTTGTTTTCTTGTAAAAGATGGGATATTTTCTGTTGCCTGAATTTGTTATGCATAATATTTCTTTTCATTGTTTCCGTCTGGCTGTGTGCATGCAGAAGAGGGGAAGCTTCCCTGAAGTCCTCTTCAGCACTCTATAAACAGGCAAAACTACCAGTTTTTCCTGTCTAAGGAGAGCTGAAAAGGGCCCTGTGTGACTCACATTAACAGTGACGGAAGTTAAGAGCATCAACAAGAAAAGAGATTCCATATGTATTATTTATTTGCATTACTTCCCTGAGCTGATAACCTAACTTGGTACTCTCTGCTCAATAATGAAATCGGCTGCTGTTTTCATTTTTCGGGCTTATAGATGTTAGTGCAGGGTTTGTCTCTGGTGCCTTAAGGTGAATCAGTGCTGAGATTATTCCTTCAGTCACTGTGCAAGTTGTAGGAAAGTTAATATGTTACTTTATGTGCAACCCCCCTTCACAAAGCTGATATAAAAAAATGATAATGAGCCCAATCTGATGCCCATTGAAATTAATGGAAAGTCTCCCACTGATTTCATTGGGCCTTTGATCAGGCTCAACAGGTGGAGCTGTACTTGTAGTACAGGTATCTACATTGTTTTTATAAAAGTCTTTCTTAATCCAATCTTTAAAAAAACTTAATCAGATAACACAAATGAGGTATACCTTCCAAACCTAAACAAATCAGCTGTTGATTGATATTTCCTGAAGTCAAAATATCGAAATAATTCTGCAAGTAAACTGATAAATCTACAGTGTTGGCTTTTTTTAAAGCTGTTAAACACAAGTCCATTGGCCATTGTTTACCTCTTCAAATACCAGCACTTTATCTGCCTCTGTGCTCTGTTGAACACATTTATTGATCTTTTTCCTTTTGGCCTTTTTCTGTTTCAAACACATGAGTGATTAGAAAGATTCCTCAAAAAGTGAACTGTACATTATATGCAAATATGACTACATTGGTGATTTTAAAATAAAATGCACACCTGAGGTTTTAATCTTGACAAGGGTGACATGCACTGGGCAGCAGCCTCCAGCTTAAGCATTGCATTTGCTCAGTCACTGGAAAGTAAAATGCTGCTTTGTAGCTAAAAATCCATATTGACTCTCGTGCATGAATGTCTGGGACATTGTATGTGACTATTCACTAAACTTTTGCAGGTGTCCCTGAACTGCTGCCTATTCAGATTTAGGGCCAGATCCTCAGTTGGTGTAAATTGGCATAGCTCCATTAAAGTCATTAGAGCTACCCTTGTTTCCACCAGCTGAGGTTCCAGCAGTAGTGTCAAAATGAGCATGTTTGAACAATGGCTAACATTTAGATACTTCTGATTTTATTTTGAAAGCAAATATTGCCAATGACTTTTTTTTTTGTCGTAACTTATTTGGCTATCCTGTAAGTATCTCAGTATAATGTTCTCCCTGATCCAACTCCTATGCAGTTACTTATGAATATTCTTAAACTGTATGATCTTTAATGTCGGCTTTCCATGGGGTATTGCCATATTGACATTCATTTCATCACTTGCTAGATGTCATGAGTTTTGGTCCTAAAAGATGCATGTCTAGTTCACCATATTGTGAACTGAGACTTTTTTTTTAAACTCAGGGTGCTTTAAACAACTATTGATAAAGCTTGGGGAAAGAGGAAATGGTGGAACAAAAAGTAAAAGTTCAAGAAAAGCAAAACATAGTATCAATTTTCAGAAAGGAAAGGAGTAAACCTGTTGTTTACTCTTCTGTAAGGCTTATTCTTCTTCCTTAAGAAAAAGCAATACCATATTAAAAGAAAAAATAACTAGGTCTCTGATCCAATAGGCTCCTGTTTTTTAAAACTGTTGGCCCTACAGAGTTACAGAGCTGTGAACAGAAGGCAGCAAGTGTTTTTAAAGAATAAATATTGCAAGTCAGACTTGATTGTTTTGGGGTTTTTTGATAGAATAACAAAACTAGTAAACGAAAAGAATGAATGAGATACAATCATGCATCATGTTCCTCTGTGTGTATGTGTGTGTGTGTGTAATCTCTGGAAATTTATAAACTATCCATAACAACTCTATGAGTATGTCCTCCTGATCAGTATAATTATGCAGAAGCAATGACTAAGTTGCTAGATTTTATGAAAAAAGAAAAGGAGTACTTGTGGCACCTTAGAGACTAACCAATTTATTTGAGCATGAGCTTTCGTGAGCTACAGCTCACGGCTGTTACTCTGAAACCTAGATTTTATGAGTATGACCCAGGCCACAGCATACATTCCCAGGCCACACATACGTACTACGCAACATATCTACTACTTGTATTGGACTAGTCAAGATATGTCTGTCCTTCTATATCTATAGGAACAGATTGTAGTGTTTGAGCCACTTGCCACTATGGGGTGAGGAGGGAGAATGCTGCAGCAGCAGCCCAGAAAGATTCTGGCTAGATAGAGCTCTAAGGACAACATTCAAGGTCACTCTTTGAAAGGCCCCTTCCCTATCTACCTGTCCTTTCATCCACCTTGGTTCTTATACTGGTGCCTATCACCATGGTACCTAGTCACCCCTGTTCAGAAAGCTGGGGCTGCCACAGCCAGGAGCAGTGCTGCTACTTCTGAAAATGATTGTGCTCGACCCTTATGCAGGGATGAAGAAGTGGAGAAAAGCTCCTTGAGTCTCCTGTCCTCCTTCGTTCCCCCTGTGCATCCATGTACAGATGGACACAATTTAGCTCATGGTATTAGTGACCCATGCATAATGCCCAATCTTTTATTAGTTACATCCACTGTCTTCAAGATTCTTGCTTCTCACAGTGGAAACGTTGGCAGCCCTACTGCCATAATTGGTCCGTCATATGTTTAAAGAGACTTCTTTAAATTGCTAGCCACAACTTTGGGCCTAGAAAGAGAAAGCTAGATTGGGGAGTTTGGATTGACTGTATGGAAGAGGTGTAGTGCAAGTCAGTCAGCCTTTAGGAAAGAGCCAAACAGTTGCAGAGGACAGCCAGAGAAGAAGAAAGTGAGCAAGGAGGCCAATTTTGATGATAATACAAAAGTCTTTCTAGATACATTTATTAATTCCCACATGATGCACAAGACTGAATCTCCTATGTAATAGCTTTGTAAGAGTCAACTGAGATGACTTATGCAAAAAGAAAAGGAGTAGTTGTGGCACCTTAGAGACTAACAAATTTATTTGCGCATAAGCTTTCATGAGCTACAAATCACTTCATCGGATGCATTCAGAAGAAAATACAGTGGGGAGATTTACATACATCGAGAACATGAAACAATGGGTGTTACCGTACACACTGTAACAAGAGTGATCAGGTAAGGTGAGCTATTACTAGCAGGAGAGCGGGGTGGGAGAGGGAGGAGACCCTTTTGTAGTGATAATCATCACTTGCCCCATAACCTCAGCCGTGCAGAACACAATGCCATCCACAGCTTCAGAAACAACTCTGACATCATAATCAAAAAGGCTGACAAAGGAGGTGCTGTCGTCATCATGAATAGGTCGGATTATGAACAAGAGGCTACTAGGCAGCTCTCCATCACCACTTTCTACATGCCATTACCCTCTGATCCCACTGAGGGTTACCAAAAGAAACTACACCATTTGCTCAAGAAACTCCCTGAAAAAGCACAAGAACAAATCTGCACAGACACACCCCTGGAACCCCGACCAGGGGTATTCTATCTGCTACCCACAATCCATAAACCTGGAAATCCTGGACACCTCATCATCTTAGGCATTGGCACCCTGACAGCATGATTGTCTGGCTATGTAGACTCCCTCCTCAGGCCCTACGCTACCAGCACTCCCAGCTATCTTCGAGACACCACTGACTTCCTGAGGAAACTACAATCCATTGGTGATCTTCCTGAAAACACCATCTTAGCCACTGTGGATGTAGAAGCCCTTTACACCAACATTCCACACAAAGATGGACTACAAGCCGTCAGGAACAGTATCCCCGATAATGTCACTGCAAACCTGGTGGCTGAATTTTGTGACTTTGTCCTCACCCATAACTATTTCACATTTGGGTACAATGTATACCTTCAAATCAGCGGCACTGCTATGGGTACCCACACGGCCCCACAGTATGCCAACATTTTTATGGCTGACTTAGAACAACACTTCCTCAACTCTTGTCTCCTAATGCCCCTACTCTACTTGCACTACATTGATGACATCATCATCAGCTGGACCCATGGAAAAGAAGCCCTTGACGAATTCCACCATGATTTCAACAATTTCCATCCCACCATCAACCTCAGCCTAGACCAATCCACACAAGCGGTCCATTTCCTGGACACTGTGCTAATAAGCAATGGTCACATAAACGCCACCCTATACCGGAAACCTACTGACCGCTATGCCTACCTACATGCCTCCAGCTTTCATCCAGACCACACCACACGATCCATTGTCTACAGCCAAGCTCTTTGATACAACCGCATTTGCTCCAACCCCTCAGACAGAGACAAACGCCTACAAAATCTCTATCAAGCATTCTTACACCTACAATACCCGCCTGCTGAAGTGAAGAAACAGATTGATAGAGCCAGCAGAGTACCCAGAAGTTACCTACTACAGGACAGGCCCAACAAAGAAAATAACAGAACACCACTAGCCATCACGTCCAGCCCCCAACTAAAACCTCTCCAACGCATCATCAAGGATCTACAACCTATCTTGAAGGACGACCCATCACTCTCACAGATCTTGGGAGACAGGCCAGTCCTTGCTTACAGACAGCCCCCCAACCTGAAGCAAATACTCACCAGCAACCACACACCACACAACAGAACCACTAACCCAAGAACCTATCCTTGCAACAAAGCCCGTTGCCAACTGTGTCCACATATCTATTCAGGGGATACGATCATAGGGCCTAATCACATCAGCCACACTATCAGAGGCTCGTTCACCTGCGCATCTGCCAATGTGATATATGCCACCATGTGCCAGCAGTGCCCCTCTGCCACGTACATTGGTCAGACTGGACAGTCTCTATGTAAAAGTATAAATGGACACAAATCAGATGTCAAGAATTATAACCTTCAAAAACCAGTTGGAGAACACTTCAATCTCTTTGATCTCTTTGATCACTCGATTACAGACCTAAAAGTTGAAATGAGAGACTGCTGAATTGGAATTTAATTTGCAAACTGAATACAATTAACTTAGGCTTGAATAAAGACTGGGAGTGGATGGGTCATTACACAAAGTAAAACTATTTCCCCATGTTTATTTCTGCCCCTCCCCCCGACTGTTCCTCAGATGTTCTTGTCAACTGCTGGAAATGGCCCACCTTGATTATCACTACAAAAGGTCCGTCCCCCCCCCGCTGGTATTAGCTCACCTTACCTGATCACTCTCGTTACAGTGTGTATGGTAACACCCATTGTTTCATGTTCTCTATGTATACAAATCTCCCCACTGTATTTTCCACCGAATGCATCCGATGAAGTGAGCTGTAGCTCACGAAAGCTTATGCTCAAATAAATTTGTTAGTCTCTAAGGTGCCACAAGTACTCCTTTTCTTTTTGCGAATACAGACTAACACGGATGCTACTCTGAAACCTGAGATGACTTATGAATGAGACAAGGTGGGTGAGGTAATATCTTTTATTGGACCGACTTCTGGCGAAAGAGGCAAGCTTTCAGGCTCTTCAGATCTGTGGAGCCTGGAAACCTGTCTCTTTTACCAACAGAAATTGGTTCAATAAAAGATATTACCTCTCCTGCCTTGTCTGTCTCAGAATCCTGGGACCAACATGGTTTTAACAACACTGCAGACATGATTAATGAATGTAATTGCACCAATTAAACACAAGGTGGCAGCTTTACTTAAGAGTTTTCATAAACTTGACTATTGCTTAATTCATTTATCAGTTGATATTAGTAGGTGCTTGTCCATTAGCACCACAGATAGTACAGATGTAAAAATATGAGTACTTGGAGTTGTGGCTGTGTTACATTTTTACCAATGATCATCCCTCCACATAGCTTATTTTGCTCATCACTGACCCTGCTTAAAGTATAATGCTTTGACAAACAAGAATTGAAACAAACACATAGTGCCTTGCTTTGACCTTAAGGTTACTGTTCAACCTCAAAGTTGGTTCTGAATTAATTTTTAGCTATTTAAATATACTACGATCAGAGATGTGGATGGTAATCATCTCATGCAAGAATCCAGCCCCCAGATATTTACTTAAACGGTGAGGGCAGTCACACACACAGGCATTGCTGTAGTTGATTCATTTAACTTGTTTGCAGGGTTGCATGTGTGAAGATATAACCTGTCCAAAACAGCTAAATGAAGGAGACTTACTTGCCCTCCTTAATTCACTTCACTGAGAAAGGAAGTTACAACTATTTGGTTTATGATTGGATGTTTAAGATGGTGTGGTCTAGTAGATACAGCACAGTACTATGAGTTGGGAGACATGTATTTTATTCCAGGTCTATCACTGATTCATGTTAACTCAGGAAAGCACTCAGCCTTCCTGTGCTACAGTTCCCTGTCTATTTAAAAATGAGAATAAGTACAGTAAATAATTAGCTTATCTTTGGAAAGTCTGTGCATAAAAACTGATCATAGGAAATACCTTTTCATAGTGTGTGCAAGCAGCCTGTGAAACCATTGCCACAATTATCATGGGGGCTTGGAGCGTAGCCAAATTCAAAAAGGACTGGGTGGAAGGAATAGTAGAAGGAGTTAAAAATAACCTTTTATAGTAGTAGAAGGAGTTAAAAATAACCTCTTTTTGGCAGGGATATATAGGCACATACTTCAGGGCACAAGCCAACTTCCCATTAATGGGGATTAGGAAGAAACTCCTTGTAGGCAAATTGCTCCAGATCTGCCTTCTGTAGGGGTACTTGCCCCTTCTTCTGAAACAGTTGATACTGGCCACTGTTGGAAAGAGGCTGTTAGGCTGGGTGAATCACTGGTCTGTTCTAGTAGAAACATAGGAATTATCATACAGTCCAGAATAGTGCGGTTGCTTTATTAATATTCATCTTTTAAAACCAGGTTTGACAACAGCATTTGAAGTATGCAGTGCTGGCTCATACAAACAGAACAGGCTACTCTAAATGGGAGTAGAAGGTTTAGGGCTAACCTGTGGCTTTGTCACACTGTGTGTATATGGGACAATGTATTTATTGTGCTGTCCCAGGAGCAGAATGGGAGGTAGACCCTGCTGTGGGAGAGGGTTAGAGGGTGACATACCCTGCAATAGCCCTGTATCTGACACAGCAAACATTCCCTGGTGCTCTGGCGAAGGTACACTGGCCATTGCTTTGTAAAGGCCTGGTCAAGGCCCATTCCCCACTCATTGCCTGGGGTGGGACATAGCTACTATGGGCAGCTGACACAGGGGACTAAGAGGGTGTGAGGACTGAACATTTTCCACTTTGCTTAAGGACATCACAAACCTTAGAATTGGTGGTCTCACTGCATGAGAAACCAGAATGGTTCATATCACAAATAGGAATTTATGCCTATTTTCAAGCAAGGTTTTTAGTTCATGTTCAGGAGGTTTTCTATGTGTATTATTTTACCAACTGATCAATAAAGCTGTAAGAAATAAAGGACTGTAGCAGACAAAGGCTAGAATGCTGACAGTGAAATAACATCTGCTCCCCTTCACACACATTTCACAGATCCCTAGTTGCTCCTGGAGCACAATGCTTGCTTGCCTTCATAAGACTGGTGTGTTTAAATATATGGGGAGAGATCTGGGGAACTCCTGCTGTTATAAATAATCTTGTTTTTAAACTTTTTTTTTTTGTTAGGTACTAGAGAAAACATCTTCCTTCAATTCCACAGTAGTTCAATTAGTCCAGTTTTCCAAATCTATCTGGTCTGTAATGCACTGACAAACTATCTGTCCAGCCAAATGGCTTTAGTTCTAGAGTTTAGAGCAGAACCAGTATGGCTGGAAATAAAATCTGCTGGCAGCAAAACAGCAGGATCAGAGCAAAGAGAACGTGCTTTTAAAGGACTGTGGTCTAGCCATCTGGTTACTTTTAGACTTTGAAGTAGTAGTAAATAAGAAAGTGGTCTGTTCCTTTGCTTACTTGTAGAATCTAGAATGGATCAAATAAGCAAAGTAATAATTTGGTATAATCTAGTACACATGAGAAGTTGTATGCAATGCACTATTTGTATTGCTTTGATATAATGCTGTTCAGAAGAATGTTAATGTGTGTTTTCCACTTTAGAGTAAAGTGGCAGAAGTTCTATTTGGTTAGTAACATAGGTGGTACTTAGACCTTGTACTGTCTCTCTGCACTTATTTCAGAGTAGCAGCCGTGTTAGTCTGTATCCGCAAAAAGAAAAGGAGTACTTGTGGCACCTTAGAGACTAACAAATTTATTTGAGCATAAGCTTTCGTGAGCTACGAAGTGAGCCGTAGCTCACTTAAGCTTATGCTCAAATAAATTAGTTAGTCTCTAAGATGCCACAAGTACTCCTTTTCTGTCCGCACTGAGTGAATTTCACACGGAAAGCACTAGATATGAGTAACTCTCACAGTCTTCTTTCTGCCCCCTCACCCACCAACTTAATGACCGAAGCTTTACATTGCAAGGTTTTTGTATTTTTTTTCCCTATCGGTTGCGGTGTGTATAACATGCTCACTTCTTTTGCAAATATGTACTAGGCACATGACAACATGCTATGACCCATTATATTGACTGATTTGATGCCCTAACTTTTTTACCATCTATTACGTAGAACTAACTTGACAGTTTTGAAATAGATATCTGTCAACCAGTTAGACTGATTCCAGAATTCAGAGTTTTATTGATATAAGTAGAATATAACATTCCTTTGAGCTACAGTTCAGTATTATACTTGAGAATGGAGTGTTATAATGTCCAGGGTTGGAGATAGTACTGCGTAGTGAATATTTATATGTACTCTACTTCAGAAGACTCCTTTGCAGTGCAGACATGTGACTTTCCAGCCATTCATAATTATGTTTGAGATAGAGAATTTCAAATTAAAAGAAAATAGCCACATTTTAAATGTTTTCAAACCTTATTGCTCATCTGCATTACACCTAAAATGTGAGTCCTTATTTTTAAATAAAGATAAACATATGAACATTCTGTAAATGAGGAATATGGGATTTTAAAATTTCTTTTACCCAAAACCTGCCATTTTCCATTACATGTAATATTTGGATTATAATTATGAATGTCTGCAAAATAAAAACAATATAAATTTTTCTTACCAGGGTCGGCTAAGGTTTTGAATAGTAGTATTGTTACAAGTACACACAAGAATCCAGTAAGGTACTGATATATTAATTATTCTAATAAGCACAGAAAAAAGTAAGGTATTCTGGTCATTGCTACCAATTTCACATGAATATACAAAAGAATAAAAAGCTAATTAACTGAATATCTAAAGTTATTCTTGAAGATCCAGCTGGAAATGTGTCTAGAAAACTAGCATCACTGTTCTTATCCAAATACTATTGAAAACTCAGTTATTGAATATTAAATTCTGTGTCCTTGTCATAAGCAACAGCCAGAAAGGAAGTCAATACTAAATATATTGAAAAGGGCAAATATAGGGCCCATCTATAATAAGGGAAATAAGGACAACCCGGGGAATTACACTCCAGTCAGCTTAACTTCTGTACTGGAAAGATTATGGAGCAAATAATTAAGCAATCAATTTGCAAACACCTAGAAGATAATAAGGTGATAAATAATAGCATGGATTTGTCAAGAACAAAGTATGTCAAACCACCTTATAGCTTTCTTTGACAGGGTAACCAGCCTTGTAGATAGGGCGGAAGCAGTAGATGTAGTATATCTTGACTTTAGTAAAGCTTTTGATACTGTCTCGCATGACCTTCTCATAAACAAACTAGGGAAATGTAACCTAGATGGAGTTACTATAAGGTGGGTGCATAACTGGTTGCAAAATCATTCCCAGAGAGTAGTTATCAGTGGTTCACAGTCATGCTGGAAGAGCATAATGAGTGGGGTCCCACAGGGATGAGTTCTGGGTCTGATTCTGTTCAATATCTTCATCAATGATTTTAGATAATGGCATAGAGAGTACACTTCTAAAGTTTGTGGATGATACGAAGCAGGGAGGGGTTGCAAGTGCTTTGTGGGATAGGATCAAAATTCAAAATTATCTGGACAAACTGGAGAAATGGTCTGAAGTAAATAGGATGAAATTCAATAAGGACAAATGCAAAGTACTCCACTTAGGAAGGAACAATCAGTTGCACACATACAAAATGGGAAATGACTGCCTAGAAAGGAGTACTGCGGAAAGAGATCTGGGGGTCATAGTGGATCACAAGCTAAATATGAATCAACAGTGTAACACTCTTGCCAAAAAAGCAAACAACATTCTGGGATGTATTAGCAGGAGTATCATAAGCAAGACATGAGAAGTAATTCTTCCGCTTTAGTCCATGCTGATTAGGCCTCAACTGGATTCTTGTGTCCAGTTCAGGGTGCCACATTTCAGGAAAGATGTGGACAAATTGGAGAATGTCCAGAGAAAAGCAACAAAAATTATTAAAGGTCTAGAAAACATGACCTATGAGGGAAGATTGGAAAAAATTGGGTTTGTTTAGTCTGGAGAAGAGAAGACTGAGAGGGGACATAACAGTTTTCAAGTACATAAAAGATTGTTACAAGGAGCAGGGAGAAAAATTGTTCTGCTTAACCTCTGAGGATAGGACAAGAAGCAATGGGCTTAAATTGCAGCATGGGCGGTTTAGTTTGGACATTAGGAAAAACTTGTTGTCAGAGTGGTTAAGCACTGGAATAAATTGCCTAGGGAGGTTGTGGAATCTCCATCATTGGGGATTTTTAAGAGCAGGTTGGACAAACACCTGTCAGGGATGATCTAGATCAGGGGTGGGCAAACTTTTTGGCCTGAGGGCCACATCTGCATGGGGAAATTGCATGCAGGGCCATGAATGTAGGGTTAGGGCAGGGGATTGGGGTGTGGGAGGGAGTGCAGGGTGGGGTATAGTGTGCAGGAAGGGGCTCAGGGCAAGGGGTTGGGGCAGAGGAGGAATGCAGGGGGTATGAGGGGGCTCAGGCTAGGGGGATGGGGTGCAGGGTGTGGCAAGGGGTTGAGGTGTGGGGTGGCAGCGGTGCTGCCTGCCTGCCTGCACTGGCCCTGCACGCGGTTCCCGGAAGCGGCTGGCACCACGTCCCTGCGGCCCCTGGGGAGGGGCAGAGGGCTCTGCTGCTGCCCTTGCCTGTGGGTATGTTCCCCAAAGCTCCCATTAGCCACGGTTTCCCGTTCCTGGCCAATGGGAGCTGCGGGGACGGTGCCTGCAGGTGAGGGCCACACACAGAGGTCTCTGCCTCCCCTCTCCCCCAGAGGCTGCAGGGACATGGTGCCTGCTGCTTCCTGGACTGGCTTGAGGCCCAAGGTGCCACAAAGGTGGCAATCCCGGCGGCCGGATCCAAAGCCGTGATGGGTCGGATCTGTAGTTTGCCCACCCCTGGTGTAGATAATACCTAATCTTGCCTTGAGTGCAAGGGACTGAACTAGATGGCTTCTCGGGGTCCCTTCCAGTTCTATGATTCTATGATCCATTGCAATAATGAGGATATATTTTTCATGAGACTCTTCCCATATCCTACTTAGACTATAGTTTTTGTTAATAATAGTCTTTTTTTAGCTGCAAAACAGAAGTCAACAACTATGAATAGGTTTATAATAGCCCATGTGGGACCATGGAAAATTTTGGATTAGCTATGGGTAATCCTAATTTATCTTGTTGTTGTTATGTATTTTAAGATGCTATCCATGGCCTTTTGGTATAATTATATTTTTCACTGGATGTGTAATTTAGTTTCTGGAATAACAAGACAAAAGGTTATTTAGAATCTGAACTGACAACCAGGAAGCTGAAGTACTGGCATCAGTCTACCTCCTGACAGGTCTATAGCTCAAAGTACATTTAGAAGAAAAATAAAAAAGGTAAGAAGCTTGGCAGAAAGGATTTTCAGCCCAGATGTAGGTGCAGGTTCACAGCAGAGTACCCATCACCCAACAGTCTGTTTGTTTTATTTTCAGTTTCATGATTGTTTTGTTTGCTCCCTTCAGATCTAATATGAGTACTTGTCATGAATAGTGCCAAAGGATAGGCCCCTTAATGTTGAAAAACCTATTTAACTTGCTCACTCTCATTTTTCATTGTATTGCTATAGTATAGTAATCTAGTAAATATTCAGTCATAGGTTTCAGAGTAACAGGCGTGTTAGTCTGTATTCGCAAAAAGAAAAGGAGTACTTGTGGCACCTTAGAGACTAACCAATTTATTTGAGCATAAGCTTTCGTGAGCTACAGCTCACTTCATTGGATGCTGTAGTTCTGTACTTACTGTGATTGAGCCAAAAATGCCAGAGATTTTACTTTATTTTTTGGCCTGTTATTCTTCACTTCCTGTCTTTTATGGATGTATAGATTTCTGTACCTTGTTAAGTAGCTGCTGCATTTCAGTAGTGAATGAGGTGATTCCTGTGGGCCTGGTTTTTATTGAGGCCTTGCCCCAACTTTTGTTGCATGTGCACAAGTTTGCACAAATAGTTTTACATATGAAAATTCTCTTGCCTGTGCATACAGACATGAGGGCTGGAAAAGAGAAGATGTGTGAAGGTGTACACACAAAGGGGAGCTCAGGATCAGTGCCAGTATCTTTTTAGAGTGGTAAATCTCTACAGTGCTTGGGGATTCTTAGTGATGAATGTGCTATGTACATTTGTGATTGCAATAATTTAAGTTATTTAGAATGCTGATATAGCTAACCTGATGTGCAATTGATTTTCTTATATTGTGATGCTTATTTAGTTACATTTAAACAAAACCCTTGAAGAAGCATGAGCCCTATCCTGCTAATAACTTCAATTGGAGTTTTATGTGCAGTTTGGCAGGACTAGGTTTTAAATTCACACTAAAAAACAAGGACAGTTAGGTTTTCAGATAAATTATTTGGTCTCTGAATCCAACTGCCCCAAAGGCCTGTGATAGATGAGATGGCATCCAAAATGGAAATGTAGAATCTCCAGCAACTTTTATTCTTGTTGTGCCCCTTTACCAATTTCAGTGGCAAATACAGAAAATTACTATGAGAAAGTTGGAGACAGCCATTGGTAGTATACCTAATGAACCTTTCTAGTAGTAAACTGTAAAATATACACTCTATTTACCCTGGGCAATTTGCAGCCTCCGTCATCAAAGATTCTGTTTTATCACTACATCAAAGACCATGATACTTTAAGGCTTGACCATGACTTCACATAGCATTTAGAGCAGTCTTGACACTCGAATCTACTGAATCTCATTAGATTAAACAACCTTTCTACAAACATCTTTAAATGTAGTATTAGAACAAATCCAAAATACATAACTCTAGAACTGTTCCTAGATTTATTTTTCCAAAGCGCTGTACAAATAATAATGAATCTTCACTAAGACCTTTGTGAGGTAAGTACATTACCTTCATTTAAGAATAGCAAAATTGAGACACAGCATAAGTGACTTGGCTAAAGTCACACAGGGAGTCAGTAGCTGAGCCTCCATTAGCACACAGGAGATTTGGGCTCCTAGTACTATTCTAATTCACTAGATCACACTATTTCATATTTAAATGTTTTTTATCAAAGTGTCGCAGAATCAAAGGGTGTGGTTAGAAGAGCCATTCAGTGTGATAGCTTGCATTATATGGCATTCTCACTTGCAACTTACCTAACCTCATCTTGGGTATATCTCCAGTGATGGTTCTGCAACCTGTATTTCCTTTTTAGCCCAAACTTCTCCTTCCTTTGCTTTGGGCTATTTCCTTCAAGGTTTTCTTTCCTGTTTATATTGCTTTCCTTTTCTCACAGAGCCAAGCTTGAGAGCTTTTGGTGATGTAATAAAGGAACTCAGGGAACTGGTTTGGCAAAGGTGGCTTTCCCACCCAACAGCTGATGAGTCTTTTAAAATTATGGCCTCTAGGAAAAATGTTAAGGGTATGGCTAGATTCAATCAGATGAAAATTTAAAGATTTTAAAATAAGGAAACTGTGTTGGATCTACAGACCGTTGTGGTTTGTATAGGAAAAGAATATGTTGGGTGGGTGGGTGGGTGTGTGTGTGTGTGTGTGTAAAATAATACATTTTTTTTATTTTGTTCTATTTTCAGTCTTTACTGATCTGTCCCTCTAACTTCCTAAAAAACAGCAGCAACCCAGTTGTGACTTCAGAAGAGGTTCCTGCTGCTCAGCTCACCAGTCACAGGAATGAGAAACTTAGCTTTACCTTTTTGCAGCTATTGCTGCTGCCACCTCCACTACCCCTCTCTTTTCCATGGTAGGTTGAGCCCAAAGAGATGAGATGGGATTGTAATCAGCCCATCTCCATTCCCGAGCTGAAGGATGGTAAGTATTGGGGCAAGACTTGAGGGACACCATGAAGCCCCATATGTCTAACTTCTGCCATTGTTCACTTTGACTTTTCCCTGTGGGGGGTGGAGGCGGGGAGGGGCGGAAGTAGGAGTACCAACCAGTCCTCCCCAGAACAAGAGCTGCTCGGTTACTGATTCCCATGTTGAAAAAGAAGCCACTCCCTGTGTTAGCCTGCCACCATCCCTCTTCAGCAGAGTAGGACCTCTTGGCAGGTGGAGAAGGAGCCACTACTACCACAGCCTTGTAGCCGATGAAGAACGACCTGCCTGCTCAGCCTTTGGGGAAGAATTGTCAGCCAGGTGTTCCCTCCTTTTTCTCACGCCTGGGTAGGCAGCAGTACATAGCCTAGTATGCACGCAGGGAGATAATCCATAGCTCCATTTGGTATCACTCCTTTCCGTTCCTGGGGAGTTAGGGTTGTGGTGGCAGCAGTTCCTGTAGGATCCATCACTGCTGCTTTCAGGTTGTTCCCACCATCTAGATATAGTCCTTCAGCAGCATGATCCAATCCCCATTCTGCAACCCAAAGCCCTCCTAGGGTCTGAGTTGCTGAGGGAAAGAAAGGGTAATCTTTGGTTAAAGTGGCATTTTTCAGGTTTACCCGAGTTCCATGGAAGTAGAAAAGCACCATCAATTAGAAACTGAAGTTCCTACTACTTCTACTGGGGAACAGAGCAGCAAGATCCTCTTCTGATCTATTACAGCAGCTACTAAAAAGCAAAGAGGACAGAGGAGTAAACACTGAGAATTTATAACAAACCCCAAGATATGCCCTTATACATCCAGTGACATTTCCTAATATTTAAATGTTCATATAAAGTAAACAAAATCTTAAAAATTAAAATTGCACAATGCCTTTTGCACACAGTTTTTTTTTTATGCAGTCAGAGTACAGGAAAATATTCTTATCATATGAACTCTGATTCAGATAGTTAATGAAGATGGCATCTGCCTTGTTAATCTGTCATTAGTCTTGAGTGACCTTACAATGAACTTTCAATAAGGTTTGAAGGGGGGTGAAAGTTTTCCAATTTAACTGCACAATTTTCATGTTTAGTAGCTAAGCATTGGCAATTAAAATAACAATAATAACTACAGGCTCAATCCAGAAAATATTTATTACGAAGCACATTGTTTGTGATCAAGAGTAGTCCCATTAAATTCAGTGGGCATGGTAGTAAGCACTGTGCTCACTCGTGTCTGAAGGATCAACCCCCATAAGAAACTACATTGAGTCATCCTGATAACATTACAGGTGAAAGAAATTGTGCTTTAAAGAAATATTGGGCCTGATTCTCCATGAAGTTACACCAGTTTTAAGCCAGTGTAATGTAATCTACCAGCACAAACCTAATATAACTGAGTGGAAAATTGAGTGGAAAACATGTTTTAAGAACATTTTTAACATCTACAGTAAAGAAATATTTACTTAGAAACTAGAGAATTCCACCCCCTAATGTTTTCCTTCCCTGGCAAAGTGAGGTGTGAAAATCCTTTTTAAGAATTTAATATTCAAATTATGCATCTGTGGGCACTACAGAAAAAATATTGGTGTAGGTGGTATCATGTTTTTACTTCTCCAGCACTTTTTATATTGTAATAGATTAACTGTAGGAACTCCTCACTATGGGTGATGTCCAATAAGTTACTTTGGTAGTTTTATTGTGCTTTGAAGATGATGTTTTATAGTCTGTCCCCTCTTCCTGTTAGGAGATGAGGATATTGCTCTGATAGCATCTGTATCAGGGTAGATCCAAGCAACACCAGAGGAAGAGACAGGCAGAAACACATCCTAGAGACTCTCCCTGCCAAAAGAAGCCTAGTCTTGGGGCCAGAGGGGCCCTGCCTTCCCACAAGTATTGGGCTGCTGCAAGTGAAAAGGCAAAAGAGAAGCAGTGGAACTTGGGGCATAGCTGAGAGTCAGAACTGAAAAGGGCTGCAGGGTGCCTAGAGCACAGGGAATACAAAGGTGCTGGAACTAGGGGTGCTGCCTCACCCCCTGGCTTGATGTGGTTTCGATCATATATAGGATTTACAGTTTGTTTCAATGGCGCTCAGCACCCCCATGATACAAATTGTTCCAGCACCCAAGTGGGAATAGTACGTTTCCCAGCATGTCTCTTGGCCTTCTTCCCAGACATTGGGGCTCACAGAAGTCGTGCCTGCTTTCCTGCTCCTAAAGCTGGTGGCTGCAGCTATTCTTTTGGCTCCCCTGGAAAAAAAGGAAATGGAAAGGAGAGGAGGAGAGCTGGTGAGCTGACAGCCATAGCGTTTGAATGAAGGAGGCAGTTCCTGGCTGATCTATGAAAAAACACTATTCCTATTCCCTTGGAGGCTGCTTGAGTGCCATCCCAGAAGGTGTTAGGAGCCTTCATTGACATCAATGGGAACAAAAGGTGCGTAGCATCTCTAGGATAGGGCTCCCGCACGGCATCTTGCAGGATAAGGCCCTTTAGTACCATGCAGACCCACGCTGACGTTCACTTCTGCCTCAACCCCCCAATACCCATAGTTTCTCCTCAGTCTCTTCCATTGCAGCAGTGGTACGCTCCCAAGGAGCGTTTTTGGTCCCACACTTGGCTTCTACCTGTCAGTCTCCCTGGTGTGGCTCTAAAGAGTCCAGATATAGACGCTATTGGAGCAACATCCTCAGCCCAGTCTCCTACAAAAAAGGGGAGGTAGAGACTGAGAAATGTCTAATTCAATCACAAATTAGAACAATTAATTTTTAAAAGCATCCCCTATTGGGGAGGCTCACTGTAGCAATCCCTCAGAATTTAAGAAGGGCATTTTTTATTAAAGTAACACTTTAGAAGCAACTGTAGTGTTCTTTTATCTGCTTCCTTCCCTCTATTTCTCCTTCAGTCAATACCTTTCGGTACCCAGGCAGGAAAAACCCTCCCATAAAACACTCCATACCACCTTTGTTTCCTCATTATTTCCCATCTTCCCTTCCCAGGACAAGAAAAAGTATTTCTCTTGGCTTGTACCCACTTTATGCATCTTCAAAAATTCCACTACAGATACTCTGGTTTCTACCAAAGGGACGTCAGCACCGCAAAAGAAAACAGTCACGTTCCACCACAGCACAGAAGATACAGCAAGGACCAGCAGCAAAGAGGCTAATGGAAGTCCCTTAGCAAAAATTTGCAGTGCTTTGAAAATGTAGGGGTTAAACTGCAGGCTCCCCCGGAAGAACAAATATTCTAAATAGAATTGTTCTTGGCCAATATAGTACTCTTGGTACTGCTTGTTTAGGAAAGAAAGGGATTGAAATTCTCATTTTTTTAAATAATTAGGTTCCAAATTTCAGAAGCAAAGCAACCCATAGACTCACAGAGCTTTGCATCATTGTAAGTGCAAAAGTAGTTGTAAAACAGAGTATTTAAGAATCTCTGGGTTTTTTTTTTGCCAATATGAACAAACCCAATATTATATTATGTGTTTTACCTAGATGTTTTAGCATCCATGCAAACTACTTTATTGCAGTGGTTCTCCAATCGTGCCACCAATGCTCACAGACCACTTACTGGTGTTACAAAGAGAGGTGGCTAGTCATATGGCACCACCTCATCTTATAACATTAGATTGTGTTAAAGATGGCTAAAAATATGGTAAGCACTGTCCTAACTTCACTGCTCCACATGAGCAATTGCTGCAGTTGATGGCAATTACTGTTAGTTGGTGCTTATTGGCCGGGGATGTGGTCTGCACCATTGCAAATGAAAGGGGAGATGATCCATAAAACAATCTCACTATTCAGATGAGATCCATGCTATGAAAGAGCCTGGGGATCTCTGCTCTGAGGGTCTCATTTAAGCCTACAAGGAGAAGGCTGCTTGCAGTGTGAGGAATTCTGCTCTGGAAGCAGGTGGCTGTCTGAAGGGGCACCCAAAATCAGCTGCTGCTATTTGAGTAGGCCGAGGGAAAGGAGTTCCCTCACCCACTGCTAATGCTCCTTGTGTAGCTGGGGAATGAAGGTGGCTCCCAGTCTGCCCACACTGACTCCTTTTTGAGTAGGCTAGGAAGGAGGGGGCACCCCTTTCCCTTGTCTGGGTAGTTTGGGGGGGGGCACCTACCACTCCCTTGGTTGGTTGGAGACAGCCCCTCACCTCCTGGTGTATAAGACCCAGTGGAGGAGGTTATCTCCTGGAGCAGAGGTCCCAGCAAGGTGGCCCTACTCTCACCTCCGTGCAATAAGGTGAAGGCTGAGTGTATGTCAAGCTGACGCCACTCTGCTATCCAAGCAGGGTGCTATACTGGGGAAGTGGGATGGTGGCTGGGGTGCATACAAACACAAAAAGTCCTGTGCTGGGGTGACAGTAGAGCCTCCAAACAAGGGACCTCATATTTTTACTCATCTGAACAGATGTTACAAAGTTTGGGGTGACCTATTTGAGAGCCTTGGGCACAATTTTCAGAGGCGTTGAGCATTCACAGTTCCCACTAACTTAAGTAAGAAATGCGTGTGCTCAGCAGATCTGAAGGTTAGGTCCACTGAGATGGAAATTCCTATTAAATCATCTAATATATGTGGAATAGGTTTTAATCCACCTACAAGATTATTTCCCTTAAGCATATTCTCCAGTTCTCAACAACTGATATAGTTGGTTTTCTTCTACTACTCCTAGAAGACTACTCCAGATTGATTACATTATAGGTAGTGTGGTGTAGGAAAGCTGCCTGACATGATCCATTAAAAGACCCTGTTTTCAGCTGCTTATAACTTTGCCCGACTTCAGCCATTTGGACTGAAGTTTTCCATCTCAGCTGTCTGTGCCAGGCTGAATTTTTGGGGGAAATGTTCAGCAAAAACAGCTCCTCTGTTTGTCAGAGTGACATTAAAGAAAAACACATTATTTTGCCTTTGTTAAAAAATTCTTATAATGAGGGCTGGTTGGGAATTTTTTCACAGATTTCTTGTTTTGAAAAGTTTCAGAAGTGTTGAATTGGGCTTTTTTGACATTTTCTGAACAAAATGTTCTGTTTTTTTGGTTCAAAATGATAGTTTGTTTTGAAATTTAAATTTAGCTAAATTGTTAAAAAAAAAAATTAAAATGTCAAAATAAAAATGAAATATTTTGAATCAAAACGATATGATTAGTGTGATCCAAATTGTAATTTTTTTCAGTTTGTGAAAAATTTTGAGATTTTGATATGTCATCCCAATTTAGGAGAGGAAAATATTTTGATATCTTGAAAGTATTCCCAGGATGGGAAAACTGTTTCCCGCCCAGATACACTTACAACCATTTCATTGAGAAGCTCTTGCACCTCCATGCTTTGGAGCACGGTTTGAAAATTGGCCGGGGGATGGCTTTTGTGTCTTGGATGTGACTTTTGCCAGCCCTGTGAAAAAATCAACCCAAATTTGATCAAGTTGTAAGCTTTTGAAAAATCACACATGCTCAGTAGAGACTGGTTAGTTTGGTAACTAAATTTTCTAAAAATTCCATCTGCACTGAAGATGTTCAGCCCGGAGTTGCAGGGACTGAGCAAGACTTGGCCTGCAATTGCTTTTTCAGGTTGCTGCAGCACCAGAACTGAGGGTAGGGGGAGTCTCTCTGTTGTTCTCAGTGGTCTTCCTAATGGCGCCCAGGAAGCAAGGAGGGGGAGAAAACAGCCTGACTGAAATGAAGAGTGGAACTAAGCTAAGAGGACAGGAAGGGGGTAGACTGGGGCACAGCTCTTGAGGAAACTGGGATGAGGATGGAGCACTGGGGAAGGGACTGAGAGCTGGGGCATAAATTGGATATTGGAACTGGGATGTGGAACTAAGCAGCAAGAGAGACTGGGACAAAGAGCTGAGAGGTGTTGGAAGGGCATTGGGACACAAGCAGTCTAGAGGCGCCATGGGTAGAAGGTGTTGGGTGTGGGGAGGAGGCAGTGAAAACAGTGCAATCTTAATTCATTCCCTGTGTGCATATGCATTATGATACACTCTTTAATTACGTGATCGTATATTTTTTTTCCACCGGACCCTTACCTCATTCAGTGCACAGATGGATGGTGCTCAGGTAGTGAATCAGGGTTATGTGGTTAATGAGCCTCCCGTGTCATTTGTTGTGAAGCTGGAACATGCACAGTGAATGAGGCAGGGGATTGCAGGAAGAAAAGGATGGTCTCAAGGTTAAGGGGGATGAATGCTGCCTAGAGAATTGGAATCTATCCCTGCCTCTGCCACAATGTTACTGTTTGATGCTGGCCAGGTTACTTAAACCAAACTTTTCACAGGCTACTAATTGTGTGTTCCTCCTTTTCTGAATGCCCACATTGAGATCCTGGGGTCTGATTTCCATTAGTGCTGAGCCCTCACAACTGCAGCTGAAGTCAATGGGAGCTGTTCTCTGGACATATGAAGTGCTATAAAATGCTAAATTCTCTGAAAAATTATGCCCCAGGTTTTCAAATTGGGAGTGCAACATTAGTGGACACTTTTGACATTAATCTCTTTCTGCCTCAGTTCCCAACCTGTAAAATGGGGATATTATCACCCAGCCCCTTATCTCACAGGATTGTGAAAATAGATGAATTAATGTTTGTGAAGTACTCAGACACAGTAGTGATGAGTGCCATAGAAAGGCCTATGGGGAAACTATTGATTCTGTGTGCAGAACAGGGTTTGGATGGTGTGACTACATACATTGAATAATGAAGATAAAATGAAATACTGAATAGCTGCTCATTCAGTGAGGACTGTCCATCTTGTACACTGAATGAGGCAGAAGTGCTGTGGAAAAAATAGTCTTTCATTACATGATCACAAACTATCTTAATGCATAAATGGTTGAATTAAGGTAGATTATTTTGGATGTACAGCCAATCGGTAAAATCCTACCCCCATCAAGACGATTACAAAACTCTCAGTGACTTCAGTGGGACCAGGGTGTCACTCTAGGTCTGGAAAGTAAATAGCAAATTATTTTGCTTTGCAGAAATTTACTGGCTTGACAGTGAGTAATCAGTTGTTCATTGAGTGCACAACAGCATAACTTTGGAAAACAGCCCCTGGTCTATTTCATTAACCGTTGGAAAGAAAAGAAATAGGGAGTGTTTGGGTTTTTAGATCAAAATGTGACTGAATATAACATTCCTTACTACTAGGACAGAGGCCTGCCAGCTTCATGGCTCACACAGGCATAACTTTAAGAGTCCTATTACTGTAATAAAAAGAGAGGGAAATGAATATTACGCAGACCTCTTTCTCAGAAAATGCTTCACAGGCTTCCTCCATTAGACAAAACATATCCCCTCTGTGGTCAGTTACTTTCCATCAGCCAGAGGCAGGAGTCTTGTTGATATGCTGAGAATTCTTATTAACAGTTCCTCCTTACTATTAATAGTTATTATGGGTAAAGGTCCCAGTGTGTACTAGACACTTTATAAACAAATAAGGGGACAAGGTACTTGCCCTGGGCAGAGGGAACTTGCAGTCCGTAGGGGTTTTCCTGAAGTAAAATGAATATCACTAGGTCATTTTATTTATTTATTATTATTTTTAAGGATTTGTCCAGCATGCATAGCCTTAGTAGTTACTGCAGATGTTGTTTTCCAAAAGTTAGAAATTTCATAGGCAACCCACAATGGAATGCAAATATGACCGTGGGTATGTTAAGAACTAGATTTTGAGTAAACCAAAAAGGAAACCCCAACAACCAAGAAAACAACCTCAGAAGTTAAACCAAACAGATGTACCATTATAATTCCCTGTGGACTGCCAAATTCCAGCTCTAGAAAACCATGAAAGAGACTAAATTCCAAACGTAGGGAGCCAGTAATGAGAAGTTCCCACTGCCAATCCAGAGGAGTTCCACCCTGGAAACTGACAGAGCATTGTAGCTTATTTTAATTGTCATGATAGGGCAAAGAGTGAGGTATAACTGCACTTTAAAATTAAAAGGAAGCTAGAACAGAGATTTCTTTAGCATAGATGGTAGGTGTTTACAGCAGCCCACGCTCACTGAAGAGGCTGGCAACGACATTTTTTATCATATGGAACTTCAAGTTAGCCTTCAAGGTTTAGCCCTAAGCAAAGCACGTTAAGTTAGTTCAGCTTGTAGGTGACCAAGGCATTGATGACCTTTGCAAAGTCTGCTTTAGAGAGGAAATTTCACAGTCTCGTGGCCAAATCAAATGAAATAAGATGTTACAGACCAAAGTTTTTACCTAACAGTCCAGGTGCAGTATTGGGGGGAAAAAAAAAAACATTTTGGCAAAAGCTACATATGCACCCTTGATAGACAGTGCAGCACCACTGCTGCCCTTTTCCACCATGTGCTTCCAGTGACTGTCAGCACAAGCAATAGAACGCAGTCACATGCTTCTGCTAATTCTGAATACAAGCACTAGCATCTAGAGCTAACACTGTTTTAATATTACATTTTCTAATATCTTTTTCCAACACCCTCTGGTATTTCAAAACTACAGTGGAACACTTAGGGTGGCACTCTGAGTTAGGCCAGGGCTTTTTTAATCTTTGGAGACTTGGTTCAACAATGAATTAAATACAAATGAAAAATTTGTTCAGTGCTTTCAAACTGCCATGCATATCCTCTCATATCCTCACATATCCAGTCCAGGTTTTAAAAAAATGATTCTATTAAGTGAATATAAAATCATTATAACAATCAGATTTTGTGAATCTGAAACTCGTTATCTGAATGTTTCTGATATTCCATGAGACATTCAGATGATGATAGTTTATCTGTACACAGTTTGGCAATGTTACATCAATCCAGTAACCTCTGCTTTAGAGAGGCCCAGGACTCTTGGTAGCCTGGGCGTTGGAAGTAAGGATGAATGTTCTTCGGCAGATCCATAGAGATGCGTGCTATGCATGGCTTTACCTGGCACAATTGGTCTTTCACTTTCATTAGCCCTTTACTAAATTCAACAAATGTATCCAACTAATTAAATATATATATATATTCTTGTGCTGTGCAAGCCTATGTATTAAAGTAGTGAAATGCTAGATTATATGGACATAATAGTGCATAAATAGTAAATACTCTTATTATACTTTATTTTTCAAATAGATTGGTGATGCATCACATGGACTAAGTCTCCCTGCATATTGCACAATGAATGAAACAGCTGTTCAATATTTATTTTTATCTTCACTGTTGAGCGAGTGGACCCCCTGTTCATTCAGTACACAGTCCTGGGCTCATTTATTGCAAGTTGTCTGTCCTGTCCTAAGAGCCCAGATATGAGCTCAGTCAAAATTAGGTGTCTGTCCGCAACATCTGTGCCTTAATTATTGCACCTCTTCCACCCTGTACACTAACTGACAGAGGGATTCTGTAGAAAATAAACTCTGCAGTACACTTAAAGTCTGTCTTGTCATGCACACAAGGGGGCAGAGTTCAGGTTGCACAAGTAATCTTAACTTAGGCATTTCCTGATTTTGGAATGCTTCACTTTACAACCTTACAGTCGTTTTTTAAATTTTAATGTCCTAAGTTAAAACAAATAAGAAAACAGACATTCTGTGATATGGAAGTACAGCATTTTTTAGACAGCAGTGCCACTCAATATTGTCTAAACCTTTTTTTGGTCAAAGTTCCAAAAAGCTTTACCGAACAAAGTGTTACCCTGAAAGGTAAATGTTTGTCAAAGTTATAAGCAACTGAAAAGGCGGTTTTCAGATGAAAATGTTAGGCAACTTTAACTGTGGCTGTCAGTCTAGTCTCCAGCAATATTTTCTCTTTTATAAACTCATATTTCATGAATATACATATGTGGTGTGGACTTGAACTTTTACAGCAGCAAGGTTTGTTTCCCAAGTAGGCTGGGGTTTGGCAGGAATTACAGTTGAGGGTTTCTGATTATAGAATATCTAAAGTTCCAGTTAATATTCAAGGAAAATTCTAGACTTTAACAAACAAGCTAAACAAATTCTTTCTGTTTTTCAGTTTATAAAGGGTTGGGGTTTTGTTTTGTTTTGTTTTTATTAGAGCCAATAGATTTTCTGAAGAAATAGGGGGAATTGGTTACAGTGGGTGAAACATTGACTGTGGGCAAAATCTGACTGAAAGGCATACTCCGCAGTCAATTGGAAGCAGGGTTCTCCCTCTCCACACCCCTTTTTACTTCACATGTTAATCACTTCATCACTAAACTCATGTTAGTCTGTTCTTAAAGGAATTTTAAGACAAAGTATTTGATCTAGTATACTTTTCAGAACACTATGAAGTATTTTTTGGTATTCTAGTGCTAGGTCCTGATGTCAATGTTTGTAATTCTTCATTAAAATCTTGAAAATAAAATGTCTTGTTCTTGAAGGGTTTTTTTGTTCCATTTTATTAATTTTAACTCCTACTCCCCTTGATATTAAAGAGAAAAACTTATTTGTTATAAAAATAGATGCTGAAAATAGGGGCTGCTTGCCAGCCTGTCTGCTCTCTGGGTCTTTTTGTTCAGTGTTTGTACAACACTTACACAGTAGGAACATGGTCTATGACTGGGGCCTCCTGCATGCTATCACAGTATAAATATACAGGTTGAACCTCTCTAGTCTGGCACTCTCTGGTCCAGCAACATCCGTGGTCCGGCATGATTTTAGTTAGCCTGATGTCCGCTTATTGTGGGCGAGGCCAAGTTTCCTGCAGTCTGGCAACGTTTTGTTTACAGCTGCCAGTCCTGGCTTTCAGTGTTCTGTGCTGCTGTTTAGCTCTAATTTACCCCTAAATTTAAATTACCCCTAATTTACCCCTCTTACTTCTAAGAAACCAGCAAACAGTGGAAGTGTTGGTAATGCTGCTAAGCGTAAGCATGTATCAATATCCATATAGCAAAAGGTGGAATTGTTGCAGAAATTGGAAAAGGGCACATTGGTATGTTTTTTCATTTATTCACCGAGGTGAATAAAAAATAAAAAGAGACCTGCTCGCTACAATACTGTTTTGACCTCCCATGGTTCGGCAAATTCTCTGGTTCGGCACTAGTCAGGTCCCGAGGGTGCCAGACTAGAGAGGTTCAACCTGTATAATATAACAATAAGGGTCTGACTGCACAGTGAGTGGGAGTTTTACCTGAGTAAGGTATGTCTGCCCAGTGCAACCTGTGCACATGGTTCAACGCTCCACATTATGATCTATTTAAATCACAGTAAACCAGTGTGGTTTCTAAAATGAAAAATACAGCTGGCTAGCAAATTCACAATCTCTGGAATATTAATTGATAATAGATTACTTTGAAGTTGATGGGGTTTACTGTTCACAGTAAATCTGTGGTTTACTATGGATTTAATAACACAAAGCAAAAATCTTCTCACTGGGTGATTCTACAGTTTCAAAAAGCAAAAGTGTCCCCAAAAGTTGAAGTGCTCCTATAATGATGATATGCGTATAAATTGCTAAACAGCTAACGACATATACACTGAAGTACTTCTAACTATTAGAAGTGTTCTGATCACTCACTTCACACTGTGTCACTATATAGTTAACAACCTTCCAACAGTGAAATGATGTTGTGTTTTATTTATTTATATATTTTAGAATAGCTTCTTTAGGCAACAAGTCAGTGTGATTAGTGATTCAAGATGTGTTGCAGATTTGAAGAATAAAAAAATAACTCTCCTAGAGGCATTAGCTAACTAACTATTTTATCCTTTTATGCAGTTGTAATAGGAGTGCCATCTCAACTTAACATGATCAAGGAGTGATTGGAATGTTGATAATAATACTATGTTAAACTTTGTAAAACTATAGCGAAAATACTGGTCTGAATGTGCTCAGTCGGATGGCCCACTCCCAAGAAAAGACAGGCAATTACACAGAAGTGGGAAGCAGATGATGGAGAGCACAAGGTGAAAGCTTGTCCCCATGGTGGGGACTTACACTAAGAACCATCCCAATGATTCTGAACTGTACTAACATGTCATCAGAATATTCACTGACTTCTTCACGTCCAAGACCAGGCTTTCTCAGTCCAAAAAAAAAAAAAGAAAAGAAAAGAAAGATGATCCTAGTAGTTGTAAATTTTCTTTAACATTGCATTTTTGGGGAAAGAATATTCAAAAACAGATTTATTGAGATGCCCAAGAAAAATTCCTAATTGTCAATTTGTATTTTTCTGATTCAGAGATGCATTGGAAAGGTTTACTAAAATCTTACCGTTTCTTTTAACTTGGAGTATAAACTTTGCATTGTTTCATGATAAATTAGTGAGATGATCTCTTTATCTGTCCCTGTTTGATCTCTAAGACTTTTTTTAGCTGATTTGATATTAAGCACTCAGCACAGGCTTTAAAAAGCAGTGCAAACTCCATTAGAATGCCTTGCCAGAATCTGGTTAGGTGACCCTACCAGACTGGTACAGACAACTGGACATCTGGATGTCACATATCTCCTTGGCCCGTATGAATCTGGGCAAAGATCTGTGGGGGTCACTGATGCCCCCACTGGTAGTATTCGTAGAAGGTCTACTTCTGGTGATAGATGAAGACTAGATATCAGATTGCGTTGACCTACCTATATGAATGCTAATAGGAGTAGGCAGAGGAGCTTTTTGGTGGCATCATTTTCATGTATCTGAGAGAGGCCAGTGGGAAAATTTCCAGTAATTACATCTTTGCCCCCAAGCACTCCCTCAGAGAGGCCTCCACAGGGCTCATCTTGCCCCTCCTCTTGTTCCATGAGTGTGTGGGATTATTGGGTTAATGAGAAGCTATGGGCTACAGTGCTTTCTCTGTCCTAGTTACGTCCAGTTCTTTTTTGTTTCATCTGATCCAGCCAGTGATGTAGATCAGGAGTTCCCAACCGTTTTCTTTCTGAGGCTCCTGCCCCAACATGCTCTAAAAACTCCATGGCCTACCTGTGCCACAACAACTGTTTTTCAGACAGCATTTGAGGGTAACAAGCAGAGCAATTGCCTGGGGCCCCACACCACAGGGGCCACCGTGAGGCTACATTGCTCAGGTTTCGGCTTCAGCCCCAGGAGGTGGGGATCAGGGCCCCGAGCTGCAGTCCTGTATGGTGGGACTTAGGCTTTCTCCCCTGGACCCTAGTAAGGCTAATGCTGGCCCTGCTTGGTGGCCCCCCGAGACCTGCTTGTGACCTGCCAGGGGACCCCGGATCCCTGGTTGAGTACCACTGTTGTAGAATACCTTCCTCTGTGCTTGTTAGATTGGTAGACTGGGTGAAGCAGACAGAAGGCTCACTGAGGAATACATCTGTCCCTGTTGAGGAGTATATTGGTGTGCCTGACATTTGTTACTAGAATCTGCAGCCTGAGAGTGGTGTTGGATGCTGAGCTGCTGTTTGACATTCAAATACAGCCATGTCTAGCAAAGCTTTTTCTCACCTACTTCTAACCTGGACATTACAATGGGTTCCTTTGGAAGTGGGTCCTGCTAACATGATCCATGCCTTTGCCACTGCCCCATTACATTATTGCAATGTGCTCTGCATTGGGTTACACCTTAAATCAAGCTGGAAACTGAAGCCACAGCAGAATGCAGCAGCTCATTCAGTAGGTCCATGCGCTCCAAGACCACATGACATAGGTGCACTGAGAGTGGCATTGGCTGGCTGCCTGATAGTTTCCAGGTAGAATTCTTAAGATTTTGAGTTTTGACCTCTGAAGCCCTCTGGGTGTGTCCACGCTGCACCTGACAGCTGTGATTCCCAGCCCAAGGTAGATAGGCTGGCCCTAGTACTGCTTAAATGTTTTTTTTAAAAAGCAGTGTGGACATTGTGGCACTGGCAGCAGCTTTGGTAGCTGCCCGAGTCCCAGTCTACCCAATCCTCTTGGTCCGAAGTCAGGCGGCTTGCCCAAACTGCGCCAGTGCTGCAGTGTCCACACTGCTATTTTTAGCGTACTAGCTTGAGCTGAGCTAGTGTGAGTCTGTCTATCTATACAGTGTAGACATACCCTTAGTGGCTTTCTTGCCCACTAAAGAGATCTTGCCAAATGTGCAGTCGGCTAAGATGCTTGAGCTGGATTTTCCTTGGTGGAAAAAGAGAAGGAGCTCACAAATGGAATATACTGCCCCCTTTTGGTCCAAAACAACCAATATCTGACCCATAGGGTGTCTTCTCTTTACCCAGCTTTTTGGGTCAGGGATGGGCATGATATGAGCTCGTAATTATGGAAAATGCGGAGTATAGTTTGTGTGTGATTTTAGTTGGCTATTTTCTGGTTTCCATAGGAGCTGCTGGCTTTCTTTTGTCGTTGGTCTTTCAGTTATGTCAGAGAACTTAAGAGCCCATATAGGTTTTTTCCAAAAAATATTTATTATAGGTTAAAATAAAACAAGGGTGAGACAAGATGGCAGTCCCTTTACTGAAATTCCACTGTATTACAACCATAATAGGCTAACATGTTAAGCTTCTTAAAGCAAAGCAGATGGTTTTAACTGTAAAAAATGCACTTGAACCATGAGGGAATTAGCTTATTTGAATTGTATCTACAATATAAATTTTTTGCAGCCTAGTTTTAAAAAATATTGCACCCAGAGGTTGTAATTCCTAGTGCTGTGGTCTTAAAAAAATGTTTTTGTTTTCCTCCTAATTTATAAATTTTTCTTGATGTGAAGAGGGGTAATAGATATAGAGTGAAAACATACTATCCAGTGAGAATGTGCATACATCTAGAGTTTTCTTTAAATGCACTGAAGTCTGATTTTAATTCCTTTGTTGCACACTGGAATGCTTTTGGTTAGTTTGTGTCAGCCCCATGCTGAGTAAATCCTTCATTAATACCTTCTATAATAAGTATGTCTCCTCTGTCCACCAAGGCTGGTGTGCTATATGTTACAAACAGCTGAGAGTCTAGGACATCGAAGCTAGGAAATGTATCCTGAATAGGCTCCAGCAAGGACATGACTGTGGTGTGCCTTTCTCTGGTAATGTTTAAATTAAGTCTGTCTTTCAGTTGACATCTTTGGAGAGCAAAAATGAAACCAAGAAAGGGCTATGATTCATATCAGACCACTCAAGACCTGTTTCTTTTCTTATTGCTCATTTTCAGCCATGAAAATAAGCTTTTTATTTTGTTTCCAAACATACTGTTAACTGTTTGTTAACTAGCAGTGCTAATAAATTCTAGGCAAGACTGAGGTTTTCTTTGTAGTTCAACAGAACATCATGGAACACATGATAAAACAAAATGTGTGTTTGTATGAAGAGTGTGTAATTAAAAGCACAATCTCACTTGAAATTCTTCAGCAGAACTCCTCTTCTAAAACTGAGAGTTTATCAGAGCAAAGTACTGTAGTATGTATTGCTTAATGTGCAACTAAGTAAAACTGACACCACCTTACTGAACAGATCCTGATCCTGTGTGCATACAGTGTCATATCTACTGGCCCATATCTATGAGATGCCAAGCACACTCAATTCCTATCCGCTTCATTGAGAGCTGAGGGCACTCTCTGGTAGGATTAGACCTTTAAAGAGACCAAAAAAAAAAAAATCCCTAAGGTTTGCTTTGCTTTGTTTTGTTTTCTCTAGCTCCTGTTAGCACTGTAGAGACAGTACAGTTAAGAAGGAGCTTGATGCACTCTGTTACTTTTTGTGTTAAGCACTACCACAATGTAAATGTTTAATAATAATAAACATGTAATTCCACAATGCCATGTTTAGAGTCCAATAGAAAGAAAGACAGCTAATTTTACAGTTGCTTGTGTCTTAAATCTGCTTGCCTTCCTGATTCATTAATAGTGAATAACTTTTTCCAGTGGGCTATAATTAAGGTGCCGTTACATCTAATGAATCATTCTGCATATTTTTATTCTCTGAAGGGAGGCTGCCTCTTCTTCATTATATTACTTAGTACATATAGCACTACATCTGTGATTTACAAGCTTGGGTGAACTTACGTTTCACTAAGTTCAGCAGAATTCAGTAAAATCATCTTTAAGCTTTGTAAATAATGGCTCACTATGATGCTCAGTACCCTGAGTAGAAAGAGGCAGGAATGGTGGATCATTTCCCTAATCTGAGATACTGGGTTAGGATCTGATTCTGAGTAGTACTGTGTGCTCTTAACTCCCAAGTGGCTCCAGAGGAAGCTAAAGATGCTCAGGAGGCAACCAGTGGCTCCTAGGGTTAACTTTTTATTTGCTGTGACATGCACTTCTCTCCAAATCCCAACATTTCTTCACATTTACTGGCTGGCAATCGTTTTGTCAGTGGTGATGCAGGACAGTTACGACCATCCTCTCGTGATAGATCGGTCTTATAGCAATTTTACAGATGGAAAAATGGAGGTGCAGAGAAGTTAATTAACTTTCCCCATGTCACACAGCCAGATACAGAACCCAGGAGTCCTGGCTTCCAGCCCCTTGCTCTGACCACTAGGTAACACATCCATTCATTACAGCATCATATTTTAAGAAGTCCTTTTACATGTCTTACTAATGTTTTTTTGCAAGTTGTCCTATTAGAAATATCTGATTGTTAGGTCACATTTAAAATCACTGCCTTTGATTTCATGATTTCTTGGTTTGTTTTTGTTCAGAGCAAATCACATATGCAACACCTACACACACATCTTTTGCTGAAAAAATATGCAGAATATAATGTACTATGTCTAAATAGGACAATTTTCTCCCAAAGAACTAATTAGTGAGATTCTAAGAAGTATATTGCATTTTATAAATATTGTCTGTATAAAGCTGCTAAAATACTTTAATTGGACAAGATCTGGTGTTCTGCTATCTGCATTGCCTCCCCACTGAATATAGAGTCCAGCTCTAGGGCCCTGATGTGATATTCAAAGCTCTCTAACAGACTGAACTTCATAACCTGAAAGATAGTCTTTCCCTTTGCAGCTATGACATCCTACAATAGTTGCATTCCATTGGAACAGGAAAACTGTTGACCAATAGTGGGAGGCTCATGAATGCTGAAGACATATTAAGAGTTGGACCTAAAGTATGTAACTCATTCTCACAAGTGAGAAGAATGACCACAGAACTAACGGCTTTCAGAACTGAGGCACCAATTGTGCAAAGACCTAGGCACTTGTTTAACTTTACGTGCTGAGAGGGGCTAGTCCCATTGACTTCAGTGGTGCTACGCATAGTGTATAAAGTTAAACACATATGTAAGTCTTTGCAAGATTGCTGCGTAAGTGCAAAACTAAGTTTAGTTTTTAATTTCCCTTAGTTTCCACACACACACAGAAACAAAAATCAACAAATAAGCTATAAACAAATCAAACTATCCTCTGGGGTGGAAAAGATGAAAACTAATAACCTCAAAATATGTTTTTATATATTTGAAAGGTATTCGGATAGATACTATGGTCACAGGACTATACAAGTACCTAACCAGATTAGATAGAGCAGCTGCACAACTATATTGGAATGGTGGCAATTATGTATTTCAAAAAATGTTTCTTTACATTTGCTGAGTAATTTAGAAATGTTTGTGTTGAGGAGATGGAATTTACTGCGTTTTTATTGTATGTTGCTGCTAGCGCTATAGAGGTAGTGGAATAAATTTGAGGCAGAGTAGTGATGTCATTCTCTCCTTTTTTTTAAAAAAAAAAAATCCCTGTTTTGGATTGAGAGCAGCCATCTGTCCTCCTTAGAACAATCACTGAAGCAGCTGTGCATGTACTGCCATCAATAACAAAAGCTGCTGCTTCGTATCAGAGGGCAGCAGACTAGAGGTCGCGGGGAGTTATAAGAACGATCAGGGTCAACTGACACCTGATGCCACGTTGTATGGAAAAATAAAACTAGGATTATACAGCCTTTATGTGCGCATTGACTAGTAGATCAGTAGGGTCACCCTTTTGTCTGTGCTTTGTCTTTAGAAGCGATGGGAATGCATGAGTGTGTTAGGGATATTTCCCTATTACCACCTTCAGGGTTAAAAAAAAAAAAGGCAGGAGGGGGAGCTGTAAGCAATGAATAAAGCAAATATTACACCATTTCTTTTGAAAGGACAGAAAAGGGGCATTGGCAGTCAGTACTTTATAATAGTTCAAAATGTACACTGTCAAACATTTTGAGTATTCTATAGCAAGCTGTGCCATGCAGTGCAATGAATCATGATTTTGATGTTGCATCTGCAGCATAGTGTAGTTCCCGTGGCTGGCTATGGGAACAGAGAACCTGATCCAGGTCCTGCTTCTGATTAGACATTCTAGAGGTGCAGAAACCTCAGAGGGCTACATAAATAGTCTGCATCTCAGGCTCACCTGTCCTGGGAGTTGGGCTTTGTGCATAATTGGGTGGAGGAGAGGAAGTGAATGCGTATGTTACACAGGATGGGCTTGCCCATTCCCCTGAGCAGCTCTTCAAATCAGGTAAGTGAGGTCTTCTTCCCCCTAAGAAGCCCCAATCTTATGGCTAACTTTTACACTCCTTGTTCTGGGTCCATATAGAGAACAGGCAGTAATACAAATCTGGACTGTAATAACCTCCTTATATACCGCCAGAAGGAGAGGAATCTATGGGACTCGGTTCATTTTTATTAAAAATAAAAAATATATACCTTGTGGAGTGAGTGCAGCAGCTACCCTCTTTTCCCTAAAGCCAGATTGCTAAATGGGGGGCAGCTTTTACCTACCTTGTCATGTTTCTCAGGCTGAATTCCAGTTTTAAGCCATCTGCCAGAGATACAGCCATGCAGCCTTGCATCTCCTTGGATGACAATCATCTAGGTAGGAGTCTGCTCCTTACCACAGACACAGGGAAAACATTCAATGAAGCCTGGTCGGGTGGAGTGTCAGATTCCACATCTGGAAAGCTACAGACACCATATGCAACCACCGCAGTAGGATCCATCGTTGGACACAGAAGAGTGTCCATAGATGCAGAACGCAGGCTGGCCACATGACAACCACAGCTGCAGAGGCTAATAGGCACAGGAATAGGCCCAGAATAATAGTGCAACCCTTGGCTCTTCATCTGCCTGTCTTCTCTACACCAGACTTAAAATTACACGTATGCAAAACAGTTTCCCATGGCCCTCCCCTTGCTTCCAGGCAGTAGAAAGATCCTGAAACAGCAGGTTGTGATCATATCATATAAAACACACCATTCTGCAGCAAAACTAATCTCCTCTCCCTTTCTCTAGAGACATGACTGTATTAGTCTGAAGTTGTTTGTTTTGTCAAATGTAACGGTTAAGGTTTGTTAAATTGCTTTTGATGACCATACTCCTTCCAGCTATGTTCTCTGTGTCTCTGATGCATCATGTTCTGCTCTCCACTAATTGTCCACTTCATCTCCTAATTTGTATGTGTAGTTGATGTCCTCATGTACTTGGCTGCATAGTTTGCAGTTTTATTACAAGAAAAAGTCACAAGACTTTGTGGAAAAAATGTGAGCAGCAAAACAGAATAGAAATGTATAACGTGATGGAAAATGTATAAACAGATTTCTAGTTCACACCCTTGGGTATTATACGGTGACACCACAATCTATGTAGGTTGGGTAGGTTAACGTTCGTATAAGGTTTACAAGAATAAGGCTGACATTTTTTTTTCTCTAATGCACACCCGGAAAATAGCGAAAGCTGAAAGCAAAATCACACAGCACTTGGTGCTAATCATTCTCAGCTCCCAGTTAGGACCATAAGGGACAAGGCCTGTAAGAATCATCTCCTGATAAACTGTGTTTTATAGATTGCCAAATCATATTGTCTCAACAAGCTATTTTACTTTATATCAATCTTTCCTTCAACTTGTGGCCTTCAAGTTCACTCACATTTAACTACCTTGCTCTAGGGGAAGATTCATGGCAATATTTGCTGTTAGTTCCAGAGAATGCCCCAACAGGCTTTCCATTCAGGCAGCTCCGCCAAAGTTACTTATGCAGTCATTTCAGAGGTCAGCACACTCTGATGAGTGGATAGTGGCTCAGAACTTAATGGCTATTTTTGTCTGGCTATGTGATTTGTGGGAAACTTCTCTGAAAATTATCCTCCTCCTCATTTTGTCATAAACCCACAAAGGCTGGATTTTTGGTTCTCAGCATGAACAGCAGCACTGACTTTGGCACATACTGTTCAAAACAAGCCTACAGAATTAGGCTGCAGTATTGATTTCGTCTCATCTCGAAGGAAGATTTCCCGCATCACAATGCAGTATTAGAATTGCTATGACAAGAAAGTGAAATAAACAAAAGATTTTCTTCAGCTACGGAAATTTACATTTTAAATGTCACTGTCTGTGCCACAGCCAACAGATGATTACAAGCCGCGTGTTACTGTCTGATAACGCATATCTCGAGGGCATTGTGACCCTTGAGATAGAGAAATGAGAATTATCCCATAAGCAATAATACATGACTGGGTGTGGGCTTATGGTGCCATATCTTAGACATGTGGTGAGGAGGTATGAGGTTAAACATCCAGTCCCTATGTCCATTGAGCAGACATGTTAGCTATATACTCTGGAGTTTATTATTGAACTCACTTGTTTTAATGGTCTGGCTGGCTGAGCTGTGCTCTATTCAAATATCTCATGATGTCATAGCTCTGAAATGTTGTAATTCAGAGCTTGATCTGTGATTTAGCTCAGTGGGAATTGAGGACTATCAGCACCTTACAGGATCTGGCCCTCAGTTAGATGGCTTCTTCAAATCAAAGACATTATCTAATGACATTATCTCATTATTATTCATGACAACTTCAACTTTGAATTATCCTAAAGGACCCTAACACTAAAACATAAATGTATCAATAACCAAATATATTCTACCAAAAAGGAGATGTGATTACTAATACTTAATTTATTTAGTCCAAGCTTATAAAATACAGAAGTGCTTACTTAATTTACTCTAAAAGATGCATAGAGAGATACTAAATGTCTGTTATTTAAAGAAAATACTGTCACAGCTTTGGCACCTCTAGAGAACATTGCCAATAGGATAACATCATCTAGGACTTTTGGCAAAATTTGGGTTAACTACTGTATCTGGATTCTGGTTAAACTACAGAAATAATGATCACTGGTGCTTTTATTATTTATAGCTGCAATAACTGTACACTGCTTTACAGATGCATTAATTTGAAATGTGCCTGTCCCAGGGAGGTTACAGTCTGACTCACTCAGATGCAGTACACAGGATAATAGTTCAATCACAATAATATGTGCTATGGGCCCCTATAGAGAGCAGGAGGGAGTACAGATATAAATTTAGTGAGAAAGGCCCAATTTTCAAATGAACTGGGATCCCAAAGGTAAAGTCTTCTATTAAGATTGCTTCAAAGCCGCCCCTTCAGGACTTAGGAGGAAACATGGGAGGTTTATTTTTGGATATATTGAATTGGAGGTGTCAGAGACAGTCAGATGTGAGACTGAGATGTTTGGGAGGTGAAGGAGACAGATCGAGCACAGAAGGATAGATTTGGGTGTTCTGAACATCAAAGTGGTAGCTGAAACCCTGGAAGCAGATTGGGTTGCCCAGGGAACCGTATAGAAGGGCAAGGAGAGGGGCCTGAGGGCAGAACCCTGAGGGATACTGACACGGGACGGGATCTAGACCCACCAAAGGAGATGCTGAAAGAGTAGCCCATGAGGTAGGAGGAAAGCAGAGACTCTCAGAAGCCTGGGGAGGAGGAGTGATTCACGCTGTTAAGGTCGCAGGTAATAAACACTAAGTACAAAGAACAGGCCCATCAGCTTTGCCAGGTCATTAGTAACCTTGACAAGGTTGGAGCTGGATTGGAGAGGATAAAAGAGAGAGTGGGAGGAAAGGAAGTTGAGACAACAGGAGAAAATAGGCTAGATCTGCTGTTACCATGTTAATCTTGTGCTTCTTCAGGGCTACTCAAGGAGAGCATAGTAATAATTTATATGCTCCTTCAGATCCCTCTTCAAGACCCACATCTGTCATGATACCTACAAGATATTAGCTGACTTGTATTGGCTAGTTAGAGGGGCAGTAGGAGCTTGATGATATGTTTTTCAAACAAAATAAATATATATTAATGATTGTGTTTTACTCCTCCTGTCTTGTACCTTTTCCTCTTAGATTATGACAGGGACCATGTCTTCATGTATATGTGGGCAGTACCTAGCGCATTGTTGGGACAACCATAAGATACATAATAAGATTTATAATGAGAACTTTGCTTGTGTCAATCAATCTAGATTAGAAAATACTGAAATCTTTTTTGGATTAATTAGTATTTAACACATGGCACATCACACCTTCAAAGTGCTGAATATAGACTTTAATGTAATGTTTGTAAGAACTAAACAATGTTTGGTTTATTTAAAAAATACCCTTAGAAATGAAAATACTATAATGGACACTTGCATCCTTTAAGGGGGAGCTCACAGCTTGGAGGAGCTCAGACCATCTTGCATTCAGGCAAAATTTTTACTGATTTCAGGAGTTTTGCTTTAAAAAATCATTTAAATCATTTAAAAAAAGGACCGCAAGTGAGGGCATCAGCTGATCAGTGTTCTCAGTGCCACAATATTTGACTACATAGTTATTTCTTCAATATTGTTTTGTGCTCCTCTCACAGCACTGGTGGAATCTAGGCAAGTTGGTGTGCAGATAAATTATTTCCCTTCTGATGGAAACTTCCATCAAAAATATTCCGGGAAAAGTATGTTCTGTTTTGATTGATTGAAAAAAGAAGCAGCAGCAGACAAAGTTCCCTGTCCTCTGTCTGCTCTACTTCCTACTTTACTTTCCTGGAGCTCAGTTCTGCAAAGCTTCACTCACACAAGTAGTGACAGGTAGTCCTGGTGACCCTCAGTGAGAGTAACAGTTTCTTATATTATTAAGAAGATTTCAGGATCAGGCCCTGAAGCACCCCACCATGTACATCATGTAATGCTCAATGTCTATTACTGTTTCTCATGCAGAGCTTGTAACAATGCAGAAGCCTCTTTTTAACTTTCTCCTTTCATTCTCTTTTGCAGTAGGGTCTATGTACTGGTTTAATATTTTGTAAACACAGCCTTTAGTTCAGTAGCCCTCATGACCATTTCCCCGGGCTCCTTTGTGGCTTGTGGCTTATGAACAGCCTGGAATACTGTAGCATCCAGGCTTCTTTTGAGGTGGCTGCTCTGAGTGCCACAGACAGAACTCTTAAGGAGGAAATTAGAAAAAAAAAATCAATACAGTTTGCAAGATTTACACAGTGTGTGTCATCTCAACATTGTCTTTTTGACTCAGGCGAGAAAGTACCACCCTGCACACTGTGGAGCATATCACACCAGCGAGGAAACAGGCAGCGCTTTGTTTATTAAGGGCTCAGTTGTGGATTTGCCACAACACCTGGGCATGGAGCAAGAGGTTGTTGCACCGCCCCAGGAGAGGCCCAGAAAAACAGATCGTGACTCAGAGAGACATGATCTGCCTTTGGGTTCATCTCCTCCTTGAAGGCCTGCACTGGCCTTATAGCTGAACCAAAGTATGCCCCTTGGCAGACGAGCGGGTGGAGCCAGGGCTCCCCCACCTATTCACCCCTCCCTGCCCATCCCATCCACTTGCATGGGGGCTGTAGAGGGCGATGCAGCAGACCCCTGGGGGCTGTTGTCCTTCCCAGGCAGCCACCCACAGTATGGCTATCTGGTGCAGGGGGATAGCAAGGCATTTTTTTGCTCCTTTATTCCCCTGCACAGGCATGCTGGATGAGCCAGAAGGTGGCCTTTACTTTCAGCAACTCTTGAGTGCTGCCCACACAGCTAAAATTGAATTTATGCAACAAGAACAACAACAAACTGAAGATTTTTTTATAAATATTTATTCTTTCCTAGCCCCCAAATCCTTTTGGTAGCAAAGAAAGTTAGTTGTGTTTTGTGGAGGATTCAGTTCAAATCATTCAATAATCTCATTCTAAAAAGGCATGCTGAAAATGCTGCCACAGCTAAACAACACTTTTCCTTCCCTTACTATCTAATTCTGGTTTAGTGATATTTACTTTACTGTACTGTAAATGCCCAACTTACTGTACAATGCACATGGCTTACTGAGCGACTAAGCAACTAAAATCCTACAGTCCATAGAGATCCCCTGATCCTCTCTACATCTTATATTCGGTTTTCGATTGTTATCAGTGTAAATATTTTGTTAAAACTAGCAACATATTTTCAGCCATCAGAAACCTCCATGTTAGCCAGAGGTATGTCAGCCTTAGCAAGAAATGATCTTTAAGTTAGTTGACACAATGTCCTGTACAATAGATCTTTTAAAAAAGAAAGGGGGGAAAAAAGCAATGAATAAAATGAATCACTTTTGAACTCTTGGACTGCACTGGAGCATGGGGAAGGAACAGAGCATCAGGGCTCATTACTTTGAGAACAGTTCAACTTGTTTGATTTTGCTGCTATTTGTTCTTTAAGTAGGGAGGGAGGGAATTTGTGTCCTATAGTATTTTGCCCTAAATCAGATTAGTTTTCAGCATCCTTTGTTGGACATTGAATCTAGTGTGGCTTCATACGATCAAGCCTGTTAAGAGAATACATTTACTGTGCACCTGCCTGTTATACATCCTGTGTTTGTAGTGAATCCTATTAAACAAATACCTGACAAAGGCATCAGCATGGTGGATAAAGCAACCTAGTGGATGAATACAATTTCAAATACAATAAACAACAAATACTGATCTGCCCTAGACATACATATGAACTGGATTAGCTTGGTTCTCCTTCTTTAAGTCAATTAGCTTAAACAATCCTATGAGAAATGCCAGTATTTCCACTAGGTACTATATGTCTGTCCTTAAAATGACATGTAATGTTTTAAAAGTAATATATTCTAATATGTAGATATTTTAAGATGTACACTATATCATCATAATCCTGTAGTTTGAGTGTTGCATCCACAATGTTATGTAAAAATATAGCTTATAAATGGGATTTTTATCAGTCCAGTGGCATCAATGCAAATGCTAAAGCATTATGAGGAAGCTGACCTCGCTGACTTTGATTCAGTCATGTTGAATATCAGAGAGGAACTATTTCATGTTTATGTTGAGGGTTCATAGCTACATAAGTGTTTTAAAAAAAATGTCCAAAGCTAGTTACTGGATTATGATTTTCTCTGTCAATGTGACAGATACATTTGAACTCATTTGAAGCTGAAGTACTGAAATATAACATGCTGAGCATTTAGGACAGAAGCCTTAAAGTGATGTGCTGATGCCCTAAGCTTTCATTCCTAAGGGCCTTATCCTGCTCCCATTGAAATCTATCCCTCTGAGAAGAAAAGGAGTACTTGTGGCACCTTAGCAACTAACAAATTTATTTGAGCATAAGCTTTTGGAGCTGTAGCTCAGGAAAGCTTATGCTCAAATAAATTTGTTAGTCTCTAAGGTGCCACAAGTACTCCTTTTCTTTTTGCGGATACAGACTAACACGGCTGCTACTCTGAATCCTCTGAGAAGGTCACTGTTATCCTCATTGAACGGGACCAAGAGCAGGTCTTAAATGAGTGTTAACGGGACTCCCTGAAGTAGAGCGGAAGATATTTGGGACAGGGATAACATTCCTCTGGATCTAAGCCCCGAACATCTGCTGGGGCTAGATACATGTATCAAATTGTACATCCCGTCCTACAACACTAAGCCCTGGTCTACACTAGGATTTTAGGTCGAATTTAGCAGCGTTAAATCTATGTAAACCTGCACCTGTCCACACAATGAAGCCCTTTATTTCGACTTAAAGAGCTCTTAAAATCGATTTCCTTACTCCACCCCTGACAAATGGATTAGTGCTTAAATCGGCCTTGCTGGGTCGAATTTGGGGTACTGTGGACACAATTCGACGGTATTGGCCTCCGGGAGCTATCCCAGAGTGCTCCATTGTGACTGCTCTGGACAGCACTCTCAACTCAGATGCACGATTGTTTGCCGTTGCTCTGACGCAGGGAGGGGCGACTGACGACACGGCTTACAGGGTTGGCTTACAGGGAGCTAAAATCAACAAAGGGGGTGGCTTTACATCAAGGAGTATTTCAGGCAGGACTTCACGGAGGGTTCCAATAAGAAATGGTGCACCTAAGTTATTGTTCTTATTGGAACAAGCAGGTTGGTCTGGCCTCTGATTGATACATGGCTAGATTTACCTCGCTGCACCTTCTCTATGAGTGACTGCAGTGTGATCTAGAGGAATGAGTCCCCTAGACGGTGGGCGGGGGAGGGGTTTGCAAATGAGTACAAAACAAATCTGGTCTATTTCTTGTTTTGATCCACTCCATCTATCTTTTACATCTTTGGCTGGCAGCAGACAGTGCAGAAGGACTGCATGCCATCCACATCTCATGGCTGCTCGGCAGAAGATGGTACAATAGGACTGCTAGCCATCCTCATCTCTTGCCTGCCCGGCAGAAGATGATGCAATAGGACTGCTAGCAATCCGTATCACCTGCCTGCTCACCATAAGATGGTTCAATAGGACTGTCTGCAGGACTAAAGAGAATGACTTGATCAAGTCACTCCAAATTTAGTCCCTGCGCCCATGTCTGCCCAGGTGCTTCTGATCGACCTCACACAGGTGACCAGGAGCACCTCGGACATGACGATGACGGCTACCAGTCCTATTGCACCATCTGCTGCCACAAGGCAATGGGTTGCTGCTTCTGTGTAGCAATGCAGTATCGCATCTGCCAGCACCCAGGAGACATACAGTGACAGTGAGCTGAGCGGGCTCCATGCTTGCCGTGGTATGGCGTCTGCACAGGTAACTCAGGTAAAAAGGCGTAAAACAATTGTCTGCCGTTGCTTTCACGGAGGGGGGCAGGGAACGGGGGCCTGACAATATGTACCCAGAGCCACCCGCGACAATGTTTTAGCCCCATCAGGCATTGGGATCTCAACCCAGAATTCCAATGGGCGGCGGAGACTGCGGGAACTGTGGGATAGCTACCCACAGTGCAGCGCTCCAGAAGTCGACTCTAGCCTCGGTACTGTGGAAGCACTCCGCCGAGTTAATGCACTTAATGCACTTAGAGCATTTTCTGTGGGGACACACACACTCGAATATATAAAACTGATTTCTAAAAAACCGACTTCTATAAATTCGACCTAATTTCATAGTGTAGACATACTCTAAATGTCTGATTAAGAGCCGATCCACTGGAGAAGATTTTTTGGGCTCAAAGCTCTGATTTCTGATCTGGCAGTGAACAGGATGTATTAATTGAAGGATGCACAGAACCGCACCATGCAGCATGTTTAGAACTCCCGGCTGATCAGTTAACAGTGCCACTCACAGGGCCGGTGCAAGGATATTTTGCGCCCTAGACGAAAGTCCACCTTGCGCCCTGGAGAGCTGCAGTCGCAAAGGGAGCGCTCAGGACCCTGCAGCGCAGCCTTGCTGGAGAACTTTCCTCCCCCGGGGAGCCGGGAGGTGAAGGTCCCCGGGAGAGGCAGTGGTGGTTAGTGCTTGTGCTGTTGATTACACATAAATCACCAAATTCAAGCCTCATCATGGTGAGGAGCTCAGGAAGGCAATCTCACACACACTCCCCTCCCGAGGAAGATTGCAGCCACCGCAGCAGCAGCGAGGCCGGGCTGGACGCGAAGCGGGATCAGATGTAGCGCAGCGCCCTGGCGGCGACAGGGGAAGGCTGCGGCAAGGCGCAGGGACCTCAGCGGCTCGCTTGCTTTCTCTTCCCCGCACGTCGGGGAGCTCCAGGGGGAGGGGACGGGACGGGACAGAAGCGCAGCCGGAATGGAGAGAAGCAGAGCTCCACGGGGAGCGAAGGCAGGGGGCAGAGGCACACCCTGGAGGGTCAGCCTTGCACGCTCCACCTCTCCCCTTCCGACCCCACGTTCCCTGTCCTCTGCGTCCTCTCCCCTTCCCCTCCATCGCTGTGTCTCCTTCCCTCCTCCTCCTCCTCCTCTCCAGCGTTTTCCTCCCTCACTCCCTCCCCAGAGACAAGGGAAGTGCCTGGGAAATGCAACCAAGGCAGGTCGTCGGAGAGCCAGCCCCACTCTCCTGTGAGAAGATGCGCCCTGCCTCAGGTCCAGGGCACAGGCTTCTGATACAGTGCAAGCAGCCACGCCTCGCCGCGGACCTCTCCCTGGCAGAAGGAGGCTGGAAGTGTCCCGGGGCGTGAGTCCCAAGCCCTCTGATTCTAGCTTCTTGATTTATTTGCTCCAGGCAGAGGTTTTCCCTGGCAGGAAAAAGGAACAAAGATGAACCCTCCTTGCGTGCACGGCTGGGTCGCCATGAGGCAACCTGTGCACAGCATGGGACAGAGCTGCCCAATGTAGTGTGTGGAAGAGACATAGAGCGAGGGAGAACCCGGTTTCGAGGGAAGGCGGCTTGGGGAAAGGACCGAACTGCGCTTCGTCCCATTTTGGATGAAGCAAAATAAAAATTTGGGGCCCCGCTTTTTGGTGCCCCCAAATCTTGGCGCCCTAGGCAGCCCTCTAGTTCACCGAGTGGTTACACTGGCCCTGGCCACTCAGTTGTGCTTTCAGTTGGAAAAGAGGGTGAGCGCAGCACCTGTTTATTTAGCAAGAGGAGCCTCAGTGGAAAAGAAACAGTAACTAACTACCAAGGCTTCTAAATCTGATAGAAGAGAGAGAGAGAGAGAGTTATGCTGCCAATTAAGTGGAAAAGAAAGGGAAAAGAAGTACATTCAGGAGAGAAACAACTAGGTCATGTCACATTTGAAAAGCTGATTTTGCAGGTTACAGGACTTGTTAGTGCACTGTATGAAATTACACAGCCTGATCTTACTGATGGTTGGCCATCTGTCCCTGCAGGTTTTCATATCGGGAGAGCACAGTTTTTACTAAGAGCATGTAAACTATGTAGTGGTGTTGTTTTAAGTCAGTGCATTAGATGAACCCTCTAGGATGTCTAAGGTATTGGGGTGTGGTAGAGCCAAAGGAAGAAACGACTTCACAAATTAACAAAAGTAAGTCTGTTTAGATCATTTAATTTGCTATTGATTTTGGGTTCAAGTGTGGAAAAGAATGGGCATAAAGGGAGAAACAAAGGGTGGCAGGGCTTGTCAGTTTCAGAAGCAGCTCTCTGGTAATATTGTCCACTCCTGTAGTACCTTCCCTCTGAGCATGTCAAGCATGTTTCAGACACTGTGAGGCTTCATTCTCTAATATCCCTCTGAGGTAGGTAACTATTATCCTCATTGTACTGATAGAGAAACAGAAATGAAAAGATTAAGTGACCGGCCCAAGGTCATTCAGAAGCCCGTGGCAGAGATGGGATTAGAGCTCAGATTTCCTGTACTGGGCTTTAACCACATGTTATTCTTCCTCCCAAACATACATACTGCAGAAACTAGAGTGGGGGAACAGCTGGACTGGTGCCACTTAGGCCCCAGACCTGCCATCTGATCTGTGCAGGATGCACCCCTTGCAACTCTGCAGAGCTCCATTATCTTCCATAGGCCTCTGCAAAGGCTAAGGGGCTCCCCCTGTGATCTGATTGAATGGCTGGGGGCTTAGTTTCCAATTTTTACTGAATGTGATCTAATTGCTCACTGCTAAGTGGACCCCCAACCAAATGCAGGCCACAAAAATGCTATTAATCCTTGGAGTACGACTGGATTTTTCACTTGCACAGGATATGAAAAAGAAGAGATTTTAGCCCTGCAAGATTAAACAATCATCAGGGTTTAACGGATTTAATCCACTGGTGTTCAGACTGGAATGACTCATAAGTCTCCAAGTCTGAGTGTAATTGGATGCAGCATCAGAGCCTTTAAAAAAAAAAAAAAAAAACATGCTACCAACTAGAAGTGATCTTTCCTTTGAAATTTGTTGTGGCATGAGGCCATAAAGCTGTCACCCTGCCTGTATTTCTTCAGTCTCGCTGGATACCGTTGCTGGGGGAGTGGGGGAGGGGGAGTTTTGTTCAGTACATGAATTCCAACTTTTGTTTCAGGCACACGTCTGCCTTAAGAAATAGCACAAAGCAGGCTGTTACTTATTCAGATGCAGAAGCTCCTTCCATCACACAAGACGGCCCATTCAAGTCACATGCCAGAGGTCTCCGCAGAATGGGCTGCAGCTGCTTCAAATCTGCTGTCTAACATTAGAAGCAGTTGGACAAACCTGAGTACAGTAAGCCTCCCAGCCTCAGAGGAAGACAGGAAAAAGATCTGGGATCCAAGCACTATGTTCTCTGAGGAGCTGTGGCTTGAAAATGAGAAAAATTGTGCTGTTGTTCACAAGTCTAAGCGAGGAAGGAAACGTCAAGAGCTGCTGGCAGTGGCATTGGGGGTTAAGGCGGGAGTAAAGGGGGCAATATTATGGCAACCTCTGAAACTCTTTGCCTATTCACAGATCACCTCTTTGGTCAGAAGAGCAGCTTTAACTCAAAACGACAACCATTGCAACTATGAAAAAGCACACAATTTTAAGGTAAGAACAGCTTTGGGATGCTTCTGGTTTAAAGGTTGATTGATTTTTCCTGTGTAAAGTTTTGCACTGTGATTATATATTTCCATATAACTCTTTATGCCACATCCAAGAGGAGTATTTCAGAAAGTAGTTTTCTTCCTGTGTTAAAATCCATTGATTGTGTAATTCTTAACACATGTCGACAGGGCTATTTAATATGGATAACAATCTCTCTCAGAGCACAAGCAAAGTCAAGACCCTGCTGGATCCTGCCAAATGACAGATTTATATTTGAGCTCCTTAGACCCAGATGTGTTTTATTTGTTTCTTGGAAATGTTACTTCAGATTGATCACCTTAATCTTAAAATGTGTCAGTTTTGATAATAAAAATATGACTTCTGAAAATCTACATTTTTATAGTGTGGTGTTAGTGCCGTTTTAACAATACACATTTGTGCTCTTTCTGTTTGCACTAAGTCATGAAAGCCCAGTACCTACTAACAATAAAACAAAGTGCTGTGGTGGTATTGTCTGATATCTTTTATTCTTGCGAAGGAAATGCTCCTTGAGTCCCACTGAGCTATTGGATATAGGCTTGTGCTTGCTTGTCAGACTAAAATGAATAGCTATACAAACTCAAGGATGCTTAAACAGATTGTCTTGTTGCTAGCTTATAGATACAAAATCAGATTCTTTTTTCAATCACAGCATCTGGAATGCTGTGTGCGCTGGGGAAGTGACTCAGCCTTAGAAACTAGACTTCCAGTCATCTTGCTCTAACATCTTTTGCCAGAAGGACTGAGTTAGTTCCAGAGTGTGCCAATCCCCAGTTATCATGGTTAGAGCTGTCAAAAAGTGGTTTGATGGTAATTGGGGGTGGATACAAAGTGACTGAGAGGAATGAAAAGGAGATAAACAAGAGATGAGAGATGTGCATTATACTCCCTTAATTCCTCTATTTTCTTAGTGCTCCCTGGAGATGATAATCTAGGTCATTGTCAGAATAATTTGATTCATTATCAGAAATAGTATTTTATCATGCTGACTTCTGGCCTTTAAATAAAAGGGAAATTAACGTTCATTAAAATTATTTAGCAAGTATGCTTTTCTCTTTGTTCCTCTGTTATGCTTTTCCCTTAAGACATTCAGTGTCTGTGCTGTGGTTGGAATTTATCAATAATTCAGTATTCATGAGTAAAACTTTACCTTCAACATTTTATGCTCCTTGCCATTCCTCCTCCTTAACCCAGCACCCACATAAAAGTTAATATTTTTCTCACTGCTAAATACTGAAAGAAATAGGAGAAATATTCTGTACTTTTTTCTTGATTAAAGAATCTTTTATGCTTTCTGGTTTTAGCCTCATTATCATTTAAATATGAAAACTGTTTTAGGTTAACTAGAAAATATTTTCTCATGACTGGGACTTTTTTCCACTTTGACCTATACATTCCTTCCTTTCCTCTTCAAAATTCCCCTTGTTTTGGCTTTGATTTATAACTGGAAATGTGCCCAGCAACATTGGATTTGCACAGTTGAGCTGTTATACACCCTTTATTACTTTCTTTTTGAAAAGAGTCATAGTTTAGCTGAAAGAAAAGGAGTACTTGTGGCACCTTAGAGACCAACAAATTTATTTGAGCATAAGCTCACTTCATCGGATGCAGCTCACGAAAGCTTATGAGTCCATGCTGTTCTGCTCGATAATGATCCAAAGCAGAACAGACCGACATATTCATTTTCATCATCTGAGTCAGATGCCGGCAGCAGAAGGTTGATTTTCTTTTTTGGTGGTTCAGGTTCTGTAGTTTCCACATCTGAGTGTTGCTATTTTAAGACTTTTGAAAGCATGCTCCACACCTCGTCCCTCTCAGATTTTGGACGGCACTTCAGATTCTTAAACCTTGAGTTGAGTGCTGTAGATTTTTAGAAATCTCACATTGGTACCTTCTTTGCGTTTCATCAAATCTGCTGTGAAAGTGTTCTTAAAACATACATGTGCTGGGTCATCATCCAAGACTGCTATAACATGAAATATATGGCAGAATGCGGGTAAAACAGAACAGGAGACAATTCTTCCCCAAGGAGTTCAGTCACAAATTTAATTAATGCATTATTTTTTTAAAGAGCATCATCAGCATGGAAGCATGTGCTCTGGAATGGTGGCTGAAGCATGAAGGGGCATACGAGTGTTTAGCATATCTGGCACGTAAATACCTTGCAACACCAGGTACAAGAGCCATGTGAACATACTGTTCTCACTTTCAGGTGAGATCGTAAATAAGAAGCAGGCAGCAGTATCTTCCATAAATGTAAAAAAACTTGTTTATCTTAGCGATTGGCTGAACAAGAAGTAGGACTTAGTGGACTTGTAGGCGCTAAAGTTTTACATTGTTTTGTTTTTGAGTATAGTTATGTAACAAAAATAATCTACATTTGTAAACTACACTTTCATGATAAAGAGATTGCACTACGTACTTTTATGAGGTGACTTGAAAAATACAATTTCTTTTGTTAAAAATTTTTACAGTGCAAATATTTGTAATCAAAAATAATAATATAAAGTGAGCACTGTACACTTTGTATTGTGTTGTAATAGAAATCAATATATTTGAAAATGTAGAAAACATCCAAAAATATTTAATAAATTTCAACTGGTATTCTATTGTATAACAATGTGAATAATCGGGATTAATTTTTTTGAGTTAATCCTGTGAATTAACTGCAATTAATCGAAAGCCCTACAAAATATGAATTTTAAGAAAGAAACATTTTAAAAATAAAATGTAACCTAGAAAGTTAGGTCACTCTGAAGTATTATATTTACATAACACAAATATTACTCACCACTCAAAAATCTACAGTCTTCTATAGGATGATTCTAAAATGCATATAGTAGCTAAAAAAAATCATGAACAATGTGCTAATAGTGGAATATTTAGATTAAACAGTCACCCACTTTAAGTTTTAAATCTATTGACATGTTCATAAAAAAGTTAAGTAGTGCAAAAGAAAGAAAATTGTTGGAGGGTTTTTGAAGCTTAAGTCCTAGTTGTCATAGACATATACACAATACTAATATGGTACTGTGGAACATAAGTAAAATCTAATGGGCTATTTCATAGGGTTGCAAAGAGGTGTTTTGCCCTTTTTTGTTTTACTGAACACTTAAAATGTGTTGTACTATATATTTTGCTGTATATGGACAGGGATTTCATGACAGAGTCCATCAGAATGTTTGGCATGCGTTAGTGTCAATAAATGTACACTAAAAAAAATTTTTACCTTGGCAAATTTGAACCTCTTGGGATGATTAGTCTTTTTTTTTAAAAAGGCTACGTATTTGGTACAACTGATTGGAAACATTGTGTAACAAAGTAGAACTGGCGGAAAGGGGAAAAGCACAAAAAAGAGATGGGTACAAAATTCAGAGTCAGATCTAGACTGCCTTGTGCCCTTTTAAAAAGGCAAAGTTCAACGTGTGCACGCCAAATAATTAACTAAAGGGATCTAGGATGTGTTTTGCATGTTTAATACCCATTTTGAATTTTAAATCGCTATATGGGGGGGGTTGGTATAAAAGTTACAGCCTCTCGGGCACTTTGTATTTGAATAATATTGTGAGGAAGGTCATTCCAGATGCTAGTGGAGATATGTGTATGTATAGTGGTGGAGGGAGTAGAAAAGAGCAAAACCAGACTTTGTCTTTGCCCCACCAAAGTAACTGCACGCCCTAAACCTCAGGAGCAAAGGGATGACTTCTTCTTAGTGGCCTTGGAGAGGCACAATTGACCCTGCACAGGCTGGGGAAAATTTAGAACCAAGACCCTGCCCTCCTACCCATAGGCCAGCAAAACTGACCTGCTGTGTGGGGCACGCTGCACTATGCAAAAGGATGGTTTAGCATGCACAGCCCTTCCTTTGCTCCCTGCAGCTCCTCAAGGGATCGCAGGCACAATCTCTTCCAGAACTTGCCCTGGAGCAGTACAGCTTTGTAATGCCACAGTGTGGAGCAGTGTAAAAAGCAGACCATCTAGCCCTGTGTTAGGGCAAATTGTTGAAGTCCTTCCCATGACCATTCTTTTTGGTCCTAAATTATGACAACAAACGTTCTATATATATATATATATATTTTTATACAGTTTACATTGTATCACACTAGTGTTCGGAAACTGAAATTAAAAAGGAGTAGATTCATTAGCTGGCACATCTAGGAGTGGACAGGACTTATAAATCCGTAAAGAAAGTAAGTCCTTGGGGCCAGGTCTTGATTGACAAAAAGATGCTTTCTTCAGTTGTATTAGCTCATTCGAATTAGTTTAATGTAACTGGAAAGTTCCCTTAGCTCTCATTAAGGTCCTGATCCTGCAAATACTCATACAAGTGGTTAACTTCACTACCTTGAGTCGTCCCATTAACTTCAACAGCATTACTCATGGTAGTAAAGTTAAACAGGTACGTAAATATTTGCAGAATCGAAGCCTAAGGGCATGGCTACACTGGAGCTGAAGGTGTAACTTCCAGTTTGGGTAGACATACGGATGCTAGTTTTGACAAGCTAGCATGTTAAAAATTGAAGTGTCTCTGCAGCGGCATGAATGGCAGGAGTGAATCCTACCCTGAAACCTGGGTACTTATTTAAGCAACTAGCCTATCTTGCTGCCCATACCACCATGGCCCCGCTGCTATATTTAGCATGTTACCTCGATCAAAGCTGGTGCACATGTCTACGCAAGCTGGAAATTACACCTCCAGCTTCACTGTAGACATACTCTAGAGACACAGGCTAGCACCTTTTAGAACGTTCCCGCTCCTTGTGATATAGACTCAGGAGGGAGTTAATTCAATTGAATTAACATAACTGAAGAAAACATACTTTTTGTCCATTGAGACATGGCCTGAGCTAGTCAAGTCGCAGCAAATGGGGAATCGCATATATTCTAGAGTTACCTTTTACAAAACAGGATCTCACTTTTTATAACAGAAATTAACATAGGACCAGATTTTGCCCTCACTTACTTTTATTACTACACAGTCTTCTGCATTTCCCATTACCACAGATTTCAAGTGGTGTCGTGCCGGATTCTATATTGATAGTAATGTTTGTTGAACCTCATGCCAGCACAGAGTCCCAGGAACATCAATGGGGACCAAAGGAGATGCCTTGGGACATCAGCATGCAGTTTATTGTAGGATCAGGGCCCAGTGCAGGACAGAATTTGGCCCATTATTATTGTAGAACCTTAGAAGTGATCTCAGTTTTCATTGCAACATATAAAATTTAGAGACGCAGTGAGGGTTTTAATTATGGCATGTACACTCAGTGTTTTTTTTTTTCATATGTCTGTTGTTTTTCTTAAAATTACACCTTTGTGAGAAGTGGAATTTTCATTGTCCCAAAACAAAACTGGTAACGGATTCAATTCTGTTCCCACTGAAGCCATTGATTTCAAAGGGATTCAGTTGAGGCCCCAGAGCTGAGGTAAAGTGTTCCTGCTTTTCAACTGAAAGTCTGAAAAATCTCTTCTTCTCTTTTGATACAAAAGAAAAAAAGCTTCAAAACCAGGTTAGGTAACCAAAAAATTGTCTGAAAGCAGCTCTGCATATTTCATATGAAGAGCACACGTGTCAGCCCAAGGCAGTTCTTGATTTGCTGCTGTAGCATTGTTTTTACTGGATTCACTCTGTGGCTTTGGTGAAATCACTTAACTTTTCTGCCTTAGTTTCCTCATCTGTGAAATAGAGATAATACCTACCTCACAGTGGTATCACAACTATTAATGACTGTGTAAAGCATTGTACACCTGCAGATTCTCAGAGGAAGATGGAAGGGACATTAAAGAGACCATATGGAAGCAATGGTAGTTGAGAGATGTAAGTAAAGGAAACAGAGAGGAGCATCACTAATGAAGACAAAATGTAATGTGTGTAAGAGAGAGAGGATTAATATGAAGAAGAAACTACTTTTCCATGAAAGAATGGGAGAGAGAGAATAATACAAAGAAAGGAAATATAAATACAGAAAATGAAAGGAGATGGCCTGGAGATAGAGTGAGTCAGACAGTGGGAGGAGGGAAACGAAGAAACTAAAGAAGGGAATAAGCAGGAAAACACATTTTAGACTAATAAATTTTGTTGAACTATCTCACAGACAACTCAGATCTCTGGACAGTAAGTTTGGAGCAAAGGGATGGCATTTTGAGAACTTACGCAATATTAATATTATTGAGTCCCCTGCATTCTATAGCTAAATAGTGGTGGGAAAAGACAAGAAAAAAGTTTACCAGAATGTACATCAGACCCCTTCATTATTGGGGTGAATATTGACCCCAAAACCTCAGGTCATATTGAGAATTGTCCCTTGCTGTTTCTTTTGAAAGATTGGCAGTATGCAAGGACACCAGCACAAGCAGTTCAACGCTATTCTTTATACACAAACGAGTCTCCGTGACAGTCCAAAAATTTGAAAGGGTGCGGGGGGACTCAAAAAGTTATCTTGATGATTCTTCAAAAAGCCTATGCCCGGTTCAGTAGGTAGTGGTGTGATCATACGGACACGGGTACAAGACTAAAAATATAATCCTATCTCCTATCTATGACTGCCTCGGAACCCTTGCACAGTATAAAATAACTCCAGGATCAGTTCGGCAGTCATTTCTCAGGCAAAACTCTCATTTACTGTGACCAAAGTCTTACTTTCAGCATCAGCCTTAAGAGTCCATCTGAGCTGAAGTGTTGTTTTTAAGAATACAGAGCCTTATTTTTTATGAACATTGAAAGTAATGGTCAGCCAAACTTCAGAGACAGTTCAGATATGTATCTTAAGTTACATTAATGCTTATCCAAACTTCTTGAAATTTCATCTAGAAAATCTCAAAAGATCACACTTTTGACTTGTGAGATAACAGTATTTCTCTGTTTCAGCTCAACCAGAAATGCTGCAAAACCAGCCTTTCTCATGGTATTTCATTTTGGTACATGTAATTTCAGCCAAAATATGGAGATGTGAAAGTAACATTAAATAAATAAATTTAACTGAAATTTTGGGGCCTCAAAATCAATGGTAGATGAGGGTGCTCAGCAACTCTCAAGTTTGGGTCTTCGGTGAAAATAATAATGACCATTTCCCATTGTGCAAGAAAAGACAAAGATATAATCAGCTACCAACTTCTAAATACTCTACAGTGTGATCAGTTAAATGATACCTTTATGTGAAGTGAACAAGCAGGCCTTTAATATCCTAGAAACTGTGGTGTAGTCTAACCAGGATGTAAAACTGTGCAGTTTTAATAATACCGAACAACCTTTTACAATTGTCTTTCATAAAAGATTAGCTTTTGTAACACTTTGTGAAGCAAGAGATACTGAGAATCTAAAGATTAGCGATATCCCTCAAATAGACAATTTCGCATTTGTAGTTAAATGTAGCTCACGAAAGGTTATGCTCAAATAAATTTGTTAGTCTCTAAGGTGCCACAAGTACTCCTTTTCTTTTTGCAGATACTGACTAACACGGCTGCTACTCTGAAACCACAAAAATTGCATAGTTACACATCTAAAATTGGTAGCATTGCAGTCATAGATAACTGTCTGCAATTTTGTATCCACAACATTATGTTGGAGGCCACATTTTAAAATGTAAGCCTAAAACTCCAATGGCAATGTTCTCAGTTGATGTAAGTCAGTATCAATGAAGCTATGCTATTTGCACCGGCTGGTGATCTAGCTTTAAATGAATGTTAACTGATCCCTGTAAGACAACCTCTGAATGGAGCAAGAAGTGATAGAAACACATATATATCAGCAAGGCTTACCACCAATAAGTGTTTCCCATTAGTATATGTTGTAGTGAGAGCTAATACATTTCAGAAGTATAATTTGAGTTGGTCAAATGTACCTGTTTAAACATTTTAATACCAAAAGAGATGAAAAAATTAGCATTACTTTAAGCTAAATAGCAACTGCTTTACAGCTGCAATTAGTTACATAATTATTGACTACATGGATAAGTAGGAGTAATTTGTTGTCAAGCTGTGCTAAGTGAAAATGTAGTTTTTAATCATCAAACTAGAAAGATAGTAAGATATTTAAAAATACTTCATTTTGCCAAGGAATAGCAATGTTATCAGTTAATACACACTCATTTCAGAAAAAAGTAAAGTGAAACAGGAAAATGGGAAAAAAGCGTTAGTTTGGTTTATTAATTAATACATGTTTTCCAAGACAAATAGATGGAAATATTTAAGTATGTTTGTAGCTGTTACCACTGAACTTGAGAGCAAATGGTGCAATACCATTGAAGCCTTTAGTTACACAAGGGATTAATTTGGCCAAGACAGTTAGTAAGTAAAATCTATAACGTATGTTGTATTTTTGTTCAATTTTGTTTGGTATTATTTTCAGACAGATAGCTCTGATTTCATAATATGACAAATCGTTGAATTGCAGGAGCTGTGATTTCTTGATGCAATGCAATAATGCTGTGAGTGGTGCTGTAGACATAGCAGGGCCATGATATTAGCAAGCTGTATGCTTGATTGAAAATTGTATATCGTTTATTTGGAAAAGGGCAATAACTGCACTTTCCCCAACTAAATATACTTGATGAAAATTTAAAATAATAAACTTTTTCCCCAGCCAGTAGTGACCTTTCAACAAAGTACCCAGGGGATTAAAAAAAAAGAAAGGAAAGGGTTAGTCAACAGAGAGGAAGCATTAGCAGCCTCAGTGTGCACAATGTATTTTGTTAAATAAAGTCTCTAGGCAGATCTAGCCCATTTACACAGGACTATACTCGACTATTTACTGTGCTGTTCAATGAAAATTAAGTGCATGCTGTATCATGCAAAGGGCTCTAAAGATGCCAGTGTTAATTTTGCACTATATAGCCATATTTTAAATAACAAAAAGATCACCGTTATAGGTTCTTTAAAATGCAGTTGTTGAAGCAAGTGTTTTGTGCAAAAGGCAGCTGAGGAAACTGTGTTCTGTCTGTTCTTTTCATGCCATTTTACCCTTCTTGTACTGATATGGGGATTGTAGTAAAATGAGACTGACTGTGACTTTATTGAATAAGGATCTATTTATTTTTTTTGTTTTGTCTGTGTGAGATCAGTTTAGTTATTTAGGTGGTTTGGTCAAAGGAGTAGTTTGCCTATGTCTGTAATTGATTCTGCCGTGCAAAAGCAGATGATTGCCCAACTTTTGCCTAGAATGTCTACACAAATTATTCCTTTTGATTCCTTTGGCTTTTGTTTAATGATTCTTTTTTTTTAAATGGTGCAAATGCCCACATGATGGAGTCATGCCATAATCCTACTGTACTAACACCTATGGGATATTCAAAATATTAGAACTTTGAATCTGCATGGGGGGAGAGGGGGCAAAGTTTGCCCTCAGTACCCTAGTCCAGTCCCCCTGAAATCAATAATAATTGTGCAAGTGTATTGGAAAGCAGAATTTGGCCACAGCATGAGAGCAGAGATTTTCTTCCACTGAATTTTATCTCCCTCTCTTTCCAATAGTCTGTTGCAGAGTGTGTGACTCTCGGAAGCTTTCTGATTTTATTTTAGCTAGTTCAGTAAAAGGAATGACTACGACTGCTTGGATTATTTGTTTTATTTTTGTCCATTTTGATAGTGGACTAAACCCAGTTACCACTTCTGTATCTGCACTGAACTAAATGTAGATGACACAAAAGAAACACATCAACTAGCAAAAAAGAAAAAAAAAGTTTTAAAAATAATTTGTTTCTATGTCATACAGTATCCAGTTCTGCATTATGATAGGCCTATTGTGAGATAAGAGAACATAAAGATCAAAGCACATTTATTTTCCGAGGATTTATTTCATACAGACTTTGGAAAGAAGTGTATACTGTATGCTGAAGACTTACTCCTACTGAATCCTTTGTCGTTTATCTCTTTTACTTGTTCCATCTGTCAGACCATCTGCCTCCTGATGACCCCATTTTTTTTATTGTATTACAGGTCTACACATTCCGAGGTCCACACTGGTGTGAATATTGTGCCAATTTCATGTGGGGGCTCATTGCTCAGGGAGTCAGGTGTTCAGGTAGCTTTATGCATTTAATTTATCTTGGTTCTTTCTTCTGAAAAATAAAAGTGTAAGATCTGGGAGGGAGGAATGGGGGACAATTTCATAAAATGTAACAAGAAATTGCTATCTAATTAGTCCAAAGGCTGAATTTGCTGTAGTTTAGCCCTTTCCAAGAAGTGCTGAGCACTAGGCACACATTTTAACAATAACAGTAAGGAATGGGAGTTGTACAGAAATCAGGATCCAGTCCCAGTATTAGCAAGGGAGAATAATGGGGAAGACGGAGGGAGATCTTTCTACTTTTCATATCTGAAGAACAGAGAAATTAGCAGCACCAGTTTTTTGTTTTGTTTTTTTAACTTATCCTGTTTGTTTCCGGACTCCTGTAGAGCCTTACAAGAATATGTAAACATATTGGAAAGAAGATGGTGCTATATTTTCCCTTGGAAAACTTGATCCTTTTTTTCCCTAAACAAAGGACTTAGAAATATTGTCCTGTTTATTTTTCCTGCTTAGTTGGCTTAGAAGTAGAGGCATCTCTCTATGGACATCTTTATAACAGTACGTTGGCAATGTGTAGGCCCCAGTATTTTGGTTTAGGTTTTTCATCAGCATCTTGTAAATCATCTTCCTTATGGTAGTGCCAGGTTTTGTTTTATATGTTTTTACATCTTCAGAAACAAGATCTGAAGATGGCACAAAGCCAGCCTGCAGCTAGACTTCATAATTCATCCTTTTGCCACTCACTGTTGAAAAATGTCCTTCTCTGGGAAAAGACGATCACCTTTGACCAATAAAAATACCATATGTTGCTACAAACCTCAAAATATCCTACCTCATAGAAAAGAAAAAATGTTACCCTCCTTTCCAAAAGAATTAATTTCCTGGTTTTTCTTTTTCTTTGTTAACCTTTTAATAGATTTTTTATTTTATTTTTTTTTCATTTCTTTGCTACATTGCTACAATAAACCAAGAACCATTATTCCATGATTTTGTTTGTTGCAGGAATGGACTTTTTTTTTTTTGATACATCACATGCAAATTTTGGTAACTAAATTCTGCTAACCGAAATTCTCCTTCCACTTTCAGCTGAAGATAGTGCTCCCTCTCAAATCCTGTCCTAAGCTTATGAGTGTTACTGTGCACTGATTAACAGCAGCGACTTGCAACCCCACATCAGACTGAATCTGAGGGGTGGGTGAAGTGACGCCACATAAATTTTGTATAGCAATTTGAGGGTCGTTTAAGATAAAAGTTGATTTATAAATTTAAAGTATTGATATGTGCATGGCCCACTTATTATTGTACTTTACTACTTCATCTTCTCTAGCTACAGATGGGTCAGAGGCAAGACAAAGAGTATAAAAATGAAATTAAAAAAAGGAAAATTAATAACCATTTACTGATCCGGCTATTTAATCCTCAGTGTAAATTGGTAAAAATTGACCATGTGGATCTAATGAATATTGTTGGATTTGTTCCCCCAACTTAAAATATCTAACCTATGAAAAGGCTTACTTATTTAGTATGAAGCTTAACACTTTCCCATATTAAATTACCAACATTTAACTCTAAGTAGACAAACAAGGGTTTTTTTTAACCTCACATGAAATGTTTTGCAAGAACATTGAAAACAATAAAGGGAGTATCCTCAATGCAGCTGGCCAGATTTACTTAGATGTCACTGAACAATAATCCATTATGCAGTAGTTTCTTTCTGAAGAGACCAAATAAACTAAATTAATTCCATTAAGGTTTGTTGTTGTTTTTTAGGGACAATTTGATTTTGTTTGATTGACATTTTATGGAACATAATATTGAGATGTGTTTCAAGTAATTCAGAGAGTTGTTTAAAATTTTAATAGTTCAGCCAGTAATCAATATGCAAAAGGTATATTTGCCTAACCAGTGATAAGTTCAGGAATGTTAAGGAGCCCTGAATTGTTATAGCATAAGGGCCTTGGTTAATAACAAGCACACTTTTGCTTTGCTCCTCTACACACACTATCAGTGAGAAGCAGAACCAGAAATGCTTTACAGTAGAAAGCAAACTTCTGTGAAAAGTACATTGGAGTGCAATGTTTGTTCCTGACCCTGGTTTTTCCTAACACCCTTTGGGGCTGATGCAAGATAGTCATCTGGGCTGTTCTCACTAACTTTTTTCAGGGATCCTCCATCCTCTTCCCTCTTCAGAATCTCAGCATTGCAGTGACCCTCTCTTCGGGGTGCTGGATGTCACCAAGTCCTGTCAATGTTATTGAGTGAGTCAGCCACAGGAGTCACTAGAGAGCGATGCGACGAGTTTTTGTGTTTGTTCTGGTTTTGTCTGAGGGATGAGGGTTTTCCTGTTTGTTTGTATAGGCTCATGAAATCATTACCTAGCAAAACCTATCAATGGAAGTGTTAATTCTGGCAAAACTTTGTTCACAGACTGTGGGTTGAACGTACACAAACAGTGTTCCAAATATGTGCCCAATGACTGTCAACCAGACCTCAAGAGGATCAAGAGAGTCTACTGCTGTGACCTCACTACACTAGTGAAGGCCCACAATACACAGAGACCAATGGTTGTGGATATATGCATTCGAGAAATAGAAGCAAGAGGTTTGCATGATTTTCTTTGTTAGACTAGAGCGGAGTGTCACCAGGTCTATAATGTTACATGAATTGTGATCGAGGATTAACAGATACACATAAAAAGTAAATCAACTTTGAATTACATGTTAAGTTGGGAGAAAAAAATAGGCCCAAGTAAATGGAAGAGTGGACAGGAGTAGGTTTTTGAGTAAAAGTTCTACTGTTTTGCATTGGCTAGTAAAGTCCAGTTCTGTCATTTCCAAATGCAAATTATTTAAATTGCTTTTAAAAAAATATATTAGATATATCTTCTAAAATGCAAACTATTCATGTCATACTTTTTCAAAGGACAAACTTTAAACTCACCTGTGTGTCTTTTCACTTGGTTCATTTCCCTTTGACAGATATATGGACAATATTTTCATTTCAAAGCAATCAGAGTTTAATTCCATGCAAGTTACGAATAGTTTTAAACTATTTCAGAACATCATGTGCGAGAGAACACAAATGAATGGAAATGGCTCATACAAAACATGAAAGAGGAGTGCAACATTTTGTGACCTGTGGCAAGCCTCTCTTTTAGTGAAATTCACATTACATTCTGTTTCTGACTGATGAATGACATAGCTAAGCAACGTGTCACAGCCAAAAAGCCAGCTTGTGATTTGTCTTTTACTGAACTGACATGCATTCCACATTTACAAATTACGATAACCCCAAGTTATGCAAAATGATTACAAGCTAATGATCATGTATATGTTATTGGTGGCTTACATGTGAGTTGTGCCACCTGATAAGCCACGTTTCCTCTGTTAGTCATGTTTTGCACAGAGATCCCATGATGCTGAATTTTTGACATGATAGTAATCTGCATGGCAACACACTGCTGCCAGACAGGGGATTTCAAAGCAGTGTAGGGGATTTAGCGACACATCTTCCATTAAAATTAATAAAAGATGTGCAGCTAAATCCTCTGTACTGCTCTGCAAATCTCAGCCAGGATTATATCATCACTGCAAGAACAAGTGGAAAGGGAGGATGGGTTTGAGAGAGAACAGTTTTACTGAAACATAAGTATCTATAATGATAGCAAAGGACATATTAGAAAGCTATATTGCATTTGATATATAAATATTCTTTCTTTTACAAATGTCAGTTGAGACTAAATTGGTTGTCCTCTTTCATTATCAATACCTTAACAGCTGTAAGAACTCTAAAAATCCCTCCTGTTGGGATATTGGTTTTGGTCATGATACAGCCTCAGTAGCTAAAAAAGGCCAGTGTCTCTTTGTTGGGTGATCACATGGGCATGGTCACAGTAAGGAACCAGTGAGTTAAAACAAGTAACAGCCATGTAAGCCACTTTGACTAGTTGTATCTGCTGCTGTCTTGGACCACCCTTCTTTCCTGTAGGGATGGGAACAGTGCAAGTAAGATTTGTGGAGGCTAACAGCAAACAGGCAAAGGACAGTGGGAGGGATGGGTTGTGCGAAAGAACAGTGTATGCTGCACGTACCCGTTAAGATTGACAGCAAAATCAGAGAGGAAAAAGGACCACAGGAAGGTAGAGTTAATTGCTGGCATTATTATAGGTCATTAAGAACACAGACATAGGGAAGGCAGAATTTAAAGCTATAGTAATTACAGACCGAAAAACAAGAACTGAATAGGAAGTTATCATACCATATGTTGCCAGTATAGGCAAATTGTAGTATTTTGTAGCTGATATTGTGTATTCCCTACCAAACTAATAAAACCAGAAAATGTAACCAACTTGTAGTCTTTAAAATTTACCTTAATTCTTCTTTAAAATACTCAGAAGTTTAACATGAAAATTATTGCTCTTGTCATATTTCATATATGGGATTATTAGCATAACATAAAATAACTGTGATGTTATTGATTTTAAGATTTGAATAGATTGAATATTTGTTGATATATATATATCTGTTGATAGCAGAAATAAAGCTAAATCAAGTGTTTACCTTGCAGGTTTAAAGTCAGAGGGTCTTTATAGAGTCTCGGGGTTCACTGAACACATTGAAGATGTCAAAATGGCCTTTGATCGAGGTATAGTGCGTTTTAATATTAGATGGGTTTTCAGCTGACCTTTTGGTTTAAAGAGACACTGTTCTTATTGATCTCTGGGAGCTCAAATACCATGGTGAGGAAACTGATCTATAAGCAGAAGCCCAAAATGTTACCTATCTTTTTTCTGATGTTATTATTTTTTACCAATTTCTGTAGCACTTTTCACATGATTAAAATCATATTTCATAGTTGGAATAATGTAGATAAACGCACAACAAATAAATGTAGATAGGGAAATGAAAGGTTCAGGTGACTGCTAATGGTCTAGAGCCTTTCACCTCTAGGTTACCACCTCGGACCGAGGCATTCCTGAATGTCTGGAAGGCATCTAGCACATCGTGAATGCTACCATAAACAAATAATAATAACAATAATGATCTTTGTTCAGGAAGGCAGACTGCAGTTGTCATTGTGCTGAATGTTATACTCAATGCTAAAATGGTCAAAGTGCAGTCGTCTTAATAGGCAAGCGGATTTACATCATATATGGGAATTCACAACAAGGTCCAAAAAACTCTGCAAAATCTTTAGCTAATTTTATATAAAGAATGTTTACTTAAAAACCCACAGGATCCTGCAAACCACATAGGCCCCACCACTTAGCTAACAGCACTGTGTCTGTCTGTATGTGTGTTTCATAGGGAGACAAAGTGGGTGAGGTAATATCTTTCATTAGACCAGCTTCTGTTGGTGAGAGAGAGAAGCTTTTGAGCTTATACAGAGCTCTTCTTCAGGTATTCAGCTCAGTGTAAGCTCGAAAGCTTGTCTCTCTCACCAACAGAAGCTGGTCTAATGAAAGATATTACCTCACCCACCTCGTACCTCTAATATCCTGGGACCAACACGGCTACAACAACACTGCGTACAATGTGTGTGTAATTCTCACACACACAGGCTACTTCTGTGTTTCCATGCTTCCCTGGAACTTGTCTGTGTACTGAATTGCACATGTATCCCATACCTGTGCTGAGTGTCCACATATGCTGAATGGGGAACGGGTACACGCTGTGTACAGGGCATATACCCCTGTCCACACTGCCTCTTTTTTTGTCCACCACATTAGTGCTATCGTTTCAGGGGCAGTAACCCAGAGTCCTGTGCATCACAGGAGACACTCTGGGAACCGCCTTATGTGTTGCTGGTACTGTACTCCGCCTTCACACATTTGGCAATGGCAGCTCCCTCTCGCTTCCTCCAAACTGTGTTGGAGACATGGAGCACAGGTATGATGATGTGGTTCTGCTCTTGCTCACTGGACAAATGTTCCTGCGGTGCAGTACTGGACACTAGACAGAATCGGCCCACACAAATTTGAGATAGCTGACTGAGTCTGGAGGGAATGAAATCCGGTAGAATCCCAAGAAACAGGTGTGTTGAGTGCTGGGAGTGCAATGGTATGCCCATGGGAGGGCCACCGCTTCTGGTCCTGGAGAACCATCATGGTGTGCTGGGAATCCTGCTGACTCCTTCCTAATGTGTGGAAAACATGTTGATCATACTCAGAAAGCAAAGTGCACACACAAGAGACGGGAACAGTAACTTTTATTTGACAAACATACATCAAACATAGAGCTAAAACAAGATCAAATACACAACAACAACAGGTCAGATTCCCTCAAAGGTGGTCAAACGTTAACTTCTTCGAATATGTCTCCTTGCCGTTCCCCTCTCCCTAACAAGGGAGGAATGGCAGAAAAATATTGGAGGGTGGAGGGGAACAAATAGGGTTGTCTCCTGTGTGGGATCTGGGGACTGTTCACAAGCTGGACTACAAGAACTGGATCAGGCTCATCGTTCCCCTCCTGAATGTTCTGGGGGGTTCCCCTCTCGAGGGGTTTCAGGTGCCTGCGGAGGATGTTGTGCCAGGCATCGAGCATGTTCCTTCCTGTCAGGGATGGTGGTGGGATTCACTGCCTCAGCAGCAGCCTGGCAGGCAGATGGAGGAGGACTAGGAGAAGGAGGAGCTGCTGTTTGTTCATGCAGAGGAGCAGGTGCTACAATGGTGGGCAGGGCCTAGAAGCATGCTGGTTGGACTAAGGATTTTCTGAGTGCATGATCTTGTTCCCTCTGATGTACTCCCATTGCCTGTGAAACTCTCCATTTTCAGGAAAGCCTTAACCATGTCTAAGAGCCCAATCCTTCCTTGCTCTAAGAAACTTGAACTGCTCCTGACTTCCATCTATGCCAATGAACAGGTCTTTCTGCGTCTTCCTCTGTGATCTCTGTGGAACTCCTGCCTTTCCACCGGAATGGCTTCTTTGTTGGCATCAGAATATCCTGCCAAGTCAAAGACAAGGGTAACAGTATATTGCATTTTTCCTTGGAAAGTAACTAAATTCCCCAACATCATGCAATTGTACTGTGGAAGCCACAACACTGGTACATTTTAGAATCCCAGGAATGCAGCTGTTACAGCCCCCTCCTTCAGACTACTTTTGCAGCCCATTAGGAAGGAGCTGAGGTTAAAAAAAATGGTAAGATGCCTGCAGTACTGTTATTAAAGTGTTTTAAGGTTTACAGTGTATGGATGGACCACTTGAGGTGGCGTTTGGTTCCTTTAAGGGTAACGTTACCAAGTCATCTTTCTGTTCTTTAAAGGCTCGCCATCACTTTGAGAACATAGCAGTTTTTGAGACTGGAATGGAAAAGAGTAGTGGCTTTCCAGTCCTGTGGAGGACACCTGGCCACCTATGTCAGAGATATATTTCTGATAATGGTGACCTATCTACATATTACTGAGTGGTGGGGTTTAGTGAGCTACAAAGTTGGACCAAGCACATTTGCCCTACTGAAAAACCATTTGAATTTCTGCAACACCAAAAATTTGCTGAATTATGCTTACAGGACTGGGTGGCAATTCAAGAGAAAATTGACTATTCTATGCTAGCAGATGGAGTTGCCATGGAAGAGGAATGGAGAACCACAGAAAACATCCACCCACCACTTAATTCCCCCTGTGTCGCAAGAAAGTCCAGTCCCTGTGTCCAGTGAACAGCATTGAAAGGGACAGAGAAACAGAGAGTGACTCCAGAAGTGTATTTTCTTCCCTAAACTTCTGGATTAACACCACAAGTCAATCACCTCTCTGCTGCTAAGGGGCCTGGCATTTGTGCAACCACTGGAGTGGATGCTTCACTCACCCGTGCTTCTCCTGGCTTCTGCAGAGCGGGTCAGCATAGGGAGAGGCCAGACACCAGGTACTGGGAATGGTACAAAACATTTGAAGTGATCACAGGGAGAATGGACTACTCTGATGTTCCTTAGACAACTGAACAGTTCCCTTTGTCTTCCCGGACATAGGCAGGCCTGCACACAAGGAACTAAGCATCCCCATCCCCCCTCCATTCGGCTCCCATTCATAAGAGGAAGGAAAGACAGGATATGTGGTGGGAGAGGAATAATGTTGGATCATTGCACAACCATGTGTGTCATGAAACTGTTCTTTCCCCACCTGGGGCCTTATAGCACTCAGCCTGCCCCTTCTTTCCCCCACTATTTTGTGAAGCACCTGAACTATTGCTGTCAGTGATAGCCAAGTAATGCACAGACACAAGGGCCTGTTATGGCTTCTGTTAAATGCTTTCTAGTGGTTCATGGGATTTCAATAAAATCATTGATTTAAAGCTGTGTGCTGCTATGAGACCATGCTGAGGTGGGCTGGAGGGCTGGGCTGAGGCATATATCACCAGAGGAAGGGTGGGGGTCCATTGTAAAACTTACCAATATCAGATTCTGGTTCCTACAGCAGCTCTGGGTCCTGGTGGGGGGGCTTCTTATAGAATCATAGAATATCAGGGTTGGAAGGGACCTCAGGAGGTCATCTAGTCCCACCCCCTGCTCAAAGCAGGACCAATCCCCAACTAAATCATCCCAGCCAGGGCTTTGTCAACCCTGACCTTAAAAATATCTAAGGAAGGAGATTCCACCACCTCCCTAGGTAACGCATTCCAGTGTTTCACCACCCTCCTAGTGAAAAAGTTTTCCCTAATATCCAACCGAAACCTCCCCCACTGCAACTTGAGACCATTACTCCTTGTTCTGTCATCAGCTACCCATTGAGAACAGTCTAGAGCCATCCTCTTTGGAACCCCCTTTCAGGTAGTTGAAAGCAGCTATCAAATCCCCCCTCATTCTTCTCTTCCGCAGACTAAACAGTCCCAGGTCCCTCAGCCTCTCCTCATAAGTCATGCGTTCCAGTCCCCTAATTATTTTTGTTGCCCTCCGCTGGACTCTTTCCAATTTTTCCACATCCTTCTTGTAGTGTGGGGCCCAAAACTGGACACAGTACTCCAGAGGAGGCCTCACCAATGTCAAATAGAGGGGATCGATCACATCCCTCGATCTGCTGGCAATGCCCCTACTTATACAGCCCAAAATGCCGGTAGCCTTTTTGGCAACAAGGGCACACTGTTGACTCATATCCAGCTTCTCGTCCACTGTAACCTCTAGGTCCTTTTCTGCAGAACTGCTGCCTAGCCATTTAGTCCCTAGTCTGTAGCAATGCATGGGATTCTTCCGTCCTAAGTGTAGGACTCTGCACTTGTCTTTGTTGAACCTCATCAGATTTCTTTTGGCCCAATCCTCCAATTCGTCTAGGTCCCTCTGTATCCTATCCCTACCCTTCAGCATATCTACCACTCCTCCCAGTTTAGTGTCATCTGCAAACTTGCTGAGAGTGCAATCCACACCATCCTCCAGGTCATTTACGAAGATATTGAACAAAACCGGCCTGAGGACCGACCCTTGGGACACTCCACTTGATACCGGCTGCCAACTAGACCTGGAGCCATTGATCACTACCCGTTGAACCCGAAAATCTAGCCAACTTTCTATCCACCTTACAGTCCATTCATCCAGCCCATACTACTTTAACGTGCTGGCAAGAATACTGTGGGAGACCATGTCAAAAGCTTTGCTAAAGTCAAGGAGCAACACGTCCACTACTTTTCCCTCATCCACAGAGCCAGTTATCTCATCATAGAAGGCAATTAGATTAGTCAGGCATGACTTGCCCGTGGTGAATCCATGCTGACTGTTCCTGATCACTTTCCTCTCCTCTAAGTGCTTCACAATTGATTCCTTGAGGACCTGCTCCATGATTTTTCTAGGGACTGAGGTGAGGCTGACTGGCCTGTAGTTCCCAGGATCCACCTTCTTCCCTTTTTTAAAGATGGGCACTACATTAGCCTTTTTCCAGTCGTCCGGGACTTCCCCTGATCACCATGAGTTTTCAAAGATAATGGCCAATAGCTCTGCAGTCACATCCGCCAACTCCTTTAGCACTCTCGGATGCAGCGCGTCCAGCCCCATGGACTTGTGCTCGTCCAGCTTTTCTAAATAGTCCCAAACCACTTCTTTCTCCACAGATAATTCTTCAACCAGGACTGCCCAGTAGAGGTGCAGAATCACATGCTTCTCTTCCTCTGTGTCTCTTGGGGCTTCCTCTAGGAATTCCTCTGAGGTCTCCGCTGCCTCCTCACCCTGCCCATCATCGGTCCCATCCTACGATGAGGCCAGCAGGGTTGAGGAGGGCCTCATGAGTCAGTTCAGGCTCTGTACCTGCAACCCTGGAGAGCTCCCAGTCCAGCTCATCTTGTAGCATGGGTATGTGCTAAGTCAACTCCTGGAGCAATTGCTGGAGTCCTTCACCCTCCAGTACAAGAGCCTGATGTGTTTCATGTGCACCCAGCATTGGGATGGAATCTGGTGAATGCCAGCCATCTCCAGCCTCTGTGAAATCTCCTGGTACAGGTGAGTGTACCTGCCACCTACCTGGTGAAGGACAATCTGCTCCGAGCACACAATGAGCACCCAGGTGTGCTCCAGAGACCAGGTAGTTGCTCTCGGACCACAATCACCTGTACTGATCAATCAATTTTAGTAGAAAACTGTTCTGTGGGAGTCAGGATAGGTTGCTACCACTGCTGGCAAGTGGGTTTCAGGGACTTTCCATTAAGGGTCATGCAGCAAAATGATCAGTGCACTATGGGAATCGCCCTGGAGTACTATCGCTACTCGTGTCCTGGTATACGGCCTTTGCCCTTGTCTACACTACATTGTAGAACAAGTACAGAACAAGTACAGGGTCATGCCACAGCAGAGGTGCTTACATACCCACACCCCTCGGTGCATGCTAGCTTTCATGCACTAGACTGTCCATCAGGAATGTGCCTCAGGGCTTCAGATTTGGACAATATGGGGGTTATGGTACAATAGCACACATGTACCTGTGTTCAGTCTCAAGTGTAGATGGCTCTACATACACACACAAAATGCAGCTTTTCTTGTATACCTATCATCTGACCGTATTTGGGAGGATATTTCCTTTGTTGTGTGTGATATACCATCCTGCTCCTCTCCCATATATGGTATTTCCCTCCTGCTTTGTTTCTTCAAATATTATTTTTGCACTTTATACTTTAAAAAAGTTTCTTTAAAAAAAACAACAACATTTAAAATGGTGTAGATCACATTATCTTAGAAATACTTTGTATCTGAAGTTTTCCTTGTTTGGAAGAAAATTCCTGTAATGGCTACACTGGCTAAGGAGAACTAACCACAAAAGGAGGGATTCTGAAGTGATCATGCTCAAAGTATAACTTACAGACATTAAGAGGATGGCATATTGTTTCTGTGTTGGATGCTGGCATCTTTTCTGCTGCCACTGTTCACACACATACAAATCTTGTTGCTCTGTGAGCTGTGTCTCCACATCATGACTGTAGCAGCCTTTATGGAACTTGTAGGGAGAAGCACAAGTTGCAGGAGGGAAGAGTTTGGAGGAGGCACTAGGAAGTCAGTCTGTGTGCACCTGGATAGAATGTTAGCTGCAGTTGCTGCATCTCTGTAAATATTTGTCTTAAAAAACAGTGTTAGTTTACACCCATGGAATCTGTTCATTTAATTACCCAGCACACAGTACTAACAATGATCTAAGAGGAAACTATTTTACTAAAACTTTTAAGACACACATCATCTTCATCAGGCTATAGGAAATGAAATGTGATAGAATGTTATAGAAAATCTTGTTTAACACTGTGTATCAAACTCCGCCATAGAATAGCAGAGTTCCGGTTGACTTAAACTGGATTTGCAGGGGTACAATGAAGGCAGATTTTTACCCCCAGTGCCGTAGGATTCTTAAAGGGACAGTGACTTGTTCCTACAAAAGCATTACAATATAAATGAGAAAGGAAACTGAAACTTAGAAGTTAAAGTCACTGGAAGAGAATGTTATCTCTGGATATATTATCTCAGGTTGATAAATGCTGATGAAGCTGGGATGTTAAACAGGAGATGTGCCTAGTTCTTACATACAGTAAATTCCTTTATACAGCCAAATGGTGTAAATGGGCCTTAGTGTACATGAGAATTAGGCTTATTGAGGTTGTGACAATGTTCTGTTTCAGCTATTTTTAACTAGAATAAGAGGAATAATAAGGATTTATTTAATCTAATGAATGTGGATGCTGTAGAGCAACAGTCGTTCTCTGTACTGCTGTTGACCTGCTGCATTCTGATGGCATAGAAAACACTCATTGTGCAGTTTGTCCACAGAGACGCCATTGTAGTAAATGCATTTTGTCCTTTTATTTGTTGTTCTTTCTTTGATTGTCTGGCAAACATGTTTGTTATAATATTATGCAGTTAAATATTACATTCAAAAGCACGCTGACTTTTATTGGCATTCGTGTAAACTGTGTGCAAGTGTCTTTGTTTTACTGGATTTGGAGTTTGACAATTTTTTCAAAGGATCAAATCCTAAAGTCTTTAACTTGGGCAATTCTCACAATGACACTTGATTTGGCACAATAAGACCATTGGGTCTGTCAAGGTTCCTCCCCCACTCTGAACTCTAGGGTACAGATGTGGGGACCTGCATGAAAACCTCCTAAGCTTACTTTTACCAGCTTAGATTAAAACTTCCTCAAGGTACAAATTAATTTTATCCTTTGTGCTTGGAATAACCACTGCCACCACCAAACTCTAACTGGGTTTACTGGGAAATGTAGTTTGGACACGTCTTTCCCCCCAAAATCCTCCCAACCCTTGCACCCCACTTCCTGGGAAAGGTTTGGTAAAAATCCTCACCAATTTGCATAGGTGACCGCAGACCCAAACCCTTGGATGTGAGAACAATGAAAAAGCATTCAGTTTTCTTACAAGAAGACTTTTAATAGAAATAGAAGTAACTAGGAGTAAAGGAATCACCCCTGTAAAATCAGGATGGTAGGTACCTTACAGGGTAATTAGATTCAAAACATAGAGAATCCCTCTAGGCAAAACCTTAAGTTACAAAAAAGACACACAGACAGAAATAGTCATTCTGTTCAGCACAATTCTTTTCTCAGCCCTGATCTACACTCGGACTTTAGGTCGAATTTAGCAGCGTTAAATCGATGTAAACCTGCACCCGTCTACACAATAAAGCCCTTTATTTCGACTTAAAGGGCTCTTAAAATCGATTTCCTTACTCCACCCCTGACAAGTGGATTAGCGCTTAAATCGACGTTGCCGGCTCGAATTTCGGGTACTGTGGACACAATTCGATGGTATTGGCCTCCGGGAGCTATCCCAGAGTGCTCCATTATGACCGCTCTGGACAGCACTCTCAACTCAGATGCACTGGCCAGGTAGACAGGAAAAGAACCGCGAACTTTTCAATCTCATTTCCTGTTTGGCCATCGTGGCAAGCTGCAGGTGACCATGCAGAGCTCATCAGCACAGGTGACCATGATGGAGTCCCAGAATCGCAAAAGAGCTCCAGCATGGACCAAACGGGAGGTACGGGATCTGATCGCTGTTTGGGGAGAGGAATCCGTGCTATCAGAACTCCGTTCCAGTTTTCGAAATGCCAAAACCTTTGTCAAAATCTCCCAGGGCATGAAGGACAGAGGCCATAACAGGGACCCGAAGCAGTGCCACGTGAAACTGAAGGAGCTGAGGCAAGCCTACCAGAAAACCAGAGAGGCGAACAGCCGCTCTGGGTCAGAGCCCCAAACATGCCGCTTCTATGATGAGCTGCATGCCATTTTAGGGGGTTCAGCCACCACTACCCCAGCCGTGTTGTTTGACTCCTTCAATGGAGATGGAGGCAATACGGAAGCAGGTTTTGGGGACGAAGAAGATGATGATGATGAGGAGGTTGTAGATAGCTCACAGCAAGCAAGCGGAGAAACCGGTTTTCCCGACAGCCAGGAACTGTTTCTCACCCTAGACCTGGAGCCAGTACCCCCTGAACCCACCCAAGGCTGCCTCCTGGACCCAGCAGGCGGAGAAGGGACCTCTGGTGAGTGTACCTTTTAAAATACTATACATGGTTTAAAAGCAAGCATGTGAAAGGATTACTTTGCCCTGGCATTTGCGGTTCTCTTAGATGTAGTCCTAAAGCCTTTGCAAAAGGTTTCTGGGGAGGGCAGCCTTATTGCGACCTTCATGGTAGGACACTTTACCACTCCAGGCCAGTAACACGTACTCGGGAATCATTTTAGAACAAAGCATTGCAGTGTATGTTTGCTGGCATTCAAACAACATCCGTTCTTTATCTCTCTGTGTTATCCTCAGGAGAGTGAGATATTATTCATGGTCACCTGGTTGAAATAGAGTGCTTTTCTTCAGGAGACACTCAGAGGAGCCCATTCCTGCTGGGCTGTTTGCCTGTGGCTAAACAGAAATGTTCCCCGCTGTTAGCCACAGGGAGGGGGGAAGGTTGAGGGGGTAGTCACGCGGTGGGAGGAGGCAAAATGCGACCTTGTAACGAAAGCACATGTGCTATGTATGTAATGTTAACAGCAAGATTTACCCTGAAAGGGTGTAGCCACTGTTTTATAAAATGTGTCTTTTTAAATACCGCTGTCCCTTTTTTTTTCTCCACCAGCTGCATGTGTTTCAATGATCACAGGATCTTCTCCTTCCCAGAGGCTAGTGAAGCTTAGAAAGAAAAAAAAAAATGCACTCACGATGAAATGTTCTCCGAGCTCATGCTGTCCTCCCACACTGACAGAGCACAGACGAATGCGTGGAGGCAAATAATGTCAGAGTGCAGGAAAGCACAAAATGACCGGGAGGAGAGGTGGCGGGCTGAAGAGAGTAAGTGGCGGGCTGAAGAGAGGGCTGAAGCTCAAATGTGGCGGCAGCGTGATGAGAGGAGGCAGGATTCAATGCTGAGGCTGCTGCAGGACCAAACCAGTATGCTCCAGTGTATGGTTGAGCTGCAGCAAAGGCAGCTGGAGCACAGACTGCCACTGCAGCCCCTCTGTAACCAACCGCCCTCCTCCCCAAGTTCCATAGCCTCCACACCCAGACGCCCAAGAACGCGGTGGGGGGCCTCCGGCCAACCAGCCACTCCACCACAGAGGATTGCCCAAAAAAAAGAAGGCTGTCATTCAATAAATTTTAAAGTTGTAAACTTTTAAAGTGCTGTGTGGCATTTTCCTTCCCTCCTCCACCACCCCTCCTGGGCTACCTTGGTAGTCATCCCCCTATTTGTGTGATGAATGAATAAAGAATGCATGAATGTGAAGCAACAATGACTTTATTGCCTCTGCAAACGGTGATTGAAGGGAGGAGGGGCGGGTGGTTAGCTTACAGGGAAGTAGAGTGAACCAAGGGGCGGGGGGTTTCATCAAGGAGAAACAAACAGAACTTTCACACCGTAGCCTGGCCAGTCATGAAACTGGTTTTCAAAGCTTCTCTGATGCGTACCGCGCCCTCCTGTGCTCTTCTAACCGCCCTGGTGTCTGGCTGCGCATAACCAGCAGCCAGGCGATTTGCCTCAACCTCCCACCCCGCCATAAACGTCTCCCCCTTACTCTCACAGATATTGTGGAGCACACAACAAGCAGTAATAACAGTGGGAATATTGGTTTCGCTGAGGTCTAAGCGAGTCAGTAAACTGCGCCAGCGCGCCTTTAAACGTCCAAATGCACATTCTACCACCATTCTGCACTTGCTCAGCCTGTAGTTGAACAGCTCCTGACTACTGTCCAGGCTGCCTGTGTACGGCTTCATGAGCCATGACATTAAGGGGTAGGCTGGGTTCCCAAGGATACATATAGGCATTTCAACATCCCCAACAGTTATTTTCTGGTCTGGGAATAAAGTCCCTTCCTGCAGCTTTTGAAACAGACCAGAGTTCCTGAAGATGCGAGCGTCATGCACCTTTCCCGGCCATCCCACGTTGATGTTGGTGAAACGTCCCTTGTGATCCACCAGAGCTTGCAGCACTATCGAAAAGTACCCCTTGCGGTTTATGTACTCGGCGGCTTGGTGCTCCGGTGCCAAGATAGGGATATAGGTTCCGTCTATAGCCCCACCACAGTTAGGGAATCCCATTGCAGCAAAGCCATCCACTATGACCTGCACATTTCCCAGGGTCACTACCCTTGATATCAGCAGATCTTTGATTGCGTGGGCTACTTGCATCACAGCAGCCCCAACAGTAGATTTGCCCACTCCAAATTGATTCCCAACTGATCGGTAGCTGTCTGGCATTGCAAGCTTCCACAGGGCTATCGCCACTCGCTTCTCAACTGTGAGGGCTGCTCTCATCTTGGTATTCATGCGCCTCAGGGCAGGGGAAAGCAAGTCACAAAGTTCCATGAAAGTGCCCTTACGCATGCGAAAGTTTCGCAGCCACTGGGAATCGTCCCAGACCTGCAACACTATGCGGTCCCACCAGTCTGTGCTTGTTTCCCGAGCCCAGAATCGGCGTTCCACAGCATGAACCTGCCCCATTAGCACCATGATGCATGCATTGGCAGGGCCCATGCTTTCAGAGAAATCTGTGTCCATGTCCTGATCACTCACGTGACCGCGCTGACGTCGCCTCCTCGCCCAGTATCGCTTTGCCAGGTTCCGATGCTGCATATACTGCTGGATAATGCGTGTGGTGTTTAATGTGCTCCTAATTGCCAAAGTGAGCTGAGCGGCCTCCATGCTTGCCTTGGTATGGCGTCCGCACAGAAAAAAGGCGCGGAACGATTGTCTGCCGTTGCTCTGAGGGAGGGAGGGGCGACTGACGACACGGCTTACAGGGTTGGCTTCAGGGAGCTAAAATCAACAAAGGGGGTGTCTTTACATCAAGGAGTATTTCAGGCAGGACTTCACGGAGGGTTCCAATAAGAAATGGTGCACCTAAGTTATCGTTCTTATTGGAACAAGAAGGTTAGCCTGGCCTCTGATTGATACATGGCTAGATTTACCTCGCTGCACCTTCTCTGTGAGTGACTGCAGTGTGACCTAGAAGAATGAGTCCCCTAGACAGGGGAGGGGGGGAAGCAAATGAGTACAAAACAAATCTGGTCTATTTCTTGTTTTGATCCACTCCATCTATCTTTTACATCTTTGGCTGGCAGCAGACGGTGCAGAAGGACTGCATGCCATCCACATCTCATGGCTGCTCGGCAGAAGATGGTACAGTACGACTGCTAGCAGTCCGTATCGCCTGCCCGCTCACCATAAGACGGTTCAATAGGACTGACTGCAGGACTAAAGAGAATGACCTGGTCATGTCACTCCAAATTTAGTCCCTGCGCCCATGTCTGCCCAGGCGCTCCCAGCCGACGTGGCCAGGAGCACCTCGGACATGACGATGACGGCTACCAGTCGTATTGTACTGTCTGCTACCACAAGGCAAGGGGTTGCTGCTATTGTGTAGCAATGCAGTACCGCGTCTGCCAGCACCCAGGAGACATAGGGTGACGGTTACCTGAGCGGGCTCCATGCTTGCCGTGGTATGGCGTCTGCACAGGTAACTCAGGAAAAAAGGCGCGAAACGATTGTCTGCCCTTGCTTTCACGGAGGGAGGGAGGGAACGGGGGCCTGACGATATGTACCCAGAACCACCCGCGACAATGTTTTAGCCCCATCAGGCATTGGGATCTCAACCCAGAATTCCAATGGGCAGCGGAGATTGCGGGAACTGTGGGATAGCTACCCACAGTGCAACACTCCGGCAGTCGACTCTAGCCTCGGTACTGTGGAAGCGCTCCGCCGAGTTAATGCACTTAATGCACTTAGAGCATTTTCTGTGGGGACACACACACTCGAATATATAAAACCTATTTCTAAAAAAACGACTTCTATAAATTCGACCTTATTCCGTAGTGTAGACATACCCTCAGCCATTTAAAGAAATCATAATCTAACGCATACCTAGCTAGATTACTTACTAAAAGTTCTAAGACTCCATTCCTGTTCTATCCCCGGCAAAGCAGCATACCAACAGACACAGACCCTTTGTTTCTCTCCCTCCTCCCAGCTTTTGAAAGTATCTTGTCTCTTCATTGGTCATTTTGGTCAGGTGCCAGCGAGGTTACCTTTAGCTTCTTAGCCCTTTACAGGTGAGAGGATTTTTCCTCTGGCCAGGAGGGATTTTAAAGGGGTTTACCCTTCCCTTTACATTTATGACAGGGTCCAAGGACCTTTGAAGGAAAATGTAGTTTTACTGTAAGTGTAATTCAGCACTGAATGTGCATAGTTTAGATTTGTGGAAGGTAATACCAGTTCTGATCTCTTTCCCTATAAGTAATTATTTATAGCCCATCTAAAATGTGCTGTGCCCTGTAAACAACAAAGAAAAAACATGGTCCTTGACTTGAAGAGTCCAAATTTAGACATAACAGGTGGTTTGGGAAGAGCAAGGGATGGGAGGAAAGAACAGAAAAATGTAAGTTGTGCTATATTATTGTGTGCTAAATGAATTACATTTTTACAGATTAGTACAGAAAAGCTTTTGGTATTGACATCATAACAGCTGCTATGTGGCAATTTATCTTATTGCAGAGTTGTGGACAATTTTGGTAATACAGAAAGAAAAAGGTATCGTAAAATCAATTAGGTTCCTTTAAGTTAATAGCACTGATGCTCCTCTGTTTTACACTTTGTCCTTGACTCCACTTGCTATGAGTTAACACTTCTTCCTTAAGTGCTTTGAATGTTTCTAAAACTTTTAAATACAAATCCAGGCATCCTGGGAAAATAGAAAATAAGTGTAGCTTGCCAGAGTTGCTTTAATAGGGGGGAAAAAACATCAATAGGTATCTGTTGGAGAATATTTTAAATTTGTGACTTTCCATATAACAGTGTATTTTTATTCCCTTCCAAAAATTTTCTTCAGTTGCATTTTTTATAGACATATGTTTATTTTTGAAGTGCCACAGTCTTTGGAGACAACTAATTTTGTGATTCATGAACTAATACACTTTTGTTACAGTGATCTTCAAGCAAAGATATAAATAAAATGTATGTTTGTGTGGCATTTGATGCAGCTAGAGTGCCAGTTTAAGGATGCTTGCTATACTACACTGTAAAAACATTGAATAAATAGCACTTCCATTTAGTATACTAGTGACCTTGCTGTTAAATAAAGACAAGTAATGGATGCAACATTCGGATTTGCCATATCTGTTTGATGCAGCTGCTGTCTTCTTGAAAGCATCTGTTTTCAGTGTAGCATTTTTCGCATTCCGTGTACAGCAATTAAATAGAGCTATCCAAACAATGTTTTATAATACTAATGCTACTGTGCCAAGTATGTGTGGATAAACAAGAGATTGGGGCAGAGTAAACGTTCTGTTAGGGGTATGGATGCTGTGTTAAATTAAATACTGATGTATGTGTTCAGACTACTCAGCTATATCAAAAAAGGCTGTTTATTTTAAACGCTAAGCATATAATCTTCTCTTGATGAGTACATGTAGGTCCTGTTAGTGCTAATGAGAGTTATGCGCATGCATTAGACAGAAGAACCGATTCCTTCAAGATTAATGCCGTAGGTTTGTACAGAACATCTAGAATCAACACAAGCTGTTTTCTCCTGCAGTGAAAAAATAATCTGAAGCATGTTTACAGTACATTCCCTCTTAAGAAAGACTGTCACCAGCACCTTAGGAGCAGTATACATAACATACACACTTTATCTATTTTAGGTACTTGTATGGCCCCCATTACCCCAGTATCTGAGCTCCTCACTATGTTTCATGTATTTATCCTCACAACACCCCTATGAGGTAGGGAAGTAATACTGTCATTACAGATGGGTACTGAAACATGGAGAAAATAAGTGTCTTGCCCAAGGTCATATAGTGAGTCTGGGTGGAGCAGGGAATTAAACCTGGCCTCCCAAGTCCCAGGCTGCCACCCTAACCACTGGCCTATCCTTCCTCTCTCTTGTGGATGGGCATACTGGGTATGGCATATTCCCTTGCACTGGGGCTGGTTGAAAAAGGCAAAGAGAAGAGCAAGCGTGTCACTTTCAGCTGCAGGCAGAGAGAGAATGCCATGAGTCCTGAGCAGTTCTCAAAGTGAAGAAAAATGTGGACATTGTGGTACTGAAAATAAGGGTGGAGAGAGGAAGCTATACACACACACACACACACAGACAGGTGTCCATATAATCTGACACGGGTGTGGCCAGTTTCTGAGAAAAGGAAGGGGTGTTTCTGATGCACAAGAACTAGCCCTTTTCTCCAACTCTTCAGTGAGATGGAAGGAAAAGAGGTGTTTACAGGCATAACAAATGCTGACTTTTGGAAAAGGTCAAGTCAGTGCATAATGGAAAAATGTCTGCAAATAGTCATTTGAACTTGAAAACTAACTTTGATTCAGCTATGTTTGAAATTCGTTCATTTTCCTTTTCGGCAGGCATTTCAGTGGTCAAGCTTTACTAGCATCAACTGAGTGTTAAGCTAAAATGATTGAAAGGGAGTTTTGAATTATTCTGCTGCAATATATGAAATTCAAAATTCATGTAAGTTTGGTTACATAAGTCACATAATCATTTAACAGAAACAGTACCACATGACTTGCATAGCTAAATGCCATGGCAGGACTATTTAAATTGAGATATTTACCTGAAACTGTTCACATGCTGTTTGGATAGGAAAATAAGTTTAGAAGACAACAGAAAATTTCAAAGCAACAAGAGGATTCTGTGATCTGTTTATCATTGTGGCCCACATAATCATGTGATTGATTTAAAAGAGCAGGGTTCTTTTCCAAACTGGTGTTGATCTGCTTGGTAACCTTGAGCAAGTCACTTCACCTCTGTGTGTCTCAGTTTCCCCACTTGTAAAATACAGTTATCTCCTTTGTAAATGGCTTTGAGATCTGTATGTAAAAAGTGCTATATAAAAGCTAGCTATTAGAGTGTTATTGTCAACATTTAACGAACAGGCAGAATTCAGCAGTTCCATTATTCATCCCTGAATTTTTGCACTCAGCATTAGAAATCCTACATGGGATGATATACTGTAGATTTTGGTGGTGTATTTGCCAGTCTACATTGAAGCTATAAACAGCAACACTTGAAAAATAGTGGAGGAAATACTACTCTCATTGATATACTGGAGAATTGGTGGTTATATGTTTGTTTCAAATGCTGTCTGCAGATTATTTCTTGTGAGGATGGAAGGAATAACCCTTAATCAGTATTAAGGAGGCCAAGTCTTGCCGAAGTAAAATTATGCTATTTTAACAAGAGATTTCTTGCTTCTCTTCTAGATGGTGACAAGGCTGATATCTCTGCAAGTTTATATCCAGACATAAACATTATTGCTGGAGCACTGAAGCTATATTTCAGAGACTTGCCGATTCCTGTAATCACCTATGAGACCTACTCCAAGTTTATAGAGGCAGCAAGTAAGAATTGCATAACAATTCATATAATTTTTAATTACATTTTCTCCTAAAAAATGTTTTTATAAAAAATATCAACCTTTCCAACAAAGTGGAAGGAAATGCATTGCTTTGTTCATTGCTCTTTCATCATTTTCCTCTTTTAAATGGAATGTTTACATCAGTGTTGATATAAAGCTGTTCCCCCTGCAGCTATGTATGGCTGTGTAAATCAGTGTAGCTTCTCTGGAGTCAAGGGAGTTACAGCTTACACCAGCTGAGGATCTGAGCCAATCTGTTTGCTGTAATGGGAGCTGTTTATGCAGTTGTCTTAAAAAATACAGTTCTGCTTTAAGGGATTAAACCTGCTTTAAGGCATTGGGAGATCCCTAGGGACAGGAAAGGAAGCATCTTTTCTCTATTCTACGAGCTACAGAGTAGTAACGGAGCTGTTCCTCAGCTACTATTCTATTCACAGGGCAGAGGAGTTGCGATAGTGCTTGTTCCTTTATACAGCCAAGACGAGAATAGTCAATGAATCCATCACATACTGCTTTTTGTACCCCAGGCCCAAATTGCCATTGTGACGGAGCATGCAGTGAGCCCCTATGAAGCTGGACTTTATGGGAAGCAGAGGATGCACATCCCCTATATTAGTTCTCATGTTCTCTGCTCCCCTTGTGCAACAGAACAGCACTGGCTCCAAAGCAAATCTGGCAGAGGAAGAAGCAGGATTTGCCCCCAAGTTTCTTTGTTAATACTACTTTGTTACACATGATGATGTTCTGTTATAAAAACTTGCTGAAATGGAATTCCACTGGAACTAGGTGAGTGCGCAACTCTGAAAAGATTCCAGAATAAATCGATTCAAGATTTCAAGTAAGGAATCATGCATTTTTTTAAATAACTGAGTCCCATTGATTTTAAAACTATACTTTAGAGCAAAGAACAGAAGAATGGACATACTGGGTCAGACCAAAGTCCATCTAGCCCAATATCCTGTCTTCTGACAGTGGCCAATGCCAGGTGCTTCAGAGGGAATGCACAGAACAGGTAACCACCAAGTGATCCATCCCCTGTCGCCTATTCCCAGCATCTAGCAAACAGAGGCTAGGGACACCATCCCTGCCCATCCTGGCTAATAGCCATTGATGGACCTATCCTCCGTGAAGTTATCTAGTTCTTTTTTGAACCCTGATATAGTCTTGGCCTTCACAGCATCATCTGGCAAGGAGTTCCACAGTTTGACTGTGCGTTGCATGAAGAAATACTTCCTTTTGTTTGTTTTAAATGTGCTGCCTATTAATTTCATTTGGTGCCCCCTAGTTCTTGTGTTATGAGCAGGAATAAATAACACTTCCCTATTTACTTTCTCCAAACGAGTTATGATTTTAAAGAGCTCTATCATATCCCCCATTAGTCATCTCTTTTCCAAGATGGAAAATCCCAGTCTTATTAATCTCTCCTCATATGGCAGCTGTTCCATACCCATAATCATTTTTGTTGCCCTTTTCTGAATCTTTTCCAATTCCAATATATCTTTTTTGAGAAGCGGGGACCACGTTTCAACTCAGAATTCAAGATGTGGGCACATCATGGATTTATATAGAGACAATATGATACTTTCTGTCCTATCTATTCCTTTCCTCATGATTCCCAACATTCTGTTAGCTTTTTTGACTGCCGCTGCACATTGGGTGGTTATTTTCAGAGAATTATCCATAATGACTCCAAGATCTTTCTTGAGTAGTAACAGCTAATTTAGACCCCATCAGTTTGTATGTAACATTGGGATTATGTTTTCCAGTGTGCATTACTTTGAATTTATTAACATTGAATTTCATCTGCCATTTTATTGTCCAATCACCCAGTTTAGTGAGATCCCTTTGTAACTCTTCGCAGTCTGCTTTGGACTTAACTATCTTGAGTAGTTTTGGATCATCTGCAAATTTTGCCACCTCACGTTTACCCCTTTTTCCAGATCATTTGTGAATATGTTGAACAGTATTGGTCCCAGTACAGACCCCTGGGGGACATCTCTATTTATTTATTTCCATTCTGAAAACTGACCGTTTATTCCTACACTTTGTTTCCTGTCCTTTAACCAGTTACTAATCAATGAAAGGGCCTTCCCTCTTATCCCATGACAGCTTACTTTGCTTAGAGCCTTTGTTGAGGGAACTTGTCGAAGTCTTTCTGAAAATCTAAGTACACTATACCCACTGGATCATCCTTGTCCACATGCTTGTTGACCCCCTCAAAGAATTCTAATAGATTGGTGAGGCATGATTTCCCTTTACAAAAACCATGTTGAATCTCCCCCAACAAATCATGTTCATCTATGCGTCTGATCATTCGGTTCTTTACTATAGTTTCAACCAGTTTTCCCAGTACTGAAGTTAGGCTTACCGGCCTCTAATTTCCGGGATCACTTATGGAGCCTTTTTTAAAAGTTGGTGCCACAGTAGCTATCCTCCAGTCATCTGGTACAAAAGGTGATTTAAATGATAGGTTAGTAGATCTGCAATTTCACATTTGAGTTCCTTAGGCACTGTGGACTCCAGGGCTGGAGCACCCTTGGGAAAAAAATGATGGGTGCTCAACACCTACCAGCAGCTCCCATATCAGCACCTCCCCCCCCTCCCAGCCCTTCCCACCTGCCATGGATCAGCTGTTCCACATTGTGCAAGAGGCGCTGGGGGGAGAGGAGTAAGGCTGCAGCCCGCTCAGGGGAGGGGGTGGAATAGGGCGGGAAGAGGCAGGGTAAGGGTGGGGCCTTGGGGGAAAGCATAGAGTGAGGGCGGGGCTTGGGGCAGGGCTCGGGGGCAGCACCCTCTGGCACATTAGAAAGTCAGCACCTATGCCTGGGTGAATACCATCTGGTCCTGGTGTCTTATTACTGTTTAGCTTATCAATTTGTTCCAAAACCTCCTCTAATGACACCTCAATCTGGGACAGTGCCTCAGATTTGTCACCAAAAAAGAATGGATCAGATCTGAGAATCTCCCTCACATCCTCATCCATGAAGACCGATGCAAAGAATTCATTTAGTTTCTTCGCAATGGCCTTATCGTCTTTGAGTGCTCCTTTAGCATCTCAATCATTCAGTGGCCCCACTGGTTGTTTAGCAGGCTTCCTGCTTCTTATGTACTTTTTTTGCTTTTACTTTTTGAGTCTTTGGCTATTCTTTACATTCTTTTTGACCTTTCTAATTATATTTTTACATATCACTTGCCAGAATTTATGCTCTTTTCTATTTTCCTCAATAGGATTTAACTTACACTTTTTAAAGGATGCCTTTCTGAAGCATGGATAAGCAAAAAATATAATATTCTAAACTATTCCCCTTTCCCTTCCTCCTCGCCACACACTCTTAATAATATCACAGTCCTCTCACTTACGCTCCTCTCTCTTTCTTTCCACATCATATGAAATTCTTCAAGCTTGTCACTAATCTTATAAATAACATGCTAAGATCAATTTACCAACCTTTTAAAAAGCATGACAAAGATTTGTAGCCTTCTAAGGTTCAATCTGTTTGTGTTCCTAAATTTTGATGAAAAATTATGTAGCAAATATAACTTTGCCTTGGCTTGGAATATATAATGCCATATTCTTCTTATAGAATTCCTGTCTAGATAGTTGGACATTGCCAAATATTTTAAATTACCATCACAATTCCCACGTCACCATTATCTACAATACAATACATGATTTTGTGATGTTGTTTGATTTTAGTTTCATTAGCAAATTTTTAGTACCATCCAATATATTTGACCGCTGCCTCAAAGGATATATTTAACTTAAATTCCCATTGTAAGGAACTCATGCAACCTGTGTAGAGCTTGGATGTGAATTAGTATAGCTTACCCCTATTGGTCATTGCATATCAGAGGCCACCCAGGCTGCCTATATAAGAACTCAGTGAGTGCCCATCAGCATCTGCTCAGTGCAACGGCTGCCTGGCTCCTCACCTGCTAGGTGTAGTGCTGTGTTCTTGACATAAAGTCTGATGCTGCTTCAGCTGAACCCAAATCTGTTGTGTTATCTTGTTCCATGACACCCATCTTTCTTTGATGGATAGTCCAGATATCACATAAAATCAGAGGTGAGATGAAGGGTAGATGCAAGTCAGAATATTAAAAATACTGTAAGAGAAGGTTCAGGTGCTGTAGGCAGACACGCAGGCATAAAAGTAATTACACAAAGTCTCAGTTGTTGATTGCTTCACAGGTTAAAACCATTTTATTAGCTACCTTGGCATCCTTGCAAAAACACTCCATATATAAATGTAATATTTATCTTCAGCTGCACATTCAAGAACTGGACTATACCATTTGTCCTTGTAAATGATTCCGTAACATTATTGCAGCTTCTTGCATTATTGCTATTTATATGTGTAAAACTACTGACATTAATTCTGTTGTGTTTTACAGAAATCTCTAATCCTGATGAACGATTAGAAGCTGTCCATGAAGTACTGATGCTACTTCCTGCTGCGCACTATGAGACACTTAGATATCTAATGATTCATCTCAAAAAGTAAGTTAGTTTGCATGCAGAATAACCTTTGAACAGCTTACCTCTTTCTACTTTGAGATATAATAGAAAGCAATTATAAGCCTCCATCACAGCCCAAAGGTTAAAACTACACTGCTACAAATAAGATGAGAATAAACAAGGAAGAAGAGTAACTTTGCACTTAGAGCATAGTGCCTTCCATCAGCAAATCTCACTATATGTTAGAAATGTTAATTTAGTTTTGTAATATGACCACACACAGTCACAAAAGAACAAAATACAATAATTTTACTATGTGAGACAATAAATAATTAGGTTATACTTTGCATTACAACTGTAGTTACAGATGTAGTTAACGACAGTTCTTTGCGTATGTGTCAGGGTGGACCCCATTGTAGGGGATCCATGCAAGACTGGAATTTCTCTGAATAGCGGTGTCCATCAGAGCCACACAGGGTCTCCTTGGGCTTCCATAAAAGTGCATTAAGGGTAAATCTCATTCATTTTCCTCTTTCCACCAATGGGAGTGAGATGGAACCTGGCAAGTATCTGATCCACTAATTCTTATTTTTGCCTAAGCCGTCTGAAAATCCTCTTTAGAACTCTTCTGATGACCTTGATTTTTGACTGCTGTGATCACTTCGACCCAACTGGACTTGCTATTGACTGACAGCTAAACCCCCTGTACAAATCCCTCTGTAGAGGGATCCTTAACATGGTGGACTCAAAACCTGTGGGCTTCACATATTGTCCATCCTGTGACGGCCTAATTCTCTTAAAAGATGGCCATGGAAGGTGCCTCAGCTGTCTAGGAAATCACACATTCTCAGCAGATGCTCAGGATGCATGTCATTCTCTGCTAGGACATGTGAGACACAAGGCTGAAGCTCCATCTTCTGGAACAATCCATGAAGGTCTCCTCTGACTCTAAGGTGATGAGCTCTAAGATCCTGCTAGTGGACCACCCTCCCTATCACTCTCCCTATCAGTATCTCTGGCCAGACCCCTACACTTGAGTACCAGGAGGAACCAGATCCAGGGACAGAGCAACACCAGTGCCCTATATCACCACCAAAGGCCCTCATCTTCATCTCCTGACAAAGCAGTATCCTCAGCACTGCTACCAGCATCTCATGACTGTAAACATTCCAAAATCTCCATGTGAAGACTGTTGAAACTCTGGCGACAGAGATGGTAGTGATCATCAGAGAAATCCCACAAGCTATTTGACATCCTGTCAGCTTCTGGTCCAGCCAGGGTTGTCTTCCCCATAAACATAGGACTGCTTGACCCACTTAAGGGATTATGGCAGATACCGTCTATGATAGCATCCATTGTGAAGCATGTCAAGAAGAGAAACCCAATATCTCCAATGGGATTTGAGTACTTCTATACTCACCCAGCCTGGGCTCTTTAGTTGTGTTGGAGGTACAAGAGAAATCTAAGCTGAGCAGGAGTACCCCCAAGGATACCCAAATGGCTCACCCTATTTGGGAGAAAGTCATACTCCTTTGCTTCTTTACAGCTACGTGTAGCCAACTGCCAGGGATTTCTGACCCAGTATGACTTCCTAACATTGGGCAGGGTGTCACTCTTCCTTGAAAAGGTCCCACACAAGAGCAGGGAGGAGCTAAGAGACATAATTAAGGAAGGTCAGTTAGCACCTATGATGGATGCTTCCAACACCTCAGCAAGGTCTTTGGCCATTTCATTGACAATGCAGAGAGAATCATGGTTCCAAGCATTGGGTATTCCAAGAGAGGTACAGGACCCATAAATATATAGCAAGTGCACTTGCTAAAAGACTCAAAAGCCAGAGATTGTCCCTTACGGGTTCAGAAAATTCTCATCCAAAGCAGGAATTCAGCACCAGGAAGACTTACTCCTCCAAACAGAAAAGATGGTCTGGAACAATACAGACCCAGTAGAGGCACCAATACTGAAAATCCTCAATTATATGCAGCTCCTAAAACAGGCTAGACTAGCATTTGGTTCTCTCAAGGTCCATCTAGCAGCAATGTTGGCATGTCACATGCCAGTACAGTTGCACTCGATCTTCTCTCATCCAGTGGTATCAAAATTCCTTAAGGGTATCCTTCGTATTTACCCTACAGTTAGAAACCTGACCCTTGTGGGATTTCAACATTATTCTGCTATAATTCATGGAGTCGCCCTATGAACCATTGTTGGAGTCTCACTGCATCAAGATGGTATTTTTGGTGACCCTCACTTCTGCATGGAAAGTCAGTGAGCTCCAAGTCTTCGTGGCCAGACTGCCTTACAGATCTGTCCATGGGGATGTTGAGACCACAACCCAAGTTCCTTTCTAAGATGGTCTTGATGTTCACCTGAACAAGTCTGTTACCTTGGCTGTGTTCTTTTCAAAGCTGAACTTGATGCAGGGACAGAAGAAACTGCATGCCTTGAATGTATCCAGGGCTTTGCTATATTACCTTGGTAGAATCAAGCCTTTTGGGCTGCCTCTCTACCTGTTTGTGGCCATTTCCAGCCCATCTAATGCCAAGTCATCTGTCACAGAGGATCTCCAAGTGGATCACACAGTTCATTTCCACCTGCTATCAGCTGCCTGGAAAGTCTCTCCTTCTGAACATTGAGGTGCACTCTACCAGGGCACAGGCTGGTAAGCATTATACCTTTGACATGGCGGTCAGGGCAGACACCATGTTCAGGAGGGCAGTGCTACAATCATTGTGTGACTGATATGGCTGGAACTCCTCACTTCAGCCGTTCTGAGAAGACACTGCTTGCCAGTCACCTACTGTGGGATCCACAGAAACATACTTGAAGAAAGAATGGTTACTTACCCTCCAGTAACTGTTCTTTCCTAGATGTTGTAGTCTGTGTCGATCCCACAACACCTCCATCACCCCTTTTGAAGTCCTAGGCTAACAGGTTTTGAATTGTGAGGGAACTGAGGTGAGGATTGCAGCTGCCACACCCTTTATGCCCTTGAGGAACGAGTACGAGGAGGCACAGGGCTCATGTACGGTCCTGACAGACACTGCTATTCAAAGAAATTCCAGTCTCACATGTCTGGGCACATGTGCACTGATGATGGGATCCACACTGACTACATCATCTCAAAGGACCACAATTACTGGAGGATAAATAACCATTGTTTACATTGTAATTATCCTATGATTATTCTTTTTGATAAAATAATTACTACTAATTCCTTCTCACTGGAAGTTTAACCACATGACTGAATCACATCAATGTCGTTCCTTACATATATTTTAAGAATCCACATATGTCAACTACATTGTATTTATACTGGAGTTATCAGTTTTGTGGTAAATCTTCCATTTATATGAATAAGTAGCATTTAAAAGTTTTCCATAAGCAAAACCACAGTGAAATTGCACTGTAATTGCTGTGTAACTACAGTGAGATTACAGTCACTAAAGTGTAACCAAGATTGTATGTTGCAACAATATCATTATCTAACAATGCTTGAAGCAAAACAATCCCATAACATAATGCTACTATATATTAGATTTTTCTAGTAAAGAAATTGCTACTTACTAATTTTATTTTTTCCTACTTTAGGGTTACCTTGAATGAAAAGGAGAATTTTATGAATTCTGAAAACTTGGGAATAGTGTTTGGACCTACTTTAATGAGACCTCCAGAGGATAGTACTCTTGCTACCCTGAATGACATGCGGTACCAGAAGCAAATTGTGCAAATTTTAATAGAAAATGAAGATGTTTTGTTCTAAACAATGAAGAAGTAACTTCATAGCCACCTGCTTTGAAATTATAAGTTTAAAGGAAAACCAACATTTCTTTATAGTTTAAAAAAAAAGGAAGAGAAAGTTCCTGGGCTGCACTTCATTTTGTGCAATATTGCAGATGAATGCCAAAATGTTTAATAAAGCCTATGTCTTATAGACATATGCCTCTTTTTTAGAAAAAAAAAAGTCAGAAAAAAATCCTTTTACCTTGTATCTTTTGCCTTGCCTCATATGTATATTTGTTTTGAGATGTTGCAAACACTTTTACTAAGGAACACAAAACATATTTTAATATGGCTAGAGAAGCAAAAAGGTACTACTTAATCAGTGTTACTTGTATACTGCTATACATTTCCCCACTCTGTAAGACATAATTATATGTGTCAATCGTGAAACAGAACCTATATTATCAAGATATTTTACTTTAATTAGCTGCTAGAATGGCATTTTATTTTAGCAAACAGTAATTCAATGTGATGCATTTTTTCCATATATCCTCTCCTGCATTTTTGCTATGATATAATGAAAACATTTACCACTAGTGCAGTATTATCCTGACATACCTCTTTTATTGCAAATGTTTTGAAAGAAAGAGACTTCTTTTTTTAAAAAATGTGTATTCTCACTTTCTTTAGGTTTTTGTTTATATTTTAGGCATTATAAGTTTGTATAGTACATTTTTAGTCATTTGATATTTTCTAACAAGTATGGTCTTATCATTTCTTTTTCCCATCCAAAATGTGGTGTTGAAAGTTTTCAAAAGTCTGGTGGTAGTATCAGTTTCACAAGCCAGACGTTTTTTGGAGTACAGTCATGTGTAAGTTAAGTGATGCTGGGACACTGGATATTTTCTGGCTTTGTTAAAAAGTTAGCACTTTTGTTTTGCTTGATTATTTTTTTTTGTAAAAAGCAATTTGTCATGTTTCTGTATTTATAAATGTACAGTAAATCTGCTGAAAATGTGAGTGTTTCTCTTGAACTTGTTTTCTGATGGTTTGTTTTTAAAAACAAGAATGTGTAAGAAGTATGGGAGTTGGTAAATTTAATTACTACCAATTTTTTTTTATTTTCCTCCCCTCACAAATGTTGACCTACATGGTTCATAATCTAACTGAAAAATTTTCTAATGTTAAAATGATTTCTCAGCATGAGATTTTTCTAAAAACATAGACAGACAGCATACTTTACTACCAAACTGAATTTTCAGTACAAAAAGCTATAATCTCTCTTTGTCATTGTGTGGATCACATGCTTGGTAACTCAGTGATACAGTTTTCTGAACTATTTCAGGGAGCATAGCTTTCTATTCAAATTGAAAAATGTGTGTAACTATGATAATGAATGGGGGAAGGAATACTGTAAATTTGTTGTTCTTTAGAGAAATTTTTAAGGCCTAGGTAGATTAACCCAGATTGCACAGCAGATGCTAAATAGTTCTGATTTGCTGATGCTACTATAGATTTGCCTAAATTGTACAGGTTTATTTGTTGTAGGTTCTGTACTAAATACTGTCATAAAAATGATCTGGAAATGGTTTTATTTTGTGAAGTAAACTATGCTTTGTAATTTATGATAGTGTAAATGGAAGGAAAATCCTATTAAACATGTTAAGAGTTCTGGCATCTGTTGTTTTGACCATATAGCAACCTGGGAAACAAACCAAACAGTTTCTATCAGTCCTCCCATCATTGCAGAAAAGTTCATTGCTGGTAAAACTCAGAACTTGTTTTACTGTCAACAGTTTTGAATTGGTAGTGGGATGTTAATACTTCTGCAACTTCTTTACTGAGCTCTGCCACCAAATTTCTATTCTTAAAAGGTCAAGTAAGCAGAGAACCAATATATCCCAATCAGCTATACCACAATGCCTATTCCATGACACCAAAGCAATTTTTTACTCTACTTGCTTGCATGCAAGAGTTTGAATATGACAATTTTCCTTCATTTCTTTTCAGTTGGGATTTTGTTGTTTAAGAGAGAGTTCTGTTTTACTGACAGGTTTCAGAGTAACAGCCCTGTTAGTCTGTATTCACAAAAAAGAAAAGGAGTACTTGTGGCACCTTAGAGACTAACCAATTTATTTGAGCATAAGCTTTCGTGAGCTACAGCTCACTTCATCGGATGCATGCATCCAATGAAGTGAGCTGTAGCTCACGAAAGCTTATGCTCAAATAAATTGGTTAGTCTCTAAGGTGCCACAAGTACTCCTTTTCTTTCTGATTTACTGATACTTTTGAGTTGGAGGAAAGGTGAGCGAAGGTCTGCAATCCTACCTTTGACTGCTTCACCTCTCCCTGTGAAGCGTGAATTGGTGCCTTTGATATACCTTATGCCCTGAATGTTCAACTACTGTAGAAGGTAGTGCCTTTAGAAATATCCGTTTAAAAGCAACTTTGGCTGGAGAAGACCTCTAGTTGATACTATGGATGGTACTTTAAAAGAGAGAGGGAGGTGGAACCAGAGGGAGAGAGGAGTGCAATTATTCTTCTACACACTCTTAATGCTAATCTGGAATTATGGTTGGTCTCTGCCTCAGCTGGCTGACAGGTAGCATCACCTATGGAATGTGAAACTCCAGCTCCCCTCCTGCCATGTCCCTGGTTCGAGTTCTAACTGAAGCAAACGAAAAGCAAGCAGAGCCTGCTCCTGTGAAACAGAATGTCTGCCTGCCAAAGAACAGGGCCAGGCAAACAAACTTCTGGAGAGCAGGAGTATGCACCAATGTGTAGAGTGAGCTGGGTCTGACTGGATTATACCAAGTCTCTTGGTCTCCCCTCACAGAATACAGCAGAGCCTGATGCTGTGATGGCTTTTTCCTCACCAGGCACTGCTAAAGAGTGGTGAGAGTAGTTTGCAAGATTCCCCTGTGGCGTGCATCACTTCGCTTTTGGACCATGTCCCCTCAAGGGACACTAGAAGCAGATGAAGCCTCTGCTCTAACAAGAGTCCATTTTATCAGCAGTTGTCCCGGAGGTGAGAACAGTAGTGTAGCTGAGGGTAAACATAGGTAAATGGAGAGCACCTGCTTCTCACTGCAGGTGTAGGGACTTTAAATTAGATTAGTTTATCCACTTTTTTTTTTTTACCACAGCACTACTGGGCATGAACCTTGCTCATGTCCATGTCCCTGAAGGGAGCTGTTATTCAATCTCCTTCTCCTTTAGTTCAAAGCACTCTGTCAGCTCACTGCACATGCACCCTCGAGTTTCTGCCATTCAGATGCCCTTGTGGCTTCTTCTTGTATATGAGTGCTGCTACTCTGCCTGCAGCCTATACCACTCACCAGCCGCAAGTGTCTTTCCTGTGTGTTAGCAGACGGGGCACGAGTCACGTGACTCCCTACAATAATACTAATGCATCTTGGACCTACTTACGTTAGCAGAGAAACATTCCATTTTTCTTCTTTCTGTTTCTTGGTGGTGGTTTGAAGGTTAGTACCTGCTATGGGTCCAGTAGAACAGTGCTGAATCCTACTCTTTAACCTCCTCTTGTGAGGCTCACAGCCAGCTAGTTCCAAGAGAGGGAAAACTGTGCAGGCGGTTGTATGAAGAACTAAAAATGAAGCTACTTAGCAATAAATAGTATTCACATAAGATACAGGGCCCAGTTCTCTGCCAGTGTAAACAACCGAGCTAGTTTTAAGATGGAACTCGATACATTTATTAACGGAATTATATGATATGGTTGCCTGCGTTAGCAGGGTACTAGACTCAGGGACCCAGAAGGTCCCTTCCCTATGTTCCTAACTCTGTTCAAGCTGCAAAACAGGTGTAACAGAGTGCAGAGAAGGGCTCATTTGCTCCTCATTCAGTTTCTCCCTGTTTTCAGTGTCTAATCTACCCCATCAGCAGAGGAAAACTACAGACCAGAGTGAAATCTGAGGCATAGCTGGAAAGATAAATGACCCTGTGACACATGGGTTACAAAGAGAAATATGACCACAAATCTTTCTTTAAAATCCCTTGTCTTGCTAGGATCAGTGACACACCACGTTTACTACAATGGGTCACACCATAATTGTATGGGCCAGGCTGGGGAGAAAGTAACTGCAACTCATCAGACAATAGACCAATCAGATGATGGTATCATGCAATCAGCAAATGCCTCAGTCAGCATTTTGAAAGAGGGGAGTAACAGCAGCATGTAAAGTTTTCACTTCCAAAGAAGCTGTTTCTATGTAAACACTAACCTTTGTAACAATCTTGTGTCAGTCAGTATTTTATGACTTTGACCTGCACTGACGACTTTCAAATACAGAACAAGTTTTAGCATTCCTTTAGCCAGGCATGCAACCATACACATGCACACAGAGTTCATTTCCTTCCCCGCCCCCTATTAGAGAAAGGTGTGTGCCTCAAAACTTCATAGAAAATTTCAGACCGCCTGTGTCTTTCTCAAGAATGGACAGATCTCTTTCACTATATAATTTTAGAAACAGACCTGAATCAAAACCCCTTGTATGAATAACTGAATTGTGGGGAAATTTGAATCTTTATCTGAATTTAGCAATTCAGGCCCATAATAATCATAAAATAATAAGAAAAGTAGCATATCACAATTTCTCTGAGAAAGGTATGGAAACTATTATTACTGGTCAATTATATTCATATAATACAATGGTCAGGTTATCTATCTGAATGCCTGGGGATTGGGAGTAGGATATTCTCATTGGAAGGCCCTTGACCCTGACATGGGTCTGATGGAACTCAAAGCCATGATCCTACAAACACTAAAACAGGTTAGTTGATTGCTAGGATCCAGTGCAACACCCATGTTATCTCTCAGGTTACTTAAGGGGAGACTCCCTCTTGTAGGGAGCATTTTATAAAGGATTACATATACACACTTGGAGTCTGCCCATTGCTTCTCTCCCTCATTAATACATACTTATTAATGCCCACATGCCTTATCCTGACGGGCAATGCGGGGAGCAAATGAGCCTTAATCAAGCATAAAATCATATGGGGAGACTATGCAGAAGAGAATTGGGCTGCAAGGTAGTATTCCATGCCACCATGCAGCAATCACAAGCTCATCCACATGATTCGTATTCCATGGGGCAATAAGGGAGGTGGACAGCCTGAGTGGGGAAGAATCAAAGGACACATGCTACATGGCATATTCCTCCAGACAACATCACCATTTTGAATCCTAAGAAATGCTGCTTGAGTTCACCTTACTGTACTTTCCCACCCTACCTAAACCCTGACCCTTTCAACAATTAGGCATGTTCCTTAAATCATTGGAACTAATCACAATAATAAAGTTAAGCACGTGTAAGTGTTGGAAGGATCAGGGCCTAATGAGTCCCACTGGAGGTGTCACATGGGCAGGATTGTTAGAGGTGGGGAGAACCAAAAGATGACAAGGAAGATAGTCTCTCTTTCACCAGCAGTCTGGCTAAAGCCAAGTTAAGCCATATGGCTGAGATCCTTCTGATTTTTTACCAATGGATTACAGTCTACACAAGCGTCCTGTTGCTGCCATTCTATTGGGTAGGATGTCTCTTTACTAAGCCTGCTTCTGCCAGGTATGATTTCTAGCAAATGTTCTCCTTCCCATGAGTTTTAGTGTGGCCTATCCATATGGGTCTAATTCATTACTTGGTGACAATGACATTGATAAAACTCAGAAAACAAATATTGATTAATTGATCCTCACTACAACCAGTGGTATAGACAAACAATTTCCCTTTCCCTGCTGAGTAAACTGAGGCACAGGTCAACTTCCTACCCAAGGTTATACAGCAACTCAGAATCCTGATTCCCACCCGCTCTGCTGGTATTACTAGATTGCATGCTTTCTCTTATTTTTGGGGTGTTAACTGCAGTAATTTTTTAAAGAGTGAGAGTGAATGGATTTAGAGATTTTCTTCAATACTACAACATATTAATTTTTCTGGAAAAGCATGCCATGTGCATATATGCACTACATGTGAAAAGCTGACTGGGATCTATAGCAAGTCAGGTAATTTAGCTGACAACAACTGTCCATTGTTCATAGCCATGTGTTCTGTTACATACCTATAGAGCACCTGACCTAATCCATAAGGCAACTACCCTCTTCTCTTTCAAATCCTTTTTCTAAGATACACTTTTGCTGTGATGCCTGCAAGAAATCTGCCAATCAGTAGAAGGAGGCATTGGGCCGTAGTAGAAATTTAACCAAAAAATAATGTTTGTGCTTAACAGGTCTCCTCAAACCCATCACCTGTGTTTGTCTTGATCCTAGTGCTGCAATCGGATCTACATCTGCCATCAATAGGGCTTTCAAAGGTCCACTCACATTGATCCAATTAAAGGACTGGGGTAAAACCACAATTTAAAAGATTGTGAGTTCTTAAGGGTAGAGACAGTGCCTTTGTATATGCCTGTATAATGGCTAACACACAGCGAGACTTGAATCATTGTAATCAAGAGCATTTTCATTAAACATTGGGGAGGGGAGAAGGGAAGGATTCTACTTTTAAACCAAACGTTGGGCTTTAAAAAGAGAAAATTCGTCCCTGCCACTGGCGGGATGCGTCCTGTCGCCGTGACACCAGGGCGTCCGCGGAGCTGCACTGCCTGGCGGCTCCAGTCCTGCCTCGGGCTGATGTGTCGCCTTCGGCCGGCCACATTCCTCCCCCCGCCGCCTGTCACAGCCGTGGCGGGAGCTCTGTGCGGCCGGGGCGCTCTCTCCCCGCGTGTTTGCACCCTGCTTAGAACTGGGGCCCTGATCTCCCCGAGGCCAGCTGTAGGCTGCGCGGTGCCGGCGGCTCTGCGGGGGCAGCCCGCGAGCCACAGCCCCTCTCCCTCCCTCCGGCTCCCGGGCGCGGAGAGCGGCCCTGCTGCCGCCGTTCCACCCCGCCGGGCCGGGCTCCGCAGCAGCCAATGAGCTTCCCCGCCGCGGGGGGAGCGCCAATGGGCTCACCTCCACCTGCCTCCTGCCCACACGCGAGGTACGCGGCCGGGCAGGCTGGAGAAAGCGAGGCGGGCGGGCCAAACCAAGTGTCCACTGAAACGCATCCGCCTCGCAGCCTGTCTCCGCCGCCCCGGAGGGATGGAGAGGGGCCGGGCGGCTCCTCCGGCGGATGTTGCCCGAATGGCCAGTTAAGGAGCGGCTGGGAGGCTCACCTGCAAAGCGGGCGGGCGGGCGCCTGAAGGTCTGCCCCGGGCTCTCTCCCCCGGCGCTGGCCGCAGCCTGTTGCATTGGCAGCGGGAGTTCCCCTGGGAGCCGGCGACCTGCGCTCTCCGCCCCGCAGGGACACTCGCCGCGGCTGCCCCTTGCAGGCGCGGGCCCTAGGGCGGAGGGAGCCTCGCCGCCGGCCCTCGCAGATTCCCGCCAGGTGAGAGCTCGGCCCGGCTTTGCCCCGGCGCGCAGGTGCCTCCCTCTGCTTCCCGCCGGGCGCCTTCCCTGCTCTGCCCCGGCCGCGGGCGCCCCGAGCCAAGCGCTGCTGTGGCCCCGCAGCGGGCGGCTGCCAGTGGGGCGCTCGCGAGGCCGGGGGCCTGCGCTTAGCCCCACGCCCTTCCCGGCCGGCTTCGGCCCGGCCCCTCTGCAAAACTTTCCCCGGCGTCTCCCCCCAGCTGGGGCCCGGGCACCCTCCGACTTGTTGCCTCCCCAGGTGACTGGCCCCATTGGAGCCGATTGCCGCTGGTGGCCGAACTCAGCGGCACTTGGCTGGTTCCCGGGCACACGGGGCCCGCTGGCTGCCCTGCCCCGCGCGCCCTTACCAAGGAATACGACACACGGCGCCGGCAACCCCCCGGGGTCTCCCGCTGCGCGCGGGGGCAGCTGCTCGGGGCGCCAGGGCTGCAGCCACTTAGCAGCGGATCCTGTTCTGCGCCTTCCCTATGCCTCGCTGGTGTCCGGCCTGCGCTGCTCTAAGCCCGGGCTAGCGAGCAAGGAACCTGTCCATTCTTAACCTCTCTGTTCACGCCACTTTTAGAGGCAAGCCTCGTGTTGCGGTCCTGGCTCTGAGTCTGGCTGTGTGCGCGCTTTCTGGTTTGCAAGTTGGGGCTAAACGGGCGTTGTCTGTAATGGCTCTCTCGCCCTCTCTCTCGGTGGCTTTGGCCTTGCGATGTAAAGCAGGAGGGCAGGATCTTGTGGGATGCAGACCCTCGGGGCATTGGTGGGTGTGCAGTTAACCCTATGTGCATCGAGAGGTGAATAACCTTTGGCGGAGGATCAATTGCACAGAGAGGGGAGGGGAGAGCTTGGCTCGGATAAAACCTGAATAAGAAGTCCATCTAAACTTCAGTTCAGCGTTTATCTGGCCTGGTTCTGCGCCTGGCGCTCTGGTTTAGTGGAAGTCCTGAAGTGTTGTGAAAGGAGCTATGACTTGTGAAAATAGTGGCACTATCACTAGACCCTTGGCTTCGCTCTCCCAGAACAAAGAAGCCCTCCTGACTTCTGCTACGTGTCTGACTCTCTGGTTGAAAAGTTAAAGCAAAGTCCCCTCCCCAGTTACTAGTGATCTGCACACGTGCAAAAACTTGGGGTAGGGTTAATTCTCCAAAGCAGGGGCTTTTATGGACTCCAGATGAATAGATTACTCCCCTCTTCACTACTTTGTGTTTAGGTTAGTCAATCTGTATCAACCCTATCTTTTAAATCAGGGAAATGGTGGTGGTTTGCGATACTAAGACTCTGTGAGAACTTCTAGGGTTTATGACAGAATAGCAGAGACTTGTCCGTCCTCAGTCTGGAGTTGTTTGCAGCAATGTTGTAGCCCTGCTGATCCCACGGTATGAAATAGACTAGGCAGATGGACGAATTGGTCCATAACAAAATAGTACCTCGCCTACCGAGTCTGTCCTGACTGTCATACGAAGATCCCTGCAAAATAGGGACCGGTCTGGAAGCCTGGTGTGCTCCTAATGACCTAAGTGATGGTGGCTTGATCCATCAGGAACTGCAGGGGCACGCTGGAAATAAGATCTTTCGTTGCGTTAGCCTTATTTCCAGTGCTGTGATCCTGAGTATCTCTGGAAACCACAACCCCCGTCTGATTCCCGCAGTTAGTGTCCCCACCCACTCAGGTGATAGAGCCACCTGGGGCAGAAGGGGATCTCAAGCCCAGCCCTGTTCCTGTGGCAGCGGCTGGCATCTAGTCAGCAGGTAGGTTCGGGCTCAGAGCCAGCCCCCGGGTAGAGAACACCCTGTGTGACTCGGAGCAGGGCAGGCTGCCCGCCAGCCTGGCCTCGGGCCCTCTCCGTCTCCTCCTGCCCAGCCTGGTCAGTTTCTCTGCTCTCCTGCCCTGGCAGCTGTCACTCCCTCTCCTTTCCTCCTGCACAGGAGCCGCGCCGCGAGCGCCCCGGGGAGTTCCCTGCCTCGCTAGTGCTCGCAGCCCAGGTGAGCCGAGCCGGAGCAGGGAGCGGCTGCCTCCTGCCCCGGCGGCGGTGGCTGGGCGCCGGGAGAAGATGGCTGACAGCACCGCGACCACGGGCTCCTGGTGGAAAGCGCTGACCAGAAGCAGGAAAAAAGCCAAAGAGGGGCTGGTGGCCGGAGCGCCGGCGCCCCCGGCTGAGCCCGCCCTCCCGCCGGCGCCCCCCGGCCCGGACTGTCGGGAGAACCAGCAGCCCAACGTCAGCAGCAGCGAGCCCAAATTGGGCGAGAAGCCTGGCGGCGGCGGCGGCGCCAACCGCAGAAACCTGAAGATCTCCCACTCCGGCCGCTTCAAGGAAAAGCACAAGGTGCGAGCCCCTCTGCTGGCCGAGAGCCCCAAGCTGTTCGAGGGCAGCGCGCCCAGCCACGCCAGCGAGGAGAGGCAATAGCTGAGGCTGTGTGCTGCCGTACAGCCTCCGTCTGACCGAGCCTGGCCCCTGCAGCCAGTCCCCCAGATCTCGCTTTTCCACCACCCACAGAGTCACGGCTCCTTGGGGGCTAGAGGAGGAGACACCTGCTGCTTTGGAAACGCCTTGGGTGCCCCTCGTCGCTAGGAGGAAGCCATCTCTCCCCGGGGGGCGCGGTGACCCCGCTGTAACCAGGCCAGGGACGAGCCTAGTCTCTCGTTCGGATTCCGAATTTTGGAAACAAAAATAATCCCAGCGCCCTGTGTCTCTGTTCCTGGCTGCTGCACTTTGGACTGGACTATCACCCTCGCTGGCTGGAGTTGACAAGTGCTGCCCTGCTGCTTATTTTAGGGGGTAGAGCGGGATACCTTTCTTGATCAAAAATAGCACGAGCAAATGGGGATGGGATTTAATAATGAAATAAAGATGAAGTGTAAATGCAGATTTTCTTGGTCGGAATTGAAGGTGCAAAAACGCTACAAACTGAGGAAGACAATGCACTGCCATAAATTACTAGTGTGCTGTAGATTAACAACGCTTATAAACCAAAGTCTAGAAGGAGCATAGGAACATGGTCAATTACATTCACGTTAGAATATAATATGTTGTAGAGTCAGCAACAGGGCAACCTATGTCCCTCTAGACGGCAGACTCCCCTCTTTGCAGTAGCTTTTCCAAATAGGTGGCTATCCTTCCTCAGTTTTCTGACCAAGGGGATTGTTCATTGCTCTAAAACACTAAGATAAACCCTCTTTTTAAAGGGAGTGAAACCGAAGTACTCTTACCTAAGTTCAAGGCCAAGGACTTCCCGGGGTACCTGTAGATCTCTAACAATCATAGTGCTGTTTGCCTCTAATAGACAAGTCAAGCAAAAGAGTAAACAAATCCCTGTTACATTCAGTGAGTTATAAGTGGGTTATTGTAAGTGAAAGGCCCTTGGGTTCCCCTGGTCCATTTAAGTGTTAGGATTTGCCTCTTGCATATTTGAACAGAATTTCTCTCTCCTTTCTTCCTCCATCCCACCAAACGTCTAGGTAATTATAAGCAAGTGCTCAAGAGGTGAATCTGTAGTTTTCTTGTAGAGAAGAGCTGTTCAGATTTGTCATTCAGCTCCCTAAGGAAGGTACACAGTGCATTAGTAGCATGGTTCTCCAGTAACTGATGGTTTCAATCTAATGAAACTCAACCAAAGAAAGTAAGTGATAAAAGGTAAATACCTTTTAGGGAGAGAATAACGCTGCTGATGCTCAACAGAGTTGTGTTTAGTATGATTGCAGCCAGCACTGAAAGCAAGAATGCCCATGAACATGTAAGGGGTTATTGGTAGTGATGATGATAGTCTTAGCCTTTATCCCCATGCAAACAGGCTCAAGGTTCCCAATGTTTCTGCTGGTTGCAATCAAACATGAAGTGGAAGTACTGATTCTCCGAGTAATTGACATCTCAAACTTCCCTTGAGTTTTCAGAAAGGCTCTGTTACAAAGCAAACCATGAGCCAAAACATATCTACTGAGATGCTGAGATGTAAAGAGGAAAACTAGAGTGGAAAAATGTCTTATCTATTTATAGTATCTAAGGTAAATAAAACTGGTTTTGAAAACCTAAAACCAAACTAAACTATGCATAGTCAAAATCACTTTCCATAAGTGAGACTAAAGACAAATCAATGTGGCAGAGACTGAAAATTCTTTCCCAACATATTAGAAACTTCTAAGAATTAATGTATGGTTGTGATATTTAATAGGCTTTAGTCAGTCCTCCTGAAATTCCATGTACTATGATTTCTGAGTACCCTTAGTCTAGATTAACCAAGTAATTTACTGTTCCTGAAGTGGGACAATAGCATACGCCTCTTCAGAAGAGTAAATAGTGAATGTTGTAAGTAGGTGGTCTGTTAACCTTCAGATGGGGTTATGTCTGGAGAGTGTAAAGCTATGTCCTGCTGAAAAAAGGCCAGGAAAGCCAGACTTCCCAGTTCTATTGTGACAAATTTAACTTGCTCTGTCCACTTCTGGGGATATTTAATTTATAGACTTTTAGAAATCTCTTGCCTGAGTAACTCTTCTACCATCACACAACTTGGTCAGATCAATGACTTTATAACAGTGCACTCTAATATTACTTTATGCTGTTACAGTGCATGTTAATATTACTTTAATAGTGCAGCATTTGTGGAAAAAAGGCTTAAATGGGAGTTTCCCTTCCCGTCCCATTTACTGTTTCTAGATATAGCAGCCCCTCCTTCTCTCCCCCATCCCTGCCACAGCCCACCCTTCACACATATGGACTCTAGTTGAAAAACAACCCCCCCTCCACTGACTTACAAAGAGGAGTCCTTTTACTACAAGATCATAGAACGCTCTGGGTTACTCAGTGAATTTTGACACGTGGCCCGCTGCTGTTTAGAAGTAGAGGTTTTGCAGTGCCAGTGCTGGCCTATTGAGGGCCCTAACCAGGAATATTTCCCCTCCCATCTCCAACACATAATAAAAAGTGAATGGGGGCCCCCTTGAACTGCTCTCAGGGCCCCAAGCAATTGCTTAGTCTGCTTATGCCTAGTGCTGGCTCTGTTCACGTTACCTGAGCTCATCAAATGGGCTCCTTGTCCTTGTTAAGGTGCTGCTGGATATTGAGAGAATGTAGCGCTGTGTCCTGCTAAAAAGAGGCCAGGAAAGCCAGTCTTCCCAGTTCCACTGTCATTCCTCTATTACAGGAGTGGGTAGGTGAGATTCTGTGACCTGCAAAGTGCAGAAGGTCAGAGTAGATGATTATGATAGTCCCTTCTGGCCTTAGAATCTATGAAAATAGCACCAGAGTACAGCTAATTCCTGCACTGCCTAGGAGAAGTCGGAGAAAGGAGGGAGAGCCATTGTTGATCATTTGTATTTAAGGCCTGGCAAATCCTTTCAGGACAGCAAGAAATTTAACGGGATGTAGTGCTGATCAGTGGGGCTTCCACTTCTGACTCTACAGCTGGCTGACTATGTAATTTCTGACAAGTCAGTTAGGGCCTCTGTGCCTCATCTATCTTGTCTAAAATGAGAATAATCCTACAGTTTGTACAACATTTTGAGATCAACAGTTGAAACTCCCTAGACAGCCACAAAATATTATGTTTGGATTCTTTGTTGTTGTTAGAATTCAGCTAGGATGTTCAAAATGTTGCTATTAGTGTTTAATACCAGTACTGGTCAATATCTGACCAATTGTCAAACATCATGTCATCATATTTTTAAAGTCCCATGTTATAAATGAGTAAGAGCTCAGAACAGGGTCAGACTGTGAAGTCATTTTACCCCCAAACAGCATGGATAGCAAGAATCTTCCTGTCTTTAGACTGCCCTGGAGCGGGGGGTGGGGAAGAATAATTCTGTTTTCTGGCTCAGTCAAGCCCTTTGCTTCTCCACTGAAACTATCAAAAAGAAAAGTGCTGTCAGTGTTGATGGTGGCTTTTGACAAACTGGATTTATCCATTAGAAAATGAGCTGTGACCATCATTTCATTGCACAGAGGCCATCAGCTTCTAGGTGGTAATACATTTGGGCCACATTTCTAGAGACAAAGGGTTCCAAATCCTATTACTAACCCCCATAACGAATGAACACACTGGTTTAATTAGCCTAAGTGCATCGAGATTTTACACAATGCTAGAAAATATGTCATCATATTAATTATGCAATAATTGTATGGAATTCTTGTCACTCCAAAGGAGGCTTTCTTTCCAGTTTAGAGTGCGTGAGTGGGCAGTGTTGGAGAACACTTGGTCAGAGACAATGAATTTCTATGCAATAAATGCCTGTGGGGGGAAATTGTATTCAAGATACTTACATATTCCCCTTCTTCCTGCCCCAACTTTTTATAAAATGTATGTTTAAGAAAAGAAATCCAGGAAGTAGGACAACTTTAAAAAAAAAGTAATTGCAAAGAGACAAGAAGATGAGGTTCAATTTAACTCTGCATGGTAGCGTTGTAATTACTCCTAATCTAAGTATCATTAAGAATTTGAACTGATTAAAGAAATGAACTTTTTAGGATGAAAAATCAACATTCAAAAAATGAAAAGAAGCTTTATTAAGAACCTTGCAAAATGTTACCTTAAAGCCTGATCAGTCCTGCCCTGGCTGAACTAAAGACAGAAGGGGAAGACAGGGTTTAACTAGCTGGTGACTCATTCCTTGCTACTATATGCTGGTCAGGTTGCTGCTCACTCTTGTTGCAAAGAAGATTGGGTAGGGCAGTTGGAGGCTCCCTTCTCCACATGTGGAGGGTGACTTCACCTGAAAAAGACATATCTGGCTCTTCTGAAGCCCCAAGGTCTGCAAGAATTTAAAGAAATCAACATCTAATGCTGCTGAGATGTTTGCACCTGAGGATCTAATGTAAGGTGAACTGCAAAGGGATAGATGGGACTACTTGTGCACTTTATTGCTTCTAAATTATATTTGTATAGTTCAAATTCGACTTGTTTTACATTAGAAATATGAGGTCTTGTTGTTTTGTGTGGAGAATTAGTGGGATAATATCACAAGTGGTTGAAATCTGAGCAGCTATATTCCCAACCCGGAACTGAACAGAAGGATCAATATGCCCTGGCTATCCTTTGAGAGCAGCAGCTCAGCTTTCAGCCTCTTGTGATGTCATTCCCTATAGTCCTCCAGAGTGTTTGGCAGCAAAGCTGGGAAGCCAGCTCCCAGTGTTTTTCTTCTTTTGTTCTTCTTTCTTAAGAAAGAATCTTTGGTGCAGAATTTCTACATTAGGAGGCACAATCCCCCCTCCCCCCCCCAAATATCCTCCTTTATTCCCTCTGATATTCACCTAAGGGTCCTTCCCCCCTGCCCTACCACTAACCTATGGTAAGCCAGGGTGGAGTTTTGCAGGGTTCTGACATTTCCCAAGCATCTTAAAAATAGAAATAGATCTTTGGATGTAGACTTCAAATAAATTAAAATGATCAGTAGCTCCATCCAAAGAATTGAGTTTAACACTCACATTTAAATACTTTATCTCAGCAAAGCAGTATGTGTGCATTGGAATACAAACTTATAACAGCCTTAGGCCCTCATCCTATCTGAGTACCTTTACTCAGATGAGCAATCCCTCCTGAAGTTAATAGGAATCCTCACATGAGTAAAGATAAATGTAAGACTTTGCATAGTTTGGGATGGCAGTTCATAATATTTGACACTTGATACATACAGTTTATCCATGCCAGAAGTATTTTGCTCTTGTGTGCATGGCTTTCTTTGCCATATCTCCTTCTGTTTTGTATCTGCAAGAACACCTCTTTGTCAGTTTTGATCCTTTCCCTTATTCCTAGGAACAGCTCACTATTGCTTAAGTAACAACTGCAGCCTCTAGCTCACCCTTTGCCCTTATGCTCTGAGCATTCAACACTGAGTTAAAAACTCAGTCCTTTGGGCCAATAACAGTTAAAGAAATACAAACCTACACATTTGTTCCAATCAGGAAATAGGCATACTGTCCATTCTACTGTTGCAGACACATGGCCTTTTCTTTACACCACTGTTTTTCCATTCCAGGCCTAGAACTCAGTTTTGCAGGTCCACGTTTTGTCCCCAATCTTGTAAACGTTTACACAGGTGAACCATACCATTGATTTCAATGGGGCTGGTCAAGAGCACAGAGTTATTTACATGCATAAGTGTTTGCAGGATCTGGTACACAATGGCCAAGAGAAAAAAAAGAGCTCAATTTTACCCTTCCTTATGGAAACTGTTTTCCTTATAGAAAATTTTGCCAGTGATTTACATAAATGGAAGCTGAATTGAGACTTAAATTAGGTGCTGTAAATACACCTACCTGAGACATATGAATATTTTCCCAGGTTTGCAGCCCCTTGTAATTGCGTAACTCCAGAGGTGTTCTCCATGACTGGAGCTTCTAAAAAAGCTCAGTGTTGGCCCCAACTGCTCTAACATAAGTGGGAGCAGAGTTAGAACAATGTTGCGTGCTTTTGGGAAAAAAAACCCTTTAAATGCTACCGGCAGACTCCATACTCAGTCCTGACATTGTTTAGTAAAGTAGAATTTTATTTAAATGCAATAGTTACAGATACAGGATAAATTTTCAAGGGCAAAACTCAGAGCAGTTCATTTCAAATCGTTTTAAAAAGGACCAAGAGAAGTTTCTGGAAACTGACTATTGTGGGTGCAACCACTGTCTAAAAGAAGGGGACAGACTAACATGGTTTTTGGTTTGTTTCTTTGGTGTGATGTCAAGATTGAGCATGGTGCATGAGGTGATGCTGTCTTTAGCAAGAGGCATAAAACCACAAGTAGTCCTTCTCTTGTGCATGAAAGAGAGTCTTAGCACTTCCTGCAAGATTACGGTGGTATCTCCTGTGTCCTGCTTGATTCCAGTTTGAATAACTATATTCAATATATTGAAATTCATCTTGTTCGTGCGTTAGCTATAGCAGGTTTTAATACCATCCCATTGTCTGAAATGGGAAACTACTATGTCAAGAAAGCAATGTACAGCATTATAGTTTCAAACACTACTGCCCGCCTCTCCACAACTTCTTATGTTGATTTGAAAGCTGAAACCTAGAAACACTATCTTTGCAATTACAGACAATCACTTTTCCCTTACGCATTATGTAGAAGTCAATATTATTTTGCTGTGATTATGGTTTACTGTACAGGCGATTTTGACAGTTGATTTAATGTACTATTCATCCATTTGAATAAGCTTTCCAGTTGCTTTTTGTTGTACCAAGGGAGAAATTGGCCGTGTCCATCAACTGTAAAATTTTAAGCTTCAATAAACTTTAAGGATGCTTATACAACCCACCTCACACCCACACACCCAACTTTAATAATACTTAGCAACTTGCATAATTCGTTACTTCTCCATAGCACAGTGGTCTGAACATTAATCCTTATAACACTCCCAAAAGTAGATAAGTATTATCTCTATTTTACAGGTAAGTCTGTAGGGCCAAATTCATATCTTATATAAGTAGCTGCATCTCCACTGGCTACGCGCATCTTGTATTTGCTATTGTCTGAGAATGGAAACTAGACTAGATGGAAGGTTGCCTCAAAAAACCAACTTCTAATAAAATGTGGATTCAGAGTCAGATGAGCATTCTAAAATGTTTGGTCTCTACCTGAAGTGATTATCCAAACCTCTTGAAGTTTGCCCATCACTTATCCACATAATAAAGTGTAGATGCTGCATATCTCTAGCAAACAGTTCCTGATAGACCACATATTATAAAGTATGGGTGTGATTTTAAAATGTGCCTGAAAGACTTAGGAGAACAAGTCTCATTGACTTGCAATGGGACTCATGGTCCTTAGGTCTCTTATTTAAAAAAAAAAAAAAAAAAAAAAAAAGGTTTGGTATAACCTAGGCTGAGAATTTAAACTGATTTAATTATACCAATATAACCCTCCTTGCAGATGCTCTTATTCCAGTATAAGGCTGTCTCTACATACTACACAGACTATGCTGGCAAAGCTATGTTGGTATTGCTATGATGCTAGCATAACCTACCGGGCAGACAGAGCCTACACTGATGGAAGGGATTTTTCCATTGGTGCAGGAACACCACCTCCTCAAAGTTACCTATGTTGATGGAAGCATTCCTCCATTGCCAAAGCTACATCTCCACTGGGGGTTAGGTTGGCATAGCTGTGTAAGTGAGGGGTGTGGTTTTTCCCCACCCCTGACTGACACAGATACCTTGACCTGACTTTTAAATGTAAACCAAGAGGGCCTTTTTCAGGGGGTGGCGGTTAGTTTGTCTCTTGGGTAGAGGGTTAAGCTTAAATTGAAAGAAGGTCCTCTTATTCTGTCTGGAATAAGTGTGTCCACAAAGGGGGTTATACCAATATAACTAAGCCTATGTCACTTTAGTGCTGGATATGACACTTTTCCTATCAAAATTATCCTCATGACAAGTATGTTAATAAATGCTACAGCACAGAGCAGTCACCATTGGGTTAATAAATAGCACATGATAGTTTACCATAACGGCACATACCAGACGACTGCATGCTAATGTATGAATTTCTTTTTCTGTGTTTTAAAGCATCCATGCTCAAGGGAGAGTTCCTCCCCCTGGACAGCTATTCTTGCCTTCCAGCTGCTACTTGATCTTTTCCAGCTCTTGTTCAGAATTCTTCCTTAAAGAATCTTTCAGTGAAACTTTTTCAATCAGGCTGTAGTATAACATTTCTGCAAAGCCACTGTTCCTTTGTTCTCTTTCTCCAGATCGGGTTGTACTTGTAAGCAGCTTTCTTCATAAACCCAAGAGAAATCTTCTTTTTCCTTTTGTCTCTATTGAGAGAGAGAGACCAAAATCCCAAGTCAGTTATAAGCCCTGAAATGTGTGTTTTTCCACTGTTTTGATATTGGTTACTGCCATGGTCTTTACCTATTCCCCTGGCCAGCCAGGAAAGGACACACCCTCAGTCAACACAATCGAAAGCCATTTAAGTAAAAGCTCTTCAAATGCTTTAAAAATGTTTGCTTCCAGCAAATCCCAGTGTCAAGCAGCAGTCATTTGACACCTTTCAAAAGCAGCCAGTGTAGAGTAAAAACAGCAGCATGATTCTATTCGTAAATCATTTTTAGGCCTACGTTATGTTTCTGAGGGGACCTGAGGGGACACTTGCACAGGCTTCATTGGTTCTTTCTGCCATTTTCTGATTGTATAGTGGCTGCAGTATATGGTACCAAGGATTGTAAGAATTTTACTCTCTCACACACACACACACACACACACACACACACAAAGTGGTGCAAATATAGGGCTAAATTATCTGGAGTCCTTGCAAATGTGGTATTTGTATGCCCACATAGCACCTAGCTGGTCAAATCTGTATGCAAATACTTCACTTGTCAGTACACATTGGGTATTTGCATGCGTGAGCTGACATGTGCAAATCCACATGTGATATGGCACTCATGTAACCTTTGAAAATCTGGCCTATGATGTCTCAATAAATGCTTTTAGGTTTGAAGGTTTGAATGGAGAATCCCTTGAGAGTTCAAGGTGAAATACAACGCAAGCAGGCTCTGAATAGAAAGCCCAGTGTTCTGAACCTGCCATACCTCGTCCCAGGCTGTTACAGGAGTTCTGAGAGAGGAAGACGTACCTGCTCTAACGGCAAATTAAGCATAAAGATTTTAATCTGACAAAAAGCTGTTCAATGGAAAGTTTAAAAGTCATGGGGAGCCTGGAGAGCACAGCTCTATCTTTTCTGCTAAAATCAGAGGCAGGGCTCCTCTTCTCCTCGGTTTGTGGGGGCAGTGCTGTGGTCAGCCGGTGCAGTGCAAGCTCCCCAACCTGTTTCAATCTATTTTAACCCATGATTCAGTAGCCTCATTTTGATGTGTTATGGTGAGGTTCACTCAGGGCTCAACTCACAAGGCACTTGGAGAACTGCCAGTTCTGCTTGATCAAACAATTGCATTAGCTTATTAAATATATGGAGAGGCTGAGGGCAAATACAGACGGGATTCCCCTTGCCCATGCAGTAAGCATCTCTGAGTGTGGGATTGGGCTCTGAAACTCCCCCTTGACTTCAGTGAGACTAGAGTTGGGCCTGTGCTGAGCACTTCTGAAAGCTTCACCTTTAATGTTTGCACATTATAGAGCTCAGATGAAGATCTGTTTCTTTTATGGCAATTTAGTGGACCACACTTTCTTGCTCCTACTAGTAGGCAAGTCACTTGCATCTTGGTACTTTGAGGGGAAACATACCCTTGAGATTTCAGGGTATACAATGAGCTGGCAAGTGGCAATTGCAGCTGTAGTGAGCCAGTGTCTTTTGCTTTAAAGAAGGTAAATCCTGGAGTCATTCTGCTGGAATTCTGAATTGGAAACCTCATTCTGCATCCTAGATAGGGACTGGGGCTGGAAGAAGAGAGGTCATTCTTGGTGGAGGGTTATCATCTCTGGAACTCATTCTCCTTTGTGGTTTTTCAGAGGCCAACATGATGGCCTGCAGGGATGGTGCAAGACCAGTCTGTTTACCCAAATATTTTGCTTGAGCCAGGCAAGTGGGTCATCTTTTTTTCCCCCTCCTGATATTGGTGGCTAATAGTCCTTTCTGGGTCATTTCCATCAGGCTCAGTGTCGGGTTTGCTCTCTTATTGGTCACTGCAGGCAGGTGTTTTTTTCACAATGTGTTTTTGATCTTTCCTGTGACTTTGCCTAGATGCTCTAAAAAATAACTACACCTGATGATGTGGCTGCGTTGCTTCACCAGGTAGTTGTGCAGTCTCACCCATCCCACAGACTGAAAAGGTTCGAACCCAGTCAGTACATAAGTGAAAGACTGCCATGGAATAACTGTCGGAAGAGGACCGAGTCATTCAGTAGGTGGCACTCCTCCATTCTCCGTTAGTACTGAAGCATGGAGTTGAGGACAGAAAGATGTTATCTGAAAGATGAGATGTAAAACGGAGGTCCTGATAATGTGAGAGACAGGGTGAGTGAAGTAATATTTGTTATTGGACCAACATCTGTTGGTGCGAGAGAGGAGCGTTCAAGCCATACAGAGCTCTTCTTCCTGATAAAGTGTCAGTATTATTAAAGTTCCAGTAGCTTGCCTATGTAAGGTACTTACATTGCTCCTATTACCATAGTATTTGAGTACTCCATGATCGTTAGTGTGTTTATCCTCTGAGGGGAGGAAATACTATTATTCCAGTTTTACCCATGAGGCGCTGAGACACAGTCAGGCTCCTTGACTTGGCCCCAGGAAGTCATTGGCAGAGCAGGGAATGCTTTTCACAAAAAGAAGGACGGTCCTGGTCTGCTGCAGTTTCCACGGTATGCATCCGATGAAGTGAGCTGTAGCTCACGAAAGCTCATGCTCAAATAAATTGGTTAGTCTCTAAGGTGCCACAAGTACTCCTTCTCTTTTTGCGAATACAGACTAACACGGCTGTTACTCTGAAACCAGTCCTGATTAAATTCCAAATTTGTCTGATAATTTCTTGGTGCCCTCCCTAACTTCAGATGAATCTTGCCACATCCTCTTTACTCTGTCATGTAGTGCTGCTGCATGCTGTTATATTTCTGCTACATTTCACATCAGAGGTGGCTGTGTTTCTGTGAATTGCATACCGATTCCTATGCAGACAATCTGCAAAGTGTTTTGGGATCCCTCTGGATAAAAGATGCTGTATAAATATAAGTTGTCACAAGAGTGCCTATTAGGTTTCTGACCATGGCTGTGGTCTCATGGCAGAAATGCAGGCACATGCGCTGGGTCACAAAATACATTTTAAAAATTATCTTTGCTTGCCTGGTGTTTGATAAAGTAGGTCTGAGATGGCATGTCACACAGTGCAGGCTGGCTGGCATGTCACACAGTGCTGACAGATATATAAGATTGTACAATGTTCAAATAATATAAGTATTCACCACAATTATAAAGCAATAAAAGTGATCTCCCCACCCCTGGGATAGGCTGGTCTGACAAGCTCTTAGGTCCGCACCCTTAATTGGAAGGAACTCATGTCCTATTGAAGATTCTCAAGTCTGTTCACCTTAAGGGACTAGCTGGTTCCAGTGGGTAGCGCCTCTCTTGTTCCAGTGCTGTTTCTAGTGGCTCCCCAAGCTTGGGCCTTGTCTACATGGGAAAGTCTTTGGGGTATGATTTTTAAACCAATAACCACTAATAAGAGTGTCCACACAGGAGGAGGAAGGTTATACCTGTTTAAGTATATCTGTGTAACTGGTAAAACCTTCCTGCTAGACCTAAAGCCTAAGATGGCTCACTTGGAGTGGGGTCTGTGAGGGTATGTAGACACAGGGATGAAAAAACCCATGACCCCGACTCAGCTGACCCAGGCCAGCTGCGGCTGTGCCAAGGGGCTTTTATCCCCCTGTAGATGTACCCTAAGTCTCTAGTAAACAGTGTTCTTCAACGAAGGACACAGTCACAAAGGAAATCACTGAAAATGGATCCTTTCACAGAGGTTGTTAAAAGAAGGCCAAAGAATGTAGGCTATATTTATGGGATGGGGGATTCTATCCTGGGAATCAGTGACTCTGAAAAAGATCTGGGGGTTGTGGTGGATAGTCAGCTGAATATTAGCTCCTAGTACAACACTGGGCCAACAGGGCTAATGCGATCCTTGGATACATAAACAGGAATCTTGAGTAGGGGTAGAGAGGTTATTTTACCTCTGTTTGACACTGGTGAGACCACTGCTGGAATGCTGTGTCCAGGTCAAGAAGAATGTTGATAAATTGGAGAGGGTTCACAGAAGAGCCATGAGAATGATTAAAAGTTTAAAAATAATGCTTTGTATGGATAGACTTAATAATGCTTTGTATGGATATATTTAGCTTATCAAAGAGAAGGCTAAAAGGTGACTTGATTACAGTCTGTAAGAACCTACATGGGGATCAAATGTTTGATATGGGCTCTTTGGTCTAGCAAACAAAGGTATAAGATGATCCAATGCCTGGAAGTTAAAGATAGACAAATTCAAACAGGAAATAAAGTGCCAAGTTTTAACAGTGAGGGCAATTAACTATTGGAACAATTTACCAAGGCTCATGGTGGATTCTCTATTATTAGCAATTTTTAATCAAGATCTGATGTTTTTCTAAAAGAGATGCCTTAAGAATTATTTAGGGAAAGTTCTGTGGCCTGTGTTATACAGGAGATCAGACTAGATGATCACAATGGTCCCTTCAGGCCTTGGAATTTATGAATGTCTGGAAAGGAGAAAAAAATCACCAGGAACAGTTAAATTAAGAGTGAAGAACAATTTCCTCCACTCCTGGGATTATTGGGTGAAGCTGGGTCATGCAGGAGGTCAGGTATCATAACACCCACTTTTGCAACTTATGGGCTCTTAACATCTATGAACTTTGAAATGGAAGCTCAGTCAGCCCCTTACCTTGGCACTCTCCTCATCATCCTGACAAACCAGTTTAAAAATACGCTGATTACAATTTTATTTGTTGGACTACGAAACAGACTTTTCTTATTGATACTCTGCCAAGGATGTAACTTGCCCAAAGTTTTTCCCCCTCACACTTCATTAAGTTTTTCCTCTCTGAAAATTCAGGAATGGAATTCTCTCTGTTCTTCAAAGTCCAGGAATACATAGGGTGATCCCACCATCTTGGTACCTTGAGGGGACACCCTTAGCATCTCAGGTACATTAACTTGACAATTGCAGTTGTACTGAGTCAGTGCATCTACTATCAAGAGCAGGGTATGACTAATAATTTTGGCACCTTTGGGGCTCCCTCTTGGCTTGTTGGGCCCAACAAGAATCTACAGGTTTCATGGGCATTCTACAACCATCTCTCATACATTGGTCACTATAATAATATATTGGGGTGAGGAAGAGAATATTTTAGCTCTTCTGAAAATCAAAAGCATGGTAAAATAGCTTAATAAGGGGCATGCCCAGGCTCATTGATTTTGTTAGATTTCACATACAGGGATTTAATGTGAACGTTATTTAACTTGGAGCTTGAGTCATTAAAATGAATGATTTTTACCATGTCAAAATATTAAGAGCATGAGACCTTTTAAAAACAGTAACTGGCCTTCCATCCTGCCCAATATGCTGGTCTGGTTTTGGACCCCACTTTCCCCAAATCTAAGTGGGCATTTATACTCATTTATACCCTCTGTTTCATTCACCTTCCCTGGTAACTTATTTCATAGTGTGTGTTTACTATTACCCTCTGTTCAGTACTACTACTGTAGATTCCTAATGTTTAGGTTATAGGTCCCCTAGTTTTGATTCTTTCAATGGTATGACTTTCTCCCCAGGATTTTTAAAGGCAATTCAGATGTTTGAATAGCATATGTTTCACTTACTGACAGCCATTTTTTTTTGCTTGATATCAAGTTTTGGTGTATGTAATCAAGGATAATCCTCAATACATCCAAGGATATATGTCTTAAGATCTATTTCCAGTAGAAGAAGCTGTTCCCACAAGACAGTAGTGAGATACATTATGCAGCCTCCTGATCAGCAAAATGACAGAATCTGAAGTCTTCAGAGAAGCCACCTGCAATGGAGATGAGAAATCTTGAGAGAGAATTCCCTCCACCCCAACCCAAAACATGAAGAAAGCTAATTCCTCAGTACATTCTTCATGCACTTGCTTCGAACGTTCTGAACGCTGTAGAGTGTTAGCTATTAATTGTACCATTGCTAAAGGGTTCATTGAGTAGGAACAACGGCATCTGAGGAATAAGACATAATGTGCTGTGAAGTATTTACAAGTGTGGTAGGTATAAGCACACTAGTGAGGTACAAGACATAACGGAATGTCTTCAAAAGTACATCTGTTATAAAACACAGCTTTGGACATACATATTTAAATGTGGCCTTTACACTCTTTGACGGACAGGCAAACTGATTTGCTGAGGCTATAGCAAATTGGCAACAAAATGGTGTGCTGAGCTGAGACTCACTATGTGCTTTATTGTGTATGCATTATGAACCTGAACTAGTTCCCACTGAAGTCAACTCCTGTATTAGGATTCTAAGGAATATTTGGACTACAATAAAGTTGATTCTGATTCTCAGCTGATAGGTGACAGGATGTTTTATTTCCCAGTTGAGAAAAGCTGTTGGAGCAAATCGGTCTTCCTGCACAGTTGTTCTCTGGTTTTTGAAAATCTGTGGGGTGGAGTTTTGCCAATAAGTTCTAGGTAAGCAGAGTTAGGCCAATGCTGAGCACTTTTGAAAATCCTATTCTCCATGTCTAATCACTGAAACAAGCATTCATTTTGAAGTCAATGGTAAAACTCCCCCTGATTTTCACAGAATCAGAGTTGAACACTTTTGAAAATTTCACCCTGAAATTGACGCTGTTTTCTTTTATTCTATTCATTCTCTTCTCAGAGAATCTAGATTTCCTGGTACTTCTAGAAAATGAGCTGTCATCAGTGCAGGTCCCTTATGCCACTTCATGTTTCTTGGAATATATGATATCATTAGACCACAAGATTGCATGGTCCAGCAACCTGCTTTATGTGAATGTGCAGTTGTCAGGTCATACATTTAAATGAGCACACATTTGAATGTGTGACTGAAGGCTGTGCATTCAATGACAGGCACTGGGATATTTATCAGTATTTTCTTTTTCTTCTCTTCATTCTTCTTCTTTTAAAAAAAATCAGAACAAAGCGTTCAAAGAGAAAACACCATGCTGATGTGATGATTGAGATTTTAAATGCACAAAAGGTCATTAAATTCAAAAGTTAGGATCCCCCAGCAGCCATATCTTATAAACATTGGGTGAGAGGGAGAGAAACAAAATTGATGCCACACAGAAATATGAAATACTCCTTATGCACATAGGTGCCAAGTTACAGTTGAATCCTGTAGGTCACAATGACATGCACTGCAAATCAGATTTATTTATTTTTTTGGCAGTTTAACAAATTGAGGGTTTATCCACCCGATAATGGATATCTCTGAACACTGTTTTATGAAGAGTCCATAGAACTTGTGTGCAGTGTGTCACTGTATGGCAAACATTGCAGGAGAGCTATTGTAAAGTAACATGATTTGCTTATTATCTGCACACAGTCAGCAATTAAGTAGCAGCACTGGTATATTGATACATCATGTTATTACTATGGTAATAAAGGTAAAGCCAAAGTCTAAATGCTAGCACCTCAGATGTTTCCTCAGATCCTGAGTTGAAGATCCGACTATTGGTCTTTTGTTAAAAATTGGCCTGATTTTAAAAGGAATGAATATAAAACACCCTAAATCTTAGGGATGGGCCTAAACCAATATTCTGGGCCTGGTTCACTTTAGAGTTCATAGTTGAAATGTATCTCTAGAAAAGGTAACTCCAAACAGCTCGATATTGAAAGGCTCAGATCTGGATCCATATTTTTGAATTCCCAAGTTTGGGAATGCTCAGAAGTAGAGCTCTGGTTTGGCCAATTATAGAGAGATGCATTCTTGATTTAGATTTAATTGAGGCTCATCTCTACTAAAGAGCAATAATACTTTGCATCTACATAGCACCTTTCAGCTGGGACTCTCCAAGTGCTTTACAAAAATTAGTTCAGGCTTTCAATCCTCCTGTGAGATAGGCAAACATTACACCTTTTTTGTTTTGTTTTGTTTTTGTTGTTTTTGTAGAAAAGAACTCCATGTAATTTGCTAAAGGGGTTTATGCTCTTCCATTAGAAAACAAGACTTGGGAAAAGGCACTTTCTGTGTGTTTGGATTACTCCTCTCCATGAGGCCCTGGTACCCACAATAGCATGTCAATTTCTCACTATGCAATTTAAGGATAGCAGTTGTGGAAGCCAGTAAGCTGAAGGAAAGGCTGGAACAAAGGTGGCCTTTACCATACTCCCACTTAGCTGTCAGCTTCCAATTCTGAAAATGTATGTTTTGGCTCATCTAGAATATCAGGCGTTGATATGTTGTTTTAACAAGCAGGCCTAGAAGGTGGCACCAACGTGCCACTTTCCAAAAATGTGCATGGCCAAAGCCTCAGCACAAGCTGTCTGACCTAGTGTGAGATTGTAAGCAGCATACAGGGAGAATGAAGATTGCAGTGTGGAAAAGGTGAAAGAGGAAACAAAGATAAAGCTAGTATGATCTTGTCAGCTTTTGCATGTTAAGCAGGGTCATGACTTGGATAGGATATGCCCCAGAGAAATCAGAGAGCAGATCTCAGCACTGAAACAACCCTGGAGCATGGTAGTAGGGGGCACGGTGCTATTGCAGCGCTTGGCCAAAAGTGACTAGCGATTTTAGGTGCCTCAATTTCTAGGTGACTATCAAAGGGCATGATTTCCCTGCAGCACCCTTCTGGATAAATGTGGGTCTGCTGAGGGCTGCCTCAGTCTCCCTTTCATTCAGGATCCCTTAAAAAGTCCACACAGTCCACATATTCAAACCATTCCCCCTTTTGGAGTCCAGTTTACTAAGTCCTGCACAAAGTCTTTCAAAAGAGAAAAAGGTACAAAGCCTTCATCCCAGTTTCAGATGTGCCCAACCCCTCCTCCCTGAGGGTCTTCCTACCAATCTCTCTTGGCCTTTTTCACACACCTTCCCCACTGGTGTTTTCTTTACTCTCTGCAGTGCCTCCAGGCATCTGCCACCCACATGCAGATGTCTCACCCTTTATAAGGCCCAGATGCCTTCCCTGAAGCCAATAGTGCATCAGAACCTGCTGCAGTGGACCCTGCTCCCTCTTAAAAGGTCCTGTCATCCTGCAACAGTGGCCAAAATAAGGTACTTTGAACTGAAGAGGCCTGATTTTCTGAGGGGGCTTCTCAGCACTTTGTGAAAATCAGGCCCCTTTAAAGTGTCTCAAGTTGGGCATCAAAATCTTGAGTCGCTCTTGAAGATATAGGCTGTTGTCTTGGCTGTGTCTTGGCTGACAGGTAAAATTGATTTCTCTCTCTCGTTCTGAGGGATTTCTCATTTGCTCATCATTGTGATATGTACCTACAGGATGATAGAGGATCATTCAAGATCTCCATGCACTATTTCCAGTAAATATGTCAATCCCCTGATGTTCTGATCAAATTCTAATTTTGGTAATTACATTTTGATTACCTAAATTCTACTGAACTGCAGTTAGGATTAGTATTCTTCTTCACCTCCGAACTGAAACTGTTTTGTTCTCTTGCTGCATATGGCTACAAAGTTGCTGTGTTCCACTCTAGAAGTGGCTGCATTGCATTAGCTGGTGAATGACTCCTGAATATATAGTGCGTTTGGTATCCTTTGTGTTATATTTTCCACACACAAAGTATCATTATGTGCTTCCAGTCAGGAGGCTTAATTTTAGATTAAGGAAAAACCCCCAAATGTCTCAGGGGACAGAGAGAGGACAGTGTGACTCCTTCCCTTTTTAAAATCTTCTATCTGGAATGCTTCTACTTAGTGGAAAGTATTCAAATTTACAGGGGCAGTGCACAGAAAACAAATGAAAGTTGCATAGCTACAAACACCATAATTTGGGATAAAAATATATAAAAATTATATATAAAAATATAAATAACATGACAGCATACAGGTCCTAGGCGGGGTACTGTACAATCAATTTAACAGAGCTCTAAAATAATTTAAAATGGCAATTAAAAACAAACAAACAAACAAAAACCCTTGCTTTGAAAGTCAGCGCAGACTTTGTATTATGAACAGTCCAAAACTGAGGATCACAATTAGAAAAGTTCAAGGGTAGAATTTTCAAAGGCACTTAAGGGTGTTTGACACCCCACTACCATAGACTTTCAACAGGAACGTGGTACCTAAATCCCTTAGTCACTTCTGAAAATTCCATCTCTGGCTCCTAGTGTCTCAAGATTGTTTTCAGGACAAAACTAAACAGCTTGCTGCTTCATAAGGCATTCAAGGAACATGGTCCGGTATGCTGGTCCACAGCCATTCAGGGCCTTGGAAATACTGTAACTAAGAAGACTTTAATATTAATATGAAACTATTCAGGAAGCCAGTACAAAAAGTTTAAAATAGGAGTGATAGGCTGGTTAAGATAACTGAATGCTTGTAACAATGAAAACTGCTGCATTTGGAATAAGCTGCATCATAGAAATAACAGTGAAAATGAAGAGTTACAGTAACTTCAATCTCTTTGGTCACTCGATTACAGACCTAAAAGTGGCAATTCTTCAACAAAAAAAACTTCAGAAACAGACTCCAATGAGAGACTGCTGAATTGGAATTAATTGGCAAACTGGATACAATTAACTTAGGCTTGAATAAAGACTGGGAGTGGATGTGTCATTACACAAAGTAAAACTATTTCCCCATGTTTATTCTCCCCCCACCCCCCGCCTTCCTCAGACGTTCTTGTCAACTGCTGGAAATCACCTACCTTGATTATCACTACAAAAGGTTTCCCCCCCCCTTCCCTCTCTAGCTCTCCTGCTGGTAATAGCTCACCTTACCTGATCACTCTTGTTACAGTGTGTATGGTAACACCCATTGTTTCATGTTCTCTGTGTATATAAATGTCCCCTCTGTATTTTCCACTGCATGCATCCGATGAAGTGAGCTGTAGCTCACGAAAGCTTATGCTCAAATAAATTTGTTAGTCTCTAAGGTGCCACAAGTCCTCCTTTTCTTTTTGTCAGATGTAGCGTGATGGCTTTATGAAAAGTGTTCACCCACAGGTGATAGGGTGGTTTTGACTTTTATCATTTTCCTGTGTGATTTCATCTGAGAGCACAGTGTTTGTCTGGTTTCACCCACGTAGTTGCTATTGGGGCATTTCGTGCACTGGATGATGTATACCACATGTTGTGATAGGCCAGTGTAAATCTCCTAGAACTTGAAAGGTGTGTTGTGGGGGACGTTGATCATTTTGATCATTGATCAATCTCCCCACTGTATTTTCCACTGAATGCATCCGATGAAGTGAGCTGTAGCCCACGAAAGCTTATGCTCAAATAAATTGGTTAGTCTCTAAGGTGCCACAAGTGCTCCTTTTCTTTTTGAGTAACTTACAAATTAGTCTATATCCTCAGTGAATGCAAGATTCCTATAATTTTACTGACAATCCAATTGATGTGCCTTGATCTGTCAGGGTGTTTGTGTGAAAACAAAAAGACCAAAAGCCAAATGAAAATTAATTGACATCTTTAGTTTGTCCAGTCCCTTAATTTCTCTCATCCCAAGAGCTGGATTCATATCTCTCCCCAGGGATATTGATGTACTTCCAATACCTTAACTGTGGGGGATCTCTTAAAAACTATCCTCCCTGAACCCAGTGTCCCAGGTCTGTAAGTGTTCCTGGAGAGGAGAATTTAAGCAGTAAGGTCTCTATTCTTTTTTTCCCAATTTGAACAAATGACTTTCTCATAGCCAAGGAGGAAGGCAGCATAACAGGGCAAACAAGTTTATATTAAGATACTACTTGCTAGAAATATTTACATGTTATATAAGAACGGACATACTGGGTCAGACCAAAGGTCCATCTAGCCCAGTATCCTGTCTTCTGACAGTGGCCAGTGCCAGGTGCCCCAGAGGGAATGAACAGAACATGTAATCATCAAGTGATCCATCTCCTGTCACCCATTCCCAGCATCTAGCAAACAGAGGCTAGGGCCATCATCCCTGCCCATCCTGGCTAATAGCCATCGATGGACCTATCCTCCATGAAGTTATCTAGTTCTTTTTTGAACCCTGTTATGGTCTTGGCCTTCACAACATCCTCTGGCAAGGAGTTCCATAGGTTGACTGTGCATTGTGTGAAGAAATACTTCCTTTTATTTGTTTTAAACCTGCTGCCTATTAATTTCATTTGGTGGCCCCTAGTTCTTGTGTTATGAGAAGTAGTAAACAACACTTCCTTATCTACTTTCCTACACCAGGCATGATTTTATAGACCTCAATCATATCTCCACTTAGCTGACTCTTTTCCAAGCTGAAAAGTCCCAGTCTTATTAATCTCTCCTCATACAGAAGTCATTTTGTTGCCCTTTTCTGAACCTTTTCAAATTCCAATATATCTTTTTTGAGATGGGGCAACCACATCTGCACACAGTATTCAAGATGTAGGCCTACCATGGACTTATATGGAGGCAACATGATATTTTCTGTCTCTTATCTATCCCTTTCTTATTTATTTCCAACATTCTGTTTGGTTTTTTGAGTGCTGCTGCACATTGAGTGGATGTTTTCAGAGAACTATCCACAATGACTCCAAGATCTCTTTCTTGAGTGGTAGCAGCTAATTTAGATCCCATCATTTTATATGTATAGTTGGGATTATGCTTTCCAATGTGCATTACTTTGCATTTATCAACATTAAATTTCTTCTGCCATTTTGTTGCCTAGTCACCCTGTTTTGAGAGATCCTTTTGTAGCTCTTTGCAGTTTGCTTGGATCTTAACTATCTTTAGTAATTTTGTATCATCTGCACATTTTGCCACCTCACTGTTTACCCCTTTTTCAGATCATTTATGAATATGTTGAATAGGACTTGTTCCAGAACAGACCCCTAGGGGACACCACTATTTACCTTTCATAGAATCATAGAATCATAGAATATCAGGGTTGGAAGGGACCCCAGAAGGTCATCTAGTCCAACCCCCTGCTCAAAGCAGGACCAATTCCCAGTTAAATCATCCCAGCCAGGGCTTTGTCAAGCCTGACCTTAAAAACCTCTAAGGAAGGAGATTCTACCACCTCCCTAGGTAACGCATTCCAGTGTTTCACCACCCTCTTAGTAAAAAAGTTTTTCCTAATATCCAATCTAAACCTCCCCCACTGTAACTTGAGACCATTACTCCTCGTTCTGTCATCTGCTACCATTGAGAACAGTCTAGAGCCATCCTCTTTGGAACCCCCTTTCAGGTAGTTGAAAGCAGCTATCAAATCCCCCCTCATTCTTCTCTTCTGCAGGCTAAACAATCCCAGCTCCCTCAGCCTCTCCTCATAACTCATGTGTTCCAGTCCCCTAATCATTTTTGTTGCCCTTCGCTGGACTCTCTCCAATTTATCCACATCCTTCTTGAAGTGTGGGGCCCAAAACTGGACACAGTACTCCAGATGAGGCCTCACCAATGTTGAATAGAGGGGAACGATCACGTCCCTCGATCTGCTCGCTATGCCCCTACTTACACATCCCAAAATGCCATTGGCCTTCTTGGCAACAAGGGCACACTGCTGACTCATATCCAGCTTCTCGTCCACTGTCACCCCTAGGTCCTTTCTCCATTCTGAAAACTGACCATTTATACCTACCCTTTGTTTCCTATCTTTTAACCAGTTACCAATCCATGAGAGCACCTTCCCTCTTATCCCATGGCAGCTTACTTTGCGTAAGGTGAGGGACCCTGTCAAAGGCTTTCTGAAAATCTAAGTCCACTGGATCCCCTTGGTCCACATGCTTGTTGACCCCGTCAAAGAATTCTAGTAGATTGGAGAGGCATGATTTCCCTTTACTATTGTTCCTGGAAAATACTGAATGAGCCAGAACCCTGCCACGGAGCTATGCCAGTGTACACCAGCTGAGAATCCGTCCCTAGACTAGTTTATTGAAAATATAGTTTAGTACTATCCCACTTGTGCAAAGGGAAGGTAGAATGGGAAGGGAAAGCACGTCTTCTAGGGGGACCCAAAGGAATCCTCCTCTGGGAATTTTAAAAAAAATATCTGTAGTCTGGTGGAACTTGGTCCACTCCAAAGTAAGTATGAAGAAGGCAGCAATCTAGCTTGCTGAGGATAAAGCCATGAATGACCACTGCAAAATCTGCAGTAAAGAGCAATGCCAAACCTTGTGAAGAACCCAGAGATAACAGCTACTCTAGAAACTGTCCCAGCAGTGGTTTGCATGGTGAGAGAGAAAGCCAGAGTAACTCAAATGCCAAGCTTGTCTCCATGGTGTTTTCCTCACCCTCTCAGCTCTCCTCAGTGCCCACAAAATCCATTTGTCCTATGCAGCCTGAGCTGGCCAATCATTCCTTAATCAAATAGAGATGCTAATCACGCAACTTGCTCTACAAATAGTCAACTGTAAAGCAGGCATTGCGCAAAGCCAGTGAGCAGGAATGCAATGAGATTACATACACAGCAGAGAACAATACAGTTATAATAACTTACTGCAAATGGCCACATAGTTTGGAAAAGATTTTGATATACGGGAACCCTACCCAACAAAGTTTCCAGCTGAGACTAGGATTTTCTTGCTTTCACTATTGCTTTTTCTTGTTTAATACCTTGAATACTGTGTTGTCACATCAACAGACTAGGACCAAGCCCTTTAGGATAAATAAGGTATAATGGCATCTGCTTTCTAAAGACACTTGCCCGGTCAGTATTATCAGTCTCTTCAGTATGTGTATTGTGATCACTATTCTATATGTTCTAAAAGAACATGCATTACAATCTGTTCAGATCTAACCAGACTAACCAATAAGAAAACAAATGGGTAACTGGGTGTGGTGCCAACCTTTGCTCATGCTTTGTTTGTTTGCAGTTGTCAGGAAGCAGGCTGAACCATTTATCTTGTTCAGTGAAAACCATACACTAATATTTAATTGTAGTCACAAGGAAATGGGCAAGTTCTTATAGTCACTGCTTTGGTTATGGAAAGGTAGTAGTCACCTGGCGTGTAATCTGCATTTCATTGGTGGGGCTGTGGAATCTTTAAATTGTACCTCAAATATAGCTGTCAAAGTGTTCTTTGTTAATATTTCAGTATTCATACTAATTATTATTATGTTGCCCTGGATAACTGGGAACCTCCCCAAATATGGTAATGTGCATGTATCAGGTAGGACAACTGTTCCCCAAGTTTTATATTATGATCATTGATTCTTTTTTTGTAAAAAAAAATCTTCCTAATATGTTCATTTATATTTTGGGATGTCTGACAAATGTTACTAATAGCAAATGTATTTTATTATGCAGGGGTAATTACAAAAAAAGGCTAATCAAGAACTGGAGAGACATGGTGGGTGACGGAATATTTTTCATTGGATCAACTTCTGTTGGTGAGAAAGACAAGCCTTTGAATTATATAGAGCTCTTTCTTAGATCTGGGATAGGTACTTATGGTGTCACAGCTAATACAAGATCTAAGAGATAGTTTAGCATAAGTAGTTAGCTCATATTCTAAGGAACCATTCAAGGTGAAATGACAGGTTTCAGAGTAGCAGCCCTGTTAGTCTGTATTCGCAAAAAGAAAAGGAGTACTTGTGGCACCTTAGAGACTAACCAATTTATTTGAGCATAAGCTTTCGTGAGCTACAGCTCACTTCATCGGATGCATTCAGTGGATGCATTCAGTGGTCAACTGCATGCATCCGATGAAGTGAGCTGTAGCTCACGAAAGCTTATGCTCAAATAAATTTGTTAGTCTCTAAGGTGCCACAAGTCCTCCTTTTCTTTATTCAAGGTGAAGTAATTGGTTAACACCCCTGTAGTCAAAAAGAGGGGGTTAGTGGGTTACAGATTGTTATAATAAACCAGTGTCTTTACTAGACGCTAAAAATCATGGTCTTAATAGAGTAATGAATTTATGCTCACAAGCTCAGCTTTTGAAAGTGTTGTGTGGCTTTCCTTTGAGGATAAGGACTGATAGGTCAGCAACCACACAACAAAACCACTAACCCAGGAACCTATCCTTGCAACAAAGCCCATTGCCAACTGTGTCCACATATCTATTCAGGGGACACCATCATAGAGCATAATAACATCAGCCACACTATCAGAGGCTCGTTCACCTGCACATCTACCAATGTGATATATTCCACCATGTGCCAGAAATGCCCCTCTGCCATGTACATTGGCCTAACTGGACAGTCTCTACTTAAAAGAATAAATGGACACAAATCAGACATCAAGAATTATAACATTCAAAAACCAGTCGGCGAACACTTCAATCTCTTTGGTCACTCAATTACAGACCTAAAAGTGGCAATTCTTCAACAAAAAAAACTTCAGAAACAGACTCCAATGAGAGACTGCTGAATTGGAATTAATTGGCAAACTGGATACAATTAACTTAGGCTTGAATAAAGACTGGGAGTGGATGTGTCATTACACAAAGTAAAACTATTTCCCCATGTTTATTCTCCCCCCACCCCCCGCCTTCCTCAGACGTTCTTGTCAACTGCTGGAAATCACCTACCTTGATTATCACTACAAAAGGTTTCCCCCCCCCTTCCCTCTCTAGCTCTCCTGCTGGTAATAGCTCACCTTACCTGATCACTCTTGTTACAGTGTGTATGGTAACACCCATTGTTTCATGTTCTCTGTGTATATAAATGTCCCCTCTGTATTTTCCACTGCATGCATCCGATGAAGTGAGCTGTAGCTCACGAAAGCTTATGCTCAAATAAATTTGTTAGTCTCTAAGGTGCCACAAGTCCTCCTTTTCTTTTTGTCAGATGTAGCGTGATGGCTTTATGAAAAGTGTTCACCCACAGGTGATAGGGTGGTTTTGACTTTTATCATTTTCCTGTGTGATTTCATCTGAGAGCACAGTGTTTGTCTGGTTTCACCCACGTAGTTGCTATTGGGGCATTTCGTGCACTGGATGATGTATACCACATGTTGTGATAGGCCAGTGTAAATCTCCTAGAACTTGAAAGGTGTGTTGTGGGGGACGTTGATCATTGTAGCAGTGGAGATATGTCTGCAGGTTTTGCATCTGTTGTTCTGGCGGGATCTGGTGCCGCTTTGAATTGGTGTGGAGATTGCTTCTGATGATGAGCTTGGAGAAGTTGTGGGGGGTGGGGTGTTGATTGAAGGCCAGAAGAGGGGGTTCAGGAAAAAATTCTTTCAGCAGTCCCCATCGAGTATGGGTTGTAGTTGTTGATGATACCTCATATGAGTTCTAGTGTGGGATGGTAGGTGACAACAAGGGGTGTGTGGTTGGAAGGGGTTTTATTTCTGTATTGAAGCAGGTTCTCTCAGCATATTTCGGTGGCCAGTTCCCTGATGTGATCAACTTCTCTGGTGGAATGTCCTTGTCTGGTAAAGGCAGTTTTGGGTGTGTTAAGGTGTATATCCTAGACTTTCTCCTTGGATAAAAAATATTACCTCACCCACCTCATCTCTGTAATATCCTGGTACCGACACAGCTACAACAACATGGCACACATAATCAAAAACTAGTTATTTTTACTAGAACATGGACCGCTCTTGCAGTCCTGCTAAGGCAATGCGAGGCTTGTCTGTACAGGCGCTGGAGGACGGGCTCCTAATTGGACAACTAATACTTAAAACCATGTTAGTTCAGCAAATGCAAGAATCCTGAGGGAATACAGCACTGCTTCTATGTGGACAAGGTCTTTTAAGGCTTACCCCATCTAGATATTCATAAATTCTGCCGCAGACCCTATGATCACATGGAAACTCTGCATGCTGAAACTCAGAATTTCTAGTCCCTTCTAAAGGGATTTCCCCATATCTGTCTGCCTAGTTAGGCACTTATTGGGCTTCCACCACTGTAATGCCCATGGAAAGGTTGATTTGTCCCAACAAATGGACTTGGGAGCTCACCTGTAATGAGGCTTATTCCCATCACCCATTAGGCAAAGGGGTTAAAAGCCAAATAGGGCACCAGTAATTGATTGTTGCCTGGGGGCAGAGGTCAGCAACGATCACTAGGCACCTTCCCTTATAAGGGAGCTCAGGAACTGCAGAGGCTGTCATGGAGAAAACCCAGTAGAGTGTAGGTTAGTGGACAGGTGGAAGAGTGGTGAGTTCAGCACAGAAAGGAGATGCTAGGAGGGTTGAGGGAGAAGCCAGAGGCCTCAGAACCAAGGGGAGGTTGTGTTAAGCACAAGCTGTGGGGAAGCAGCCCAAGGGAGCTTAGAAACAGTAGCACATCTGAAGAAGCAGACTAAGCTGTTTAATACAGGGCCCCTGGGCTGGAGCCCAGAGCAGAGGGTGGGCCTGGGTTCACCTACCAGTCCCTGAGGAAGGGGCATGGAAGCCACCAGCAGGAGTATTGAGCCCAGGGTGGGGTGGAAGACTGACACCAAAGGCTGAGTGGAGGAATAGCCCAAGGGGATGGAAGGCTCTCATGTGTTGGGATATCTTGTGATGTTTCAGTTTAGACCTTTCCTTACCCTGGAAAGGGATTGAACTTTGTGACTTGGCTGAGTCTAAGCCACAGAAGACCTGGTGAGAGGCAGGTGGCCTGAAGGAGGTACTAGAGATGAGGGCCCCTTGTGGTATTACACCCTGACACAAGAGGATGCAATGGGTAGTGAGTACGCTACCTTATGCCATCATCAAATGTAAAACTATGCTGGCCTTTGTTCTTTCCAGATCTGGGCAATACTACACAGGCAAGAAAGAAAAAATGATCCTGCCCTTGCCTACTATGTAGTTGAGATTGTTGGATTATATTTTTAAAGTACTGTAGATTGAAATAAAATGTATTGACAGTGTGGGTTGTACTGCTAACAAGTCTTTGTTGGCTTTGTGTTTATTGGTCAAATCTTCTTTTTGAGAAGATATCTATATCGTTCACTTACTATTACACCATTTGCTGTATGGAAGTAAAAGAGAGATAAAATCAGAGAGGGGTGAGAGAGAGATTAGCTCATTTAAATTCTCTCACCTGGATAATTTGTTAGGTATTTCCATATATATTTACTTTCTTTATCATTCTTATAGTAAAGCAGCATACATTTGGGACCTGTTGACATAGTAGGGTCTCTTTGGAGAGCAAATAACTATACAGCGAGAATAATAATATTTGTGCATGCACAAATTTGTTGGTATCAACACATCTGCTGCCAGCTAAAGAAAAGCGGTTAGTTCTAGCTTCAGAATGGATCTTCTAGAGTTAGGGTTTTGGTACCAAGAATTATTTCTGAAAGACAGTGAATTAAATTACACTGTATAGGAAAGCAGCTGCTTCTCCCAAGATCATAGAAATTGCAGTTTATAATCTATTTTGGCCAAAACCCTCATATGGTCCCATGACATGTCCCTTATTAATAAACCAAGAGTGACAGATTACAAAATCCAAACTGTTTAATTTTAGCCTGTAGTTCTTTGGCACTTTTCTGCATTATCCCATGTATTACTAAGTGTACGAGGTCTGTCACAGGACATGCCCTCATCCCATTCATGGAAAGACTAATGAGCATGTCTGCACTCAGGAAGCAACAATTAGGTGAAGGTGGTCTGCCTGGGGAAGGGGAGCTTAAACAAGTAAAACTTGCCAAGGAGCGGGGGAGGGGAGGAGTTTGCCCAGGAGGCGAGGCTGCTAGGAACTGCTATTGAGCTCCGGGAGCCAAGCCTGAGGCTGGGGCTAGCGTTTCCTTCCTCTGCCCCCCTCTGTTTGGGGACAGACTGATACTACAAGGCAGACATGAGGCAGAGGCCCCAGAAGGCTGCTCCTAGCCAGTGCCCTGCAGCATGCAGCCAGGGACTAGAAGTAATTGGACTCTGAGGGGACTTCGGGAGATAACTGAATTCCTGCCAGTGACAGAAGGATTCCCCAGGAGTGGGGGCTCCTTTATGGGGCAAAGGGACAAGAGACCCAAAGGGTATATCTACAATGCCATTAAAAAACCTGCAGTGCCAAGTCTCAAAGCCTGGGTCAGCTGACTTGGGCTCATGGGGGCTTGGGCTCACAGGGAGCCCAAACATTTACACAGCTGTCTTTAGCCCCCCTGAACCCAACTCAACTGACCTGGGCCAGCTGTTGCTGTGCTGTGGCTCTTTTACTGCATTATAAACATAGCCAAAGAGACTACACCGAGCCCAGGCTCAGAGTCAGCCAACTGCAAGTCAAGAAAATGGTCAGGGATGGCCTAGATAATACTTAGTCCTGCCTTGAGTCTCTTCCAGTCCTGTGATTCTAAGAAAACAGAACTTGAGCAGTGTTCTCATTTAGATCAGTTGTGCTGTTGTTCAGTAGGGAGAGGTCTGGTCTCAGGTATACATTGTATATATCTCATATAAATTTAAGAGGGATGGGTGAGGAAATATCTTTTACTGGACCAGCTTCTGTTGGTGGAAAAGACAAGCTTTTGAGCTCTACTGAACTCTTCTTCCTGTTTGGAAAATTTGATAGTCAGTTACTCACTTGAGCCTTGGTAACTTTTTAAAAAGCGAGCGCCACCTTGTGATCTAAGGGAATTAATGCTGCTCGTACAGTGCTGCTTTATTTGCTCATTGTTAGCAGCAAATCAATGATACATGTGTATCATCTTGCTTAGAAAAGTTTGTGCAGATCAAAATATGCAATCGTATAAATGTATTGTAAATACTGGAAAGGATACAATAAAGCAGGCAGTTTTATGATGTGCTAGGATTGTCCCAAAATGTTAAAAAAACAAAAAGTTGTTACAAATATCTGTGTGCATAGCATGATGGGACAACTCAGGGTGACTATTTTTATGCTTCATTGGAAATTGTAAAAACAGTCAAAAGCCAAATGAGACACTGCTTCAGCTACTGATGCTGTTTATCCAGATGGTGATCGCAACTGGAACATGCAACTCCTTCACAGTCCTTAAGAAAAGCCATTGTAAATTTTGACTTTAACACATTTATTCTCATTGGATGGATTTCAAGTTGTCTTTATAATCACTTCATTTGTCGTTAAGCAATCGCAACTCTTCTCTGTACTAGTAAACGTTACCTAGAGTGTAGAAGTCTTGCAATGGAAATAGCGAGACTAGTATGCTAAACAGTTGGTTTGTTTTCACTAACTATACTGAATGTAAAGGAGCCAGATTGCACAACAGCAAGCAAGTTAACTGATCCTTAAAAGGAGACCGTCAACTTGAAATCTGGTCAGCTGTAAAAAGTGAATTTAAAAGGAGCTTCAAAAGCTACACCTGCCCCTAAGTCACCCTAACAATGTTTCCAATCCAGAGCCACAAGCGTGGTGTTACAATCAGGGTCTCCTCTTCCCCCCCCCCCCCGCCTTTGCTTGGCTTTTTAATATTTTTCATTCCTGAGACACACCATGCAAACAGGCACAACTGGCTAAATGCATATAATCAGTTTTCACTGTTTATAGAGTCAAAGCACTGAGGTTCTCCCCACCCCACCCCTTTCATGTCTCTGGTACATGAACATCACATGTTATTTACAACACTCTCCATTTAAACGACATTTTCCCAACCCGTGTTCCTTTAATTTTACTTTCTTGAGTGTTTAACATCAGAATGTTTCCTCTGGATTTCAAACTGAAGAAATGCCATAAAAACCTATTTGACCGAATAAAAAAATGGCCCACAGGAAATTAAAAATTATACTGTCTGGCGTATGCATGCTTCACTCATGAAGTGCAGATACAGTGACTGTGCTTAAGAAGCCCATACAGAGATCCATTGCACCGCTGAGTCCTGGGACTTATTGCTTTGTGCTAGAGGGAAAAGTGACTTGGGATCCCAGATTTTGTGAAATGCAGTACTTGCATAACCATGAATCCTCTCCTGTTTATCTCTGTTTTTGATCTAATATTCATGGGTTGGGGTGGGAAATCTCAAGTTTCACACACATTCTCTAACAGAAGGCAAGTATATTGTCAAGCCACAACTGTGGCCTCCTCCTGAGCCCTTAAACAAAGACAGCCTTTTACATCTCTGGTGATCCATGGAATGGGGTATTGTGAAACGTCCCTGCTGCTAATGCACTGTGAGGTGAGCAACCACCTGGACTGCTTACTGCAATCAGCTACAAAAATGGGCGAAAAACAAAGTGATTGTGTCGTCCTTCCCACTCTGGAAAGAAAGAACCTCATCCAAAGATGGTGTGGGGAGGGGGCTATTAACACAGGGATCTCAAACTCCATTCTGTGGAGAGCGCTGCATTACAGCTACGGGCCCTACAAAGTTAGAATCATGAACTACCATCCCTCCACAATAGCTATGCCCCACTGATAACAGTAGGCTTCATCCTGAGAGGAGTTGCAGGTGCTTAGCAGCTCGCAGGGTCAGCCCCCACAGAAGGTTTGCCCAGAGAGCAAGTATAAAAATGTGGCCTATATCTAGTCACTCTATATTTTTAGAGCCAGATCCTGGGCTCAGTTTTGCAGGGCCAACTTCTGTTGACTTCAGTGGGAGTTGCAACTGTGTTAAGGCCTGATCCAGTTCTACTGACTTCCGTGGATTTTGCAACAGGTTCTGTGTTCAGAATTGACCATTAGCAAAGCTACTATTGCATTCAAAATCACTCAGGGCTTGTCTCAACAGTTCTTGTGCTGCAGATAGAGTTTAAAGCAATACAACTCTCTCTATTGTTGCCAGAGCCTTACTGGTATACAGGTACTTATGTAGCACTCAAGTTAAAACAGGTATGTAAAAGTATTTTCATGTGAATGTTTTGTTTAAGAACTAAATGGAATGCCAGGGCTGTATTTTCCTGGACCCTGTCCCTTTAAGGATTAGAGCCGTACTGCAAAGGTCCGAGGGGAGCCAGCTTGAGGGAGCAGGGATGTGGTCACTGCAGTGTGGTATGCTCCTGTAGGACTCCTGAAATAGTTTTGTGCAAGCTGGATTTTTTGTACTTGTTTTCTGGGGTAATTTTTACTTATGGCAAAAGCTTCATAAAATGCTCCTGTTTTAAACTGTCCCTGGTCTGTCAGTATCATTGCTAAATTGAGGGGAATAAGTTATTCCAATATAGGTATAACTGTCTACGCTGCAGAGCTTGTGCACTTTAACTCTGTTAGGCCATGTCTATCTGTGCAGGGGTACAGCTGTTCTGATGCAGCTGCAGCACATCTGCTGAAACCGCTCTACGCCGACATAGCGCTGTGCACATGAATGGTTATATCGTTGTAACTTACGTCGCTCAGGGGGGTGGTTTATTCATACCCCTGAGCAACATAAGTTATGCTGACATAGGCTGTAGTGTAGACACAGCCTTACGACATTGGTGTAGTTAAAGTGGTACAAAAACTACCAGTACACCAGGCTTTAGTGGGGAATAATGATGCAAGGAACTCTTAGTGTCACTATTTCTGCCCTTTATGTATCTGGCCATTGGTGGGTTAAACTGCCTGATCTGTGCTCTCAGCTGCTGAAAGAACAAATTAGGCACATGATTGCAAAAGCGAAATTCATTAATACCCCGATAAACTGAATGGGTAGTTTAAAGCACTCACAGGGCTGCTAAGTAAGGCTATCTCTGGTCATGTTTAGTAGACTGTCTTGTCTTATTTTCGAATACACGCTTGTGTGATGGCTGCCATCTTAGCTGACACACCAGGTGAGGACTTCCAGGGGTAAAAGTGTCCATGCTACAGCTTGAGCTAAAGAGCCAAGGTCGTGGCCATTGATATCCTCTGTGGATCAGCACAGAGAGGGACCTGCAGAATGTGCTCACCAGCAGAATCTGGGTACCTCAAGCACATTAAATTCAGCTATGGTGTTGATCAAATGAGCTAGGGCTATTTTGCCATCTCCCCCCTATATTAAATGAATACATTGCAGTGCAAAACACTACACCCTGTTCATTTTTACTCTCATTTATACAATAACAGCTGTCAGTAGCCACAGACCACAGTGGGTACTGAACTCTGACATGTGACAAGGTTGTTAACCTTTTGTAAACCTGAATCAGGTTGTGAGGGGGAAATAAAGACCAGCCTCTCAAGGGTGTGTGTGTCATACCTTTATTACAGTAATGGACAGTGCTTTCACATGAACTCAAGTCCTGTTTATCTTTTATACACATTTTAAACGAGAAGTTATGAAACTCTGATTTCACACCAGACATGACATGCTCACACACAACATACACTTAGTTTCTTTGCACAGAAAAACAGGATGAAAATAATCATAATCGTGGCAGCTGTCTCCAATGGATAAGGATCATCTTACTGGGTCCAATTAAATATTTAGTTGAATACACTTTAGTTTTGTGTTGTGTCATTCACTTGATTTCAATGAATTTGCACCAGCATGATACTACAGTACTGAAGTAATGAATCAGGCCCACTGTCTCCTAATCAGTGATCTGATGTGCTGTGACCAGCTTGTCTGAGATCAATAACATTACTGAAAGCCAGAACCTGATTTCCAGGCTTAAGGGCAGATTTCACAGGTGTTCTATAGTGGAACCAAGTACATCTGAATAGGTGGTTAGCTGCTGCAGATTGGCAGAATGGTCAGTATTTTGATGCTCCTACCTCTGCCAGCCATAAACCTTCTTGATCTTTGTGTCTAAACTGTTCTGCAGTGTTGCTGTGTACTGTTATATAACTGCATGTCAGCAGTGGGAGAGAAGATTCCTATACATATAATTTGTGGAGAGAAGATTCCATACGTATAATCTGTAGAGAGAGCCCCCCAGCTGCAAAGTTTTGATCCACATCAGGCATCTGGATTTGATTTTTAGCTCACTAAAGAAAGATTGGTTTCAGAGTAGCAGCCGTGTTAGTCTGTATGCGCAAAAAGAAAAGGGGGACTTGTGGCACCTTAGAGACTAACCAATTTATTTGAGCATAAGCTTTCATGAGCTACAGCTCACGATGCATACTGTGGAAAGTGTAGAAGATCTTTGTGTGTATATAAAAAGATCTTCTACACTTTCCACGGTATGCATCCGATGAAGTAAGCTGTAGCTCACAAAAGCTTATGCTCAAATAAATTGGTTAGTCTCTAAGGTGCCACAAGTACTCCTTTTCTTTTTTTAAAGAAAGATTGAATTCTAAATCTGTGGATGCTTACATACAGGGATTGGTTTGGATTAGTCTCTCATTGTTGGCAAAATATTTTGGGGCTGAATGGGACTATAGAAATGACTCCTCCATGTCTACCAGAAGTTATTCTTTTTAACTGCTTCATTCAGTTTAGTACCCTTTCATTTAAAAAGGGATTCACTACTTTTAGGAATAGATTTGTTTATATTCAGGCCTTTTCCTTTTTCTGCTGTACTAAAATTCTTCCTCTTGCTATCTTTTTAATGTACAGGGAAGTTAAATATGGTTCTACATTATTGTCTTTTTTTTGTACAAAGTATCATTAAGTGCTTTGCAGTGACCGTTAAAGTGAAGTGAAAAGGAAGACTTTAAAGGACTAAGAGGAGGCTAAGACTTCAGGAGCAGACATTAAAGTAGATGGATATTAGGTCTGATTGCAGAGTGCAACAAAACCATGGAGAACTATGAAAAACAGAAAGGTAAAATTGAAGCAGATTCAGAAATGGACAGGACACCATTGGAGATAAACAAATGATTATTAGTGTGATCCCATTTTTCTGGCCCTAGTAGTTTTGCCTCAACCTTCTGTGTTCCCTGAAGCTTACAGAATTGTGATTTATATACAATGTTAAGAGAATGGCTATCATCAGGATGGAAACTGTTGAAATGAAAAAGGATTTCAGTAGAGATGGTGAGTGAGGATAAACTCTAGTTGTGTGTTGGAGGAGGTACTAAGAACGCAGAGAATGGAGGTGTTGGGAATTCTATTCAGTCAAGAATGACTCCAAGATTTATGGACTAAGATCAAATTTATCTTCTGAGTTAAAGATGAATCAAAGACATAGGAATATGGAGACTGTCCGGATGGGTAAACTGATAGGAGATACAAGGATTTAAAGACTGAGTTAATGACATTTTAGATTTGGTTTTATCCATAATATCTGGAGTTCAAGCTACGAATGACCCTGAGATGTCCTAGACAGAAATCATAGCTAAGCTAAATACTAGTTAAGGTGGTCCTTGAGGTGCTCTGTAATAAAGAGTAAGGGGAAATTTCTCCTTCCCCCCCCTTCAGTTCAGTGAAATTGTTACAATCAGATATAAATTAGAGCAGAAGATGATCAGCCACTGTAGGGTGAGTTGAGACAGGGGTCTGTGATCAGAGGTATGGAACATCATTGACCATACCAAGAAAAGTAGCTGTTTCATTAGTGAGGATACTCGGAGTGAAATTCTGACTCCCCTTAAGTCTACATCAAAACTACAATTGATTTGAGTGGGGTCAGGACTTCACCCTAGATGTCTGACTGGATCCCATGTGGAGAACAAAAAAATGTATAATGTGCCAGGGCAAAGATAGAAGGGATGGCAGAAAGTGGCTGTTAACACACAGAGGAGTAGCTGGGTAAAAGGACAAGGACATAATCTATGGAGACACGATGACCTTGTTGCCTGTAAACTTTTTTTAGAGGGTGTTTTGTTAGTGACTTTATCTTTGGCTGGAGTAAACTTGGCAGCTACTGCAATCTAGAGGTGTTAGCGCATTGCTAGCAAACAGTGGTTGGCTACAATTCTGCAGGAAGGTCATTTTGCCCTCTGTACTGAAACGAATTCAGCTGGCAAAAGTATTGTATTGGGTTCATTTGTGCTGAGCACCTGTGGAGTTTGGCACCAGCCTTCTATGGAATATTGTACAGGAAAAGGAAATTTGAACATTTTTCCGGTGACTTCATAGAAAGACTCTCTGCTATGGGGCCTGCTCTTAATGCAATCCAGGGGCAGTTTGATTAATGGTGGGTCATGCCTTCCCATAGAGTAACTTTACTGACCTCAGAAATAACCAGACTGGATTTTATTTAATCTTTTGTTTTTTCAAGGGCATTTCATACTTGTAAAATGGGCTGGTTGGCTGGGCTGTCCTGAACATGGGAATATGTCTTTAATAATAACACTGGTACCTTTATTTGTATTACCATAGTGACTAGGGGCCCTAGTCATGGATCAGGACCCCACTGTGCTAGGTGCTGCACAAACATAGAATAAAAAACAACCCCTGCCTTAGAGAGCTCACAATTTATGTATGTCCTGGGTAGGATCGAGCAGTTCCTGCCAATTGGATGGACTAATTGTAGAAGTGAGTGGGTAATTTCCATGTTTGTTCACGCCCTTCTGTTGAGACTGCCAATGTCTGCAATGTGGCTAGAGAGACCACTTGGCAGAAAACTTTCAAAGTATTTTTTTCCTGAAAACTGGCTTTTTTTATTTCTAATTTTGTCTGTGACTTGTCCATGTTATTTTCATTTCTCATGAAAAATGTTCTGCATTCTTGGATCTTTAAAATTTTTTGAAAGTTTGGAAACTAGCATTTGTGGAAACTCTTTTTCAAAGTAAAGTATCTTTTGAAGCGTTGAAACAAAAACAACTTTTAACATCTTGAAAACTTCCACAAAAACTTCTCATTTTGCCACCAGCTCTACCAACAATTCACTTCAGATAGGCCACTTACAGCTATCTGAGGATAACTATGAACTGGATTTGAAGCGTTGACCAAGAGGTGAAAGGCTCTGTATCCCATTCATATTCACCTAAGCATGTCCTCTGACTTTTTGCACACACACTGGGGCATTTTTCTCTCCAAAATGGCCCCAGATATTGTAGCATAGTTAGTTAGGCTTTATTTAATAAAGTTAGGCTTTATTTTTTAAAAATTTATTCATCATAGGCCAAACTCATAGGTACTTATTCAGGTACAGGCATGCTGCAATTCTCCAAAAAGGGCCATAGTTTTGGAGTTAAATGTACCCACACACAACCACAGCATATATCATTTGAAAGCTTATTTTATGTACATTTAGATGAGGTATGATGTGGAGCTTTCCAATGGTGCTGTAAGCCTGTAGGTGAGGTGAAATGATGGTACCAAAATGAGAAAATAGTTTTTTGCACAGTTTCAGAAACACTGCAACATGACTGACTACAGTTCTTACTCCTGAAGTTAATTTCAACATCTTAATATGGTGTTAAGTGATCACAGCTACCAAAGGACAATGTATTAAAAGATTTTTATTGGTTTTGCATAGGCAAGTATTTTGAGAAATAATTAAGCTGCTTAACATATAGCAAAGTGGCAAATATCAACATTTAGCAATATACTAATGTGAAATATATTCACATCACATTCTTAATTGTCAAAGCATCTCACAAATGATTATAATTTTCTATATTTTAAATTGAAATTTACTGAGCAGATCAGTCTCACACTGAAGGTTGTGAACCAGTAGCAGTAAATTGCATGCCCAGAGTTTGTACTGCATAATGGGTAGATATAAACGTACATGAATTCCTAATGTAATGCTTTGCTACATACAACATAGCATCTAGTCTGCCTGGTAGAAGGTTTTAATTTAATTTTAATTTGTAATTGTCTATGCATGCAGTACTAGTCTTTGAAATATTCTAGAAACTAGCTTTTTAATTCAGTGATGCTTATGCACAGGTTAGTATTAGAGAGGACAAAACAGTGGGCTTCAGTTAAAGTGCTCACTAAACAAAAATGACAATTCTGAAAGTAATTAAGCACAAATTATGTTAGATATGTCTGTATATTTGTACAAAATGGAAAGTGTGGTGGTAATGCTAACAACATGCTTTGGGAATCTTACCTTTACAGGAAAGTTACAGTAGAAAGACATTGACGATACAAGCTGCTTAAACCGTACATCAAGGAGGAAAAAGCTCTCAAACTTTGAAAACTGTGTTATTTCACAATAAAAGCAAAAGAATGCAAAACTGTCAAAAGCTGCTAGTGCTGGACAGAATTCTGTGATGCTGGCAGCAGAAGCCAGGAGAGATGAACTGTATTGGTGGCTGCTGAATGAGTTTTTCTAGTTTTGCAAATCATCTAATACTCCTATCACAGGGATTGCTTTCAGAACTACTCAAGCAAGTTGAATTTGGCATGTTAGAGTTTAACTCAGGAAAGACACTGAATTTGATCAGATTCAATCATGTTCACCTGCTTCTATAGCCACCAGAAGGAGCATGTTCTCCAGTGCTTGGTCCTGTTGTTGTTTGTTTGCTTGAGGAAAAATAGAAACATTTTGAGAGAGCAACCATCTAAGGGAGGCAGCTCTCCAAACAGGAAATCACATGTTATTGTCCAGAATACCCGTGAAAGACTTAAACTGCACCCTTGGCAATCGTCACTTACCATGCCTTTCTTTCTACTTGAGTAAAATGAATCTTAAATCAAAACTATCTGGTTACACTGCAACAATAGTCACCTTTTGTCATTTCATTTTATCAGCTGATTGAAGAGAGAGACAATGATGTTGTAGCTTTGTAGCAGCTTGGAGAGAATAAAACCGTACTTCTCTCAGATGTAGAAACTGCAAGCTACTCCAGAAGCAAATTACAGGCAAGTCTAGAAAAACACTGTCATAAATGTAAAGGGAAGGGTAAACCCTTTTAAAATCCCTCCTGGCCAGAGGAAAAATCCTCTCACCTGTAAAGGGTTAAGAAGCTAAAGGTAACCTCGCTGGCACCTGACCAAAATGACCAATGAGGAGACAAGATACTTTCAAAAGCTGGGAGGAGGGAGAGAAACAAAGGGTCTGTGTCTGTTGGTATGCTGCTTTGCCGGGGATAGAACAGGAATGGAGTCTTAGAACTTTTTGTAAGTAATCTAGCTAGGTATGCGTTAGATTATGATTTCTTTAAATGGCTGAGAAAAGAATTGTGCTGAATAGAATGACTATTTCTGTCTGTGTGTCTTTTTTGTAACTTAAGGTTTTGCCTAGAGGGATTCTCAATGTTTTGAATCTAATTACCCTGTAAGGTACCTACCATCCTGATTTTACAGGGGTGATTCCTTTACTCCTAGTTACTTCTATTTCTATTAAAAGTCTTCTTGTAAGAAAACTGAATGCTTTTAAATTGTTCTCAGATCCAAGGGTTTGGGTCTGTGGTCACCTATGCAAATTGGTGAGGATTTTTACCAAACCTTTCCCAGGAAGTGGGGTGCAAGGGTTGGGAGGATTTTGGGGGGAAAGACGTGTCCAAACTACGTTTCCCAGTAAACCCAGTTAGAGTTTGGTGGTGGCAGTGGTTATTCCAAGCACAAAGGATAAAATTAATTTGTACCTTGGGGAAGTTTTAACCTAAGCTGGTAAAAGTAAGCTTAGGAGGTTTTCATGCAGGTCCCCACATCTGTACCCTAGAGTTCAGAGTGGGGGAGGAACCTTGACAAACACTGATTCTGCAATTTCATCCCATGGACAAGGCAAGCCTACCACTGTTCTGTGCAGTACAATGCCATTAGCTGATGTCATCCAAGCTGCCAGCTGTCTGAATCAGGAACTTAAGTCATCCAAGTGTTTTGTGATGTTCTCCTGGAAAGTGAGCCTGATGAACAGCTTTCAAAAGAACAAGTGTTTTTTGTATAATGTCTCGTCAATCCTTCAGTCTGAAATAGCCAAAATGAAAGCTTCAGAATATTATACAAAGCCATATCATCCTTCAGAAGACCTTAAAAGAAGGTGCCTCTGAAATGCAGAGTGCATAGTATTTAACAGTTCTAAGATTATCACATCACTGCACATAAGACTGGCTGCCCAGCTACACCCTGGATCTGGTTCTCACAGTTTAATTTAATACTACACCTTCACGGATTCTGCATCAATGATGATGACTGGAGATAGTCTATCATTAGTGCTGCAAAATCTGAAGTAGTCTTCAGGGAGGTGTGTTCTTCATGGGTGAGATTTCCAGCAGCCTGAAGAAAACATAGTTATCTATGTAGAAATGTAGAATGTAGAAACCACCGATGAAAAGAATACATTCCACTCAGTGACTAGAGTGGTATTTCAAGAACAGTCTGCAAATAGTCCAGCATCACAAGAAATATCATTGTAGCATGGGAAAGAAGTCACACACTTTCCCCGGGCAAACAGAGTCTCTTATGTAGCATATGAAAAACCTAGAACATATCCAGAACTGGCTTGCCATGGAAAAAGCACTTGAGAAAATAAATTAGGTTCATTTGTAGATAAACAGGTCTGAGATCTCTCCTGGTGGTGGGGATTTTTTGTTTGTTTGTTTGGGTTTTTTTGGTCTTTTTAAGACTACTACCTTGTGATGTCCTACCAATACGAAATGACATTTGATATTGTTAATCAGTTGATTCCATTTTGGACTGGTTTCAATCACAAGCTTGCAACAAAGAGCAGCTACACAGCAGTTGCATATACACCTTTTCTGGAGATCAAATCAAACCAACTGACAGAGCCACAGTCCATACTACAATGCTGAAATGTCAGCAGCTGTAGAACATTAGCATGCTGCTTGGACCATGAATCAGCCGCTCTATCTGTTGCCCAGCAAGTGATATGGACTATCCCAAATTAACTTAGTACCAATGGGATTCACCCGGGTGGTCTTCATACCCTGCGTTGTTTTATTGCACGTAGGGAAATTTTGGGGATGGTTAGATCATCTTGTTGATTCTGGTGTGTAGGCAGCTTATACTACAAGCAAATACTTGGTCGTAAGTAATTCAGCTGTGCTCTTTGTGGCTTGACTCTCTGGCATTTGAGGCAACTGTGCACTCTGAAACGTTCTTCATTTGCCAAGTGGTGTGAGCAGGGAGGAGGTACTCGTATAGTTCCAGCATTTGTCTGGCAAGTGTTAGCTGACACTCAAAAGGTGTCATTAAAGAACTTGATGCTGTAACCCAGCATATGCTACCACTACTGGAGGAATTTCAGACCTGGGGGGTATGCCCAGTTTCCTACATTCAAGTTCTGGGATCACTTTCTCCAGGTTTTGCAGATACTACGTCTAAATGGCTGAGTCAGAGGATGATTTGGAAATTTCTGTGAATGGCTAGCCAACTACAAAAGCAGTTTCTCCTCTCTTGGTGTTCACACCTCAACTGCTAGAAGAGGGCCTCATCCTCCCTAATTGAACTAACTTCATTATCCCTAGCCTGATTCTTTCTTGCATATTTATACCTGCCTCTGGAAATTTCCACTACATGCATCCAATGGCGTGGATACTCACCCACGAAAGCTCATGCTCCAATACGCCTGTTAGTCTATAAGGTGCAACAGGACTTTTTGCTGATTTTACAAATCCAGACCAACATGGCTACCCCTCTGAAGTTTGACACCAGGCAAGGCACTGCATTTAGCCGTATGAGTGGAAATCCATCAACCTCATGAAGAAACTTGCACAAGTACAGACAGATATCATCTTCCTTTCCAAATGCAAACAGATGGACATCATACCAAATGGACTGAAGGTGAAAAATCCATTGCTAGCTACATAATACACAGACCACAGTGAGAGATTATGCCATACACTATCAAAGAAACCAATCAGCATCCTATACAGCAACTATCCTATCCTATCCCTACACTAACACTGGAACAAATCAACATATCCTTAGAGCCCCGACCAGGGTTATTCTATCTACTACCCAAGATCTCTGGGTAGTAGAAACCCTGGACACACCGGCATTGGTACTCTCACTGAAGGACTGTCAGGATATTTGGACTCTCTACTCAGACCTTACGCCACCAGAACTCCCAGTTATCTCTGTGACACCACTGATTTCCTGAGTAAACTACAATGCATCGGTGATCTTCCAGAAAACACCATCCTAGCCACCATGGATGTAGAGGATCTCTACACAAACATCCCACATGCAGATGGAATACAAGTTGTCAGGAACAGTATCCCTGATGAGGCCACAGCACAACTGGTTGCTGAGCTCTGTGACTTTATCCTCACGCACAATTATTTTAAATTTGGTGACAATCTATACCTCCAGACCAGTGACACCGCTGTGGGCACCCGCGTGGCCCCACAATATGCCAACATTTTTATGGCTGACCTGGAACAATGCTTCCTCAGCTCTCGTCCACTCATGCCCCTTCTCTAGCTACGCTACATTGATGACATCTTCATCATCTGGACCCATAGGAAGGAAACCCTGGAAGAATTCCACCATGATTTCAACAGCTTCCACCCCACCATCAACCTCAGCCTGGACCAATCTACATGGGAGGTCCACTTCCTAGACACCACGGTGCAAATAAGTGACGGTCACGTTAACACCACCCTATACCAAAAACCCACCGACTGCTATCCCTACCTTCATGCCTCCAGCTTCCACCCCGGACACACCACACGATCCATTGTCTACAGCCAAGCGCTGAGGTACAACCGCATTTGGTCCAACCCCTCAGACAGAGACCAACATCTACAAGATCTTCACCAAGCATTCTCAAAACTACGATATCCACATGAGGAAATAAGAAAACAGAACAACAGAGCCAGACGTGTACCCAGAAGCCTCCTGCCCAAGAAAGAAACCAACAGAACTCCACTGGCCATCACACACAGTCCTAAGCTAAAACCTCTCCAACGCATCATCAGTGATCCACAACCCATCCTGGACAACAATCCCTCACTTTCACAGGCTTTGGGAGGCAGGCCTGTCCTCGTCCACAGACAACCTGCCAACCTGAAGCATATTCTCATCAGCAACTACATACCACACCATAGTAACTCTAACTCAGGAACCAATCCATGCAACAAACCGCGATGCCAACTCTGCCCACATATCTACACCAGTGACACCATCACAGGACCTAACCAGATCAGCCACACCATCACCGGTTCATTCACCTGCACGTCCACCAATGTAATATATGCCATCATGTGCCAGCAATGCCCCTCTGCTATGTACATCGGCCAAACTGGACAGGCCCTACGTTAAAGGATAAATGGACACAAATCAGATATTAGGAACGGCAATATACAAAAACCTGTAGGAGGACACTTCAACCTCCCTGGACACACAATAGCAGATATAAAGGTAGCCATCCTGCAGCAAAAAAACTTCAGGACCAGACTTCAAAGAGAAACTGCTGAGCTTCAGTTCATTTGCAAATTTGACACCATCAGCTCAGGATTAAACAAAGACTGAATGGCTAGCCAACTACAAAAGCAGTTTCTCCTCCCTTGGTGTTCACATGTCACCTGCTAGAAGAGGGCCTCATCCTCCCTGATTGAACTAACCTCATTATCCCTAGCCTGTTTCTTGCTTGCATATTTATACCTGCCTCTGGAAATTACCACTACATGCATCCAATGAAGTGGGTACTCACCCATGAAAGCTCATGCTCCAATACGTCTGTTAGTCTATAAGGTGCCACGGGACTCTTTGCCGCTTTACAGATCCAGACTAACACAGCTACCCCTCTGAAGCTTGGAAATTTCTCTCTCTCTCTTTCTCTTTGCCCCTCCCTCCGCCCCCCCACCCCGCATGCATTTCCATACTTCTTACTGCAAAGAGGCTCAACTATGCCAAGTGGATACCAGTCTACATTTTTGATATGTTAAATCTTCCTACACAGAACTCTGTATCTGCCAAGGCAGCGAAGACTATGGTAACCCATACACTCTGACAGATCATAACGATGAACAAGATATTGACTAGAAATATCACCAATCTATTACATTTCAGTGATACTTGAATTATTATTAGACTTATATAAATAAATTATTAGACTTTGTTTTAGCTGTGACCTCAAATTCTCAAAGATCCCATTTTATGTCTTGAAATAATAGTCATTAAACTAAAGAACAATGACCCCATCTAAAGGTCAAAATGGCTGCTTTGAAATATTTGTATCAGTTTATATCTGTTTCTATGGTAATGGCACCACTTGACAGATCCATATCATCCTCATCTTAATGTAGAGGTAATAAATTTTCAAATGACTCTTATGGGGGGGGTGTGTGTGTGAGGGGTGGAGAGGGTACATTATCAACCAAATCGGTGATGTCTGTGGCTCACCTAGTAAATTTTGAATTTCATTGTTAATAGTGGTTCATCTGAGAGAGAACTAGGTGGAGACCTCACAACGTGATTCAATAAAAAATATTAGCAGAGCTGGTTTGTAATTTTCCAACAAAATGACTTTTTGACAGTTTCAGGTTTTGACATTTTCAATTAATGTTTTTCTGATTTATGAAAAACTTTGAGAATTTCATCATCTTGGATGTGGAGGGGGAGGGGGACCCAGAGGCAGAGGATGACTCAGAGGTCAGAGATGCATGCAGCCAGGAGCTCTTTTCTACCCCAGAGGGGGCTAGCCAGTCACAGCTGTCAGATGCTGGTGAAGCGCAAACAGGAGAGGAGACCCCTGGTAGGTGGATCTGATTTTGGGAATTGCTGAAGCGAGTTGTTGGGGGCAGGAGGTTTGCAGAAAGCAGACTTGTGTCTCTGTGATGCACATACCACCACATGCCTAGTCTGAGTGGCTGAACAGGCTGTTGATTGACTCCCTCACTTCCCGGGAATCTCTCTCAGATCTCCAGGAAACTCTCAATTATCTCCACTGCTCACCCTCAGCAGCGAGATATCTTCCATAATGATCACATCCTGTGAAAAGTGTGGGGACAGGAATGATTATCAGGTCCCTCCTACAGTGCTGGCTCTCCCCAAGAGCCACGTGCCCAGTGTACAGCAGCGTCCATGATCTACCCTGCCCCTGTGGCTAATCACCAGTTTGGGGGACTTGTGGTTCATGTGTGGTTGCCTGGGGTCAGCCTGTTAGTGGACAGGTGTGTGAGTACTGGCTGTGTTTTAAATCACTGAATCAGTGTTCTGTTGCAAACAATACTGCTTCTGTAAAATGTTGCATTTAAACTTCACAGAGATGACCCTCTTTGTTATCTGCAGCTGAATGGCTGTGCAGAATTAGAAAGTGGCCAAGAAGAACTAAGGAGGACTTTCTGCGTGAGGTTATGATGCACTCCGCGGCCAAGAAGGAGGAATTGAAGGAGTAGCGGGACAGCAAGATGAGGGACTGAAACAAGAATGTGGCATGCCAGAAAGAAGCCACGGAGCGGCTCTTAAATGTTATGGAGCGCCAGGCAGACACGCTTCAGGCGATACTAGCTCTGCAAACTGAGCAGCTCCGTGCCTGCCCTCCCCTGCAGCCACTGTCTCAAAACTCTTTCCCATGTTCCCCCCAGACACCGCCAACACACTTTTATCAACCTCCTGGCTCCAGTCTCTACCCACAGCATTCCACTCCTCCCCCCTCACAGACCAGCACTGTGGACTCCCACTACCCACTGCACTCAACACCCATCCCTCTGCAGTTTGGCCCTGCTGAAGTACAGCACCTGCTGCACTGTACTCCAGAGGAAAAGGTTGGACATGATCCCTGGACATACTCAAATCTTTAGTTGTCCCAGGACCCCACCTCCTCCTGAGACCTTCCCTTCCCCCATACTCCTCACTGCTGAGGGGTTGTTTTTTGGGTTTGACTCTCTCCGCCGGTGGTTGTTTTTTAATAAAAAAATTGTGTTGGTTTGAAAGCAAACAGAGCCCTGCGAAGCAACAGACAATAATGTTAAACCTTCATATTTCATCGTCTGCACCAGTCACCTCCTAGCATTACAAGCACTGCACTCCCGAGCATCGCAACAAATATTAGTGGCTTTCAGCTGCAAATTGCTGCCTCAAGGCATCCCTGATCCTTACGGCCCCACACTGTGCCCCTCTAATAGCCCTGCTCTCTGGCTGTTCAAACTCCAGGCGCTGAGCCTCTGCAGTCCAGCCCTGAGTGAAGCTTTCACCCTTCCCTTCACAAATATTATGGTGCGTACAACACATGGCTATAAACATAGAAATATTGTCATTGGCCAGGGTCAGCTTCCCATATAGGCAGTGCCAGCAGGCCTTTAAATGGCCAAAAGCACACTCAACAGTCATTCTGCACTTGCTCAGCCTGTTGTTGAACCGCTCCTTGCTGCTGTCAAGTTGCCCCATATATGGCTTCATAAGCCATGGCATTAGGGGTAGGCAGGATCTCCCAGGATCACAATGGGCATTTCAACTTCCCCTTCCGGTGATGATCTGGTCTGGGAAGAAAGTCCCTGCATGCAGCTTCCTGAACAAGCCAGTGTTCCGAAAGATGTGTGTCATGCGCCTTTCCAGACCAGCTTGTGTTAATGTCTGTGAAATGCTCACGGTGATCCACTGAGAACCATTGAGAAATACCCCTTGTGATTAATGTCCTCGGGGGGTAGGTGGTCTGGTGCCAGAATTGGAATGTGTGTGCCATCTATCACCCCTCCGCAGTTAGGGAAGCCCATTTTTGCAAAGCCATCTGCAGTGTCATGCACATTGCCCAGAGTGATAGAATCATAGATGATTAGTGTTGGAAGAGACCTAAGGAGGTCATCTAGTCCAATCCCCTGCTCAAAGCAGGACCAACACCAACTAAATCATCCCAGCCAAGGCTTTGTCAAGCTGGGTCTTAAAAACCTGTAAGGATGGAGATTCCGCCACCTTGTGGAGAATCATGGTCTTTTGCAGAAGGATGCAATTAATAGCCCTGCACACTTCCGTCAACACAAGTCCAACGGTCGACTTTCCCACTCCAAACTGGCTAGTGACCAATCGGTAGCAGTCTGGAGTAGCCAGCTTCCACAGTGCAATCACCACGCACTTCTCCAATGGCAGGGCAGCTCTCATTCTCTTGTCCTTATGCTGCCAGGCTAGGGCGAGCTCATCACACAGTCCCATGAATGTGGCTTTCTTTATCCTTATCTGCAGCCACTGCTCATCATCCCAGATGTGCATCATGATGTGATCCCACCATTCAGTGCTTGTTTCCCAAGCCCAAAAGCGGTGTTCCACTGTGGTCAGCACCTCCGTGAATGCCACAAGCAATCTTGTGTCATAGCTACTATGCGTGGCAACAGTGTGGGATCCATTCCTGAAGACCGCAGAGGCAGGGCACGCAGTACACAAACCGTTGAAAGATGGTGCCAAATGTGGAGGGAAGCACAGGGATTGCTGGGATGCAAAGCAATGCATTGGGACGGGACCCAGGATGCCCCGCAACCTCCTCTGTCTTCCCACAAGTCTTAGTGGCAGAAAAGGAAGAAATGCTCTGTGGATAGCTCCCCAGAGTGCAACACTCTGAATATCGCTGCAAGTGCCGCAAGTGTGAACACGCTATTGCGCAGGCAGCTGACAGTGTGAACACACACCAGCGGTTTCCCTTCAGCGCTCTCTGAGCGGTGCTATAACTCCCGGCACTGTAACTCTGCCAGTGCAGACATGCCCTCAGTATGGCCCCTCCAGTGACCAGGGTCAGCTCATCCTAACGCAGTATCCTCCTGGGTTCATAAATGTCAGTGACTCCTAAAGTAAAAGCCATTAGCACCTTTTGCTATAATACAAAGCATGTTGAGATCCTGGGATGAATGATGTTGTTGCAAAACAGTAGGTAAAGAATGAGCTCCTTAGTAGCATGTAATAGTTACAGGTCCGTGTTCTCAAATCACGTAAAGCCAGTTAAAACTATTAGCAGTAAAAGTACATTTGGATTTTATGAACACAGCTGCATTTGAAAAGATAAAGTATGTTAAAAGTAAATGTGCCTCCTTGATTCAACCTCCTCTTTGGCACATGTCTAGATCTGGTCAAAAGGAAAAGAGAGATTCTGCTCATTCAACTGCCTCAAAAAATGTCTGAAGACTAAATGGAAGCTAGAGTGTAAGAGTTTATTTTAATGAGCACAAGCACATCATAGATTAACACCAGCAACTTGAAGTTATATCACCAAATCAAGGCTGTTTCCATGGGAACGCCTCCAATTCCCAAGAACTACTGTTAATGCACCAGTAAAAGCAAAAAATAAAAAGCTGGACCCAGGCTCCCAGGTCCTTAGCAACATGGCAACTATACTGTCAAGCTTTGTTATAATGGAAAAGAGGATATTTACATTTTGTAATATAAGAATGTGAGTAAATACAAGGTCCCAGCCTGTGAGATGCCCTTGACTCCTATTGAAGTCCAAAGGGCTCCAGGGCCTTCAGGAACTTGTAGGATCAGGCCCATGGTATATAATTTCCAACTACTCTAGCTGTACTGTGTCAACTCTCATTACAGCAGAGTGTAATGTGGGCTCTGCTAGTGAAATAGTTTTCATCAATATAGTAAATCTGGCCCTGTCTGAGTGATATCTTTTGCAGTTAAGATTATGACTAGCAATTGAGAAATAGGTCCAGTGATTGAAGGATGTGGAAGTTGGGGATGTGGGGGAGGGAGGAGAGAAATATTTTCAAAAAAAGAGAAAAAGGTATTAAGTAGATTCCTTCCTCCCCTCTGCCCTGAACGTACACTCTGAAAGGGGCATTGAATAGAATAGAAAAGTAAAGCAATGAAAATCAGAGCTGTGCCTAAATTTGCTCATTTATTATTTTTTCTTCTCCTGTTTATCTAACTGCCCCTCTCTTCTAGCTAACAGCAGGCTCTCTTCTGCCATTGGCTCTCACTGTTACGGTGTGCACTCCTGGGGTTCAGTGCCTGGCCCACCTCTTCTCTGCCTTCTTCACTATCTGTCCAAACTGCACCATATCACATACTGCACCTATCCCTGGAAATGCTGGAACAAATTTTCTCACTTTCTTCTCAGAAATCTCTTCAGAGGCTTCCTGTCCATTTCAGGCTCCAGAATGGCTGTTCCGTCAATGGACACGTCCTTGTCTCCCTGACAGCTCCTCTTCCTATTATCCAGTTCATTCCCCATACACCACAAATATCAAACTTTCTTCTGCCCCTCGTTTTCCTACACTGCCGCATTAATTGGAATAGTCTCTCTCCACTTAGTGGACTCCTTACCTACCTCAAAATCCCACCTCAAGAGCCATTCTTCCTTTGGCCTATGAGTCTTCACTTTCTCAGTAGCAAAACATCCATATTAGATTCTATCTCCACTTGTAAGGAAAATATTTTTAATCTCATGGTTCTGTTCTTTAAGACTGCAATTATGTGGGTATATCTTCAATTTAACAGTAATTTTTTTTATTGATAGGCAAGTGTGTTAGTGGTATATTGTTCCAGAGTTTTGCAGTGAAGTGCTGAGATTCTGGGAAGGATTTCACTAACTGCTTTTTCAAATGTTGTTTTTAAAAGATACAAAAGGCCAAATTCCCCTCAAGCCCCCCTCTCCTCCCTTTCCCCCCCATTTTTAAGGCTAACAGTCACAAGATGTAGAAATATATGCTTCTTTGTGGATCAAAACTTATGGTCATAGTTACCATAATTGTGTGTGAAAGACATTTTGCATATACAAATCACTATGTAGACATATTTTGACAAATTTATGCCATGATCCCATAATCTGACCCACACAGACAGACCCCTGCACTTGTGCTTTGCAGGACTAGGGCATATGTATTACTCCTCTATTTCACCTTTTGCCAGAATTGTAAGAGTGAATGAACTTTAGGACAGATATAATTAAGAGATCTAGGAGTTGAGGCATGTCAATTGTTTCAGTTACAAAGAAGGAGCACTTAGATAAACTGAGGCATTTGTACAATACTCAATTTGCATGCACAATGGCAGGAATTGTGTGCGCAAATGTGTGTGAACCTTGGGTATTTGTTTTTAAATTCTGTTCCATAATCTTGTTCTTGGTACCCTGAGTTGCATCTTGCCATTAGACAGTTAGATTTGAAAATTTTGGCCTAAACATTACGCATGGCTGCCCTGACAAAGGGACTTCAGTATGAGTACAGGTCTGGCCTGCAATGACTAAGGAATAGAGAGATTTTTCTACCTTTACAAGGGAAGTGGAAAAGGAAAACACCGTCTTGAAAAATGCTGATGTTTGTGCCCACAAATCACATTGTACTGCTTTAGTAATACTCCCCCTAGTGGAAATGAAAATGTTATCCTGTTCCATAATATAACATTTAATGGCTATAGCAAAACTCTCAATGCCAGCTATTTGGAGTGGATCTTATTTCATGGCTATGATTTAAGAGGAGAGTTTTATTGTCTCATTTTGGTAATAGTCTGTTATACTCTAAAAAGAGACTCAATGTATTGTAGCAGCACACTTACCTGCTGTAGCTCATTCTGTACACAGTCTCATGGGATCATGTCCCAGCTAGTGCCTAATCCTGCAGTTCTGATGCAGGCAAATCTCCCACTGCTTCACTGATTGTCTTGTTCGGGAGAAGGCTGTAGAACTGAATCCCTTATTTACTGTTTAGCTGTTCAAGAGCTGTCCCCAGTTAGTCAGGATTGTCCCACTTATTTGTCTAGGTACAAAGTGGCCCGCAACACTGTAGTATCTGAAAGCCTCATAATTATTAACTAGTTTATCCTTGAAACACTCTTGTTTTTATATTTCAGACTGGGAGCTGAGGACCAGAGAGATCCAAAGGAATGGCAGAGCCAGGAATCAAACCCAAATCTAGTGCCTTGACTGTGTAATGATAATACGTTCTCCCATAGACTCACTAAAGAACAAAGAAAAAGTAGGCAAAGAAAACTCAGGTGGTGTAGAAAGGTAGCAGTATGTGCTATTTATTCACTATAGGCCCAGTCCCGAAATCCTAACTGCAGCCGCACTGAAGGCAGTGAAGGATTTTCCCAAGTAGGTCATGAGTAAAGACTTTGGGATTTGGATCTAAAAGAACAAGTGAAGAATAATACTTAAACTCACCAACAATAACAATACTAACATTTTTAGAAGACATGATCTCTGAATGTATTTGAGAGAGATTACAAAGAGTATTTCTGCTGCACCAACTTTTCAGTCCCTGCATGCCTGATGTGCGTTAGTATGGGTTGTGAACTGTGTATAATCTTTCTCTAATTTTGTTCAGGCAAAGAAAAGAGCATTACACTTTTCCCAGATTTAGGATCATATTATCAGAGATGACAGTCTCAAAAAACCCTACCTCCATCCCCCAGAAGAACACCCCAACAAGGAACATATTAAATATTAAATCAGTACTAGCACTTACTCTGTATATTAAATAAGATGGCTGAATGCAACTAAACAACTTCTGTGAACATTTGCATTTTTAATTAATGTAGTTCTCTTTAATTTGATTGGATAGTGCAAAATGTATATGTTAGTGCTATTTGTATTACTTCAGACTATCTAAAACAGAAGATTGTTAAACTTAACTTCTCAGATTGTGTCTCTTTTTTATATTAATGGAAAATTAGTATTTTAGGTAAAAAGAAAAGGAGTACTTGTGGCACCTTAGAGTCTAACCAATTTATCTGAGCATAAGCTTTCGTGAGCTACAGCTCACTTCATCGGATGCATACTGTGGAAAGTACAGAAGATCTTTTTATACACACAAACCATGAAAAAATGGGTGTTTACCACTACAAAAGGTTTTCTCTCCCCCCACCCCACTCTCCTGCTGGTAATAGCTTATCTAAAGTGATCACTCTCCTTACAATGTGTATGATAATCAAGTTGGGCCATTTCCAGTACAAATCCAGCTTTTCCTCCCCCCCCCCAAACCCACTCTCTCCTGTTGGTAATAGCTTCTCTAAAATGATCACTCTCCTTACAATGTGTATGATAATCAAGGTGGGCCATTTCCAGCACAAATCCAGGGTTTAACAAAAACGTCGGGGGAGGGGGGGAGGGGAATAGGGATAGGAAAAAACAAGGGGAAATAGGTTACCTTGCATAATGACTTAGCCACTCCCAGTCTCTATTCAAGCCTAAGTTAATTGTATCCAATTTGCAAATGAATTCCAATTCAGCAGTCTCTCGCTGGAGTCTGGATTTGAAGTTTTTCTGTTGTAATATCGCAACTTTCATGTCTGTAATCGCGTGACCAGAGAGATTGAAGTGTTCTCCGACTGGTTTATGAATGTTATAAATCTTGACATCTGATTTGTGTCCATTTATTCTTTTACGTAGAAGAATAAATGGACACAAATCAGACGTCAAGAATTTTAACATTCATAAACCAGTCGGAGAACACTTCAATCTCTCTGGTCACGCGATTACAGACATGAAAGTTGCGATATTACAACAGAAAAACTTCAAATCCAGACTCCAGCGAGAGACTGCTGAATTGGAATTCATTTGCAAATTGGGTACAATTAACTTAGGCTTGAATAGAGACTGGGAGTGGCTAAGTCATTATGCAAGGTAACCTATTTCCCCTTGCTTTTCCCTATCCCCCGCCCCTCAGACGTTTTTGTCAAACCCTGGATTTGTGCTGGAAATGGCCCACCTTGATTATCATACGCATTGTAAGGAGAGTGATCACTTTAGAGAAGCTATTACTAGCAGGAGAGTGGGGTGGGGGGAGAGAAAACCTTTTGTAGTGGTACACACCCATTTTTTCATGGTCTGTGTGTATAAAAAGATCTTCTCTACTTTCCACACTATGCATCCGATGAAGTGAGCTGTATCTCACGAAAGCTTATGCTCAAATAAATTGGTTAGTCTCTAAGGTGCCACAAGTCCTCCTTTTCTTTTTGCGAATACAGACTAACATGGCTGTTACTCTGAAACCTGTCATTATACTTTAGGTAACAAATTCAAGTGCAGGAATGTTTTGGTTTTTTTTAGAAAAGATTAATTTTAAAAGAATAATGGAGATTATTCACAGAAGGCAAACTTCAAATTTTCTTTTCATGAAAACTTGCACCAAAAACCTGATTTTTCCCTGCTCCCACCCCAGATTTGCCTCAACCAATAAACCAAGCAAAAGAGAACCCCCTGCCCTCCTGCATCTGTCTCATCACACTGAGAGCCTTTAGAAGCTGAATAGTCTCTGTGAACAGCTTGTGAATGAGCTGCATAAGAAGAATTATTTGTAAATAATTTGGCAAATAATTTTGAATAACAAAATCAACAAAATTATACCTTCCTTGTGAAAAGAAAAAAAGATGGAATGTGTTAGAATTAATAAATTATTTAATCTTAGGGGTTTATAGTGCCACCTATCACTGAAGTATCCGAGAGCATTCCACATTAATAGCAATAGTGATGTCCCTAGTGCACTTCCTGCAGTCGGACACCCTACGATGTTCTCCCATTATGGGGTCAAAACTCTGCTTGTGGTAGGGTGGGTTTTTTTAATGTATTAAGATACTTTTTTTGTAGTTTGTTTTGTTTAGATTTTTTGGATTGGTTGGGGGATTTGGGGTAGAATGAGGTGTGAGTGTCATGAGCATTCTGATGCTGGAAAAAGGAAAAGGACAACCATATAGTTAAGAATAATTATACTTAACTCTAATATTGAGTTCAGAATGGTCCTTTTAGCCCCTGGTTCAGAATATGAATGGGGAGAAGCTGTTTGTATTAACTGATATTCCTTCTTTCATTAACCAATGTTATTCAAAACTACATTTCCATTATGGGTACAAATGCTCACTAGCTACCATTCACCCATCACATATTGCACAATACCACCACAGGCCATGCTCAATATGCCTTTATGGGCCACAGCATCAAGAGGCCACTTACCCACTATATATAGACCACAGACTGTGCCCCTGCCTATATGAGCTTCCCTGTACTTCTGGATCACATTATCATTGATTTGGGCTGTTGCTAGTTTAGGCATCAGTAGTCCCTTAGCAATTACAGGCCTACAGTGAATTTAATTTTCCACATACTGGTCTAAACTGAGGTGCCAGAAAAGCCTCATGCTGGCCCTCCTGTGAAAGTGTTTTTTAAGGGTGTAAATTCAAGATGGGATTAATCTGAACAGGATATGTAAGAAAGCAGCTGTAAATCCCAGGTACGGTGGCTGAGCACGATGAAAGAATGAGACTGATGAGCTAGGAGTGTTACACAGCTCAATTCATGAAGGCTAGCAGGAAAGCTGCTCACTGGTACAACATTCAACACCCATTAAGGGCGAGTAGCTAAACCCACAGCACCCAAAGCAACTCTTGTAGCTGCTCAAGCCAAAATACAAAGGAACCACAGAGAAGGTCACATTGACAGCATGGGACCATTACAGACTGCCTTATTGGTGAAATGGATACATTATCTGATCTACATTAAAATGTATTTTTCATATAATCAATTAAAATATATATTTAAATATTCCAAGATTGGAATTTTTTAGAATGGTAAAACATAATATAATCCATGTATTCAGAGCTAGATACTGCAAAACATTAATAATGTATTGCACTGATACACTTGATATAAAACTATTTTACTGATACAGGTATAACATATAGTAACTATACTAATCTAGTTACTTAATAAAACTCAGTAAAGGTCAGTATAAAATGATGGGAAAGCTTCATCTCTTTAGGGTGGTGCAAATTGCATTCTTCCAGCCTGAGTCCATGGAGCTAGCTGTGAGGAGGAGGAGGATCTGGGGGAGGCAGAAGACAATGGTTCACCTGCGCAGAGCTGATTATAGTCCTTGGGGCCTTTTTTGGCCACTTACACCACCACTGAATTGCTGTAGTGTGATTTTCCCCCTGACACTGGAAGACCCTCTCTTGGACATGCCCCACCTCTTTTTTGCAGCTACACCCAGATCCCTGGATGACTAAACAGAGTTAGACAAATTTTAAATAGTTTGGCACTAAGCCCTTTTTTCTGACTAACACTTAATGTACAATAGGGATATGTAACAAAGATAACTACTGCTGGCCAGGTGTCAAGAACATAATATTTAAGTGTGTTTGAATCATTTGGCATATAAACTATGTACCGTGGGTGAAATTTACCACTGTATAGAGCACCAAGATGAGACCTATGCACCACAGCAATCCCACTAAAGTCCTTCAAATAGGGCTTAGGTGGTACTTAATTCATGCATAGCCCCTCTGCAAAAGATGAATTTCATCCTAATTACTTACGATGGGTTGGAAAGGGGAATAATCCTACACTTTAGCTAAACAATCCACAGGATCAGCAAGAAACAACTTTTAAAAAATATTGCTCTGCTTTTTGGTTTCCTCACTACTCCTGTCTCTGTATTTTCCTCTTTATGCTGAGGCAATATTTGTGTATAAATATATAACCTGATTTAACCCAAATAGATCATTTCAGTTTAATAATATAGGTTCCAAGCCCATTCCATAAGAATTTGTGCAAGTAATTCTGGATGTAAGTAGCCCATAAAATTGATCTCTAATCTAAGCTAAAGAGCACTGTCTTGAAAAATTGACACAAAAACTATTTTAAGATTTGGCACTTAAATCTCTCTCTCAAGTACATTTTCAATGTCATTTTTCTTCTTCACGTAGAACAAAGTTGGGTTTTGGTTGTTTGGAACACCCACTCGAAAAGGGACTCACCCCAGCCTGGTGTAAATGAGGGAGGGAGGGAGGGAGGGAAGTATGGTGGGTGAGAGAGAGTGACGGAGTGGGTTGGGTGGGGTGAGGCCTAGAAAAAGAGGTGGGGAAAAGGTGTTCCGTTTTGTGCGATTAGCAAATTGGCAACCCTTTAAGGTGCAAGTTAAGCACTCACTGGAAATGTGTTTAGAAGAATTTAAAACCTGTGGAAGCAACTGGAGCAGATTATTGAGGCCAAGGATTTCCTGGTTTGATAACTAATCTGAAAACTGATTTTAGCAGAAGACAGAACACCGGGAAAAGGGATTTCCATGATTTAGAATTCCAGGGAAAGACTTTCCATACCTACAACACAAAGACAGTGGTCCATAGGCTGCCAGCATAGCCTTTGAACATCTTCAGTGAGATGAGATTTCCATTCTCTGGATCTATGTGAAATGGATTTGCGGAGCCTTGGAACTATTTAAAAATCCTGCAGGATGTAGAAACACCTCATTTAGATTTTCTAAAACACCTGAACATAATTTTCATTGATACAGCTCCAAGGAAATGAGCATCCAGTTACCTGAAGCACCTAGAAGGGGCTGGTGATTAAACAATCCCCAGATTGAGGATTTTCTGTTATACAAAAGCAACCACAAACATTTCTCTTTATTCCTGAAAAGCGTGGACAGAGCCTTTCAGAACACAACTTGATTGTGTGTTTCGTCCCGCGTGAGCTTTTGATAAAGGAGAATCACAGACTGAATTTGGAAAAGAAAATCTGCTGGGATGAGTAAACAATATTTTGCCTTTATAATTTAGAAGGCAAAGTCCTCCTCCTCAAGAGTTATTCTTGGGAGTGTAAAGATTTCATTTGTAGTTTCATCAACTAGTAAAACCCCCCTATTTTTATATGGTACAATTTGGGGTTTAGGGCTCCCAAAATGGCCAGACTCCAAGTGCTTTATGTATCTGTGTTATGCATCGGAGTTTGGATTTTCACAGTGGAACAGGAGCAGCTGCACTCTTCTGATTAGCAGGCAACTGTTTTAGGATTTGGGATTTTAAAAAAACAAATGCTGGATCCAGCAAGTTCCAGGGGCAGGGTACATCTGTGTTGTGCAGCTGCTCGGGTTTGCAACAGGATCTGGAATTTTTCTTTAGACACTTAAATCCGTGAGGGACAAGGAAGGGGGTAGATTTAACAACTGCCGGGCTCCAAGTAGTAGAACTGTGTGCTTTCCAGCGCTATTGGACCGGCATTCACCAGCTCCACCGAGCGAGACGGTGCAGTGTGGGGCTGAGTCACACCAGAAAAGCTGGGGAACCAGGGCCAAAAGTGGGCTGGGGCTGGGGCTTTTACTGTCCTCCTGCTCCAAGCTGTGCCGAAGCCCGGCGTCACCCCCCTGCCCCGGAGAAGCCAGGGGCCTTGGGCTCTATGGGGATAGCGCAGCTCGGGGGCTGGCGACCAAAGCTCTCAGGATCCAGGTCTGAAGATTTCCTTGGGGAGCGGGTCGGGGCTTCGCAGGCCCCTCAGCAGGGACACCCGCCCCCGGGGCTGGGCCTGGCAGCGGAGGAGCAGGTGGGAGGGAGGGAGAGCCCCGCCCCCGCCTCCGCCTCCGCCTCCCCGCCCCGCACTTCCCTGCCGGCCGCGGCCAGAGCGCAGAGGAGCAGCGCCCGGCGCCTCTCTGCGGGGCGGATCGCGGGGCGGTGGCGGCCGCTGCGGTAGCGCCGGCAGGTCAGTGAGCCAGGCTGGGGCGCGTGTGGTCCTGCCCGCCCCCTGCTGCCAGGACCCCCCCCCCCCTCCGCTCCCCTCCGGGGGCAGAGTCCAGCTCCCGCGCTCCCTGAGGGGGCACCTCGGTGCTGCTCGGCGCCGGGCTCGCTTCCCTGGCGGGCTCTGCCCTCAGCCCGGCTCCCTGCCCCGCGCCGAACTTCCCCGGGCGCGGGGGACTCCCTCGAGGGAAGGCGTTCACGCCTGGGGTTTCCGCCCACCCCTTTTCCCAAACGGGTGGGCTGGGAACGGGCTGCCTGGGCAAATGCAGCTTGTCGGCATTTCCGTGCAACGCAGCCTGGGAAGCGCCCGGAGATGGACTCCAGCGGTGGAAAGTGCCCCGGGTAGCCCGGCGATGGGTGCCCACCGCCCTCGATTATCTGTCTCTTAAACACCTGAGTGGCGAGGCCCTGCCTCCCGAACCGCCTGTGCTCTTATAAGCGCCGTGTGGGTAACGCATCTTTTAAATGGCATCTTTGGCATGAAAATGGTCCACACTAGGTGCGACTGCTGAGTGCGCTCGGGACTTTTCTTGCAGTTTCTAGCTTCTAGGTGGATCCACTCAACCTTCTTGTTTGTCCAGCATTTTTTAATTATTAGCTGTAGTGGTTATATAAATAATTATACCTCCCTTATATAAAGATATAAACTAGCAAGGACTTCAATGGGGCCAAGATTTTGCCCAAGGTGCTTCAGTCCAAAGTTAGACCAAACCCAGTAAAAACTGAAAACAGGGATGGTGCATGGGCCAGTAGGGTAGCTGTAAATAAGAGGGGAAAGAGTATAGCCCTTTGAGATGTCCTTTCTTTCAGCAAGTAAGAGGTATAGTGTGGCTGGTGACAATGTGGGTTTCATGTTAGTTACAAATTTAGTTAGCATCAGTCTTTTTTTTTTTTTAATCTCTTTGAGTCAGAATAATTTGTAAGAATTTATAAAGTTCCCCCTTTTCCTGTAGTTCTTAGCATTTCAACTAGATTCCCAGGGTATCTGACATAATTATTCTTGAACAATGTTAAGTTATATTAAGTGCATATAAACAGAGAATTATGTGTCTATTGTCCTTAGTGATTTAGTATTATCCATGTTAGCATAGCATATCAGGAGAATATATAGCTAAAGGATAGTTGGAGAGTTTTTTATACTTCAAATGTTGCACATTCATGAGAGTGTGAGATTATGTCACAGGCGATAGGGGGGTTGGAGGAAATGTGTGGCTGTGTAGTTACAGTTAAGAACATCAGGAGTTCTAGGAATAGGAAAGAGGCGTCCGGGCCAACATGTCAGTCCTTTTTTGGTTTGTTACTGAAGACTGGATAGTTCTGGTTAAATATTTTAGAATAGTAACAAAATCTTGCTAAAATTAAAACAATTTTCTGCATGGAAGTAAAAAGGGCAGTTAATTCAACAGGAGAAAGGAACTCTTCAGCTATATGGTAGGTGGTGGTCATTTCTACATGGAATAATCATGGAGCAGTTTTTACGTAGGGTCTGAAGTTTCCAAATGCTTTCAGTGATATAGAAATATTGCTTGAGATCATCTTCATCCATAAAATTGGTAGCTATTACAGTGTATGTCGTGATTGTTTTTATTTAACTATCTATTAATATAACTGATTTTTAACATCTCAGATGGCATGTTCTACAGACGTATGTCTTTGTATATAGATGATGTGAAAAATTAAATGAAGCAGGCTCATAAATCAAAAATGGAAGTTTTAACTTTTTCTGTTAGATCAGAGTGTTTTGTCTCTTTAGTTTTATATAATTTTGTAACTTGAATACAGTCATTATAATGTTAAATTAATAGTAATAACCTAGCTTCATGTCCTTGTTTTAATAAACATACAGCATAAGTTGTCTTTGGGCAAGTTTTGCTTTGCCATAACAGTACATGTAATACCTAGCCACTGAAATATTTAAGACTGACTCCTGCTTCCCTACCATCTTCCAGGCACAGAAGTTCCTAAACTCAGTAGAACTTCTGTATGTGGTTCACTTGCGCAGGAGGGCAAGCCACAGAGAAGCTATGCAGGGAGATTATGCAACTCTATTCTTTGATACCTCTCTGAGTTAGCTTGTGGGGGTGGAGGAGTTGTTGGGCATATGCTGGATGCTAGTGCAAGTCAAATATACTGATTCACTGGCCTAAACGTTGACATGAATGGAGTGCACAATGAGCATGGATGCTGCTGCAGCCAATGGCCTTTAATAGTTTTTGCATGATCTTGGGTGAGGAGGGAAGATTCTATTCCCCCGCATCCTCTACCAAGTTCCCCTGGAGAAGACCCTTTTACTTAAGCTTCGCACATGGGTTCAGAATTCTCCCCTTAGGAGAGAATTATTCCCCTGTTTTGTTGTGCAGTTGGTTGTTTTTTGCCTTAATGATGGCAAATTAAATATGGACTTAGCCCCAACCCTGCAAGAAACTCTGTGGGTGTGGATCCTGATACCCACACAGAACTCCTTACAGGAATGTGGCTTAAGATATTACATGCAACCCATTGCCATGTTAATGCAACACTGTTATTGATTATATACTGTTTATATTACCTATGGGCTCTGTCAGGGTTCCTTCCCCACTCTGAACTCTAGGGTACAGATGTGGGGACCCACATGAAAGACCCCCTAAGCTTATTCTTACCAGCTTAGGTTAAAAACTCCCACAAGGTACAAACTTTGCTTTGGCCTTGAACGGTATGCTGCCACCACCAAGCATTTTAAACAAAGAACAGAGAAAGAGACCACTTGAAGTTGTCTTCCCCCAAAATATCCCTCCAAGCCCTACACACACCCCCTTTCCTGGGGAGGCTTAAGAATAATATCCTAACCAATTAGTTACAAAATCATCAAAGACCCAAACCCCTGGATCTTGGAACAATGGAAAAATCAGTCAGGTTCTTAAAAGAAGGATTTTATTTAAAAAAAAAAAAGGGGGGGGTGTAAAAATCATCTCTGTAAAATCAGGATGGAAAATACTAAACTGGGAGGAGTGGTAGATACGCTGGAGGGGAGGGATAGGATACAGAAGGATCTAGACAAATTGGAGGATTGGGCCAAAAGAAATCTGATGAGGTTCAATAAGGATAAGTGCAGGGTCCTGCACTTAGGACGGAAGAACCCAATGCACAGCTACAGACTAGGGACCGAATGGCTAGGCAGCAGTTCTGCGGAAAAGGACCTAGGGGTGACAGTGGACGAGAAGCTGGATATGAGTCAGCAGTGTGCCCTTGTTGCCAAGAAGGCCAATGGCATTTTGGGATGTATAAGTAGGGGCATAGCGAGCAGATCGAGGGACGTGATCGTTCCCCTCTATTCGACATTGGTGAGGCCTCATCTGGAGTACTGTGTCCAGTTTTGGGCCCCACACTACAAGAAGGATGTGGATAAATTGGAGAGAGTCCAGCGAAGGGCAACAAAAATGATTAGGGGTCTGGAACACATGACTTATGAGGAGAGGCTGAGGGAGCTGGGATTGTTTAGCCTGCAGAAGAGAAGAATGAGGGGGGATTTGATAGCTGCTTTCAACTACCTGAAAGGGGGTTCCAAAGAGGATGGCTCTAGACTGTTCTCAATGGTAGCAGATGACAGAACGAGGAGTAATGGTCTCAAGTTGCAGTGGGGGAGGTTTAGATTGGATATTAGGAAAAACTTTTTCACTAAGAGGGTGGTGAAACACTGGAATGCGTTACCTAGGGAGGTGGTAGAATCTCCTTCCTTAGAGGTTTTTAAGGTCAGGCTTGACAAAGCCCTGGCTGGGATGATTTAACTGGGAATTGGTCCTGCTTCGAGCAGGGGGTTGGACTAGATGACCTTCTGGGGTCCCTTCCAACCCTGATATTCTATGATTCTACTTTACAGGGCATTCAGATTCAAAACACAGAGGATCCCCTCTGGGCAAAACCTTAAAGTTACAGAAAACAGGAATAAACCTCCCTCTTAACGCAAAGAAAATTCACATAAAACAAAAGACCTCCTGAGGTCCCTTCCAACCTTGATATTCTATGATTCTATAAACTAATCTGCCTTGCCTGGCTTACCTATACTGGTTGCAATATTGGAGACTTGGATTAGGATGGGTTGGAGAAGATGGATTTCCGTCTGGACTCTCTCAGTCTCAAGACAGAACAACCAAGTAAACAAAGAGCACAAACAAAAGCCTTCCCCCACCACCTCAAGATTTGAAAGTATCTTGTCCCCTTATTGGTCCTTTGGGTCAAGTGCCAGCGAAGTTAGCTGAGTTTCTTAACCCTTTACAGGTAACAGGATGTTTCTTCTGGTCAGGAGGGATTTTATAGCACTGTATACAGAAAGGTGGTTACCTTTCCCTTTATATTTATGACACGCCCCCCCAAATCACAGATATCACAGGGTGAAACACTGGCTTTTTCTCCTAGAGCTCCAGGAAGAACAGAGTTAATAAGACACATGCACCTCTAAATATACTACTAACTGTATAAAGACTAACAATATTTTCCACATCTCAAGGACGATTTTAACCAGTTGATTCTGGGAAACTTTCACGGGAGAGTGCATCAGCTACTTTGTTAGAAGCTCCTTAAATGTGTTATATGTCAAAATCAAAATCTTGGAGAGCTAAACTCCACTGAATAAGTTTTTTGTTATTTCCCTTGGTGGTACGAAGCCACTGTAGCGCAGCATGGTTGGTTTGCAGGTGGAAACGCCGTTCCGAAACGTATGGGCGTAGCTTTTCCAGAGTGTAGACAATGGCAAAATATTCCTTTTCAGTGATTGACCAGTGGCTTTCCCTCTCAGACAGCTTCTTGCTGAGAAACACGACAGGATAGAACTCTTGATTCGATCCTTCCTGCATTAAGACTGCTCCCACACCACGCTTGGACGCATCTGTGGTTACTAGGAACGGTTTGTCCAAGTCTGGGGCCTTTAGCACAGAGTCAGACATGAATGTTGCTTTAAGCTGGTTAAAGGCCTTCTGACACTGTTCAGTACACTGAACTGCATTTGGCTGTTTCTTTTTGGTTAGATCTGTCAGTGGGGCGGCGACTTGGCTGTAGTGTGGTACAAATCGCATGTAATATCCGGCCAAACCTAAGAAGGATTGGACCTGTTTCTTTGACTTTGGGACAGGCCACTTTTGGATAGCATCCAGTTTGGCCTGTAGGGGGTTGATAGTTCCCTGACCCACCTGGTGTCCAAGATAAGTCACTCTGTTTAGGCCTATTTGACACTTCTTAGCCTTAACAGTTAGTTCTGCCTCCCTTATGCGCTCAAAGACTTTTTGTAGATGTTCCAGGTGTTCTGCCCAGGAATCTGAAAATATGGCCACATTGTCAAGGTAGGCGACTGCATATTCTCCCAATCCCGCTAGGAGACCATCTACAAGTCTTTGGAAGGTGGCGGGTGCATTCTGCAGCCCGAAAGGGAGCACGTTAAATTCATACAGCCTGACGTGTGATGAAGGCTGACCTTTCCTTGGTGGATTCATCTAGCAGTACCTGCCAGTACCCCTTGGTTAAGTCCAAGGTAGAGATGAACTGGGACTGTCCCAGTTTCTCCAATAGTTCATCTGTGCGTGGCACTGGATAGTTGTCTGGGCGAGTTACAGCATTTAGCTTATGGTAGAAACGCATCTCCCCATCTGGTTTGGGAACTAGAACCACTGGAGATGCCCATGCACTGCGGGAGGGGTGGATTACCCCTATCTGTAGCATATCCTGGATCTCCCGTTCTATAGCAGTTTTAGCTTGAGGAGACACCCGGTAAGGTTGGGCTCTAATTGGGTGAGCGTTACCTGTGTCAATGGCGTGGTATGCCCATTCAGTCAGTCCTGGGGTGGCTGAGAACGTTGACGCGTAGCTAGTGCGCAGCTCCTTGATCTGCTGTCGCTGCATACGCCCAAGGGTCATGGAGAGGTTCACCTCTGACATGCCACCATCACTTTTCCCTTTGTAGTAGACACCTGCAGGCCACTCAGCGTCATCTCCTCCCTGGGCTGTAAACTGACAAACTTTTAATTCTCTGGAATAAAAGGGCTTTAGAGAATTAATATGGTACACCTTAGGCTTTTGGTTGGAGGTGGAGAATGCTATGAGATAATTAACAGCTCCCAGGCACTCTTGGACCGTGAATGGCCCTTCCTACAACGCTTCGATTTTATGGGCCTGGAGCGCCTTTAAGACCATGACCTGGTCCCCTACTTCGAAGGAATGCTTTCTGGCATGTTTATCATACCAGGCTTTTTGCTCTTTTTGAGCATCTTTTAGGTTTTCTTTAGCAAGGGCTAAAGAGTTTTGGAGGGTGGTTTGTAGGTTGGTTACAAAGTCCAGAATGTTTGTTCCTGGAGAAGGTGTAAACCTGTCCCATTGCTGTTTCGCCAACTGTAATGGCCCCTTAAACTTGCGGCCATATACAAGTTCAAATGGTGAAAACCCTAAACTGGGATAGGGTACAGCTCTGCAGGCAAAGAGAAACTGCTGCAACACTAGATCCCAATCATTGGAGTGCTCATTTACAAATTTACATATCATGGCCACCAAAGTTCCATTAAACTTCTCCACCATGCCATTTGTTTGATGGTGGCAACCAAGTGATTTACCCCATGAGCTTCCCAAAGGCTTTCCATAGTTCCTGACAGGAAATTAGTTCCTGCATCTGTAAGGAAGTCGGAGGGCCAACCTACCCTGGCAAAAATGTCTGTTAGTGCCTGGCACATACTTTTAGCCCTGATGTTGCTTAGAGCTACTGCTTCCGGCCATCGGGTGGCAAAATCCATGGAAGTCAGTATGTACTGCTTTCCTCTGGGTGTCTTTTTCGGAAAAGGACCCAGAATATCCACAGCTACTTGCTGAAATGGAACCTCAATGATGGGGAGTGGCTGGAGAGGGGCTTTGACCTGGTCTTGGGGTTTTCCCACTCTTTGGCATACCTCATAAGATCGGACATAGGCAGAAACATCCTTGCCCATTCCCTCCCAGTGGAATGACCTCCCCAAATGGTCTTTGGTCCTGTTCACCCCAGCATGGCCACTAGGATGATTGTGGGCTAAGCTCAAGAGCTTTTCCCAGTACTTAGTTGGAACTACCAACAATCTCTGAGGATGCCAGTCTTCCTGGTGTCCACCAGAAAGAGTTTCCTTGTATAAAAGTCCTCTTTCTACAACAAACCAGGATCGATTAGAAGAGTTGAGAGGTGGTGGGTTGCTCCGTGCCTCCAAGCTCTCTGGAGGCTTTCATCTGCTTCCTGTTTGGCCTGGAACTGTTCCCTTGATGCTGGATACATCAGTTCCTCAGTGGATTGTGGACCTGGGCTTGGTCCCTCTGGAAGTGATGCAGGTGATGGGGCTGTTTCCGTTGACGGTGAACCGCTTTCCGCTGGTGCGCTATGGGGTATTTCAGGCTCTGGCTGAGCCTCTTGTGCAGGGTCATCTGCTGCTGCTGCCAGTGTAGGCTCGGTGGTGCCCTCTGGTGTTGGAGTTGCAGACGGGGTTGCAAGCGCTGGACTCAGTGCTGGCAATGGTTCTGGTGCTGGTTGCTTCGCCAGTTTTGGTTCGGGGACTGGCTTTGGCTGGGTCTCTGGGATTGGATCCACTGTGGCCGTTGCAGTCGTTGGAAGGGGATCCTGTTCCACCACCTCCATCTGGGTTTCTGGTAACATAGACAGGGCCCTGGTAGAAGGCTCAGGAACAGGGAGAGGTGTGGAAGCTTGCTTAGTCTGGCTGCGGATGACCATTCCCACCCTCTTGGCCAGCTTTACCTGGTTGGCCAAGTCTTCCCCCCAGCACCATGGGAATAGGATAATCATCATAGACTGCAAAAGTCCACGTTCCTGACCAGCCCTTGTACTGGACAGGCAACTTGGCTGTAGGCAAATCGAAAGAGTTGGACTTGAAGGGTTGAATCATCACTTGGGCCTCTGGGTTGATTAAGTTGGGGTCCCCTAAGGATTGATGGATAGCTGACACCTGTGCTCCAGTGTCCCTCCATGCTGTAACCTTCTTCCTGCCCACACTCACAGTTTCCCTTCACTCTAAGGGTATCTGGGAAGCATCTGGGCCTGAGGACCTTTGGTGTGACCCCGGTGCAATGAACTGTAATCTGTTGGGGTTCTTGGGGAAGTTGGCCTTCACATGCCCCAGCTCATTACATTTAAAACATCGCCCAGTTGACTGGTCACTGGGGCGAGGTGGGTTGCTGGAGAATGGTGTGGTGGGACAATAAGGTGTCTGGGGTTTTCCTTGGGATGTAGGTGGGGCCTTGGGTTGCCCCTGATGATAGGGTTTTGTTTCGGGTTGCCCCTTCTGATATTCGCTCCAACTGCCACTAATTTTTTTTCTCTTCTGTCACCTCCACCCATTTGGCTCCAATCTCCCCCGCCTCGATTACAGTTTTGGGCTTCCCATCTAGGATGTACCTTTCTATTTCCTCAGGAACACCCTCTAAGAACTGCTCCATTTGCATTAGGAAGGGCAACTCTTCTGGAGATTTAACACTTGCTCCTGATATCCAGGCATCCCAAAGTTTCACAATGTGGTAGGCATGTCGGGTAAATGACACATCTGGTTTCCACCTTAGGTCTCTGAACCGCCGCCGAGAATGCTCGGGTGTTAGCCCCATTCTGACTCTCGCCTGGGTTTTAAAAAGTTCATAACTGTTCATGTGTTCCTTAGGCATTTCAGCCGCCACCTCTGCTAAGGGTCCATTGAGCTGCGGCCTCAGCTCTACCATGTACTGGTCTGTAGAGATGCTGTACTCAAGGCAGGCCCTTTCAAAGTTTTCTAAGAAGGCCTCGGTATCATCGCCTGCCTTGTATGTGGGGAACTTTCTGGGATGAGAAGCGGTACCTGGAGAAGGATTGAAGGGATCTGCTGAGCCCTTGCCTTCTCCATCTCCAGTGCATGCGTCCTCTCTTTTTCTTTCTCTTCCATAGCTCTCTTGTGGGCAGCATCCTTTGCCTTCACCCTGGCTTTTTCTGCCTCTACCTCCAAGCGCCTTAAGGCCATCTGTCCATCATGCTCTTTTTGTTTCTCTTCAGCTTCGAATCTGGCCAGCTCTAATTTATTAGCTGCTTCACTGGTAGTCATTTTCCTGCTTTCTTGTGCTTAACTCTAGCTATACCCGAGAGTTAGGCAAAAAAAAAAAACTTTTGAATTTCCCTGCAGGAGGTTAACTACCCTGCCTTTAGGTAGAGAAAACTCCAACTCAAAAAAGAAAAATCCCTTTGTAAAAAAAACTAACACCTCTCTCTCCAGGCAAATATACAGAAAACCCTCTAGCTGCTCTCAGCTTGAAAAAAAACCTCTTCATGTCTGTGCTTTTGGTTCAAAATGATCTCTGGTTCAAAATGATCCCACCGCTCTGCCACCATGTCAGGGTTCCTTCCCCACTCTGAACTCTAGGGTACAGATGTGGGGACCCGCATGAAAGACCCCCTAAGCTTATTCTTACCAGCTTAGGTTAAAAACTCCCACAAGGTACAAACTTTGCCTTGGCCTTGAACGTATGCTGCCACCACCAAGCATTTTAAACAAAGAACAGGGAAAGAGACCACTTGGAGACGTCTTCCCACAAAATATCCCTCCAAGCCCTACACATCCCCCTTTCCTGGGGAGGCTTGAGAATAATATCCTAACCGATTTGTTACAAAATCATCAAAGACCCAAACCCCATGATCTTGGAACAATAGAAAAATCAGTCAGGTTCTTAAAAGAAGGATTTAAAAAAAAAGGGGGGGTAAAAATCATCTCTGTAAAATCAGGATGGAAAATACTTTACAGGATATTCAGATTCAAAACACAGAGGATCCCCCTCTGGGCAAAACCTTAAAGTTACAGAAAACAGGAATAAACCTCCCTCTTAACACAGGGAAAATTCACATAAAACAAAAGATAAACTAATCTGCCTTGCCTGGTTTACCTATACTGGTTGCAATATTGGAGACTTGGATTAGGATGGGTTGGAGAAGACGGAACTGAGAGAGGCCAGACAGAAATCCAAGAGAGAACAACCAAGTAAACAAAGAGCACAAACAAAAGCCTCCCCCCCCCCCCTCAAGATTTGAAAGTATCTTGTCCCCTTATTGGTCCTTTGGGTCAGGTGCCAGCCAGGTTAGCCTAGCTTCTTAACCCTTTACAGGTAACAGGATGTTGCCTCTGGCCAGGAGGGATTTTACAGGACTGTATACAGAAAGGTGGTTACCCTTCCCTCTATATTTATGACAGGCTCCACTCAAGACTGAGACCTCATTGTGTTAGGCACTAAACAAACTCATATGAAAACGTGGACTCTGGCCCAAACACTTTGCAATCTGGGTACGAGACTGTAATTAAAAGAACAAACAGTTAAAGCTATTGTGCTTTTTACTGTCTGTTTTTAATTATTTTGGGAATACAACGATGTTATGATAGGGGCTGTATACATTTTTAGATTAATAGAAATTTGGGCCTTAATCTTGCAAATTACTTCATGTAGGCAGATTCTTACTGACTTTAGTGGAGCTGTGCACGGGTGCAATGGTCAGCTTAGGCTAAATTCAGTACAGAGTCAGTACAATAGGGATTTTCATTCTGTGATCACGCAGTAGAGGAAAGTGCAACATAGACTGTATTCTCCAAATTCAGTAATAACAGCAAGGAATCAATTTCTTTTTTCTGTATTGCTTCTCCAATAAGAAAATGTAAATAAGCTGAATTTGTATACTGTTTTCTGAATGCACATCTGGTATGTCTCATTGTCTGTTACTGCATATATACTGTACTGCCATATTGGAATGTATCCTGATTTAAAGTTACTGCTAACTTTGAATTTTCTTACTCTTCTTTTAAAAAAGGCTATGTCTGTTACAATACTTATTCTTTTTTTAATTTAAGATATGTAGTTCTTTTTAAAGATAACTTATTTCCATAAGCACTTAAAATCAGCATTTCTCTGAATGTCTCATTCTAAAATATATATATGTATTCACCTCTGGGCTAGGACTAAGCATGAGAATTTCAGTCGGAAGGTAGATATTTTAGAAAGTCAAACTACTGAAAATAGAGGCTTAAACTGAAAAAAATATTTTAACACTAACTAGCTAATGAATAAGTGCATTCTAGCAAGAATATATTAAAAAAAACTACAGAGCTTGATGGTGTTTGTGCGGAACACAGAAAGATATCCACATGGTTAAATACTGAATCCATGCCAGCATGAAACAGAATCAGGGATGTCTGCATTCAAAAGTAGTAGAGCTACCTATCAAACTGCTTTGTATGCTGGTAGTAATCTATTTGAGGCTTGAAAGTGAAAAAATCTTGTCTACAAAAAATCTATGTTTCACAGGCTCCTGTTTTTGTGGAGGTGTCTTCCCTGCAATTACTAACAGGTCTATCTCTACTTAGCTATTAAAACTAGATGAGAACAGGCATATTAAGACTAGCAGAACCTTGCTTTTTCTTCCTCTAACTTCCATAATTTATTGTTTCTGGGGGAACTTGAACATCTGCTCTATGATTATGTGAGCATGTTAGACCATTAGTTTTAAAATCATAAATCACTGCACAGGTGAAAAGTTAGGGCATCTTACTGCTGCAGGAACATTTTGTTCTGGCACAACAGAGCTCACAAAGTCCAAGCTCTCTACAGAGTATAACAACTTAATATGACTTCTCATTTTTCAGAGAGCCGTTTTGAATTAATCACTATATTAACATGGCTATTATAGCAACACCTGCATTACTCTGTCATTACCTGATTCTTATATTATTGAAGAATCAAAGGATTATGTTTGTAAATTGCATTACTGTAAATTACTGTGAACATTTTCCTCTCTTTGGAAAATTGAGGAAGTCAGAAGTGGAAAATGGTTATACAGTTCTGAAACTCAGCTGGTCCTGGTGAAACCTAAACAGGGCTTCCTAGTTTTTCATGCACAAGTGGAATTTGATCAGGGTAGTCCAATGGATGTCAGAGTTCATAACAGTGATGAATGATGGTATAACCAGATCTATACCTGAAAACGTTCAAAGTGCTTTGGTGAATGCTTAAATCAGTGAGAAAAGTATGTCCTATATATGCTCAGTACATAGCTTTGCAAACGTTCATAACTTTAGGCTGTAACCAAGTGTCTTCAAATGTACTCATTCACTATTAGGTACATGTCAGCTTGGAAAGTTTAAAGCAGCCATTGGAAAACTATTATGTGAAACACCTAAAGAATTTTTCAAGTAATGTAGAAAACAGTTCCCCCATGCTTTGATAACACAAAAACCAGTTTAATGTATTTTCTTCAAACTTTCCAAAAATATCCACCTCTGGGCTAACACCAAACATGAGGAGCCTGATTCTCCACTGCTTGGCACATTGTGTTGTCTCTTAGCTCTGTGCACAGTGGATGTAAAATGCTGTTGGTTCAGCATGGTAACACTTTGTACCCTCTCTGCGTAGGGGTAAGTGATGACATAAAGTGCAAGGCGTGGAAAATCAACCCCAAGAAATTTGCAAGGTACAATTATCTGAAATTTACAAGGAAGTATAACAGGAGCTTATCATGGAAAATGGCTGACACTGACACTTTGAATGATCGAGAAAGCTGTAAGTTGTGTCTGTTTTGCTACTTAAATATAATGAAATATCCATCATTTACATTCCTGGCAATTGCAAAGTCTTTTTGGTGTGGTAAGTTAGGGAGAACTAGGATTACAATGTTTATGCTTGGTTCCTATAGCTGTGTGAAGGCACAGGGAGTGACAATGAATTAATTAATACAATAATTAATTTACTGAGATAGTATCTAGCTTAAATAGATCTATTTAATAAATTATAAGCATGATATCTTGACTATTGAACCACTTGTTAACTGTATCACATTTTGCCTTTGTTATAAAATGACAGACAGGACTGCAGCATATGGCACTAGATCATAATGTGTTTGGACCTTTGTTTCCTTGCTTACTCCTTTGTTAAAAGGCATTGAAGATACGTTGCCTTCTTTACTAGCGCAGTATTGTGCAATGAAAAGTGTACATACTCTCTGACGTTTCTTGCTGTGTATAAAATAGTACTGGCTGCTGTTAAACTTTTTGCCCAAATCAGTTACATTTTTAAAATGCACTTGGGAAGACTGTTTTTCTTTTCTTCCCTGTATAAAATCTGTGTGCCTGTTAAAGTCATCATGCAAGTATACAAGGAAAATACCATGGGCACAGGAGGTTGGTGTGGGTGGGTGGGGGTTGGGAGGTTATATATCAGGAGAACAAAGGATATCTTTGGCAACTTAATTCCAAAGAGAATACTGGCTTCTTTTGGGGTTAGTTTGAGTAACTCCAAAAGCATTTGTCAAATTGTAGCTGGAATTTGATCAGGAAGTTGCTTACTATTACTACAAATACATTTCTGTATGATAGTTTACAAATCAGTGTCTTTTAAAAAAAATTATTATTTTTATAATTTTTATAATTTATTCTAGGGCCCTAACCTGCCAACAGTTTTGCACATGCTTAGCTCTATTCCCGGGTAGTGCCACTGATTTCAATGAAACTATTCATACTATATCTGTAGTTAAGTTAAGCACGTGTGTGTTTGCAGAATCAGGTCCTTAAGGATTGATCCAGTTCCCATTGAAGTCAGTGGGAAGATTGATACTAACTTCAATAGAAGATGAATCGTTTCTTAAATTAGTATGTTGTCATTGTTTGTTTGTTACAGCAATGAGTGGCAGAAATGTGGCCCACTGAGACATCTCATGCAGCTTGCAAGGTAGAAGCAGAATGTTCTTATTAGTGGACTTTTTGTATATCTCCTTCTGCTTCCATTGTGTGTTTGTTTGCCATGCTGAATCTGCTGCCGTTGTCACCTGCAATCACTCCACATACAGCATGTCTTCCTCCACTGCAGGTGCCTCTGTCATTCTAGGTGAACTGCTTCAGTGTAGCTCACCTGTGCATCAGAGAGCAGGAACCAGATGTGGAGAGTGATCATAATAATGTTGATCAAAGGAGGAGACAAATGGTGAAGGGTAAAGGAGGATATAAAAAACTGGCAAGAAGAGGGAACAGACAACTGGAGGAGAGAAAAGGAGGGCTAAAAACTTAAGTAGAAGATAAAAAATCAAAACACAGATAGAATCGATCCTGCTAGAAATGACCTCTTTCTGCCAGTCACAGACAGGAGATAATAGCTATTCTGGGGATGGAGCTGATGCTGCGGTTAGGAAGTTGGTGCCAAAACTGATCAGCTTCTCTAGAGGAAAAAAAAACTGCACAAAAACCTGATTCCTGAACAATTCCTAATAAATAGGTGTCTCTCTTAGCCTTCCCTTAAATATCTCCAATACTGGCAATTTCATACCATTTTCCATTGACAGTGATTCTTGAATTTTATTTGATAACAGGGAAATTATATTAAATATTTAAGATTATTGCAACACTACTGGCCTGTCTTTGACTAGTGACAATAATTGATCCCTGTATCTTTGTAATATCCATGTATGTATTTATAGATTCTTACTGTCTTCCAAAAGCTCTCTTCTGCAGTATGAATGTGTTAAAATCTGCAAACAGTTGAAACCCAAAGCCTTAAACAGAAATCAAAGTGCACAATCCTTAATCTGGTAAAATTCCCATTGGTTTAGGTGGGCGCTTTGCCACTATCAGGAATTCAGAAGTAGGTATACAAGTAAAAATATTTAGCCTCTCCTGATTCCTGACATTAATTCATTAGAGAAATAACAGTCACAAACTACCTTGAAATTATTCTTACACACAGTGGATGAAATCAAGACCCTGTATAAGTCAATGGGAGTTTTGCCATTGAATTCGGTAGAGGCAGGATTTCACCCATGGTCTTTAAGTTGGTAGATTCAATACACAGGTCACTATATTTTAATTGAGGTTTTTATAACTGTCAGCTACAACATTTTGAAAGCAATAAAACCTTTGCTTTGTGCTGTTTAAATATTTGTCAATATCCGTAGCCAAATTGTGCTATATTAGAAATGGGCAAACCAGTTAGGATAAAATAGAGAATGGACCAAACCTTTGTTAAGAACTCCAAATAAAGCTTTATGATTCTAGCCAGGACTGATAATGTTGAAATACACAAGAGAGGCTACTCTGAAAAGTGTTTCTTCCCTGGAAGTAACTTCCAGAAATCTCATGAAATTTTCAGCCCAATTTTGCTAACCCAGAAAGTTTGAATAGTTTTTATGAAGTGCAGTTGGATAAGCTTCCAAATGTTTGGGTCAAGCCAAGCAACCAAATCTCTGTTGGGTTACTTATCTCTGATCGTTTAAGTAATAAAAAACCCACACCCAAAATGGTGGCAATATGCATACATTTATTAAATAACTTAGACTTTTATAGCACCTTTTATCTACAGGTACTAACACACTTGCCCTACTGTAATGAACACATATATTGGAATCATCACTTCTTCCATCACTGGACTACAGCCACTTTTGGGGTGGAATGTAGCAACTGTTTAACAGTGTTCAGCCCAACAGTTTAAGAGAGGAAGTGAAGAATGTTACCTCCAGTTGACTCTACAGTGGAGGAATAGAATGTAATGACCTCTACTGGAATTTGCTCTGGAACCTAGGATTAACATCCATACTCTGTCAAATAGACATGAGGATGAAATCCTCACCCCATTGAAACCAATGGCGTCTGGATTTCATCTAAGGCTTTAATGTCCACAAGTGGTCAGGCCCTCCATTGTACTCTAATTTAAGAGGTGGTACTCCAGCAACAGACAGTATCCCCAATACAATGTTGAGGCGTAAGATTAGTATTGAATCAGAGGGAAGAGTGCTAAAAGACCAACTATCTAATTGGAGAGTGGAACTTCCTTCCATTGAAAGAACCTGATTACGCAACTTGCAGGGATTGCTCCTGTGGGAACAGTTCTTTGTAAGAAAAGGACCAAACAATCCAACTTTGCCAGAAACATGGTCCCCATTTCAATTTTTCCTGGGATGCAGAACTGGAGAATAGCAACACTGCTGTTTTTGGAGAAACAGCAAGTCTTGAAAATGTGACTTGAGAGGGTGTGTAGAAGACTTTGTGCATGCTGCAAATCAAAACAAAAACAAAACACCCCACCTTTTTTGGATTAAAGGACTCAAGCGCTACCCTTACTCAAACACCTAAGTGATAGAAAAGTAGACAATGACCTTGAACTTCCATTAAGCAACTCTTTATTTAACACAAGCCAATGATTGACTTTGCATCAAAATCAATGTTGTTTTTGTTTAGCTCTTAAATAAGACGTCTCTCTCTGAGTGGTTGACTTAGTGTACATGTTATTCAAAGGAAACTCCTTGTGTGGGTTCTTCCCTTCTACAAATGAATGCATTCTCTTCTTTATGTCAGACTGAGTTGATCTCTACCTTCATTTGTTTTCAGATCATGGGGGCACTTTAAAGTGTGGTTCTCATTACTGTAATCTTAATGCACTTCTTCATGGTAAATTTAATTATAATTTTCTTCCGTTCCTAGTTTAGAGCAAGAGGATCGTATTCTGTTCTACTACATTAGTGCAAATTCATTGAAGTCAGTAGACTTGACTCACAGCCGTGGTCATAGGGGGTGTAAATGGCAGCAGCCTTCTGCACCAACACAGAAAGCTGTGCCTCAAAATGGAGTTGAGAAGTGGACGAGAAGCTGGATATGAGTCAACAGTGTGCCCTTCTTGCCAAGAAGGCTAACGGCATATTGGGCAGCATTAGTAGGAGCATTGCCAGCAGATCGAGGGAAGTGATTATTCCACTGTATTCGGCACTGGTGAGGCCACATCTGGAGTATTGTGTCCAGTTTTGGGCCCCCCACTACAGAAAGGATGTGGACAAATTGGGGAGAGTCCAGCGGAGGGCAGTGAAAATGATTAGGGGGCTGGGGCACATGACTTATGAGGAAAGGCTGAGGGAACTGGGCTTATTAGGTTGCAGAAGAGAAGAGTGAGGGGGGATTTGATAGCAGCCTTCATCTACCTGAACGGGGCTTGCAAAGAGGATGGAGCTCGGCTGTTCTCAGTGGTGGCAGATGACAGAACAAGGAGCAGTGGTCTCAAGTGCAGTGGGGGAGGTCTAGGTTGGATATTAGGAAAAACTATTTCACTAGGAGGGTGGTGAAGCACTGGAATGGGTTCCCTGGGGAGGTAGTGGAATCTCTATCCTTAGAGGTTTTAAAGGGCCAGCTTGACAAAGCCCTGGCTGGGATGATTTAGTTGGGATTGGTCCTGCTTTGAGCAGGGGATTGGACTAGATGACTTCCTGAGGTCTCTTCCAACCCTAATCTTCTGTGATTCTATGAGTCATGCCCAGGGGAGAGTAGCTGGCATTTGCAATGTCATCTTGGAATGGGGCTCCAGCAGGGAAGGGCTGCTTTGATTTGCAGCCTGGGCTCCACAGGAAACCTGCTGGAGAAGTATGGAGTCAAATCATCCCCTAGGTCATGGTTTCTTAAACTTCATTGCACCGCGATCCTCTTCTGACAACAAAAATTACTACAAGACCAAAGGAAGGGGGACTGAAGCCTGAGTCCCTCTGTCCTAGGGTGTGCCGAAGCTTGAGGGCTTCAGCCCTGCGTGGCGGGGGGGGGCTTGGACTTGGGCTTCTGCCCTGGGCCCCAGAAAGTTTAATGACAGCCCTGCTGACCCCATTAAAATGGGGTCATGACCCAGAGTTTGAGAACTGCTGGTCTAGGTGCCAATATTATATACCTTCCTGGGTCAATGCTGCCCTCTTTTGTGGCAGTGTTGCCGGGTTGTTAGCTTCCTGGTGGAATGGGAGTTGCAGACTGTGCGTAAAGATATGGAGCTCTTAATATGTATATTAGAAAGGGTACATCAGTCTGTGGCACTGTGTATTTCTGTTGAGCTGCATATTACTATTAAGCTCATAGGACTTCCTTTGTACCACTCCATTTAGTCTCTGAGGTCTCTAATACCCACAGAGACTGGCTCCTATTTTATGTTCAGGATAATCTCGTACAAAGAAGAGAGAGTTTGTGTGCTCTTTACTTTTGTTCGTTCTTATTTTAATTTTAAAAAGTCATTAGACTGAAAGTGTCAGTTTGCTCTTTGTGTATGAAGAAACATAACATCTGGTACTTAAAAATTGCATGGTTTGGTTTGTGTTGGAATTAAAATTCCAAATGACTAATTCTGAACATAGAAGCCTATTCCAAAGTGTTTCCAATTGTGGTTTAAGAATAGCAGAAAAATTAATCTTGCTATGTAATGTATATACACTTTTCTCTGTTTTTGTCTATTTTACTTGTGTGTGTCTATTGTGTTGTCTTTGTAACATTTGTGGTGCACCTGTACCAGCAATTTCAGCTGTTCTTTGGTGTTTGACAGGAGCAAGTGGTGGATACAATTAATCATATTGTCTGTTCTTCAAACCGTGAAAGATGCTTCATAAGGCCGATTTTCCAATGTATCTTTATTTTTATAATTCTTGTACTTTTCCCATGATCTAAAAATTTTGGTTTGACTGAATATTTTAAAGAGTAGAACTCAGGGCAATATTTTTAAATTATAGCAGAAATAATATTTGATATCTAAAACTGATTTTGAAAACTAGGAGCACAGTTAATGGTTTGCCTTTTTTCTTCTATTAATCAACAAATTATATGTACATATCATCCATCATGCCTTTCTGTGCATTTGCAGAATAATTTACACAACTCCCAAGCTGCCCTGGCCCCTGAAAAATGTCAATTACAAAATTATTTTTTTTTAAAATTGCACAGAAATTGACTTGTGTAACCCAGTCAAAGTGCATGGAGGCTGTACAATTATTTCTCCATAATACATTCAGACTGAATGAAGAGGTCTGACTTTTCATACTGTCTTCATTGTTATATCATAGTGACGGTGCAATATGAAAATCTATTGGCTATAGGAGTAGAACTCTACTTCTGAAAAGGGAATTTTGTGCTTCATAAGCAAAGGCATTTTACCTTGGTGCAAGGAGGTAATAGTTCCTCTTTAGACATCTGGTGCAATTGCATCTGAAATGTTCCAGGAATCCCATTACCAGAAAGATATTAACAAACTGGATAGATTTCAAAAATGTTCAAAGACTGGTGGACTGACTTATAAGGGAAGATGAAAACAGCTAAACAAATATATCTAGGCTAAATTTTGTGTGCCTGTGGGGTCATAATTCTACAAATATTTCACAGGTGCAGATGCCAAAGAGGTTAAATAATTCTATTTAGCCTGGCACAAGAAGGTATAACTAGGAGAAAAGGGATCAAATTAAGAAAGGCAAAAATTAGGCTGAATATCAGAAAACCTTCCTAACAGTTAGAGCTATTAGACTATGAAAGAGTTTCCCAAGGGATGTAATACAAGCCTTGTTATTTGGGACACTTAAAATTAGACTGCACAAAGTACTAAGAAATGTACAATCTTGCTTTGGCAGGGAGATGAACTAGAAAACCTAGTAGCTCTTTTCAGTCTCTTAAAATCTGTGACTTCAGGGTCTGATCCTGCACCATGAAAGTCAATCAAAGTTTTGCCACTGACTTCAGCAGTACTGGGATCAAGCCCTCTGCCCATACTAATTATGGCCACCTGGCTTCTTCCTTTGTCCTCTTGCCCCCACAAACTGCCAGCTTCAAATGCTAAATTTCTCACCCCTTTTGTTCCTTATTTCCAGGAAAGGCTCAGCCCTCTCCAACTCCAATTAAAAAACCATAATTGTACACATACACTGTAAAACTGCCTTCCCTAGCCCTCCCCGGCACTCCCAGATTGAGTAACAATATTGGCAATGGGGGAAGGGAGACATAATTCTTGTAAAAGAACTCTAGTTCTTTTAGATAACTTTGAAAGGGAAAAATAAATCGTTTGACGAAAAGAGACGGATCGGGGAAGGGGAGAGTTGTACAAATATACAGCGAGCGTTTTTTAAAATGCTACAGTGAGAGCAGAAGCAGCAAAGGGTTATAGTGTGGAGAGAGAGAGAGTGAGAGAGCACGCATTATTGATGATACCTTGAAGGGCTTCCGCTTACATTGGTGTTAGCAATCTCCTAGGCACATTTCCTTTTTAGATTCAGAGTTTATTTAACCTGCAATATGAGTATTCGTTACCAAGGAGTACCCTCCAGTTATTATTTGAAGACACAATCTTTGTTTTAACCAACAGTGGGGTGGGCAGGAAGTTGAGTGCAGTGTAATCTTCAACCAAGAAATCAAGCTAGTAAATGTGTAAGTGAAAATATTAAAGATTTTATTGCTTTGTACCAAGAGAACCCGGTGTACTAACCACACATCCGTGACATAAGTAGAGAAGAGGTTCACTTACTGATAAATAACAATCCTATTCACTAACATTTGTAGATCCTACAGTAATGGACCTCTATCTTAAGAGCCTGATTTTCACTATAGGACTTCATCTCTGTTTCCCCTGGAGTGTGCCCATCTTTTGGAATGTACCCATTTTCCGAGCACTAACCCTGCTGTGTGCAAATAACAAAGCCTGCACCTCCGCAGTCCAGTTGGGCAAATTGAAATTTTACATGCAAAACCCATCGCCTCTGCACAGACCCGTCAGAACCTGTCTGCTACACATGCTAGTCCGTGGAGACAGGTGAGCATCAGTGGACATGAAGGGGGCTGAAGAGGTGATGTCAGCTAGGGATTCTGAGCTTGAAGGGGGAGGCTGGAAAGGGTGCTGAGTATGGGGCTGACAAGGAGGTGTAGGAAAGTCAGCTAATAGGCTTTTTAAGGATTTACATTTCCTTCTCCTACCTGTCAGCCCCTCCAGAGTATGCTTTACCCCTCTGCCATGCCTGTATGTGTTCTGCAGCTCTCCCCGCCAAAAGTGTTTGTTTTTTCACTCAGAATATTTTTCCAAACCCAGTTCATATTGAAAATTAAAGTCCAGTGTTGCAGAGTAGGAAAAAAAGAAACAGAAACACTATCAGTAGATAAGACTCATTGCCCTTCCAGGCATGCTTGATTCCCAGGGCAGCCCAATAGGAGGGGTACAAGGCTACTCTGGCTTTGTATGTGGGCTGACAGACAATTCAGTGCAGGCCTGTAGACCCACTGGCCAGAGATCAGTCCTGTCCTCTCTAGTCTCACTGGGGGCACCTCTGGATTGTTCTCCTGTCATTCAGACATGTACCTGTGTCTCACGTGCTACTTTTAGTCTGTTCACCCTGTTCTCTGCTGCTGCGGGCCTCCTGCCACCAACAATCTGCTTCCAGGCTTAGCTTTCAGCTTTTGGGGCCTGATCTTCCCTCCCCAGCCAGCTGGGCTGTCACCACTTGCTGGCTATTCACACTTACCTACAACCCAATGGCTCTCTCCCTGTTTGCCCAGTCTCTGTGTGTCACCTCTTTGTCCACTGAACTTAGCATCATGGAGCCCTCTGCTGGCTGGATGCTGAAATGAGTCCCTACTGTTACTAGCATGATATGTGGTCAATATTTTTCTTCTGGCTCATGATGAAAGGGGATGGACTCGGAGGTGTCACTACTGAGCCAGTATGGTCACTACAATGCTGAAAAAAGACACTGTTTAATCTAAAACCCTCTTGATGATTTTAAAAAAAATTGGCTGGGTCCTCTGGTCCTGGTGCTGAGGATTTGTCCCATCTCTCATTGATTCACTCTGTCATGGTATGTATTGCTTTTCTTTAGTAATATAAACTTGGGCATTGTAATGTCTACTGTTTTGCCAGCTAGAAGGCGTAATATCAGATGAATTACTAGTATTGCGAGTTTAAATATCCCACAGCAGAGCTTTTAATATTGTCCTAAAACTAAAGGTAGTATGATGCCAAACTGAATAATTTGGTCTTTCCTCGGATGACTCAGTGACCCATGAACCCCTCAGTGCCAAGGTATGTACGTTCTGGTTCACCAAAGAATGTCAGCTGTCTTAAATAAAAGCCAGGTCACATTGGTCATTAATATCATTGTGAAATGTATGTACAGATGCTATGTAAGGAATTATGTATGTATCTTGGAAATATGTTCTAAAGTCTGTATCAGAATAGAGGTAACAAACACGTTTTCTGTCAGACAAAAGATATTTGTTCACCTGTCTCTGTTCGCATGTAAATTAAGCATTGTAAGCTAACACAATGGAAGCTCCATTTACATACGAAGTCAATGGGGGGAGGATGTGAAATAAACAGGGAGGCAGCACACCACAGAATAAGCCACGTGTGTGGGGGGGGAGGGGAGGGGAGTGGGGGGCAGTGGTGCTGGCTATCATGGGTCTGGGTACTTTGTAGGATATAAGGAGAAGGCGAGGAAAACACCCCTTTATCCTGCACCTAGGAAGTAATTGAGCAGTGCAACTACATTCATGAAAATGGGATCACAACCAGCCTTGGTTGAAATTCTGCAAAGGACCTTTGAAGTGAGATAAACTTCTGTAGACAGAAGGTTAGTCTGATAGGTGTAGTCTCTAGAAAGCATGTTATGATTTTCTTTTATATGTAACCTTTTGATTCCATTATCCTTACTCACTATCTCTTGACTCTCTGATAGTAAACTTCTTGTTGTTTTTCACGGTAAATATATCTCAATCCTGTCATACTATATAAGGAGCTGATCCTGAGATGAATCATATAGGTTGGTGTGTACAATGTTCCCTTGGGGATAGCCGGCCTGGTATTCCTGTGAGTGTTCAGTGGAGAAGGGGCTGGATGCTACAGGGCAATGCTTCCAAGGGGTTTGGGGACTGAGATGCACTTATTAAACTGAAAAGCAAAGTAAGGGCTAGCATTCCCAGAGGAGAGTGCTTAAGTGGATAACACGCTGGTAGGGTCAGGGAGCTGAAACCAATATAAGCACAAGCAAGTTTCCTTCACGCTGGAGGCAAGATGGTAATAAGGTGGCTCTCAGTCGTGGGCACCCTGAGACCCGTCATAGCCATCACTCAACTAAATCCAGCTAGGAATTTTAGCACACATTGATCCATTCTTCTTAGCAAATGATAGGGAAAATCTGGCAATTGTATTTCATGAGCATCGGTGAAATACTGTGGAGAGTGCCATACTTAAAAAAACCCCTAGACCCATGAACCAATCACCCAAAACCATAATACTAAACTTGACCTATATAACATATATTCAAATTCTGTGATTATTTAAAATCTAAGCAATTTACCTCAGAGTTAAATTATTAAAAATAATGTATTTTAAAATTATTTTCCCAATCTTTGCAGTCCTCCAGCATCTGCAGTTCTCTATTTGTAAATAATTACCCTCATCCTTTTATTGGAAAATTGAAAATACCCTTTTTTTTCCCCCCTTGATTTGGTATATTACTAAAAAATTCTGAAAATAAATTTAAAATTAAAAAATGACAGTGATGCTATACATATCTGACTAACACCTGAAATTTCTAGTGCTTGGAGGGCTGTTCCTTGGAAGTAGTAGTGCACCTAATGAAACTCTATTCTGGAAAATTGTTTCTTTGTTTATTATTCAGTCATGTATGTTTTTGTTTGTTTTATTGGACCTAATCCAAAAATCCTTACAAAGTTCTTTATCTATCTATAGAAATACAAAACTCTCCTTAAAATGGAGTTTCGTCGTAATAAGGGGTTCAAGATTTGTCTTATTGTAATTTGTTCTTTTTAGCATAATTGCATTTCAAGTTATGAGCTGGATTAATCTCATAGCTGAAGTTGAACAGGTTGGCATCTGTACATTTAGAATTCATGGAAGCTGTCCAGCTATGTCAGCTGGCTCTTTACAGATATCTGAAGATAACATTCATCTAATGAGGGCTGTTCATACTGTAGTACTAGAGGCTGTAGGGTACAAAAATCTTCAGTTTGCTGAGAGCTAGCAATTTGGCTGGGACTGTTCTTCTGTTTGCAGTATGTAATGACATTTTCTTCCCGCCTCAGGACTTGGAGTTCAACTGGAATCTTTCATAGCGGAGTGAAGCTAGAAACTTGACAGATGCCTGTGCCACCCCCGCCGCCTCCTCCTCCACCACCACCTCTTCCAGCTTCTGGAGGACCACCCCCAGCACCTCCACCATTGCTATCTTCATTACCTCTGGTAAGATCTGCTTTTTATTTTGATTAGTGTAGCAGGGTAAATTTTATCACAGATTTTTGTGATAATAGCAGGGGCAAAGCCTGCAAAGTATTTTGGGTCAGGTGTTTTGAACAAAAACCTAGGCTGGGGTGTGTGTGTGTGTGTGGTTTTGTATGTGTATGTTTGTGCGCACGCAAGTTTAGCACTCATAAGTACCCCCCAAAACACAGAGAGCTTGATTTTAGTCTGAAAATGTGCATGTGGGAAGTGTTGATTTCTTCTTTCATTTCTAATAGCTTGTATTAGAGATTTTAGTGTTTTTCCTTGTGGTGTATCCCTAGGAAGAAAAACACCTATGATGCTTTTATCATGTTCACACGTATAGCTACTGTATGTAACAGATCACCTGGTTGCATGTCACCAACTAGTGCATGTGCCCTTGCAGTGAGTGGCTGATGCCCTGGCTGGAATTCCAGATTCTTATTGTACTTTGGTTATGCTGATCCTTGGGGATGCTTCTTCAGGCCCTTTTTAATGTGTTGCAGTCACTTGTTTATGGGGTGTTTCAGCCTTGAAGCTATGACTGTAGAGAAAATAATGAATAGCCATATTCAAGGCCAAGCACCTCTGATTTCCTCATACACTTTCTCTGCCACGGCTATACTCCTTGCAGCATGCATTAGTTTTCTATCGCTGTAGAAATAAGTGCCCAACTCTTTCAAAAATAGAGCTTGCTTTCTTTTATGCCTTGTGGTGCTGATATAAATACATACTTCAGACCCTTGAACTTCTCTTTCCTGCTCTTACATCCATGCCTATGTTGTGAAGGAGTCTATCAGTTTTATTTGATTATGTTCCAACTTTGTCCTCTCCTAGGGAGATATTACCTTGCAACTTCTTTATTTGCCATTCCAAGTTTTAAAGAATTAAAACTGAACCATCCTGCAAAACTATCAAAAAAGTGCAAGGTGGTGAAGGGGGAAGGAAAGAGAATAGTGCGTGGCCTGAAAACATACAGGTTGAGGAATTCTGGTTTCTCTGGTTTAATTTTGATCTTCAGGCATATTGACTGGAGTTTTCACATCTGTGTTCCTGATGTTTGTCTCACAAATCCAGTTAGATGCCGAAATAAGTGGCCTGATTTTCAGAGCAGTTTAATGCCCACAACTGCTATGGAAGTCAATAGAAGCTGCAGGTACCTGTCTCTTGACTTTAGGCACCTAACTTTAGGCATCCAGTTTGAAAAATTTTGCCATGATATACAAAGGGGCAGATCCTCAACTATGTCCCAAATGTAGGAAGTGTGTATATGTGTGCAAAAGTGGCTTCAAGCTCAACATTGCACTCCCAGATTCTGTTACAGTCTGTGCAGGGCCAGTTTCCCAGCAGAGTTAGTGCTGTTGTCAGGCTATTCTACCTTACACCAACTATAAATGGCCCCAGGTGGCTGAGAACCTAGCCAAAACCAGCATAACAAAGGGGTGTCCTGGTCATGCCACTTTTTCCCTGGTACACCATCAGCAGGAAGGGATTGTGGGATAAGAGCCTCTAGATCAGTTCCATGTAAATTCATTCCTGCACTGGGATGATCCTTTGACTAGTTATACTGGTTTTAGGGCCAGTTTACACTGGTGGCACAGTGGAAAGCAGCCACGTCACACTTTTTAGAATCTGCCCCAAAGTGTCCACCACTTCAGTTACAAGGTTACCTCTCTAGACCAGTTGGAGGCAACTATGTGGCAGGTTTTTAGGGACTAGATGGCACCTTAATGACCCAACATTCTCCGCAGTCTACCTCAGAGTTATTCCTCTAGAACTAATCATGTTCTCGGGCAGACTGGTAACTGGCCTAATTCTTCTTTGGTGTAAATATCTCTCTCTCCCTCCCCCCCTTCTTGTGGTAATTGCAAATCCCTTCTGGAAGGCTGCGTAGCGGAGGCCCAACTAAATGTGTTGCTACTGTTTTCTGCAGTAGGTCTGGTTACTGCCTCCCATTATTTGTCACACATGGCACTATATCTGTTCGGGGGAAAATGGAAATATCCCAGACATAAGGAGCTTTTAGAATATGCAGCAGCTGGCTTCAGTCAGTTCATACTCTGCCTCCAAAGTGGTTACGTTTTACCTTGAATTTTGCTCTCCTTCTGTTGCCAGAGAATGCTGACATCTTCCCATCATTTCATTTTAATGAATTACAAAATGTATTTCTAATTTATAAAGCATACTCAGTACATTACCCTGTCAGCTGGAATTTGGAAAATCTTCCAGTGCAAGTGCATAATTTAAAGGGAGCAAATGGATCCTTCATAAAGAATTAGTAAGACGATTCTGCCGAATGTTATTCTCGCATAACAGTGAAAGGAATCTTCTCTGCTAAAGTTGAATCAGAGGGAAGACCATTTTTAAGAGGCCCTCAGTGTCTAGTTAGTGCTACAGAAGCAAAATGCTGACATAGGTCAGACCCCTGTTACAACTGTGCATCTGGCTAAAGGTGTTAATTGGGGAATCCATAACAAGTAGCTACAGACCCTAGATTCTTTTGCTAGGAAGATATTGTCTAGAATTTGGCATCTGTATCCTACAGCTGCTAAAACTGCCCAGCTGTTGCTACAGCTGCTGAATTTATTGTTGGAGAATGGAAATATAAAAATGATAGGCAGTAATATAAAAGTACCATTGAAACAAACAAGCTTTGCCTAGTCAGTGCACACAGTTGAGTCTACACACACACGTAAGTAAAGGGGTAATTTTTATACCGATTCAGTTAAACCAGCACAAGTTTTGTATGTGGACAGACATAAGCCCGGTTTAAACTGATACAAGAGTCTTCATGCACAAGTGTTGCACTGCTGCAACTTCTGTGTGTAGACAAGACACAAGGCCTCCATTTAGTATTTAAATACCCTGCATTTTCAAGCATGCAATTATATGGGATATGAAATTATATTATTTTTAAGAGTCCTGGATACTGATACATGGACCTCTTCAGTTTTCATCTTTGCTATAACTAAGGGGAGCTTGTCAGATTGGCCTTCAGAATAAGGGGAAAACCTATATGATGGGGTATTTTATGAAAAAAATTATCCTGAAAGATCTCTTATCTCGTGTGGGAGCTTATCTTGGTATTTTATCTAGAAGATAGCACAGCTTTTCTTAGGGGATCAAATAACACTTGTGAAATGTTGCTATGCAGGTGTGATCTGACATCTGGCTTTGCTACTAGTTAATTCAGGTGAACCTGCAGAGAGTGAGTCCTTGCACTTACACAGATCAGATGACATTTGTTAAAGAAGAACCAGTCAATTACTTCCCACTTTGTTTTTGTCGTTGTGACAGAACGAAGTAGGTGATTCAGGCCAGGCGAAGTCTAACAAAGGGAAAAGAAGGATGCTGAAGAATTAAGGGGGCAAAGAGTTGAGGCTGGTAGAGTAGGAGACTGTTGATGTAAGGGGAGTGGGGACAAAAAGATTGAACACAAGGAAAGAGTGTAAAAACGGAGAGGAGGACTGAGATGGAACTAAGTTTTAAGAAAAAAATAAAAGAAAACAGCTGAAACAGAGCAAGGTTGTTAGGTTCGGTTTGGTGGAGCTTCTCATTTCTACTTCCCAGCAGTCTCCTTTCTTTTTTTCTGTCTCCCTTTGGCTTTGCCATTAATGGATTGAGATGTGGCCCTTCAGTTCATATCTGTCAGGCTTTTTGACCCTTGTGGCACACCTGCCGCCTTATGTTTGTGTGACATGGTCAAGAAGTACTTACATGTGCAACGTGGTTAGAATAATCATGGATCAAGACCACGCTGCATCAATTTTATTAAATGTCACTAATACTTTGGAGAATATTGGGTTACCCTGGCCACATGAGAAGTTAACAACTTCCACTCCCCAGGGTAAGTGAAATAATACATAGATTCATAGATATTAAGGTCAGAAGGGACCATTAAGATCATCGAGTCCGACCTCCTGCGCAACGCAGGCCACAGAATCTCACCCACCCCCTCCTGTGAAAAACCTCTCACCTATGTCTGAGCTATTGAGTCCTCAAATCGTGGTTTAAAGACTTCAAGGAGCAGAGAATCCTCCATTACATTACCTACTTGCCTGCATATTTTATCAACATCTCATCTAAGATAACTCTGGATCCCTCGTTAAGCCACAGTCCTCAATGATTTTGCATCTTTTCTTTTCTCCAAACCCCAAACTGCTGTTTGCTCTTGAGTCCTTTGCAATTTTAATGCCTTCCTTGAGTCAGATGCAAATTAGTTTGGTTTATACTGGTTTTTAAATCTCTTGAGCTTGGAGATAGTCTGATGTGAATGCTTTAATTATAGAACTGTGTTCTACTTATTTCGTAGCTGACATGTTTTTTTCCCATTTCTTTTGTAATTCTATCATGCAAGCAGTCACAAAAAATGTTGAAATGATACAAAGACAGAATTCAAGGCATGTTAGGAACCACCTGTGCCCAACAGCTGAAAAACTCCTGGCTGCTTGAGCATGTAATAAAACAAGGCTTTCAAATGAATTTTTGAGAGGGAATGTGGGAGTATACATGCAGCAAGAGGTGTAGGTGCTATTTGTTAGATATTTATGTGGCACCGTAGGTGGCTGATACAAAATGTAAATATAACTAGTGGGAGTAATTGAGCATCACTTTGTGTGCCTGCCTTCAGGGGTCATAGATAAAACAGAGGAGGAGTTGTAGGAAGAAAAAAAATGATAGGTTTAGGCAGTGGCTTATAGAGTCTTAAATCTGGGTCCTCCTGATGGAAAAGGGGCAATTGAGGAGTTTGTCCTCATAGTCCAATAAAACTGAAGGAGTTTGTTTCATTTAAACTTTCTAATCTTTCTGTTTTCCTGGGCTCTTTTTTTTTTTTTGAAGTGTGTGTTTTTTTTTATTTGGTAGGGGAACAGGTTCCTATAACAGCCCATGATGATGTTAAAAACAGGCACTGGTCTGGTACTAGAAGGATTACAAAGATGTCATTGCTTAAGCTCTCAAGAGAAGCAGGACTGGCTCTAGGTACCAGCAAAGCAAGCACATTCTTGGGACGGCACATTTCCAGGGGCGGCATTCTGGCCATCCCTTTTGTTTTTTAAATCCACCAATGTACAAAAAAAAAAATACATGAAGATCAAAAAAATCTCCAGTAGTGCGATAGGAACGTGACGTGAAAAATATCATGTCACGTCGTGACATGGTCACTCATAATGTGAACATGCGTAAATGTGTAAACGTTAACGATTGATTAAATCAGGAATCACGATTACTTGTGTGTACTGTGCTGCCCTATCAGCGCCATTCGTGCCAATTTCCATGTTGCATCAGTGATTATATGGCTAAAATGCCAGGACGAAAACAACTTTCTGGTGCTGCCTACCGGCAACAAAGAGAGAAACGGCAAAAAGGATTAGAAAAACTATCTCGTACTTCAAATAAGTATTTTTAAAAAGTCGACAATCAAGGAGAAAACTCTAAGCAACGCATTGAATGTGATTATTCATCAACTGATGAAGACCAATCAAACCAAAGATTCTTTATCAACTGATAAAGATGAACAACAATCTGACCAAAGATTATCTTCGCTAACTGATAAAGATGAACAATCACAATCCATCCAAAGATTAACTACTTCACTTGAAGAGTCCAGAAACGAAGAACTGTTATCCAAATCTAAAACTGAAGAACAATTATTGGAAGGTGGAGAGACCTACATAAGATCGGATCCAAGTACATGGCCGACAATAATTACTGATGCAATGCTAATGATTATTGTGAAAAAAGATCCTTCAAAACTAGATCCTACATTTGAATATCCATTTAATGAATCGAATTGTCTATTTATGCCATCCAGTATGAAGAAGAAAATGAAAAATGGGGAACAAATTAATCGATCGTGGTGTGTGTATTCACAGACCAACAATGTAGGGTTTTTTGTTTTTGCTGCAAACTGTTCTGTAACTCAGATATTCTTCTGGCCACTGCAGGTTTTAATGACTGGCGAATTTTGCATCAGCATTTGAAAGAACGTGAAACATCAAAAAATCATTTATGCTCATGGACAAATTGGATGCGGTACAGCAAAGTCTACTAAATTCAGAAATTCTACTTTGGCAAGCTGTGTTGAAACGTTTACTGGCAATCATTAATTTCCTAGCCGAACAGTGCCTCACATTCTGTGGATCCTCGGATATTTTATATGAGAATAACAATTGAAATTTCTTGAAATTCGTTGAGTTATTGGCAAAATTTGATAGTGTTATGGCTGAGCATGTATGAAGAGTGAAACTTGGAGAGATGCACACCCATTATTTGGGTAAAAATAATGAAATGATAAAATGAAATAATACAATTATTTTCTAATGGAAAAAACACAACAGTTTTGTTATGAGGCTCATGATGATCCTATTCTCAATCCAAAAGAATTGTTTAAAGTTGAATGTTTCTATTGAATGTATTCTGGATGTAGCTATAACTTCCATTGAAGAAAGATTTTATCAGTTGCATGGTCATTGTGAAACTTTTGAATTTTTATACGATATTGGAAATATTAAAAATCAGTTTTCCAAAGAAGACCTCGTGAAGCACTGCCAAGACCTACACTTAGTGCTCAGTACTGATAACGTTGCTGACACTGATGGAGTAGAATTGTATGATGAATTAATAGCTTTATCTGAGCTAATAGTCCTAAAACTTCTCCTCTAAAAGTATTAGAATTTATAGCAAGAAATGATTTTTTCACTCCAAACACTGCTATAGCATTACGCATTCTTTTAACATTACCAATATCAGTGGCTTCTGGTGAGCGCAGTTTCTCAAAACTGAAATTACTAAATTATTTGAGGTCCACCATGTCTCAAAATCATTTGTCAGGACTCGCATTAATTTCAATTGAAAGTACCATTGCAAAACATTTAGATTTCACTGGATTACTAAGACTACGCAAGTATTAAAAAAAAAAAAAAAAAAAAAACAGAAAAATTCAGTTCATGTAAATTCTTTTAATTTAGGAGAAACTGGATGCACCGGAAGACAGTAACGTTTTTCATTACAGTGTATAGTTGAACCCAAATTGTTTGTAATTGTGATTTTGTTAAAATTAAATGAGTACACTAGTAGGAAACAGTTTTATTTCACAAACTACAAATTCTCTGTTTTCATTTTTTAAAAAATTTTAAACAGTCAAAAAACCTCCCAAAACAAAAAAAATTGCAAAGTGCAAAAGTGTGTAAGAGTTCTCCCCGTAAGTTTTTCATCCATATGACTTTGAGTGTAAAAAAAAAAAAAAAAAAAGGGGGGGGGGGATTTTTTTTGCTTGGGGCGGCAAAAAACCTAGAGCTGGCCCTGAAGAGAAGAATGAGAGTAGGTGTTTTGGTAACCTGCTATTTGTTTTAAAGTGCAGTAGTCTGTTTACTGATCTGCTGCATGTGTCTACAAGCATGCATTTCTGATATTATGTTCAATCAACATCTATTAAAATGTTGATATCTTAGGAAGTGTATTGTATGTACTAGATCCTCACAGTAGATGTTTGCTTAATGATTCAGACATTTCTGAAGTTAAAGAAAATATTTCTGCCTCTCTTCAGAATTATTTTGTTCTGTATAATGAAGTGTCGGGGCAGAAATGAACCAAAAAGACACGATGGTTCAAATAATTTAAAACCAACAGAATTACACCAGGAGTATATGTCCCATTGTTATGTTAAAACCAAAGGTGAAAAATGTTCTTGCTTCAGGAAAGCATTGAGTTAGTACAATGTAAAACTTGAAATAATGCTAAAGGTAAATTATCATATGGATTAATCATAACTGTTCCTGAATTCTTATTTAATGAAATAGAATTAAGGGAAAATTACAATAGCTGCTGAACATATGGCAATCTACTGGTTTCTTCAGTTGGCTATTGTACTAACTTTCTATTCTTGCATTAAAAACCGCAGAGGAACAATTCCTCTCTATGTAGCAGTGTGATAAATGCATAATTTACACAGAGATAGAATTTCCAATGTTAGGGAAAACATCAGATGATCTCTGCACTGGGGGACTTTTCCCCTCTTCTCTTTCGTGCAGTTGCTATATTTTTTGTCAGAGAGAACCTTGTAAGCCCGCTTAAGAAAATTGGAAAACAACAGTGTTATCTCTGAAGTTGTGTGGGAGTTGTTTTGCTGTTATGACATTTTTGTACTGCTAATGTTTAGAAATGGAAATAATACATGTAGAATAACTTGGTTGAATGGCATGGGAATTTATTGCCTCATGCATTTTGGATATATCTTTGAATACTCTTAAGTCAGGTACATGATTCATGTAACTTATGAATATTTCTTAGTGTTCTGTTAACTAGTTCTGTTAAGAGACTCTCCCAGATGTAGAGGTGAAAGATCACAATACTTTTGAGCAATGTCAGATCTTGGCTGTGTTTCAAATAGACTTTGACTTCTGTGTCTCTTCTAACTTCTAGAAGGAGTGATCTAATACCAGCTTTGGTTAGAAATCTCTTTTCAAGGGGTTGTATATATCTTTTTATTCTGTAGTAGCTAGAATTGTCTTCAGTATGACTCTCAGATCTTAAGAATATAAGCAGAAAAAATTACTCTCCTTCCAGTTTGAGGTGATTTTTGGAGGCAGTAAATGCTGCTGCTCATCGGAATGAAGAGGTTCTTTATGAAGTGATGCACTGCGCAGTCACTTTCTACCCAACTTTGAAGTGAATGCAGATCCCGCAGAATAGCGGGATAAGGAACTAGGGGTGCAAGTCAAATGTGAATCTCTCACAACGCAGTGGAGCACGTTATCAGTAGGCAGTCCAGATTCTATTGCAGCCTTTTAACTTCCTAGTCTGTAGACCTTGAACTGTCAGTCAGTTTTTACTCCCGAAATATCTATTTTTGCTCCATATTTTTATCAAGCCTTTAAATAGACTCCAGAATCATAAGATTTCCCAAATACTGCAGTATTTGGGCATATGTAAAAATAGGTTTCTTACATTAAATGCAGCTTGAATTTGTTTGGCTTTAATAGCTGCAGAGAGCCAGGCTGGATTGCTGGAAGACCTGGACCATTTGGCATGAGGAGCTAAGCATTCCTGTTGGGTTTTCCAGTGCTTTCTTTATTAACTCTAGAGGCAGGATTCCTTGAACCAACAGACTAAAGAACCCCTCTCCCCCTTTTTTTTTTCTTTTTAGACCACTCACCAGTGCCAGTAGTGCCAACTCCTGTTACTTCATCAAGAATCTTGCGATATTTGGTGGTTTTCTTAAAGCTGCTCCTGGGGACAACTGATAACCTGAGAATCTCAGCTTTCACTTAAAGGGAAATTTTGAGCCCTTATTGCTGTAGTGGAAAGCTTGAAAACACAAACAGAGTGTACTCTAAAAGCTCAGAAGGCAAGCAAAAAGAGCTTCTAAATATATTTTTTTTAATCTCATGATTTTGAGGTCTAATTCATAGATTTTTTTTTTAAAAGCTTGGAGTTGGCAATACTGCACCCCCAGTCTTATCTTTTTATGGTATCCCTGCATATTATCATTCAGATTAGAGTCTGAATTTGGAGTTTGGCCCATTCTGTTGCTGGGTCATCTCTCTCTGTAAAAGTGGTGATGAGAACCTTAATTTAAAAAAAAAAGGTCTCAATATAATCTCAATATTTTTAGCTTCATATGGGGTATCTTAAAAAATGGGGTGAGGGGATTAGGAGAATATGCAGTCGCCTACCTTGACGATGTGGCCATATTTTCGGATTCCTGGGCAGACCACCTGGAACATCTACACAAAGTCCTTGAGCGCATAAGGGAGGCAGGACTAACTGTTAAGGCTAAGAAGTGTCAAATAGGCCTAAACAGAGTGACTTACCTTGGACACCAGGTGGGTCAAGGAACTATCAGCCCCCTACAAGCCAAAGTGGATGCTATCCAAAAGTGGCCTGTCCCAAAGTCAAAGAAACAGGTTCAATCCTTCTTAGGCTTGGCCGGTTATTACAGACGATTTGTACCGCACTACAGCCAAATCGCTGCCCCACTGACAGACCTAACCAAAAAGAAACAGCCAAATGCTGTTCAGTGGACTGGAAAGTGTCAGAAGGCCTTTAACAAGCTTAAAGCGACACTCATGTCTGACCCTGTACTAAGGGCCCCAGACTTTGACAAACCGTTCCTAGTAACCACAGATGCATCCGAGCGTGGTGTGGGAGCAGTTTTAATGCAGAAAGGACCTGATCAAGAATTCCACCCTGTAGTGTTTCTCAGCAAAAAACTGTCTGAGAGGGAAAGCAACTGGTCAGTCACTGAAAAAGAATGTTACGCCATTGTCTACGCTCTGGAAAAGCTACGCCCATATGTTTGGGGACGGCGTTTCCACCTGCAAACCGACCATGCTGCACTAAAGTGGCTTCACACCGTCAAGGAAACTAACAAAAAACTTCTTCGGTGGAGTTTAGCTCTCCAAGATTTTGATTTCGACATCCAACACATCTCAGGAGCTTCTAACGAAGTGGCTGATGCACTCTCCCGTGAAAGTTTCCCAGAATCAACTGGTTAAAATCGTCCTTGAGATGTGGAAAATATTGTTAGTCTTTATGTACTTGGTAGTATATTTAGAGATGCATGTGTCTTATTAACTCTGTTTTCCTAGAGCTCCAGGAAGAAATCCCAGCCAGTGTTTCACCCTAGCTGAGATTTGGGGGGCGTGTCATAAATATAAAGGGAAGGGTAAACTCCTTTGAAATCCCTCCTGGCCAGGGGAAAGCTCCTCTCACCTGTAAAGGGTTAAGAAGCTAAAGGTAACCTCGCTGGCACCTGACCAAAATGACCAATGAGGAGACAAGATACTTTCAAAAGCTGGGAGGAGGGAGAGAAACAAAGGGTCTGTGTCTGTCTGTAGTCGTCTTGGCCAGGGACAGAACAGGAATGGAGTCTTAGAACTTTTAGTAAGTAATCTAGCTAGGTATGTGTTAGATTATGATTTCTTTAAATGGCTGAGAAAAGAATTGTGCTGAATAGAATAACTATTTCTGTCTGTGTATCTTTTTTGTAACTTAAGGTTTTGCGTAGAGGGGTTCTCTATGTTTTTGAATCTAATTACCCTGTAAGATATCTACCATCCTGATTTTACAGGGGGGATTTCTTTATTTCTATTTACTTCTATTTTTTATTAAAAGTCTTCTTGTAAAACACTGAATGCTTTTTCATTGTTCTCAGATCCAAGGGTTTGGGTCTGTGGTCACCTATGCAAATTGGTGAGGCTTTTTATCCAACATTTCCCAGGAAAGGGGGGGGTGCAAGTGTTGGGAGGATTGTTCATTGTTCTTAAGATCCAAGGGTCTGGGTCTGTAGTCACGTAGGCAAATTGGTGAGGCTTTTTACCAAACCTTGTCCAGGAAGTGGGGTGCAAGGTTTTGGGAAGTATTTTGGGGGGAAGGACGCGTCCAAACAGCTCTTCCCCAGTAACCAGTATTAGTTTGGTGGTGGTAGCGGCCAGTCCAAGGATAACGGGTGTAATATTTTGTACCTTGGGGAAGTTTTGACCTAAGCTGGTAAAGATAAGCTTAGGAGGTTTTTCATGCAGGTCCCCACATCTGTACCCTAGAGTTCAGAGTGGGGGAGGAACCGTGACAGGGGTTATCTTGCTTTTTTCCCCCTGGCTGCTTGTGTGTGGATTTCAATTTGCCTCGCCTTGGGTAATAAAGAAAACTTGCTCTCTGTGTGTCTTGAGTATGTAGCCCATTGTGCTGTCTAATACAAGTGTAGTTGGAGATGATCTTCTTGTAGACAGTGTTGTCACCATACAGGCTGTAACTGCTCAAATAATCGGGGTATTTGTGGATATCTAATTATTTGATTTTTTTTTTTTAAATAGTGGAAGAGGCTGGCTTGAAAGGAATGGTACTTTTATAGTCATGTTGAACTGTTACAGCTCAAGCCACATGAAACTGTAATCTTTATATATAACCTTCTGTATTTGTAGCTTCAGTGGGGCAATATGAATACGAAGATAAAACCATGCCAAGATAACATTGCTCAATTTATTTCTGTCTGGACTAGTACAAGGACATGTACTGCATATATCTGTAGATGATAATACTCTAATGGTGTGTTAACTAGGATCATGCTGACTTTGTTGGTAGGAAGCACACTTCATTTAAGCAGTTGTGTTCTGTGCAAGGCTGTTTTTATAGTAATCTCCATTGTGCTTAACATCTGACTTTAGTAGAAAACATTCCAAACTAGAATGGCCGTAAGTTTTTCATCCATATGACTTGTGCATCACTTTGCTGAGTGTAACTCACTGAAATACCAATAGGCCATCTGCGATACATACACATACTCAGGTGCAAATTGTGACTGGTGGAATTTGCAATAGATTTCAGTCAATTAGTACTATTCTTACAACCTTTCAGTTTTAAAAAAAAAACCCACACAATGCCGTGACTTAAACTTCTGTACATTGCTGGAATGTGATGTTACAAGAAACTGAAAAGATGTTCATTTTTTCCTAGTCTTAAACTGATTAGAGTTTTTCATGGATACAAAAGGTCATTTAAAACCTTTGAAATGTGTTTGCGGAGGTAGCCAGACAAGGTGAATCATATAGTTTCTTTAGAGCAGGCCTAGATTAAATTATGATGCCTGTAGGAGGTCAGAGATGCAGTTATTATTTACTTGTATTACTGTAGTACAGAGGAACCCTCATTATGGACCAGGAGCCCTAGGTGCTAGACAAATACAGAGTCAATGTGGCCAACTCTCATGACTTTATTTTGAGTCTTGTGATATTTGGCATTTTTCTTAAAGTCTCATCTCCTGGAATTATGTCATTACATGAGAATCTCAGCTTTTACGGGGGGGGGGGGGCAATGCTAGCCCTCATAGGTGTGGCGAAAAGCTTGATAATGTGAAATCAAAAGGAAAATATAAAAACTTTAATATTTATTATTTTTAAAAATCATGAGATGTTTAAGCCAATCTTGTGATTTTTTTTTTTTGGGGGGGGGAGTGGGAGGCAGGCTGACTCATGTTTTTGGAGGACTTCAGATTGACCATACTGCAGAGTTCACATTGCTACCCACCTTGGTGCCCTGTGTGATTATGTGTCTGAAATGGTTTGAAAGCCTGCTCTGTAGAAAGAGAACTTGACTCAAAAGTGTACACCAGCCTGATCAAATTTGGATGCCAGAAAGTTAGGCACCTCAGTAAATAAAAGCGGCTCGGCACTTCTGAAAAAACCATATAACTTCTGTTCGGTTAACTAAACATGGATTTACATTGGGGTTCTCAAACTTCATTGCACTGGGACCCCCTTCTGACAACAAAAATTACTACATGACCTCATTAGAGGGGAACCAAAGCCTGAGCCCCACCACCCCGGCGGGTGGGGGAGACGACGAGGACTAAAGTCCAAGCTAAAGTGATTTCACTAACTGGATTGGTGTGTGGTGGTGGCGGTGGTAGGAGTGATGATGGAAATGAGTGCTGGGGTCCAGCTGCAGACAGTTAAAGTCTTGTCTATGCTTCTTTCAGTTTCCCACCATAGCTACTGTGATGGGATATTGCATCCACATGCAGTATCTTTGGGGACCATATTGTGTTAAGTTTATATATTGCTGTGTGCCAAGGATTGTATGCAACTCCAGGGGGGAGGTTGCCACCGCTCTGACTGGAACTAAGAGCTGTGAGTAGTGATTAAGGAGAATCACTCAGGTTGTAAACACCTCTACCCTTGGGGAGGCTAGCATATATTGGTTTAAACTTGGGTTTCCGGAGACCAACAGGCAAAGAAAGGGTTTTTTCTATAGAGACTGACTCAGGGCCTTCTTTCTGATCCAGAAAACATAAGCAAAGTTTCTTCTTGATCCTCATTAATTAGAAGTTGACTTGTGACCTCGAGGGTGGAGTATGTATATGCTTCCAAATCATGTGTTTTAGGTTTTTTTATTGTTGTAATGCTAGATGTTCTCCGTACCCATATAAATCTTCTATCTATTTCTGACTCTTGCTAAGCTCCTGCACTCCACTGCTTTCCAATTGTGTAGTCATTTACAATTCTGTAAAGAGTATACAAAATACTACCATTCTGATTTGGTAGTGTTTTACACCTGCGGTGCACTGTGTGAATGATTACACAAGGTGCAGGGCAGTGAGAACCGGGTCCATTGACATTTAAGGGTCTTGTGGAATACGTGGGTCTTACAAAAAGCAAGTCCCTATCATCAAGTGCAGTTAGTGCTAGAAAATTCTGTTTCTAGACATAGCTGCAAGTTAAAATTAATAGTAGTCCCTATCTCCCCTTTACTATCGTAGAGGAAGGTCAAGGTGAAGGAGAAAGCACCTTGGCCTGGCCATGCTGATTCAGGTTCTGTTTAGGTCAGCACAATAAAGTGATATAGTCCTGATGTCCTAATGTAACCCACATACCTCCTGGGTGTGGTGTTCTGTCCCATCTAGTGGCACTGAGACCACTTAGGGATTAATGAGTCTGCTCTACAGCCTTGGCTAAGTGCCATCTGGCTTTTAGTTCATGCAATAGAAGCTCATGTATTTTGCTCCAGAAGTCCCAGGTTCGATCCCGCCTGCCGATGACCAGGTTCTGTCAGCATTTCAAGTGGGGGCTCGTCTGGGATTTCAACTGGGAAGTCTGTGAAGCTTGGGACGTGTTTCCTCAGCTAGGGGAAGTATGTAACCGACACGCCTTCTGAGTGTGGCACCCTGTGCTATCTCGTGGCACCGAGACCACTTACAGAGAGATTAATGAGTTTGCTCTACAGCCTTAGCTAACAGCCATATAGCTTTTAGCTCATGCAGTAAAGGCTCAGGCACTAAGCTCCAGAGGTCCCAGGTTCGATCCCACCCACTGACGACCAGGGTCTGTTGGTGTTAGACTAACAGACCCAATAAACCATTTTGTCAGTAAAGTGTACATTGAATGTGCTTTCCACCTGCATTTTGATTTGTACAATGTCTACTGAAAGAGAGAGGATGGGCACATTTTGAACACAAGTTATCTACATATTAGATTTGTTTTCCTTTATTTTTCTTTGTATATATCTGTGTGTGAACTCTAAGTGCATTAAACTAATCCATTTTCCAGACGTCTTTAAATCCTGTTAATTTAAAACAGAAAAGCCCTAAAGGCCAAGCCTGTGAGAGATGTTCAGAACTCTTAACAGACGTGGTATGCATACATCACACAAGAAGATGAATGATCAGGGAGTTATTAGTTTTCAAATGATACCTCACAAGGCATATTTTGTACAAAGACTATTACAGCAGTGTGTAAGTACAGGAGTGCTTAGTGCCACTCTGACATCCACAGCTGTGTGTCAGCCTTCTCCTGTCTCTTTTCTAGCCACAAACCTATCAGAGCTTCTTCTGGTCAAACAGCTTGTGCAATTGATTTACAATATTCTTTCCCACCATCTTGACAAACTTGTGCAGCTCTGTATTTACAACAGCATACAGTCCTTAGCTCACTTAGCCAAGGGGCGGAGACAGATGGTATCTTTCCCCTGAAAGATCTCTCCTGGCTCCCCCTACTGAGCACTTCCTTCCTGAGGCTTTTCTACTTTCTGGGCTAGTGGGGTTAATCAGCCTAACAGCTCTCTCCTTCTCATCCCCAATCTGTCAGTGAGGCACAGCTTTGCCCCTCAGATGTACTCTGGGGTGGTGATATTAGTGATCCAGTGATCAGGGTGCTGGTACAGATGCTGTTGCCCAGCTCTCTGTCACAGGCTGCCTAGGAACTGTGTAGTATAAAAGGCCGCAGATATGTTTTTGCTGTACTGTTCACTTGTTTAACAACAACTCTACCCTGAATTGCTGTGGGAATTAGATCAAGAATGCATTTCAGAATCAGAGTGAAAGTACCCAGCCCAACCCGAATACCCACCTGAGTCAAGAAGGAATTCCTCTTTCTAGGTACCATGGTAGGGTTGCTACCTGCCTGTTTTTAACCAGCCTGGCCTGTTTTTGTAGTGTCCTGCCAGCTGCTGGTGAAAATGTGCCCCTTTTTCCACTGGCACTGATGTTCTCTCTGTAAACTGCAATAAACACGTGTGACAGTGTCCATGCAGCGTGTAACTTCTGGCACGCACATGCCATGTGACTAAGAAGGGTGCATACTGGCACAGCACCTGGGTCCCACTCTGCAGGCCAGGCTCTCAGCTGAAGCTGCAGTAGCTCCTCTCAGCACTGGGGATCGGGAAGAGGGACAGACCTGAGGCTCACCAGCAGAGAAGGGTCAGGAGCAGGGACTGGGATGAGGGGAGCAGGGGCTCCTGGAAGGGGGCTCCCTTGAGGACTGAGGCTCCTGGGAAAAGGTAAGAGGCAAAGAGGCCTTGAACTGCCTTTAGTTCTCCACCTGCACCACTTCCTGTATGAGGGGAGCAGACAGGGTTAGGATACTGGTGTGGGGGCACCTGAGGGGAGAAGAGGAGGGTCAGACTGATGAGATCCCTCTAGGGGGGAGGACTGTGTCTGTTTTTTCCATGTCTCGGAGGTGGCAACACGGCACCCGTAAAGTTTTAAAAATACTAGCACAATTTTCTTCTTTAAAAAATAACTAATATTACCATAACTGGTAGAATCTTTCAAACAGCTAAATGCCTTTTACTCTTAAATAACTATGGAATCTGAGCACCTCTCAAGGATTTATGCTGAACACACCCCTGTGAGAAGACAATATTCTCCTCCATCTTGTAAAGAGAGAGAGAAGAAGATTCACATGGCTATGGTGTAGCTGTGGTGGCACACAGAGTAGACTCCCATCATGAATGGGCCCTTGGAAATCTTCCTTCAGAAAGAGTCAGCATGGGAGGATTTAGTCTTCTGAAGTCCCTCAGAATTCCATTTTCTAACTTTATTTGTGGTCAGCCTCATGCTCTACTTCTTTCATCTTATTAGGTGAATAGAAAAATACTATTTTGTTTTTACAGTGCAGATATTTGTAATCAGAAATAAATATAAAGTGAGCACTGTACACTTTGTATTAGAAAATGTAGAAAATATCCACACATTTAAATAAATGGTATTCTATCATTATTTAATAGTGCAATTAAACACATGACTAATTGTGATTAATTTTTTTAATCGCTTGACAGCCCTAGTTCTTATTATGCCTTTCTCCACTAAATTAAAGAGCCCTTTAATGTCTGGTATTTTCTCCCAGTGAGATTACTTATACACTGTGATCAAGTGATAGCTCAGTCTTCTTTTTGATGAGCTTAAACAGGTTGATCTCTTTAAGTCTCTCAGTGTAAGATTTTTCTCCAGCCCTCAAACCTTTTATCTGTGGCAGCTTTTTTTGCCCCCCTCTCCACTTATTCAATATCTTTTATAGCTTGTGGACACCTGAACTGTATGCAGTATCGTTCTAACCAGTCATCTCCCTGCTCTGACTTGCTACTCCCCTGTTTCTACATCCAAGGGTTGCATTAGCCCCCTTTTTTTTTTTTTTTTTTTTTTTTTTGTCATAGCATCACACTGGGCACTCATGTTGAATTGCTTGTCTGCTATGACCTTAAATCCTTTTCAGAGGCACTGCTTTCCAGGATACAGTCACCCAGGGGCAGCGAGTTATATACACTGTAGTGCCCAGGTTCCAGCAATACTCAGGGCCCGGGGGCCCAACTCCACCAATGTTTGGGGCCAGGTCTCTCTCCCGGCCCTCCTGCCGCCCCCCTGCACCTCCCCTGAATGTCCCCTGGCCCCCACTTGCTGCCCCCGCTCACCTCCCCGAGCCCTGGAGCTTGCAGCTCACACTGACTCTGCTTTGCCGCTCCCCCGCATCAACTGCTGCCGCCGGGTCCTAGTGCCCCGCATTCACAAATGGCAAGGCAGGCTGCCCTTACCCTACCCTTCCGTCCTAGCCCTGAGCCTCTCCAATGCCCCAAACCCCTCAACCCCAGCCCTCATTCCCCCCTGCATCCTAATCCTCTGCCCCAGCCCTGAACCCCTCCCATACCCCAAAGCTCTCATCCTCAGCCCCACAGCCCTCACCCCTGCACCCCCTCCCCCAGACCTCCTCCTGCCCCCAAACTCCCTCCCAGAGCCTGCACCCCCCCATCCCCTCCTGCACCCTAATCCCCAGCCCAGGGCCTGCACCCCAGACCTCTTCCCCCCACCCAAACTCCCTCCCAGAGCCTTAGCAGGTGGGGGGCAGAGGTTTTTTTTGGAGGGGGGGGCGGGTTCTGGGCACCACCAAAATTTCTACAAACCTGCCACCCCTGCAGTCACCTGTTCTTCGCGGATGACCTGGATTCCTTGTTCCTAGGTTAATACAATCCAATCACTTAACATTGGGCTGTATTAAAACGCATTTTGTTTTGAAGGGCCCAGCTTACTATGCAGTCCAGATCGCTCTGTATGACTGCCCTGTCATCTTTATTATTTACCATTCCACTAATCTTTGTGTCATCTGCAAATTTTGTCAGTAGTGATTTTATATTTACTTTCAGATCATTGATGAAAATAGATTCATAGATACTAAGGTCAGAAAGGACCATTATGATCATCTAGTCTGATCTCCTGCACAACACAGGCCACAGAATCTCACCCACCCACTCATGCGAAAAACCTCTCACCTATGTCTGAGCTATTGAAGTCCTCAAATGTTGAATAGCATTAGTCTTAATACAAATCCCCGGGGAACCCTGCTAGAAACTCCCCCATTTGAGTTTTTTTTTTTTTGAGCTCAGGCAGTTCTTAGCCCATTTAATGTGTGCTTTATTGATATTGTATACTGGTAATTGTTTGAAACAGAAAGTGGTACAGCCTTACAAAAGTCTAAGTATATATTACATCTACACAGGGAGGATCATCTGAAGTTTCCAGTATTGGCTTCTGCCATAGTATATGGATGTGAACCAATGGTCTGATCTGATGTGCTACATCCTATGTAATATCCAGCAATAAAGAATTTTTGGGATATGAATGTTGGGGTGCTTGGTACAGTAGGTAGGAAAGCCTCTATAACAAAGGGATTTAAAATAACAGCATGAATAGTGTCTGTCAATGCAGAAACAATATGGCCTCCACTTACCAGCTTAAGTTTAGGTGGCGTAACATAGGACATTAAATTGCAGCCTCGGCGGTTTAGGTTGGACATTAGGAAAAACTTCCCAACTGTCAGAGTGGTTAAGCATTGGAATAAATTGCCTAGGGAGGTTGTGGAATCTCCATCGTTGGGGATTTTTAAGAGCAGGTTGGACAAACACCTGTCAGGAATGGTCTAGATAATACTCAGTCCTTCCTTGAGTGCAGGGAACTGGACTAGATGACCTCTTGAGGTCCCTTCCAGTTCTATGATATGTAAGGGAAAAATATGGTGAAGCTCAGTGAGGTGAAAAATAAAGCATTTCTTTAAATTGAGGCTACTGCACATGTGACTTATTCTATTTCTGTAACAAATTATTTAACACGACATTCTTTTGTGTGAAATAATAGAGCAATAACCTGATGGTTACCAAGGAAATGAGAACTAACCAATTTAATTTCATTCTGTGTTACCTTAGGCATCTCTGGCATTTAGTAAAACAAACGATCTTCACATTCTTGTCTGCTTCCCTTTTGATTTTCAGTGAAGGACTGAGACATTTCCTATTCTGTAAATGTAGTTGCCCCATTAGTGTAGAGAAGCACTTTGTAAAAATGATACCCTTTGTGTTACACCTCTGCTCCCCCCTGTGAGTGCCAAGGAAAATGTATTTGTCTTCCTGCTCACGACACTTGTGTGTATATTTTTAAGATTGAAGGTCTAACCCCAATGAAGAGTTCATTTCTGTCTTCTGGCTGTACCAGCTTACCCAATTATTTATTTGTTTATTCTGTATAAATAACATGACAGTGAATCCCTGGCTAATTCTTCTTCCTTAACAGATATCTGTGCAGTACCCAAGAGATGAGGCTTGAAAAGTCTGTCTGCAGCTAATCAATTGGAGCAGGTTTCCTTGCTGGAGTATATTCATATTTCTGCCCTCATTGGGATACTTGTGCTAAAGGGTGCCAGCACTCACTGGCACTATTAAAATGTCACAGATAGTGTAGGTGTGGGCAATGCTGCAAACAAGAAATCCTTAGGGGAGTTCTCACAGGTGTGCAGCCAAGCAACACTGCTACTCCCATACTGTCTTGACCTTGTAATGGAAAAAGAATCCATATCAAGCTGTTCCACAGCATAATCAATCAGCAGACAGATTAACCGCTCTGGCCATGAAAATTATATATAAATGTACAATATGAGGATCTAAAACTACAGAAGTGTGAGTCGGAGTGTTTGAAGTGAAGATTCCTACAGTTCTATCCTACAATACATTTTATATTTGCAAAATGAAATATTCCCTCTTTGTGTAGTGACACACACACACACACACACACATCTCTAAAGGGAATTTAGCAGTTTATATTAGAGGGACACTGTGTCAGAGATCATTGTGACCAATTTAATCTACTACAGATTGTGTACTGAAATACAAACAATATTCCAATACCCTATCTGCTCACAAGAATGGAGCAGGCAGGCAGAGCGGACAGCTGGCATAATATGTGGACACATGAACCCAGAAAAAAACACAGCTGTTGGATCTAATTTTAAACCTAACAGTCTTGATCAAGTAGCTTTAGATCCTAATTGACTAGCTACAGTTAAATTATTAGTGGGAGTGGGGAGAAGAAAGTTTGAAGATACTGGTGAAAAGCTTTTGATACAGGCAAGATATATTTGCTCCAGTTATGGTTCGTCCATTTGTCATAGTAAGTATTGTGAATAGTTGAGGAAAAAGTGACTGGAAATAAATTCCAACTCGTATGTACCCTATAACATTGCTTATATCAGTCAGCCTTTCAGTGCCTTGATAACCAGAATTGCTTGTACGTTTAAACTTTGTTTTAAGCATGTGGGAAAGCAGAACTATTATGTAAATTAGGGAACTATCTAGGAATGACTATATTTTTTCAATGCCCTTTTGAAGAATATATGGTCACAGTATCAGTCACAAGGTTATTGCTGAGTTTTTACATCAGATGGCAGGAATGTAATAGACATTACTGTCACCTAAGAGTGCCACCTAGTGGACATTTGCAAATCCAGATTATTATTTTTTTAAAGCATAGTGAATAAAAATAGGCAATGAAATGTAAGTATCAATTGCATTTTAAATTAGCTAGGTAAAAATTCTGATCATATAGTGGCTTCTAAAAATTTTCAATCCTGTTTTCCATCTTCACAATTCTCAGATAGTATTTTTTAAGAGAGTGAGATGTTTGAGCCAGAGTAAGTATAAAGTTAAAGTGGAGCAATAATAGGCTGCTAAAGAAAAGGGTCTTGTGTGTTTCTGTTTTGGAGGGATAACTTGGCTATAATAACTTGCTCTGGACTTGGCTATAAGGACTTGCGCTGAGTTGAAGATTCTCATGTTGGAGGACAATCCAGTGCCACCCACCCACTGGCTTTGGACATTTCCACTTTGTCCTTTTTTACCTGTTTGAAGAAAAACCAAATTGCCAGACATCTGAAATAACAGATTTCTGCTTTTTTTTATTCTGTAGAGTCTCATATTCAAGAACAAACCCAAGATTTTATATTAGTGTGGTCATACCGAGACAACTGCTTGTCTTTATGCTTATAGGCCTTGAACACACTAGAATATTGTTTATTTAGCTAAATTGATTTTTAAAGCAATCTATTTAAACTGTTTAAATCTATACAATTCCCTAATACAGAGGCACTTAAACCCCAGTTGAAATGTCTGAATTATATCATCAAGATTAAACACAAGATGCTATATAGTAATGCGATCATATCAGTATTGCAGGTTGCAATGCTTATGATTAAATGGTCTTTTTTAACGAGGAAGGAGAAATACTGGAAAAAATTGTGTTCTCAAATTGCTTATGAAATCTTCCTTTCATAAAGCATTGTAGGTAAAAATCAAAAGACCTATGTGCCTTCAGTGTTAGAATTACAGGATGGGGGAAGGAGGCGGGCAGGCCTGGCACTTCTAGGAACATTGGTAGCTCATTTGCCAGAAGGTCAGATTGAAATGAAAGTAGGTCCCTTGTTTTGTTCAGATGAAATTAAACAGTGCTAGTAGAGCCCCCTTTAACTTGCAGTTTCCTAGCTTTTGTGTGTCTGAAGACAGTTGTGTTAATTCCAATAATATATAATTTAAGGCACAGTAATAAAGATTTCAAGATAACTGCCTGAGATGCTTGCTTCACTCCGGATTTACTCTATTAAAGTTTATTTATTTTGTGCTTCCTTTCTCAGCTTTTGCCTCACTGTCTAATATTGTTATCTTCAACAGGCAAGTACAGAGCCCCCAAAGCTCAGAAAGGAAGATCAAAAAGATCGAAGTGCATTACTAGCAGATATTCAGCAAGGGACTCGCTTAAGGAAAGTTACCCAAATCAGTGACCGAAGTGCACCACAGATTGAAAGTAAGTGTGCAGCTTTGTCAACTCTGAGAAAGGGGCCCAGGCCTGCCAATCTCTTGCCTGAGTAGTCCTGTAGAAGCCAATTGGACCACTTGTATGACTGAGGGTCTGCAAAATTAGTCACGGCCTTATGTTTGTCTTAAGGCCAACTTCAGTATGGACAACTACTGAGGGGAGGGCTTGATTTGCCAAATTTAGAACCCACTTTAAATCATAGGTTCTAGATTTGTCATTTAGCACTTTATAGCAACATAAGTGCACTACACTAGACATTTCACAGTCAAAATGGAATTTACACCCCTCCCCAGAAGAGCTTACATTCTAAATGAGAATGTTGAGAAGAGAATTTGTTGACTGTGGGAAAAATTAGGAGACCTTTTTTCCTTCCGTGTTTTGTTTTATTTATCTGATAAATCCTAGAAGCGGAGCTACTCTGAAACAAGAACATTTATTGGCTGCCTAGCACAGGTTTCCATTTAGCTACAAATATATTGTATTACCCCTGGAAAGCTGATTTTAAATTTAAAAGGTAAAAAAATAGTTCTAGAGGTATCTAGAGACACCTGTGGGTCATTCCATTCTCTCACAAACCACTTCCAGGCTTCTGAGTAACTGCTGGCAGGTTGCCAGATGTTTCTAACACTGAAGGAAAGAGTCTTACACATGTGTGACAGCATTAATCGGTGCTGGATACCCAGCTGATCCACCGGGGAAGTGATGTGCAGATCAGCTGGACCCAGTGAAAACCGTGCTTTCTTAAGAGATTACAAGTGACTTCTGTCACTGTCAGCTACTCTTCAGAATTGTATGAAAGATTAAAATCTGAATTTAATGATAGTTTAACAGCTCATCACAAAATGATGGCTAAATACGAGACTAAAATGTCCTAGCATTATTGAGGCACGAGAAGGTGCTGTGCTCTAAGATGTAGGTTAAATAGTAAAGTTGTCTCTCTTGCACCCTCAGTAACTTTCTTGGCTGTATATGTTAAAACAACAAAATCAGAGGCTGGTGTTTGCTGGTGTTAGCCCTTTGAAAAGCCTGAATGTAGACAACAAAACACATCTATAAACTCCTCTCCTTGTAACAGAACCCAGAGGACCTAACAGAGATGGAGGTGGACCAGCAACCAGCAAAAGTGGTGCTCAGCCATCATTGGGGGGCTTGTTTGCAGGTGGCTTTCCCATGCTGAAACCAGTTGGCCAAAGAGACATGACGGGTAAGGACACTTTTCTGTAGGAAAGAACAGACTAATGAAACTGGGATTGTAATGTGAAATAAAGACACTCCATGTAGCTTTTGTGATTTTTTTTAAACCTTTGATTTATTTTGGCACCAAACTAATATACCTTTATGTGCACCTGAATCCCCCTTGTCTGTGCCTCTGCTCTTAAACGCTAAATAGTTAACCCTCAAGACCAATGATAAGAAAAATTGCCTAATATAGAGATACTCTATGCTTCTAATCCAGTTCCTCAAATCTACTGCACTACAGATGTGCACATTGTTTTAGAGACACATAATAAAAATCACTGCCCTCTGAAGCTTACAAAGTTAGACCTTGATCCAACAAATTACTTAGCCAGACTTTCAAAGGTATTTAGGTGCCTAGTGGGATTTCTACACCTAGCTCCCATTGATGTCAATAGGCACTTTTGATGATCTCACTAAGTGCCCTTAGTCAATGGGACTTGGGCATCTAAGTCATTTTCTTATGAACATTTCAGCCGTAAGCAACTACCTAATTTTAAGCATGTGGGCTTTCACATTGACTTGAATGGGGCTACTTGCATACTTACTTAGGCACATGTTTAAGTGTTGTGCTGGACTGGGGCCCAAGGAACTAAATCTCCATCCCCCTTGATCACGTGAGTAGTCCCATTGATTTAAACAGAACCACTTGGGTGTGTAACGTCTGTGAATGTATGTTTGTAAGGAAGCCCCAAGTAAGACGTGACACAGTAACTGTGTGTGTGTGTGTGTGTTTGTAAAAAAAAAAAAAAGTGTGTGTGGGGGAAGTGGTGTGAGGGCTGAAGGTGGTAACACTAAAGGAGTGAGAGCTATGCTTTAGTTGTGCTCTTGTTAATGTTTTGTAATCTATATCAAGTATTAATTATAATTTTGTTATATTGGTAATTTGTGGGAGTTAATGAACGCTAAGGCCCTGTCTTCACAGGAGGAATTTTCCAAAAATTTCCCACTGTTTTTGAGATCCATGAAGCTCCAGGGATACTAGTAGTGTAGACAGAGAGCCTGTTACTGCCACTGCTGTATGTACCTCCTCAGAGCAGTTGCTTTTAAGGCACAGTAGACCCCAAGCTTGTTAACACTAATGCAGCTGAACTGCTGTTGGTAAAGATGGGAAATTTTGAAAAATGGCCCTAGTCTCGATGGTGCCTAAGAGATCAGTATTAAAAGTGAGCTGAGAAATGAGTCTAGAAGGTTGCTTGGTTTCAACACCTGTGTTCACTTTTAGTCATCCCAATCTTGGCATAACTGCAAGGGTAGATAACATACATTGTATCTTAGTGTACATTGAATTATTCACCTGATACTTTTAAAACAAGAACTTAGAAATTGAAACTAGAACCTGCAGAACTTCCCCAGTCACTTTTCTAGTGGCTTTTATATAGACCTGTTTCTCCAGGTATAAGAGGAGTTGGCTTTCAGTATCTGGTTACCCAGTTGTGACAGGCTATCACCATAGGTTATAGAAAGGTCATTTTCACAGATAATGGGCTTCATGTCTCCATTTACTCCATTCTCTCTCTGTGATATGGAATTGAAATTGTCACTGCGTGATTGGTTAAGACACAACTAAATTGATTTCTCCCCCTCCCCCAATACAAACCACAAAATTGTCTCAATTTCCTGTGGCAGTCAGGAGACAAACATTTCTGAACCAGGAATGAAAATGAACAAGTGTTTTATGAGATTTCCTAGCTGGACCTAGAGACAGGAGTTAAAAATTAAAATTAAAACCTGAGCATGAAAACATGAATTTTATTCCATTTCCTCTGATAGTTTTGCAATATGCTGGACCAAGATAAGCAACACATTCTGGATGCATTGTGTTAGTAATGTGAAGCTCTGGGGAAAATATTAGTTGAATTCTTCGAAAATGTGTCAATTAACTAATCACTCAATTAAGTGAAAATGTCTTGGGACAGTTAATTAGAACTGAAACTGATCTTTCTCGCTTAGGAGCTGTGTGTGTAAGTTTAGGGGAGCTATGGATTCAGGCCCTTTGATCCTGGCCTTCTGTAACAGGTAGTCAGCAGACATATATATTGCCTTTATCAATGGAAAATAAATGCTTGCTTGATATAGAACTTTTGAAATAGTAAATGGGCTTGTCACAGAACTGCTTCCTAATCACTGAAGGCAGCTGTGGGTGCCAAAATGGTGGAGTTGCTCTTTCGGAACTAATGTAGGCTCAGACACTCAGCATCCTGTGTGCCTCCTGTGTCCACATATCCCTGGTGTATGTGGCTGAAATAGCCACAAAGTTATGGAGCCAGCCATTTTGTTATGGCCCACCCTGAAAATCCATGGGATGGAGGGATCCCCACAGAGCACATCTGCACGAAGTGAAGTGTGCACATTCACCGCATTGGAACCACATTAGTTCTGTGGCCTATTGTGTCTTCTCCATCCACTGATGGAGAAGGATTTTCCCAGAATGATTGAAGTTTGGGACACAGCTGGATCAGCAAGCAAGGAAGGTATTGTATCAGAGTTGGTGTTTTTGAGAATTTGGTTTTTAACATTAGCTCTGCAGCCAGATTTGCAAACTGATGAATCTGGGACCTCACTGTCAGAGTTAAGAAACCATGATGTGCATCACCCGCCTTCAGAGGCTGAGAGAGCAGAATTGGAATAACACCTGCATTTTTTTTATTGGCCATTGTAAAAGGCAGACTATGTGGAATATTCTAAAAGTGCTACTTTGAACCAAGTCAGTCCCCAGTGCTTCTACCACACAGGAGCAGGCATGAGCAACCTTAAGAACAGCATGTGGGTTAGTACCCAATACAGCATGCAGTTTTAAAGGCACTTGTCTGTCTCCATCTCATTCTACCTTGTGCAGAGTGGAAAGCCTGTGTCGTGAGCTGTCACTTATGATCTCCAGAATTTTCCCTAGAGTAGTTTTTCCCCTCAGGTTTGTCAGGCTCTCACATAAGGGAGTACTAAAATGGCTGATAAACTGGAGAATGTTAAGAGGAAAATGAACAAGTGTCTCTTGTAGCAAAGCCCTGCAACCCAGTCTGGCTGGGGTGTGTGTGTGTGTATATATATTTTTCATTCCAAGCCTCTCAACCACTGTCTGCAGCAATCATGGACTCCACTCCTTACTAGCCAGACTGAAAGGGGGACTAGTGCAGTCCAATCTGCAGTGGGCCACAGCACTGACAGATGTGACTGGTTTGGAGGAACAGCCTTGCTCCTAAGTGGCTGAAATTCTATCTAAATGGCCTAGGGCCAGGCACCATGAGAAGGGCCCTGCTTTTCATTCCTTTTAGTCTGGTCAGATAACACCATGGTAGTACGCTAGCCACAGAGACAAAGGGGAACCAAAAGCCTTCTCTCCACCTAGCACTAACAGGCTGGATGTCTTTGTCCCTGGGGCTTTCCACGGCATGGGAAAGTGTTACCTGATGTATTGTGTGGTTATTGATAATATTCCCTGTTAAGAGTTTCCAGCTAGACACTGGCTAAGCTTTTGAGGTTTGAAAGGTTATAGTCCCAGAATCAGGTGGAACAGAATTCAGATTTACTTTAGTGTCTGGTGGGAACCCCGATGCGCCCAAAGGCAACACACACACTGAGGGCAGAGCAGAGCTTTAAATACTTTTATTAGCACAATTAGTAAAAAAAAAAAAAAAAAGTTCCAAACCAAATGAGATAGTAGCTATAGTGTAAAATCAGGCTGATGTCCTTTGCACATACTGTCATACCTCTCATGGAAACCTAGTGGTGATCCACAACGGTCCTACCCTACCTCTGGCATACCAATCAAGTTCAGTAGTCAAGATCTTGAGGCATACATGGTGGTTTGGCCTATTATAGAGTCTGTTGGCTGTCATGAATAATCATATTAATGCCTGGCCTCCTTTATCCATAACTAGCTTTCTCACTCTTATAATGTTGGTGTCTTTATTCTGTGGGTTAGTATATTAATCATCCCAATTTATCATTTACATCAATTTGTTGCCAAGGCAAGTTCATGGTTATGTATTCCCAGATGTTCCAGTCCTAAAATATCCAAAGCTGGTATCAGTTTGATTTCCTGTAGCTACCTGGTATTTTATACGATCTTGTAGCAAAAATCCCCTAAGTAATCCACTCCTGGTTCCCCAATAGCTTAGGGTTGCTGTTAGGCAACTCACTTATGCTAAGTCTCAGAGGCCTCAAAGCCTTATGCTAGCTACTTAAGTTAATGTCTTACAGGGTATAGGCCTATAGGTTTCTTGCATTATTGCTAAATAAAATGCCTTTAGTCTAACTCTATGGGCTACAGAAAGGTAAGTCTTCAAACAGATTGCTTACACAGAAGCTCACTCCTCTGCAGAGAATGGGTACACTTCCTGTTACATGGGGAAACTGAGGCAAAGAAATGAAGTGACTTGCCCACTGTCACCCAGCAGGCCAGTGGCAGAGGTCTCCTGAGTCCCAGTCCAATCTCCTGGAACATGCTGCCTTCTCGACCCCCTCAAGTTAGAGATTGTCCATTGCAGAAATACTATTTACGACATTTGTGTGATGGGGAAGAGTGTCAAATCCCTTGCAGTATTTCAGTAAAAGTTTTATTGGGCAAATAGGACCAGCTCCTTTTTTGCGCTGTTTTTATCTGACTATTTGATACCAGGCTTATGTGTTGGTCTTTCATGATCTACCTTGAGGTTTTGTTTTCCAGCTGGCAAGGCTGGGCAGCTGCCTGGAGTACGAGTGCCTCCTCCAAAGTCTCCAGCCCCATTGAATGGCAATGCCAAAGCAAGCAGTAATGTTTCAAGTCCACTTGATTGTCCAAGAGCAGCACACCCATCGGAGCTACTCAGTGGGCCACGAGCAGGACCAGCTCGGCCCAGCATGCCTGCCCCTCCCCCACCTCCGCCAGTTTCCAGCAAACCTTCCCTTGTTTTCCCACCTCCTCCACCTCTTCCCTCTCCTCTGGAAAAACCTGCAAAAGTGTCACCCCCGAATTTGGTGGTTCCTCCACCACCACCCCCTCCTCCGAGTGACAAGCCCGCCAAGGTTCAAGCAACAGCTTCATACCTGCCGCCTCCTCCCCTGCCCCTGGCACCGCCTTGTGGATTGCCAGTTAGAACTGACTTTTATTGCACTTCTGCCCCACAGCCTGATTTGAGGGATTATCCACCTCCAACTCCTCCCCCGCCTCCACCACCACTGCCTCCTACTCCTTCATCAAGGGGATCCTTGCCGCTGCCACCCTCCCCTACCTTTAACAGTGCTGTGAACAGCCATGACATTCCACCTGCACTGCCCCCCAAATCTCCACACTTCTTGTTCCAAAAACCTGGTATTCAGTCCATGCCTCTCCCTCCTGCCCCACCCTTCCCTCAGCCAGCTGCAGCAGTGCAGAAGAAGAGACAAGGCAGAGGTGCAGGTAAGTTTTGAAAATGAGTTTTCAAACTACACAAGGCTACAGAAAAATACAACCCTAGTCTGAGAGCTATGGTGGCAGAAGACAAGATATCTAGAGCAGCAGGATCTAGGCCCCACGTGTAGAGAGGATCTCTGAACCTGGGAGCATAGATCACTGGGAACTCAGTGAGAGCAGTTGCTCCGGCTGTGGGTCTGTCTCCCACACTGCTGAGAAAACTAGTCAGTGCTTGGCTTTCTCTTCCTGAGAGCTGAGCGGTGCAGCAGGTTGGAACCAACTTTGGGACAATAAGTATTAAGTGGATTTCCTGGGGAATCCCTTGGGAGAGATTAATTCAAATTACCTAACTCCAGTTATGCAAAAACCCAACTTTTTGAAGCTAAGCCCTTATGGAGAGGGTCATTGTCTGCTAACTACCTGTTACGGAAGGCCAGGATCAAAGGGCCTGAGCTGTATTTAAAAAAACAAAACAAGAAAAACCTGATCTGGCCAGCCTGGGTTCTGGATATAAGATAGATGAACTTCTAACCATGGGGAAAACCTAGTTGTAGGTTTCGAAAGACTAAACCTACCAGAGCCTTAGTTTGGAGTTGGGGATGATCTCTTGGTAGGCTTTTTAGCATGCATGTAAGTTTTTATTGTTTTGTTGTTTTCTCCGTCATGCTTTTACCTCAACCATAAATGTGGTTGCTTATAACTGTGGAAAATACTCTGATCATGGCCCCCTGAGAGAAAGCAAAGCACAGGTACTGGCCTTTTTTAGCAGTCTGGCTTGCTGAAGATATGCCCGTGTAAAGCAGGGAGCTGTGCAGCCATAAAATCCCTGGTCAGCAGAGTGAAAGGCAGGTTTCTGCTCTGGAGAGGTGACAGCAGAGAACTGGAACCCTAAAGGGGGTGCCCTTTGTGGACCCTGGAGGGGGAGTACAGGAGCAGTTACCCTGAAACTGTGACACACGGGGGCAGTGTGTGTGATCTATGACTGTGTGAATTTCCATAAGTGCCAACAGCAGTGAAAGAAGTGTAGAAGGGCAAAGCACAGTCTTTATGGGAAAGGAACAGTGATGAGAAAGACAGGAAAATGAGTTATGAACAACTCAAGAGAAGGCAGATAGTTGAGCTGCCTTTCTCTACCTAGCGCAACACTGAAGAGTGGACAAAGGCAAAGCTAATCAACTTGCTGTATTCTGATGAGGAAGAGGAATCATAGTTCAGGTTCACAAAGAAAATCCAGCCCAGGAGAAATCTTAGAACCAATTCCTTGGAGAGAAGCAGGGAAGAGGTTGATAGAAACATCCTCCATGTTCCATCCAGACCAAATGCATCATTGCAACAGGGATTGGGGACAGATATACGGGCAGACTGAGAGGATATAGGTGGAGAGGGGCAGACTGCATCTGGAAATCCAGCTGCTTGTAGACCAGAAGTGCCAGTTGGAAAAAATATGAAATTGGGTTTGTGAGATTGAGAAATATGCAGCTCCCCATAATAAAAACCAGCTAAAGGGTATAGGCTGAACCTTACATATGGATGTGTAGATAGCTTTAAAAAAAATATATAGTCAATTAATTGCGCTAAGGGAAACACCTTTTAAATATAATGGGTCAGGTATTCAGAGATAGTGATAAGTATAGAATAGATCCAAGCATTACTGCTGTAGTGATTCTAACATGACAGCTATAAAAGTATCCTCCTACCATGGTGCCATTTGGCTTTGAACTAAACATTGTGTCAGGTCTAAAGTCCAATCAGTTCATTTTTCAAAGGAATGTCTTAAGAACTCATTCATCCATTACTGTATCTTTGTGCTGTCTGCTTCTTTTTAAGTAAGCCACACTGGAAAGTTAATTCCACCTCCGCTGCCTCCAGCAAGATCACCATCAACTGAGCTTACAAGCAAGTGTCCATATACCCAAGTTTCATCCTGGCCAGCTGCACGTGAGCCCTTTCCACAGCACAGAAATGGAAACATGCACATCCTTGGTAATATTTTCTAAATTAAACTTCTTTGCTATACTTGAAAGATTTCTACACAAAAGCCTGATAAATATACATCCTACCAAAAACCTCTCACGCAAATCTTACAGTAACTGTGAAAGTCCAGGGTGCATGAAGTCCACTGTGAAAAAGCAGTATAACTAGAGATAGAGAGATGCTCTGTAGTGTTCCTCTGTAGAAGAGCCTTATACAACAACAAAGTTATAACTTCTCATTAGGTTTTTGGACTATCTGATAGAATAGAAAAGTAGACACCTGCTATAAAATTCTACAGGACAGTGCAAAATGCTATACAAAAGTAATAACTGTCTATTAAATTATATTGGGTTTAGAGTAATATCTACAGAAGCCTAGTGGTTTCATCCCCATTAAATTCTATAGGACAGAGGTTCCCAAGGACACTTTTTTTGGTGAGTTGGCTGTTTGGTCTTATCTTTGTTTCTAGCTGCTTCATTACTCTAAAGCCAGGTCAGAATACATCAAATACTGTCCTAACCAGAGCTGTCCCTAGGGTATGGCAAATCGGGGTGACCACTCCGGGCCCTGCGCTTTGGGGGCCCACGGGCCCTGCGCTTTGGGGGCCCGCGGGCCGGCGCGATTGCCCAGCGTGGTCAGTCCCAGAAGTGACTGATTCGTCACTTCTGCCCCAGGCTCCCCCTTCAGGACGGCCCTGGTTCTAACATCATAAAAAATTGCTGTGATTGCCAGAGGCATGTTATATGATTAGTATTGGGATGGTGCAGTTGTGAACAAAAAAGGGGTGATTAACCAGATAATCCCACTTAAGATGGAGTTTTTCCACAGCATGAACCACTGTAAACGTCACTGGGATATCAGTCAGGCACTTCAACTGTAATAGTTAACTGCCTCATCAATTTTTTTCCAGTGGTAACCCAGCTTTGTTAATGGTGGCCAGAGTTTATTTTCCAGGTAATAGACAACTTTTTTTTTTTAATTCTCCAGATGAGTTTGAATCTAAGTTTACTTTTCATTCTGTGGAAGAATTCCCCCCTCCTGATGAATTCAAGCCATTTCAGAGAATTTATCCCAGCAAGGCATCTAGAGGTAAGTATTGAAAAATCTTGTACAAGCATGACAGGATTAAAGCTGTTTTTCCAACATAGTTAAAAATGTCAATGTGAATATAAATTAAGTAACACTGGGCAACAATTTAGTGTTAAATTATGATTGAGTTGCTAGGATATCATGATATACTTTCAGTGTTACTGTTATAATGAATCCCAAAGATAGGATTCATTGTCTTTTGTTATAAAATGTTTCTAGAAAAAGACGAAACAGTAACGTGTGCTGACATGCCACCAGTTTAATTGTATTCATTACATTATTTAAGTAGGAAGCTCTTAAGTTAAAAATATTAGGTAAACAGACTTAGCATGGTCTTGACTCAGCCTTAATGTGTTCATGAACAGGTGATGTCAGAAATGAACTGTGGTTTAATACTGAACCTGTAATCACTATATACGAATATAAAAGACAGTTCCAAGATTTCAAACCTGAGTGCTTAAAGTTGCATCCTAACTCTATATTTTGGCACCTAGATAAGAATGACAGATTCTCAGAAGCACCAATACGCTGGGAGATACAGATGCTCAGCCTTTGAAAATCATATCACTGTGTTTTGGGAGCACAACTTCACCCACCCAGCTTTGAAAATAGGCATTTTAAAAATAGATAAATAAAATCACACAAGTTCCTATCCTAACTGTCCAAGCTACTATTTGTATAGATCCCATGGGTTCTGTATTATGTTAGACAACTCCCTACCCCCGAAATCTTCATGCTGGCACTACTTTTCTTAGACTGGTTCCGGTTTCTGTACAGGGGCATTGCATGATGTACTGTAAGCATATACAGAAACAATGGACATCCTGTAATAGATGGTATCCTATGTATCTTATAGATACCCCTACAAATCCTCCACTAAGAACACATGTGAGATGAGAAGATCCCTCTAACAGATCTCTGGTGCAGAACTACACAGGAGGGTGAAGATAACAAGATAATGTATGAAACAGAGGAGGTTTTGTTAAATGAGTAGAGATTATATTTTAACAATCAAATGATGCAGCATCACTGATTTGATATTTTTAACTGGAAAAAAGAAAATACTTTAATTATGCATTCTCTGAACTAGCCTAGTCATCGTATGGCAATAGAGGAGAGTGCTGGCACAGGCTTTTAAATGATTGTTGTTTACTTCAGGAATTTTTAAAACCAAGCACCATGAGATTTGAATTCTTTAGTAGTGGTCATTATGTAATTCTCATTCAAATCATCATCAAGATATCATCTCAAACAGTATTCCATGCATTACTCATATTTTTCTTCCTCATCTTTTAAATATTTTTAGTATTCCCCCAAAGAGCTCTAATTATATTTACAGGAGTTTTCAATTAGCTATCTGACAATAAGATACTCTATATATTGTATGGTTTTTGGCATGACTTTATAATCTCATTGTAAGTTACTTTGCTGCCTGTTTCCTACCTACCGCCACCCCTCCCCCCCGCAACCCGCTGCAAAATGGCCTCTTCCTCAATATTACCACAGAGGGGTCCATAATTACAGGGATCTATTGGTCAAACATATATACATATACATATACATATACATATACATATACATATACATATACATATACATATACATATACAGAGAGAGAGAGAGAGAGAGAGAAAAAAAAAAAAAAAAAAAGGGGCTGCGGACACCACTGCACGCAGTACGCTACTCTCTCTCTCAGGTTTGCTAGTGGGTGTACCTGTCAGAAGGGAATGAGCTGGAACATGACTACCTGGGCTGGACTGCCTAACAGCATTGTCATGCATTAGCAAATAAGGCAAAGCTTTTCCAAAGTGTTTCTCCTCGGTCAGAAAGCAAAACTGGGATGAATGCATTTGCCAGCATGTGTGTGTACAAGGGCACAGCTGGACCATCATGTCGCTAACATGTGACCCTTTTGTACAGTATAGATTTTCTCTTTAAATACTGCTTATTGCTGCTGCTAGCCAGGAGCCCACCTGCCACTTGTCTGACAGGCTTTCTAGACATTGTCATTCCCTCACCCCCCATAATCCCCAACATGCCCCTCTCCAGTTAGCTAAAGAAGCATGTAATAGCTAAATACTAGAAAGACGACAACTGGTATTGCTCATTCTCACCAATCTCCTTTGAACAGCTCTGCAGGCAATTGCCAGAAGTCCTCCTTCATTTATATGCTCCATGCAGCTCTTTTCACTCAATGCGAGCTGTGAAGGGCTGTAGTCTGGAACTGCAGATTGATTCCCAAGATACCTCAGTTTGCCACAGGTGCCAAAAACTCTCCTCCCCTTTCTGCCAGTTGCCAGGGTAGCTGACAGGGTGGCGAGCTCATGCAGGTTACCTTAATTACCTCACTGGAAATCAGACTTTTCCTTGCAGGTGCATCCATAGGTTGGCTTGTCTCTGATTGGCTTAAAGTTATACAATAAAAATGGCCAGGTTAAGAGTGCTTCAGTCAGTCTTTTAATTCATGTGTTGTTTCCCTTGGAGACTCAATTTCAGGACCCTGGTCCTGAGTTCCCACAAAGTAGCTTTAATCTCTTGTTTTTCAAGAGCCCAGGAGTGTGGGGGTGCCTGAAATCATTCCAGAGGTTCTGCACTCTGGCAGGCAGCTTCTCATTAATCCTCTTCTTTCCAGGGGAGCAGTGGCTGCTTAGCTAAACAGAACTGATTTTGCAAGCAGTAGCCAGGAGGGGGAGCAGCAGCCTGCAGATCAGAGAAGGGAGGTAGGAAACTCTCCCTGGTAGGCTAGAAAGGGATCAAGAGTCTGGCTTCCATTTCAGTACAGACCTTGTGGGCAGGAGACAACCTGGACCCCTCCCTAGGTTAGCAGAGGTGGTAGTGATCTCCAAGGGAGGAAACTCAAATATGGAGCCAGAGCAGGGTAGATTTTAGGAGGATGGCTAGATTTGATGGTGGGGGCTGGGGAAAGCTGATGGCATTATGACTATTCAAATATGCATATGAAATTAAAGCCTTATTTGCATAAACTCTGCAGCATCCCAAATTGCAAATCTAGCAGGTATGTTAAATCCAGTTTAGGGGTGTAGTTCTTCCCCTTTGCTGTCTATCTCTGGATAGTGTCTTTCTCTGCAAAGTTAGCTAGTAGCCTTGTCACCACCACCTAAATACTAAGGAAGGCAGAACTGGTCATGCCCTTGTAACTAGCTGGACTTTAAGGACATCAGGTAAAGAAGATCCCAGCAACTCTGCTGTGAACAATTGGGGGTGGGGAAGTTGTTCACACGGTGCCTGACTGGTCAACAAAAAGAAGGTAACTGTGTGTGGAATCATTCATGGATGGATAAGTGGGCTGCAGGTTCCTACTTATGCTTAATATACTACCCCCCTGCCCCCCGAAGGGCTTGGGACCAGATTCATCAGTGAACTCTAGCAATTGGACAGCTACTTTGCATTGCTGGAGCCACGGACCACAGCAGTGAATCTGGCCCTGAGTCTGATGGGATAGAGGAAGTACAGAGTGAGGTTCTGGAGCTACTGAATTATCTCTTGGAAGAACAACTTTTCCAGCTGTAGAATGCAGCAGCACCATAGGGCTTCTGAAACGTAATACCCTCCTGGCTCTTTTTCTTGCCTGTACTGATCTCTTAATAAATAGTTTGCCTGTGTGTGTGACATATTGAAAAATAAATGCTGTCACCAGTATTGTAATTACAATAGTTAACTGTGCTTGAGCATATAAAATATAATAGTCAAATTTAGGTAGGCATCAACATGGGCATTGCATCTTTTCTTACAGAAAGTCTAATATGAGGCTATTCAGGAATAGTATTCTGCTACAGTATTATTGGCATTGTGCATTAAAAGCAAATGTGGAGTATGATTTCTTGCCTATTCTCATCTGTACTGGACCCTGTAATACTGTGCAGCAAATATTTTATAAGGATTTGTAAAACAATAAAGTGTCTTTGTAGATTAGTTCCTCCTTTGTACTTTAACTTGTGTGCATTAAATGGAGAAGGGGTTTTGGGCAGCAGGCTCCAGTGCTGGGACTTCAGTAGCCTGGCTGTGTTGCCCTGGGCTCCAACCATAGGGTGGCAGGTACTGACTCCCACTCCCCTCCACCCCCCCCCAAAAAAAATCCAGCCATGCAGCCCTGGCAGGGCTTCAGCCCCTGGTTCTGGCCCCCAACTCTGTCTTGGTTTCTGGCCAGGCAGTGGCAGATGCTGGCCCCAGGCACTGAGCCGCAGCAGGCTTTAACCATGGGGCTTCGGGATCTGGCTGCAAGGCTTCTGCCTCTGGAACCCAGTTCTGGCAATGCAGTAGCAGGTGTGGGTTCTGGTCCTGGCCTCCGGCTGCACAGTGGTAGGCGGTGGCCCCCAGCCATGTGGCAGCAGGCTCCGACTGTAGGGCGTCAGGTGCCAACCCTTGGCTCAGCCATGCAGTGGCAGGTGCTGACCCCCAGTTCCGGCAGTGTGGCCCTGGCGCTGATCCCCTGCCCCAGCTGCTTGCACTGACCGACAGATCTGGTCCTGGCCTCCGGCTATGCAGCAGCCGGTGCTGACCCCAGACCGCTCAGCAGCAAGCGCTGGCTCCAGCTACACGGTGGCGGGCGTGGACTCCTGGCTCCAGCCACGTGTTCTGGCCGTGGACAGACTCTGGACTCTGACCACAGCTCCAGCTGTGAAGCAGCAGGCTCTAATCTCTGGCTCCAGCCACACAGCTCCTCTCCCTGGCTCTGCCCTGGTAACATGGCAGCAGACACCAACCCCTGGCTCTGACTATGCAGCAACAGGGCTCAACCACCACCCCCATCGTCCCTGGACCCTGCTGCCTCCCCTGATCTGCATCCATCCCACCATCATCGCTGAGCCCTGGGGCTTGCGGAGAAAAGTGATATTAACAAACACATGCAAGTAACACTTTTCACAGCCTCCCAGGTAGCTACTAAGTATGCTGTGAAAAGTGATATTAGCAATCACTTTTCACAGTATTTTTATTAAGTCTACAATATACCCCTCCATATATAAATTATTTGGATGTGTATCTGTGCCTATTTAATTGTTCCTAAATTTAATTATTTTTTTAGGGAAAGTGTCAGTGAGGCCACTAGCGAGAGTTAGTGGCCGCACTCTGAGGCCACCAAAAATTTTGTTTTGATAACCCAGGCACTAGATGGTGCCTCATGGAAGCTAGCCAATAGGAGGTCCCAATCCCCACCCCTCTGCAGTAGACATCTAAGTCTGGGCTGCAGGGGGGTACCTTGCGATTCTCAGCTGCCACCCCCTTTTTTTGGAGTTAGATGCCTATGCCACTTCAGGTAAGTGTGGGAGGAGGAGGAGGGAACCTGCCTCTAACTTTGGTTAGGATACTAATTTAGGAGATCGGAAAAACCTGGTTGAAGCCACCTTCCCTCTGAGAAGGAGAAGGCCTTTGAACAGGCGTCTGCCACTTTTCCAGGGGGCTAGTCTGAGAGGGCCACTTCTCTCTCTCCTCTTGAAGCTGTTCCACTGTGGATAAAATATTTTTAAAAAGTCACTGGAGCAGGGGCAGTGGCTTCTAGGTCTCCCATGTGATTTCTCTAGCAACCACGCTACAGTGAGTCTTGTGCTTGCACACACTGTTGTTGGCCCAATACCTTTTTCTTTTTAAAATTATCTACAGTGGAACAGCTTCAAGAGGATGGATTAAGGAAATACCACATCAGACTATCCCACAGTCCAGGGATCTCCCAGATCTCAGCTGAGTTCCCTAGCTAGTGGGCTAAAAGTTGAGGGAGTTGTCCTTGCTCCCCCTAGTCAGTTTGTCTAGGCCTGCCTCTTGGGGTCCGAGTGGGTGCTGTGACAGCTGAGCAGAGGTTTTTGTGAATGGCAGGATCCCTAAATCTGGGGTTTAAGTGCTTAAATCCTTTCCTGAATCTAGCCTTAATTATTTAAAATTCCTCTGTATCCAAACCTTCATCCCACTACATTTTTATACAACACATGGTGCTGGCTGACTTTTTACACATCTGAACACATGGAAAGTGTGGGAGAAAGTGGATGTTGACTATCAGAGCCTGAGGTAGCAGGGAACTTTGACTCCATGTGCTGAACTACATTGTTGTGCTGGTAAATTAAATTTAGAAATTTAAAAAATATGGATGATACGAACACATAGGGTACCCCCACAAAACTAAATTCTTTTCACTACTCTACAGTGTGATGGTTCAGCATCCATGACTATTTGAGTGCTTGATGCTTCTGCCCAGTCAGTAAGGCACTGACTCAACAAACAATCTAAATCCGTAACTAAAGAGGGTATTGCTTTCTCCAGTATTATGGGAGAAGTGTATGCGGTGATGGTACACACAAGAGAGGGTCTCAACCTCAGCCCTTTATATAATATCACTACTATGCATGAAGGTAAGGGCCAGAGAGCACTTGGCTCAAAGGGACTTTGCAGGGGGAAATTTTTTGTACAAAATAACTTAGTACCTGGCTCATGGTGCTGAATTTATTTATTAATTTTGCCAAACAGTAGTTCCCAGAAGATATGTAATTCCCACAAGATGACTGCAAAACTCTACTTATTAGTTCCCACAAGAAAATTAGCCCAAGCTTTGCAGTGCCTTGGTTCAGTCTGAAGGCATGCATCTTGACACACCCCCAGACAGGGAACAGGGCTGATGTGTGCAAATAGCTGCATGAAATGGTGGGCATAGCTTCAGAGAACAATACAAAACAGTGCACTCTCTTTAAAGTAGACATCTTTATTCCCTGCCCCCTTTGGCTCAACATAGCTAAGCCCAAATTCAGCATAGATGTGAAACAATGCCACTGTGCCACCCACTCCACTGGCTTTGAGGTTTAGTGTCTTTATCCTGCAAGCATTAAGCAAATCAGCACACATATTTTAATTTACAACATACTGTGTTTCACATAATGCTTGTACTAAGCCTGCCCTGAATGATGCTGACAAGAGCTTGAGTTTGGACAATCATGGTACATCTACACAACAAATGGCAGCCTGCAGCCATGAGTCTAAGCCTGGGTTGACAGACTTAGGCTTGCACTATGCTACTATAAATAGCTATGTTGACGTTCAGGCTCAGGCTCTGAAGTCTAGGGTTGGGGTTCAGAGCCTAAGCTCTAGCTTATGCTGCAATATCTACACAGGTGTCTTTAGCACTGGAGCACAAGCCCAAGGTCTGTTGCCCCAGTCTCAGAGATTCTATGCCACAGGCTGTGAGATAAACCCTTGGAGGCCCCAATCCTGCAAGTGACTTCATGTAGGAGCATCCCTGAACCACACCAAGGCCCACTGAAGTCAAGAGAATTCAAGAAGCACAGCATTCTGTCCATAGTCAGTAAGTTGCAGGAGCAGAGCCTTAATGTGTAAGAATGAGAACACTAGCATTTTCATCTCAGTTGTGTGCTTTTAGAGCAGAAGACGTCTCCCTTCTAAGCAGAACTCCTGTCTTAGAACTAGAGAGGAGCCAAGTGCAATATCTGGTTTCAGAAATTAGATTTTGCCTTTTTTTAAACCATGGCTGCAGTACACAGAGTGCACTAACAGAAGCAAGATAGAGGAGGAACTTTAAAAAAAAAAAAAACACACACAAGGCTCTCGAGACATTTTACTTATTTAAGTGGACCAGCTCTTCAGTGAATCAGTATATACTCTTATTTCCAAGAGCATATACTTACATTAGTTTTATTTACCACAACACTGCAATCATTTACACCTAGGCAATATAGAACATGATTACACACACCAAATTAGTTACTATGTAAGAGAATCCAACACACTAGCGCAAAAGGCACAATAAGCACTGCCTGCCTGCATTTCCCCTAATGCACAAGCCTGTCTAGCCAGTTGCTGGTATTCCATGGTTTAGGTATAGTTTTATTTATAATCTCTATTGACTATATGAAATGGTTGACACTGTCATTCAGTATCACATTTTGAGACCGTATGTGCTAAAGAATGTTCCTTTCATCTTTATTTTATTTCAGAATCTGACAAGCAAACTTTAAACTCCAGTCAGTCATTACTTGGCTACGTTTCCATTACATTTACCTTGCTTTGGCAGCACACATATTTGTATTATATATTCTGCTGACTACTGGCCTCTTTGGCACTTCTTAAATTATGGATGCAATTTTTTTGACTATGCACAATACTGCTTTGGCTGTTTTAAATCGCTGATGATTCAATGTACAGCAGCTGTGGCAAAATGGCCAATGTTGTTTTGGTGGGTCCCATGCTTTTCTTGGCAGGGGGGCTAGGACACCACCCCTTGCCCTTGCTGTTGGGGCATCAAGGGTCCCACTAGTGGCCCTGGAAGGTGGTAGAGGAGGGAAATGGGTCTGGGTTTGCTCCTCACTCTAAGCCCCAGCCCCTCCCAACCCCTACAAGTTTCTTACCCTCAGTCCTTGACACTAGGAGAGGAAGTCTCCCTTCCTCCAGTTCTCAGCAACACCCTCTCTGCCTGAAGCAGGGAGGTTTTATTAGGTTTCTGACGGGCCTTAATTGACTACAGGTGCTCCTATTAACCTGCAGTAACCTTTCCTTTTCTACAGGGAACCACACCGTAATTAGGCTAGGGCTTATATATCTCCCCTCTCCCACAGCTCCCTGGCTCTGCTGTATTGCACAGCATATTAAAAGAATTACAGAAACACACTATAAAATATGGTTATTATAGCTATTTCATGCACTACAAAATGGTAAAACATCATAGTACACAGTGGCTCACCTCTGAACAGTTACTGAGGTTACTTGGATACTTTGTATAGTGGCCACTGTCTTACACTTGGAGTGGCAGCTATGCTGCCTAAGAGACATGTTCAATGTTACCTGCAAAGTCAAGGGCATGGAATGTAGGACTCCTAGAAAGGTGTGGATCACCTCTGTCCTGTTTCCATTTGAAGCAAGTTGGAATTATAGTACTTATGGAAGAAGGGAGGTAAATTCAAAAAACAAAGACACATAAAAAACCCAAAAGGGGATACAAAGAGAATTAAAGGGGAAGAGCAATGACAATCAGAAAATCAGTTTGAGCCCAGATGTATTTCACTGGCAGATCTTTTTGAAATTGTATTCTACAAAAGCCTGGATTAATATGCCATCATGTGCCAGCAATGCCCCTCTGCCATATACATTGGTCAAACTGGACAGTCTCTACGTAAAAGAATAAATGTCCACAAATCAGATGTCAAGAATTATAACATTCATAAACCAGTCGGAGAACACTTCAATCTCTCTGGTCACGCAATCACAGACATGAAGGTCGCTATCTTAAAACAAAAAAACTTCAAATCCAGACTCCAGCGAGAAACTGCTGAATTGGAATTCATTTGCAAATTGGATACTATTAATTTAGGCTTAAATAGAGACTGGGAGTGGCTAAGTCATTATGCAAGGTAGCCTGTTTCCTCTTGTTTTTTCCTACCCCCCCCCCCAGATGTTCTGGTTTAACTTGGATTTAAACTTGAAGAGTGGTCAGTTTGGATGAGCTATTACCAGCAGGAGAGTGAGTTTGTGTGTGTATGGGGGTGGGGGGGATGTGAGAAAACCTGGATTTGTGCAGGAAATAGCCCAACTTGATTGTCATGCACATTGTGTAAAGAGTTGTCACTTTGGGTGGGCTATCACCAGCAGGAGAGTGAATTTGTGTGGGGGGGGTGGAGGGTGAGAAAACCTGGATTTGTGCTGGAAATGGCCCACCTGATCACTTTAGATAAGCTATTACCAGCAGGACAGTGGGGTGGGAGGAGGTATTGTTTCATATTCTCTGTGTATATATAAAGCCTGCTGCAGTTTCCACGATATGCATCTGAGGAAGTGAGCTGTAGCTCACGAAAGCTTATGCTCTAATAAATTGGTTAGTCTCTAAGGTGCCACAAGTACTCCTTTTCTTTTTGCGAATACAGACTAACACGGCTGTTACTCTGAAACCTGTCAAAACTGTTGTTTGAGGAGATCTGATAAAGCCACTACAGGAGTTTAACAGAAAGCAAGTAAATTGAAGGCATTATTTTATGGCTGTAGAGGCTTTGTGTAGCCACAGCATAAATATAGACTTACGTGTCTGCTGAATGGATTTAGAGCTGCAAGTGGCAGATGAAGCATTAGTAAAAACTTCCTTAAACTGTGTTTGTAAGATGTTTGATGCTGATTCCAAGCATCCGAGAGCTACATATTTTCTAGGGGTTGGGTGCAGCCCCCAAACACACTGTCAGTGTCAAAAGGGTGGTAAACTGATGCTCCCCTTCCGAGAAACTTCAGTGGGGACTTCTCTTCTCAATCATCAACCTCCCTCCAAAAGAAAAACTGGTTTGTTCATGCTGCTGCAATATTTCAATGGGTGGGAAATAACACCTTGTCTCCACCCAGCTCTAATATTGTCCCTCGTGTCATGAGTTGAGAAGGTTCCTTGATCAAAGCTCACCCTCTGCACTGGGTTAACTTCTTAAAGTGAAGGAGTTATGGCAAGAGCACATGAAAAGTAGATAATCACTGGAGTCACATGAATCCAAATATGAATACAGTGGGTAAAATGGTGTTTGAATGCTGATGAAAAACTGCAAATAAACCATTTGTATCCTCCTCCCTGCAGAGTGTAAAGGAGTAACATTCAGATCTTAGCTTCGCTGTGAATTTGTGCCTTGCAAGGACTAAGCAACAGTTCAGTCATGATCGTTTCCTTTTCCTTGTACTAAATAAGTGGAGATTTCCTCCGGGTGTAAAGAGCACATACCATTTGGAGAACTCACAGAATTGTCTTTCATACGGCAATACGGTCCCCCAGCCAGACTGCTGTCCCTAATTTTATTTTCAACACCCAGCCTCTCTTGGAACAAAAGAAGTGTTCTGACTGAGCTGTCACTGCATTGCTGTGTCTATCAATGCTGCCTTGGAGTCATTTGATTACACAATGTACCAGGCGCTCCGTTTGATTCTGCCTGCAATACACAGTACTATGAATCTAGGGAAAGGAAAAAAAAAAAAACCTACCAGACATCACAAGTGCAATAGTTGTTTTTCCAAGGTATGAACAGATTAGGGCAGCACTGAGCCCTGGGGGGCATGATTCTGCTCATGTGTTCTGGCATAAGTCAGGAGTGGCTCCATTGCAGCCAACAGTGTTACACAAGCAAGCTCAGAACCAGGCCTTATCTCTAATTCAGATGCTGCTGTTTTTGTTTTTAAAACCTCTGTAGTTTCCAATGTGAAGTGGGAAGTGTACACTTACCTGGTGAAATTCTAAGCATTTGAACTTTGCTACCTAGCCTGAGCTATGTAGGGGGAGGGGGAGATAAAAACAAACAAAAACAATTGTTTGCTTTAAAAGATTATATGGAAATTACACTGGATTGAAGTTATTCCTTGTTTTAATTTTTTGTTGCCCAAACAATGAAACATTCTGCACTACATTAGCTGGCATGCACACACGGACCAAACAGTGACTCTCTCCTTTCACTACACACAGAACGGGACCACCGCATGATTGGACAAAGGAAAGCAATTTTGTTAACTCAATACAGCTACTGAGGAACATTTTTCTAGAAAGACAGAAGGCTTTTTGTTTGTTTTCCTCCTGCAAATTCAGCTATGTGGACTGGAGACTATCTTTCAAGGCTCGAAGAACTATAGAGTCTTCTTGTGAAAAGGCTAACGGTGTCCACTGTGGCTGAAATGAGATAACAGTGGTTTAAAATCCACGTACAGCAACAATCAAATGGAAAACTAAGAGAGGCTATAACATTACATAAAGGACAAAGACTTTTGAGACAATCTGTTCAGAGAAGGTATCAAAAGGGAAATAAAGATAATGGAGGCCTGATTCTACAATCATTTAAAGTGGTGTAAACCAGGAGTAACACCACTGAAGTTATACCAGCACAATCAGAATCAAACTAAGTCTTGTATTTATACATCTTATTTATACACGTGCAGATGAGCTGCTTTTCTGACAACTTAGCAGACAATTTAGTTTCTAAATCAAAGTATTAAAACATTTGCTTACTTCACTTGAAGAACTTAATTTCTGTATCGACACAGTCATAGAAAAGGTCTGCTACTTCAGCAGGATCCAGAACCTCTGTACTGGTGAGGATGTCCTCCATAGCTTCTAAGCCTTGTCTTTCAAGGTCTAACATAATCCTCATCAGCTTCTGACCTTTATCCTAAAGGCAAGAAACAGCCAACTTAAAGTACCCATTAAACAAATTCAAGCGACTTTTTACTACTCCTCTCTGCTGGGGGGGCACTTTCACACTATTTGAAAATGTCCCATTCCTCCACCTCCCCCCCCCCGGTACTGATTTTTTTCTTTTTCTACGTTAGTGTGGTAGAACCCGAAGCAAAAATGAAAACAATGGTCTATCATTTAACATGCAGAACAAATAATAGAGACTAGTAATCAAGAAACAACTTTAGTAAAATAGTGAGTAGTAAATTCAAAGGAAATAAGAACGTTAAAGATTGAGCACAGCTTGGGGGATGAAACTTGTATAACTCTGAGAAAAAAGGAATTTCTTTGATTCATCTCAAGTCTGGAAGCTCATTAACAACAAAAATACTGCAGAACAGCCAGGAGTTCCCGGAAGGATTTTCCAAAACCAGGCACGGGTACAGAGAACAGAATGTAGAACAGTATCCCGCAGAACATCACCCTCTTTACTCTAGGTTTAGTCATGGGATTAAAATTAATGAGTTTGCCCATTTACCTTTTAACCTTTGTATAGTCAAACAGCATCAAAGTGAAAGACAGATCAAACGTTACATCTAAATTACAGAGAAGAAAGATTCTAGCCCGGAATAAGGGCTGCATCTGTGTCAGAAACTGAAAGGTTTACTTGGCTGCTGCTTTTCAACATTTTCTATGTAGAAGGTCCTCTCCAGAAAATATATTGCTTTAGCTAGTTTTTAGCATAAAAGTCCACTTTCAACGTGAGTGTCTGTGAATGGTTGCATCAAGTGGCAGGACTGCTGTGTGTGTTTTGGAACGGACTCCTTGAAAAGAAAATGCCATTTCTATCTTCGTAGACTATTTCACTTATACTGGAAGCTGCAAACGAGATTTTCACACTCAGAAGGACCATTTTTAGCAGGAAGGGTGGCTGGGAGTTTTGCAGGTTTTCTTATTGGTACTCTATAGCTCTTCCCCAGAAGGCTAGAGTCACTTATGTTAAGCTTCAGAGTATCAAGAATCCAAAGTTTCAGCATCATGGGCCCTGGTGAATTTAGTATTTGCTCTTAAGGGTGTTCTAAAATTTCACCTCAGAACACTGAATACTTTTCATACAGAGTGGGCTGACTCAGTCTGACTTTCTTCTTTATTCTCCATGATTTGGAGGTTGGCCTCAAATTAATTTTCCAAATCCACTACCGCCTTTTTTAAAAATTTTAAACGTGGTAAGTTAAACTTGTCAAGTTTACCATTTATAATTACTGAAGAAGCCTTCAAGTCATCTTATGTAGCAGTTACTTCCATCACCACCATAGGACTGCTGGGCTTTTCTGATTGTGGGTCTATGTGACTCTACAGCTGACAGCAAAAGACTAACAGGTTGAGGTCAGAAAGTTTTAAACAGAAATAGGCTGCTCTGTTTGCTTTTTGGGCTCAGGCCTTTGTGTAAAACAAAAGCAAAACTTTTCTGAGAGAAAATACCATCATTTAAAGCTACAGAACTGGGGTGGGTGTCACTATGTTAAAAGAGGGTTTTCAATAGCCCTTTCCTCTGAAAAATGCACTATGAACAGTCTTTTCCTTTATTAGCTCAATAATCAGAAGGCATGTGTCTAATGAATCTTACAGAAAAAAAATGAACTAGATCTTGTTTCATTCCCTTAACGGATGAGATGGGATGCACTAGGAGAAGATACAATAAATAGGATGTTTTTTCATGATGCATGGCATTTGGTGGAGCCATTGAATTTACCTGGTTGTGCTGATGATGAAATGGGGGAGTCATCAACCTACTGTACATAGTTTGCCAAAATGGCAGATTATTGATTTAATTCAACAGACCAGTGTTTGAATCCTTAGAACACTGGTGCTGATTATAGTTGTCTGCAGCTGCAGACCCCTTCTGTAAGCCCCCTCGAGAAATCGGATCCCCTTTTATCTAACTGGAGGGTTTGCAGTTAAATTCTCCTTCTTAAACTCCACCACTAGGAGTCTGAATTGAGCTGTCAGCAGGAAACCCTGGCTTCTCTTGCTTTCTGCTGAGGACAGACTACTGCTACCCCCTGTACAACATTTGTTCTCATTCTCTGTCAGCTCCTACTCTTCGTTTCCTTGTGCATCAGTGCAGCACAGCAAGAGGGAGAGGAGGCAGTTGGCGGTCTCGCAAGAGAGCATCAGACCATTCCTACACAGGTCTGAGTATGCACCAATGATTTTGGATGGAAGGGTAAAGACCAAGGAGGGAGCCTTGGACAATGGGGAGGAGAGGCTGACATGCTCTATACTGCTAGCCAGTGTGGATTGTAATAATTGGAGCTCTGCTGATGATAGCTACCTACTTCTTTATTCTGCCCTCTTTATTGCGGGTGAAGTGAGAAAGGCATTTCCTTCTGACAATTTTGACCATCTGTAGAGTGGTCCTTTTGTGACTTGCCTGGTTTAAGGTCACTTTCTCCTCAAGGGAAATCTTCTTTCATGGCCTTTACAAGAGTGGACATCTTTGGCTACACAAATTCTGAGGGGACCAATGCTGCTCAACCTGTAGCCCAAAGGGGGTCCACACCACCCAGGGTAAGATGTAGTTATACATGTGATGTTTACCACTCATGTTCCAGCACCATCCGGTATGGGGTACACAGTGCTCTCTGCTGACGGACTTCATGAGCCTCGTCAAGGTTCCTTCCCCACTCTGAACTCTAGGGTACAGATGTGGGGACCTGCATGAAAACCCCCTAAGCTTATGTTTACCAGCTTAGGTTAAAACTTCCCCAAGGTACAAACTATTTTACCTTTTGCCCTTGGACTTCATTGCTGCCACCACCAAGCATCTAACAAATATATAACAGGGAAAGAGCCCACTTGGAAATGTCTTTCCCCCAAAAATCCTCCCCAAACCCTACACCCCTTTCCCAGGGAAGGCTTGATAAAAATCCTCACCAATTTGCATAGGTGAACACAGACCCAAACCCTTAGATCTTAAGAACAATGAAAAAGCAATCAGGTTCTTAAAAGAAGAATTTTAATTGAAGAAAAAAGTAAAAGAATCACCTCTGTAAAATCAGGATAGTAAATACCTTACAGGGTAATCAGATTCAAAACATAGAGAATCCCTCTAGGCAAAACCTTACGTTACAAAAAGACACAAAAACAGGAATATACATTCCATTCAGCACAACTAATTTTATCAGCCATTTAAACAAAACAGAATCTAACGCATATCTAGCTAGATTACTTACTAAGTTCTAAGACTCCATTCCTTTTCTGTTCCCGGCAAAAGCATCACACAGACAGAGAGAACCTTTGTTTCTCCCCCCCTCCAGCTTTCAGAGTTTCTTGTCTCCTCATTGGTCATTTTGGTCAGGTGCCAGCGAGGTTATCCTAGCTTCTTAACCCTTTACAGGTGAAAGGGTTTTTCCTCTGGCCAGGAGGGATTTTAAAGGTGTTTACCCTTCCCTTTATATTTATGACAAGCCTCAACACACCAACCAATGTTAGATACATTCCCTACTAGACAGGATACAGACAGGGCTGTCTCAGTTTGGTAATTTCTAAAAACTTCTTTTTAGAGGGAAAACAAAATTCCTGCTCTGAGGTATAAAAAGCCACTCCATTGCAAGAGATGAGATGTGCAAGACTAACTATAAATGTGAGTTTGTAAAATTCACATTAACAAATATGTGAACACAAACGACTGCTGAAACAGGAATTGCATAAGATGTCATAACTTTAACAAAAAGTTATACATTATGAATCATTCCATGGCATTTTGGGCTGTATAAGTAGGGGCATTGCCAGCAGATCGAGGGACATGATCGTTCCCCTCTATTCGACATTGGGGAGGCCTCATCTGGAGTACTGTGTCCAGTTTTGGGCCCCACACTACAAGACTAATGTGAAAAATTGGAAAACATCCAGCGGAGGGCAACAAAAATGACTAGGGGACTGGAACACATGACTTATGAGGAGAGGCTGAGGGAACTGGGATTCTTTAGTCTGCAGAAGACAAGAATGAAGGGGGATTTGATAGCTGCTTTCAATTACCTGAAAGGGGGTTCCAAAGAGGATGGATCTAGACTGTTCTCAGTGGTAGCAGATGACAGAACGAGGAGTAATGGTTTCAAGTTGTAGTGGGAGAGGTTTAGGTTGGATATCAGGAAAAACTTTTTCACTAGGACGGTGATGAAGCACTGGAATGCGTTACCTAGGGAGGTGGTTGAATCTCCTTCCTTTGAAGTTTTTAAGGTCGGGCTTGACAAAGCCCTGGCTGGATGATTTACTTGGGGATTGGTCCTGCTTTGAGCAGGGAGTTGGACTAGATGACCTCCTGAGGTCCCTTCCAACCCTGATATTCTATGATTCCGACATCTCAGTACTCCGGGATACAGTTCAACCTGTGATATTCCTGCCACAATCCTATTATAATGTGACAAAAGTTTTATAACACATCCCAATAACCAGTAACACCATTCAAAATAACTCTGTATCTTGTGACCAAATATACCGCTGTATTCACACTTGACACACTACTGTAATAATCTTTGTACAAGGTATGCCTTGTAAGATATCATTAGAAAACTCAATTTGCTGGTCAGTATTGTCCTGATAAAATGTGTGCCAACATTGTACGTGAAGCAATAAGAGTCCCCTGTATGATGTTATTAACACATGTTTCAAACCCCACTCCTCCACCCAGGCAGTAGGGCAGACCTGACTTAATGAAGGAATGTGTGCTTGCCTTAATGTTCATTTAAGCAGTAAACAGAGTCATCAAGCAAGGAGGGAACACAATGGAAGTTCAAAGACGTGAAAATAACCCAGCAGGGACTATCCTTTCACATAGACTCTGTCTCTGGGTCTCAGCTAGAAATGTTTTTTGAGAGGACAAACTATAAAAAGGAGGGACAAACACCCCAAGAGACTCCCCTCCCTCTTTCCCACCTCATTCTCCACACCTGAAAAGACAAAAAGAAACAACCATTGGACTCTGGGGGATGGGTCTTGACCTGAGAGTTTGGTCAGTAATCTGCTGGAAGCATGTGGCGAGAAAGTTTGCTTTGCAACAGAGTTAGTTTCTTAAGTAGATACTAGTAAGAGTTTTATCTTTACTTTTCTTGTAACCACTTCTGACTTTTATGCCTCATTATTTATACTCACTTAAAATATCTTTGTAATTAATAAACTTGTTTTACTGTTTTATCTAATCCAGTGTGATTAAGTTGAAGTGTCTGGGTAACTCTTTAAGATAATAAACTGGCATGTTATTCCCCTATAGGAACAACAGACAATATATTTATACTGTCCAGAACAGGGCTGGACAGTACAGGACCTACATTTCTGGGGAAAAGATCTAGGACTGGGAATGTGTTGTGGTCACCCTGCAGTATAACCCAGGCTGGTGAGAGCCAGGGTATAGTTGGCAGGCTGCAGTTACACACAAACAGTCAGGGTGTGACTTGCATGCTGGAAGGCTGTTTGTGAGCGGCACAGGTGGGAGCTACATCAGCAAGGCATTGTAAGGTACACAAGGTTGCAAGGCAGAGGTGACACAGCCCCCCACTGATCTGGATTGTGCCCCGCATGTCACATATGTACAATGATTGCCTTTGAAAGTTTGAGGGATTTTATATGAGTTTTTCAGGCTCTTGTAAGTTTCCCTTTGATTCTTTTTAAGGAGCAACTTGGGCGACCTGTCAGTTTTTTGTAAACATCTCTAAACTTTGATAGTGTTCAATAATGCAGCACTTAAAGAAAAAAGCCCACCACCACGCATGAGCCCTATACAGAAGCAGACAACTTTCATCGTTTTAAAATTCTATAAGCTGAGAGTCTGAATAATAAACTCTGCCAACATCTGATGGGAATTTTTTTTTAGTTCCATGTTTACAAAAATTAGTAAGAAAAGAATGCAACCAACTATGGCTAAAATGTTCACTCCTCCATTTTTACTTCTAAGCCTCTATTCAGATTTTTAAGTGGGGGGAACCCCACTAATTTCCTTTTAATTAGATTTAAAAGTTTCGGTGGAAAAAGATTTTACAGAAACTTTTCTAGAAAGAATGAAGCATAAGTCATGCAAACATACAAATTTTTGTTCCCACAGTCAGCATTTTAGATCCCGGGTGTTTTAGTTTTAAGAAAAAAACCTGTCTCTAAAGGCTCCAGGTCCTAGAGGCTTTACCTGATTATTCTCAGTGACAGATCGGGCCCGCTCATGTGCCTTGTACAGTTCATGTCTCCGGTCAGGCTTCTCCTGGAACCGAGGTCTCTTTTTTACAGGATCATCATCACCAAGAAAAGGCGATTGAACTTTTGGTACTAGTTTGACGTCATCAACGAAGATGAAAGGTTTAAATATGGACCTGAAAGAGATAAGAACCTTATTCACAGGGACATTGTGTATATCACTCAGCAGTATATCCAGGCTACTTTGCCAACAGAGATGCATTGGACAGTATTGCATGTGCATATCTATATTACTGTGGCAGGATGGGGTCAGATATGGCACAAAAATAACCTCTTCTAAAAGAAGGAACACATGCCACAAGAAAAATCCATGTGCTTTCAAAAACACTAGGTCCTGCAAAGCTTTACATATTAACCTCTCTTTCTCCCCCTCCATGTCAGTTTCCCCATTTCTGTGAATTATAGCATTGAGCTTCCTTCCTCTTGATTTTTTTTTTGGGGTGGTGGGAGAAGAGGGTAAATGTTTTGATCATCTTTAAATCCCAAAGTTTAGCCCCATACTACTCTCTTGCTTTCTTTTTTCCTTCATGTTCTCTCATTCCACACTTTAAGTAGTCTGTGGAAGCTGTGCTTAGAGTTTTCAAAGAAATTAACTGGCTCAGAACCAGTCTCCCAACCTAAAACTTCCCAGTGCTCTTACATTTGCACAGCATCAATTTATATGTCAATAAAGCTCTTCACACAATATACATCTTAAGTCCTGCACTCAGTTCAGAATTTCTTTGCTGAAACAAACTGAAGGTGGATATATTTAAAGCCACCCACTTATGAGGGCTAGAGGAAGATTTCTGGCCAAGTTATTACACAACCTACTAAGTATCTCTGAAGATTTGGCATTGACCAGCAGTGTCCAAATTGGGAAGTCAAGGAGAGGTTAAAGAAATGGTTACACAGAAAATACTGTAATATTTTTCATCAAACAAAGCATTTCAATCTGGAATTAGATGGGAGCTCAAAATTAAACACTGGATTTGAAACCTGTCCCTAACCTAAGGGAATTTCATATATAAAATCTAGATCTAACCTCTTGCTTAGAAACACAAGAGCAAATACTTTTAATAAACTGCATGTCACACATTTGTTTTTTAAGGCAGTGCCCTTCAGCCAGTGTGAAGGAGGATGCTAAAAGGTGAAGGACTTTTGAAAAGAAGATTGAAAAGTAACGACGGACCAGGAAACTGAAGTCCATCACTGCTGCTCTATCCATCACTGTTGAGAAGCCCTGCCATCAAAAGGTTCTGACCTGAACAAACTGGGGCAAGACATGTCTTTTATTACAGATTTTTTTAAGAGAAGGCATGTAAAGCAGAAGTGACAGTAGCATGCAGAAATGGGCTGTTATTCTTTATTTGTATTTTAGCTGCACCTATTGTCTCTGATTGACAGCCATGGAGATGGAAATGCTCTCTGAACAGCGGAAGCAGGAGCAGCGCACACTGTCCCAACAATGCAGCTCAGTCTTAAACCACAGTGACCATTGCTAAGGGAGACAGTTCAGTCTCCAAGGCCACTGAATCATTGGCATCTGCAGAAACTGCCAATGAGAGTACCAGTTAGATAAGACGATAGACCACCTCACCCGCCCAGTGCCATATGTTGGGGGTTTTGTGAGGAGGATGCTTGTCCAATGAACTGCACTGAGACTAACATTTTGCATACATTCATGTTGTCAGTGTTTCCTATTGGGAACGATGGGGAGTGCGGATGAGAAGAAAAGCTTTGTGACTCCCGGCTGGGGAGGCAACAGTTAACAGACAGAGCTCAGATGAACCTGAGGCTCATTAGCCTCCCTGAAACCCAACCCTTTCTTATTTATAAGACAGACAATCAGCTGCTAGGGGTTTTCAGGGAGTGAGGAAGCAGGCTGGCATGACCAGAGTGGGACAGCTTTTCTCTTCACAAAGACACACAAACTCAGAGCTGAAAGTGAGTTTTTATTACATTTGATCATAGTTTGTCTAGAAAAGTTTTAACTCACAGAGAAGCAGGAACTCTGGTGTGGCTGTTTTTTCTTAATGTCTTGTGTACAAACCTTGGTTTATGGGGAATATAGGGTGCTGGAGCTAGGGGTGCTGCTGCACCCCCTGGGTGTAAGTGGTTTCCATTATATACAGGGGTTTACAGTATGGTTCAAAGCTCTAAGCACCCCCCACTATATAAATTGTTCCAGCACCTGTGATGGGGAGAGGGAAGGACCTCTGCAAGTCTGTCTGTTTGCAGCCAGGCTAGAGGCTGTAGCTTTGCTATGGCAAGGAAAGGAATTCCAAAGGGTGTTTAAAGCCTGCTGCAGCCTTTATGCGACACAGATGGGAGAGCAATGGGCCTTGGTAAGGCAAAGAGTATTTTGGAGAAGCAAGCCTACCTACTGCCTTGTTCAGAGTCCAATGAAGACTTGAGTTCCAGGTGAAGGGTGAACCTCCCTTCAGCACTAAAGTGATCCCACAGGGGTCTCTTAGTCACTAAGGGCTTGTCTACATTACCTGCTGGATTGACGAGCAGCGATCGATCCAGTGGGGGTTGCTTTATTGCGTCTAGTCTAGATATGATAAACCGACTGCCGAGAGCTCTCCCGTTGACTCCGGTACTCAACCAGGGCAAGAGGCGCAGGCAGAATCGACGGGAGAGCGTCAGCCATCGACTTACCGCAGTGAAGACACCGCGGTCAATAGATCTAAGTACGTCGACTTTAGCTACGTTATTCACGTAGCTGAAGTTGCCCAACTTAGATAGATTTCCTCCTTCCCCACCCCACGGTGTAGACCAGGCCTTAGAGTACTTCAGGAAGTAGCTAAAGCAACCATCTTTGAGAATTTATGGAGAATGGGTGAGGTCCCAGAGGACTGGAGAAGGAAAAACACAGTACCTACCTTTAACATGGGGAATGAGGAGGGCCTGGGGAACGATATAGGCCAATCAGCCTAGCCTCTATAAATGGAAAGATACTGGAACAAATTATTAAGCAATCAATTTATTCAAACCTAGAAGATAGTAAGATAAGTAACAGCCAACAAGGATTTGTCAAGAACAAATCATGCCAAACTAATTCAATTTTCTTCTGATGGCGTAAACAGCCCATTGGCATGGGGGAGGGAAGGGAAGGGAGAATCAGTAGACGTGGTATACCTGGATTTTAGTAAGGTTTTTGACAGGCCCCAGATGACAGTCTTATGAGAAGAATATAAGAACTATGAAATTAACTATAAGGTGGGTACACAACAAGTTGAAAGACCATATTCAGAGTAGTTATCAATTGTTCACTACAAGCTGGGAGAACTTATCAAGTGGAATCCCAGAACGGTCTGTCTTCTGTGAATATTCTGTATTTTCATTAATGACTTGGACGATGGGAGTTAAGAATATACTTATAAAACTTGTGGGCAACATCAAGTTGGGAAGGGTTCCAACCACTCTGAAGAACAGGATTCAAGTTCAAAATGACTGACAAATTGAAGAACTGAAATCAACAAGATGAAATTTAATAAAGACAAGTATAAAATACAGCCCTTAGGAAGGAAAAATCAAATGCACAACTACAAAACAGGGAATAACTGGCTTGGCCGTAGTACTGCAGAAGAGAATCTGGGTGTTATAGTGGATCACAAACTGAATGAGTCAGTGTTGTGGAAAAAGGCAAATGCCATTCTAGGATATATTACCATGTAAGGCACAGGAGGTAATTGTCCTGCTCTACTCAGCATTGGTGAGGCCTCAGCTGGAATAGTGTGTACAGTTCTGGGCACCACACTAAGATGTGGACAAATGGGAGAGTGTGTCCAAAGGAGAGCAACAAAAGGGATAAAAGATTTAGAAAATATGACCAATGAGGAAACGTTGAAAGAACTGGGCATATTTATGTAGAGAAGAGGCTGAAGGGGGAGTCTTCAAATAGATAAATGGTTGTTACAAAGAGGATGGTGATCAATGATTCTCAGTGTCCATGAGGGTAGGACAAGAAGTAATTTGTTTAATTTGCAGCAAGAGAATTAGGTTAGATATTAGGTAAAACTTTCTAGCTAGTAGGATAGTTAAGCACTCGTGAAATCACCATCCCTGAAGGTTTTTAAGAAGGTGTTAGACAAACACCTCTCAGGGATGGTCTTGGTTTACTTAATCCTGCCTCAGCATGGTGGGAGGGGGACTAGATGACCTCTCAAGGTCCCTTCCAGGTCTACATTTCTATGATTTCTAAGACAACTAATAGTCATCTGACTGTAGTGACCTTTGGTTGTCCAAGGGGATAGTCAGATCAGCATCCTCTCCCCAAAATTATCATTTCCCTAATGTACAGTAAGTGGCAAATATTTTCTTAAGCTGCATGTGGTTTAGTTTAAAATACAATGCAGAGTGACCCAAGCTGGGATTCACAGTTCATGGTGAGAGAGACTTGTTAGGCCATGGGTTGTTCCCTATAGTATTCCCCAGTACTCTGTCCTGCCCAGATTTAAGCAATAGGGTTTTTATTTCTTCTCAAGAGGACGTTTCAACAAACCTTTACGTAAAAATGTTTCCTGCTATTCATCATAACTTTTCTTTTGCTAATTTTATGGTGTGGTAATTTTATATGGGGCTGTGGCCACTTAGGCCACCCTAAGCAGTTCCTCTCCCTTTTTGAAGTTTACACACTGTATATATAGTACTCAGACTTGTGTGTTCTTTTAATCACGGTCTGGACAGTAGGTACAGGTTAGTGTGTCAAGTCTTTCTTTTACTCTCCCTGCCAGTCACAGGATACAGAATCAAACCGCACCACTAGGCCCAACAAACAGAGTAGGGCTGGGAGCAGAACACAACAGCTGTGATGTCAAATTGATCTAGCATGTTTCATGTAAATATGTGTGGGTTTTTTTATTTTTTTATTTCTTAAAAAAAAAAAGCTTAAGTGGTCACTGGCTTTTCAACTCTGCTAGCTTCTATTTTAAATTGCAATAAGCTACATTTAAGTCACATAGCACTTCAGTGTTCCAACAAGGCTTCTAGGATGCATGTAAAGGCTCTGTCTGTTGAATGTGTTTCTTATGCTTTCTAACATAATGTAAAATGTTAGTAACCAGGCATGACTGTGTCAGACTTGTCTACTCTGACAGGAAATGGTTTTTATAGTACCACAAACTTGGGTGAGGAAGGGACAAAGGGATCACCTTGCCTGTTTTAAAGAATCAGATTTGAACCTATGAAACAAAATCTGAGTCAAGGTTGAAACTTCCCTTTAACTCTGTTCTAAAAGTTACTGGAACTAACAACATTGTGGGTTCACAAATTAACAAATGGAAATGGGGCGAATTAGGAAAGTGACTCGCAGCAAAAAGTCGTTTTGGTTTTCAAGAGTCTATTTTGAAGTATAGGCATCAGTACTGTACTTGTCCTTTTATTGAGGTATTAATACCCTGATCTAAAGCCCATACAGTCAATCGAAGACTTAATGGATTTTGTATCAGGTCTTTGTGGATTTTTTTTTTAAGATAAGTCTCTTGACATAATTAAGTACAAGAACCACGAATATTCCAAGAAAAGTTTCACCGTAACTTTATATTAAACGTGATACAACCTAGATGCAGCATAGCTTGTCAGACATCTAGTTAGCAACATGAATATGTTCAAGTTCTTGGGTTTTTTTACATTAAATCCTAATATATCTCAAAACTGCGAATGAGAAGTGCTTTAAATGCTACATGCACAATAATATTACTCACTCACAGTATTATTACTTTTGTAACACTTTGAGAACATCTGAATAAAAACTGAAAGACTAAAACTTTTTCCCATGTTGGTTTTGGGTGACTAAGCAGAGATTGCAACTTCTAAGAACTGCCACATTTTCCATAAAGTTGAATTAAGATAACTAAACATTTTTTTGAATTGTTTTCATTTCTGTAGTTTAAGAATGAGGTTTGGACAAATTTGTTCAAACTTATTTTGGCAACACTGGAAATAAAAAGGCCAGAACAATGGAATATCACTAAGCATCTTACAGTACATGCTCAGCCATTATAATATGGGGCACTGTGAGAATAATTATTCTCTTTCTCAAGATTAAAATTTAAGAACTTAAATTGAATTTACATTAATTTTACCACTGTCTGCTGATATCCCCCATAAGTGAAATGGAACAGAAGGAAAGGATGTCCCATTTAAAAGGACTTGCCTCCATGGTGAATTATTTTTCAATTACCAAAGCCAGCACTCTGAACAAGTTAAAATACCATAGCAGGGATTTAAGTGTAAGACCAAATGTATGGAATGTTAGTGAGCTACTGTTCTTTACACTAAGATTAACAAAATGTTTTTTGTCCTAGTACCATAGATATTTACCAGGATTTCTACTTCAACTGCATTAAAAGAGAAACCCATGTCTTGAAAACAAAGACATGATCCAAAGGGTGTATGGGCGGGGCATACAGCAGGTGCTGAATCTTTTGACACAGAACATAGTCCTTGTGTGGTGAGCATAGACAGGAATTGCAGCACACCTCTGTGAAGGGACATGATAAAGGGGAAGGACGGTTATATGCACCCTCTCCCTCTTTGTTCACCAATGCAGAGCCAGTCACAAGGGGCCCTAAATTTGTCACTAAAATCAGTTTAATAGCTTTCAATGTACATACACACGGCCGGAATCTCCTTATTAAAGCCTGCACCTCTAGGCCTGAGAAGGGCAGCAGACACCCTGACTTACCTTGAAGGGTCCGGAGTGCCAGTGAAGTAGTGAATGCAGGGAGAAGTAGGGTTCTGAGGCAAAACAGACACTATGCTAGCTGTAGTGAGGAAAGTTTCGGAGTCCACACAGACACCACTAGCTTTGTCACGCAAGACCTCCATCATTGTTCGCACAGTGATACTTCCTGCAAAAAGGGGAAAAAAGTGCCCCAATGGGCCTGATCCACAGCCCACCGAATTCAAAGGAAAGTACTTATACTTCAGTGGGCATTGCATCAGGCCCAATGCAAACAGTGCCAAATCATATAGGTGGGAACATACCCCCACCACTATTAGCAGCTTGTATTTACAGAACTTAAACCCTGAAACATACTAGAACAGATTACAGCTGCCTTGCACTGCCTCAGCCCTCTAACTGATGGACTTTTTGCCACTATAAATGTCTCCATTCACAGCCCCAAGTGTGAATTTGGCCCATCATGTCTAATGGATTGGAAGTAATTCAAAGTACAGAGACAAGTTTCACAACTATGGGGGTGGTAAAGATAATCTATAACGTGGATCATCAAATGTTCCCAGTGGCTTTTGGCGTAGTTATCAATGTTTAACTAGACTACACTATAGTAGTATATATATATATATAGTATATATAGTGTATATAGTACACTATACGACAGCTCTGCTACAGTTATGGTTAAGACCAGCTTTCTTTTAAAGCTCAACTGTTCTAGGTGCTTGAATTAGTTTCTATTTGTTTCCCCTCCTGACCCTCTCCTGCAGATTGAGGATTACTTTGAGTGGTGGGCATTGGACCACAGCCCCCTTACTAGTATTGTGCACTGCAGTGAGAAGTTTTTCATCCAGTCTCCTGTTGCACAAGAACTAGATTTTGTTACCATTTCAAATATCAGCAAAATCATTCTTAATGTAGAGCTTTTAAAGAGAATGGCAACACTGCTCACGCATGGCTGAACTGGTGCCTTGAACAACGATTACACATTACTCATGCACAGCAGCAGATGCTGCAGTAATTCCAAAAAGGGTTCTGGCCAGCTCCAGCTATGTTAAGTGATTAGTAAATTCTGGACCAGAACATAAGCCCATTTCTGCTGAGAGCATTTCAATCATCAAAATCTGCTCCAGTAATAAAAACATCCAGTTTGGCCTGAAAAAGGGGGCGGCGGTGGAGTCTTTCCTAAGTGCATCTTCATTGCTGTAACAGAACTCGAGTCTCATAGTTTGCAATCATAGCTTGTTTCCATAGGCAGTTGGATAATTCCTCTTCCCCTCCTCACAATAGGACTGATATGAACATCCTTCTGGAAAAACACTATGCCCTCCCTCATCGTTTTCTACTAAGGTAAGTCATCTTTTCATGCTAGGAGAACAGGGGTGCACCGGTACAATATTACTCTTATTCCCATGTATCAAACCTATAACAAAAAGACAATCAAATCACACAGATGGTGGAGTGTAAAGTTTTGTGGGTTTTTTTAAAACAGCCTTCTTCTAAATTTAGGCTGAGGCGTTAAGACTTCATCCAGGAGTTTTGCTCGAGGCAATTTGTTCTATGGATTTTCCTTCCATGTAGTTTATGGACTGGCACGTGAAAATGCTCTCCTTGTACCCACTTGAGACTACGGACGAAGGTCTGGTTGAGAAAAGTGGGAATTAAGTGGCAAGAAAAATCAGTGAGGAAAAATCAGTGAGGAAAAGTAAGAGAAAAATCTACTTACCTTCTTGTTTTTCTAGACTCTCCTGGCCTGAGCAGCAGCCTAAATGGTCCTCAGCTAGAGAAAACACTTCAGAAAAATTGAATTCTGTATCTCCAGTCCACCAGCCTTGAGTCTCTGCATAACTCCTAAGCTCAGGATGCTCAACATCAATTTTTGTAGTTAATGAAAGCTGGTTGCAAATGCACTTTACTCCCTCTATGGAAAGAGCCACAAATCACAATATACCATTACTAAAATGGAGCTAGAAGTGGTTAGAGGAGCAAAATATTTGGTTAGCAAATTAAGCCATTGACCAATCTAGACATTTCGTTGTGATAGTCACCTAATTACACATGCACAGGATTTACTCATCACGTCAAGTTTCAGGGCCTGATTCTCCAATGCATTTTGTGTCATGTTTAGATACTTATCCCTGCACCATGTGATTGCACAATGCTACCGTATCAAAATGCTATAATTTTCAACCATCTCTGCACAATGGAAAAGATTCTACAAGGTGCAAAGCAGTAGAGAATCAGGCTCTTAGATTTCCAGAAGCTAAATTACGACGCTTCATTTCCAAACAGGTATTTGAAAGTAATCTTGACCCTTTGCCCGAGACCACATTAACTAGCTCATCCAACATGGTTACAATCAACTCAAAGGAATTGACACAATAGTACTTCAGCCCAAAGTTGATCTGTGTGGCATTACTTGAAGAAAAAGTTAATCCCACTATTCAACACAGCATTATACACATTTGCTAAATAACTTTCCATCCCAGAAACTGTCACCTAATTACTACTGGAAATTTTAAATTTCTTGTTTGAAAATGGGCATCATTTGAAAGACCAGCAGAAGAAGAGCTCATGTGGAATAACACATAATCTGGTTTCCAATCAAATAGGAATACCTGTTTAAAGATTTTTTTTTAATGTTCAATATTTAAAATGCAATATCGAATTATAAATCCTTCTGTAAAAATGTAATGTATACTAACACCTAGTGTCTTTGTGAGCACAAGATTTGTTTTAAAACACAGTTCTCTAGATGTTAAGACAATAATATGGATTGAAAATAATAAGCCTTCAATGTGTGTGTTTTGTATGACTTCCCCATCCCCCCAAAAAAAATTCTGCCTGTATTGCTTATATCCATACACATCAGACAGTATGATTAATGACTGCTACTGCAGATACTCACCAGAGGATACAGTAAACACATCATAGGAGTAATGGAAATAATTGTTTAAACTATACTCACTATCCAAACAAAACTTGACAGTGAAGGTAAGGTAGCAGGCTTATTTTTAATAGGCAGGCTAAAGTGATTTATGGAATTTTTACTTTAATAGCATCATTAACAGCTATTGTTATAAAATCAGATTTGCCTTTCTAATGCCCACTGAATAAAATTTTAAATAGTGATTACTAATCCAAGTTAAAAACTGCTATAAGCATTACTGCCTACTAACCAACTACAGAAACCAAGGGTCAGTGGCAGGCTGTTCATTTTCAGGAAACGAAAATTGGAATAATTTTGATTTGATCAACTGGAATATGTTATTATCTAGCAAAGCAAAAAAAACCCATTAGCACCTGTTTAAATATTACAACAATTAAACTCATTTATATTTTTTGTTCTTTCTAGTAAGTCAAATTGACAGAATTACTCAAGTCAGTGCTATGTTCAGATCAGCAAGAGGACAGTAACAGGAGTATTATTCATTTACAAATGTCTATTTCCTGGATAGCGTTATAATTAAAGTATAATTCACCGCAAAGCAGAGTTTATCAAGCAATTTCATTTAAGGAAAAAAGTTCTGTGTACCAACATTATGTAGAAGACCCAATGTGATCCTAGGGACAAGGTTTGAAAAACCCAGTGTCCCACAAAGCACTGGTGAACAGCGAACTTCCATGCTAAGCGTAAGATACCAGTACCAGTGACTTTTGTAGTAAAGCTTTACTGTGATAAGCTCAAGAATAGCTGTTATGGTTGCAAAGAGAACCTCCTATGTAAAATAAATGTAAAACTCCTAAACCTGCAGAGAGGCTCCTCCTCCATTCCTTCTGCTGCTGGTGGTAGCTTTTGCAAGTGGCAGAAGTGTGAAAACTGGTCAGTTTCACTGGTACTAATAGGATCTTGAAGAGCAGAAGTGAAAAACAAACAAGAATAACTTCATGCTTCTGCCTGGGAAAAGCTATGAGTGGCAGCTGATGAAGGCAATGGAGTTGTTACAAGGAGGAGGGAGGAAAATTATTGTTCTTAAGCTCTGAGGATAGGACAAGAAGCAATGCGTTTAAATTGCAGCAAGGGAGGTTTAGGTTGGACATTAGGATAAACTTCCTAACTGTCAGGGTGGTTAAGCACTGGAATAAATTGCCTAGGGAGGATGTGGAATCTCCACCCTTGGAGATTTTAAAGAGCAAGTTAGACAAACACCTGTTGGCGTGGTCTAGATAATACTTAATCCTGCCACGAGTGCAGGGGATTGGACTAGATGACCTCTCAAGGTCCCTTCCAGTCCTCTGATTCTATTTAATGGGAAGGATGACTCAGAAGGCTGGTGAAGGGTAGAGTAGCAGACACACTAATTACAGCAACCAGGAGGTTCAAATAAGAGGTGAGACCACTTAACATCAGCCAGATGGATCAATATAGACAGGGTCCAGGAACGGTATCTTACTACTTCCCAGGAAGTGGGGTATCTCAGTCCCCTCCATCAGTATTTAGTATCTATGTCTGGCTAGAAGACTTATTCCTCCAGCCCATAGGGGTCTGGTAATCTTTCAAGTCTTGCCTGGAGAAATAGCGTAACTGCAGAAGGACAATCTGTCCATACAAAAGGAGAACAGTTAATGGGCTAGACTGGAGCTAGGCTGCTACCAACATCATGCAGCTTTTCATTGTTTGACTAATTTGATACATCCAAGCCATTAGACTTTTCCAATTAGACCTCTTCATAACCCCTTGATATCTTTACCCCAAATGAAAGGGAATAAATAAAACAAGCTTTGAAGAGATGTTATGCAGCCTTCTTATGATAACCAGTTTGCCACCAATTAAAACTCACCTGTGATTTTTTCTGCTGCCCAATATTTCCCAACAGTCTCCAATATCCAGGCTTCTGCTCTGTCCACAATCAGAAATGCACTTTGGAAAGCATGGCAGGAGCTCCCATCTTCATAATAATTTCCACCTTGTCCATTCTCGTCCAACAAAGAAACTATTACATTTAAGGCCTCTTTAGCTGTTGCACCTCTTTCTAGGCCAAGCCTTTAAAAAAAAAATCCAATACAGTTTAAGTAACAGTGAAAAGTCCAGTGATGTGCTGCAGTGACTCATTTATGTTAAACAAAAAGCTTTATCCTATAGTATGAGCTACAGTTTTACTGATGTCAGATGGAATCATTTCTAAAGTGTCTAACAAGAGAAGTGCATTCAGAAGTTATTGGTCAGACATCAGCAATTTCTGCTTTAAAGGTTCACTAGAAATACTAGGCCCAGAACTTTATAATTATGTTTTCATATTATCTAAACTGGTTTCTCCATCCACAAATCTACTACAATTGCTACAATTAACACAAGTACTAAGTGTAACGGGGACTGTGTCTTAAGACAGCCCGCAAGATTCTATTTACTCTCTTTAGGGAGTGTGAATTTGACTGGTAAATAGAATGTCCAAGAATTTTCTGTAGTCAAAGATAAGTACCTTATCTTTATCACCCTTCTCTTCCTGTACTCCCACACATACTGTCCATCATACCCTCCATACAAAATTAATTGCACATCAGCCTTCACTGACTGTTTTATACTGTAGACAAAGGCATCTGTTTGGAAGTACTAAAATGCAGGGTATGTGCCAAAAGTGAATGTGACTGGCTTGAAAGGAGTGTAAAAGTAAATTTGCGAATCCTAACCAGTAAATTTAACTACTTGTTTTAGAAAACAAATCAGAAGAGTAAAATCAGTGGGGTTTAGCACACTGATCTGAAGTATTTATATTCAAAATGAAACCATCCTAGTTAGGAAATTAGCAAACAGCTCTTCGGCTCTACTTAATTGCTGTCTAGGCAACAGATTAGAGGTTTCTATTTATTTAATCTTTTAATCTATTTCTGCCATCAGCCAAGTACAAGCTCTTTAGAAATGGAAATACCCACAAATATGATTTCGCTGCTATCTTAACTCTGTCATACCTTACTGTACATTCATATTTTCAGTTACATTAACCTCCCTTATTGAAAATGTACTGTAGTAATAAAAATGAAAGTGTGTATTTACATCCACCTTCTAGAGGATCAAAAACCTTTACAAAAATGAATTATGTCTCAGCATATTTATGGAGAAGTCCTATCCAATCTAAGCCTTTCTGATAGGTGGGAAAACCAAGGCAGCGGTTAAAATCTAAATTTCTGAGACACTTTTCTCTAAAGTTGGGAACAAAATTTGACAGATGGGGCCTGATCTTCAGAGCTGTGAACCGCCCACACTTCCAACTGAAGTCAGTCTCAAAATACAGCCCTGGGTGTCTGAAGCAGGGCATCTAAAGGAGTGCCCCTTTTGAAAATGCAGCTTTAAATCACTTACCCATGTTTGCACATCAAGCCTGTGGCAGAGCCAAGGCCTCCCCATCAGATTCTCAAACAAACCTTGACATTCCACAACAAGAAGTTTGGGGAAGCAAAGAATGGAGAAGGTTGATTTTATGGTAAAAGGATCTCATTTTGCACTGTTTCCAGCTAAATGTAGAAGTTGAGCAAAGGCTAAGAATCTTTATCCCAGAGATGGGTCTGAGCACTCAGTGGAAGCAAGCCCAGCCCAAGGGGTGAGCTCACTCCAATATCTGCTTCCCCTCGCACGCTGCTGAGCATCTCTGGAGAAAGTCTCATGGCTGTGTGTATGGGCTTCCTCTAACATTCTCTCATCCTTCAGCTTTGCCAACTTCCTGCTCAAGCAGTGCAACATCTCCAACCACTGTACGTGCAATCCCAGTCACTCCCTCTCAAAGCCAGGACTCCTGACTTAAAAAATCAGATAAGACCTAGTATTCAGACAGTTGGCAGATGTCCCAGGACCTCATCCTGAATGTGCAATTAGATAGAAGGGTGCAGCTGATGCGTAATGGCCACCGGCCAACCAGCAGCATGTACTCCATCGCTCCATACGGGGAGTGCAGGCACTAACTTTCTTTTGCATTGATGTTACGGATGGTCATGCATTTCAAGGGCAGAGCTTTGTTACTGTCATGGCATTTCAAATACCACTGAACAATTTTAATTTTTGTACAAAAAGTTTGTTTCAAAAGTTCTTTCCCCTGAGACACACTGGAGTATGATACCCCAATGAATCAATTAGATTTCCTGCTACTAACAGTGGAAAACCCAACGCACTGGCAGATATCTCTGTATAACAGGCATAGTTTTTGCTGATCAAACAGTCGCTGCATTTGGCACAGCAGTCATTTCACACCTTTATTTTTTCCCTCAGAGACCCAGCCAAGAGGATTAGGATATAATTAAAGGACTGGGGAAGGCATATTGTGAAACTAAAATCTGATCAAACAAAACCTGATTACAGATTGAAGTTGGTTTCCCTGGTAATTTTCTTCTTCCCAAAATGGGCAGACTCTAGCTCCCCAGCTAAAGGATCTGGATGCCTGATTTCCACTAAAGCTGACTGAGTATCCTAATCCTCTACACACTTATGTTTCTAGAAAAGATGAGCACATAAATGACACACAAAGTTGGTCATAAGATCTCTGGGGCCCAGGCTGCTGGAGTCAGGATCAGAAGTCTGGTGTGGAGGAGGCAGGGGGAGAGGAAGAGAAATAGCACGGAGTTGCTGCCAGCTCTGCTCCTGTTGGTGTGAGGATATGTTTTTAGAGCGGTGGTTTGAAGATACTGAGGCAAATGGGACAACCTCAGAGTTGCTGTGTCCGCACAGAGTCTTGAGTGTACAAGGCTGGCTCTGATGGGCCACAAAGCAGATTCTACAATCTGTCTTTGTCCCCACTCCTCTTCAGGGGAAACAATTCATTCACTTGTTTCAAACAGATAAGCACTCCTAAGGCCACCTGTAAATTATTGGGAGCAGAGAATAAAATAAGCACCTTGTTTAGGAGGTCTGTCCTACAGCAGACCTGTAGCAGAGGTGAAAAAATCCAACATAACTTCTGTCTAAAGATCTGCTGATCCCCATAACTTTCCACCTCCTTAAGCCTGGCCAATTACTTTAACACTAAGCTCTTGAGTAAAAATCAATCCTCTGAGGCTTCTAGAGGGGGAGGGGGCTTTAAATCCATTCTATCCCCAGCCTGGAATTCTTCATTAACAAAGGAGCTCAGTGACACGCCCTCCAACAAGGCAGTCACAGCAAAATTACAACGTTAACTTGAAATTCTTAGCTCTTCAACTTGAACTCCTAACTGTAGATTCAGACTTTCAAACAAGCTACTAAAATGTAAATGAGTTTTAAATAAATAGACATTTGAACCGATACTGCTACTTTAAAGACAAGCATCTTCAGCTAAGAGTAACGTCAACTTGGCCAAATTAGTTTTAGGAAAAGTCAAAAATAGCCAGATATTAAACAAATGATGACATTTAGGAAATAGAAATCTCTGGTAACCCCAAAGCTCTTTTCAGACAGATGTGTTAAACCTTCGTGAGGTGCCCTGGCACTTTATTTATGCATCATTTTGTCTCATGTCCACAGTTAAATCAGATAAAAATAAAGCCTTCTGATTGTGGTACCTAGGACTCTTCAGAATGAACTGTTAGAATGGTAAGGAAGGAAGCAACGGTGACACTTCAAGTTTAGAATGAAATGTGTTTGTTTTTTTGCAATGTTGTTGGGGTTTTCTATGCATGCCTAACAGCACCCCACCACATTTTTGGAGTCCTGGTCCATATTTGCTGGATTTTAATTCCTAACTTGCCAGTGACAGAATTCCAGAGAAATGTTAGGCCGGCTTCTTACTTTCTGCATGAAGTATACCTAAGGAGTTGGAGTACAATCTAAGGCAGGAGGATGATGGCGTAGGCCCCTTCAGAAGGGCTCAGTCTCACATGGCCTCTTCATGTCTGGCTCAGATGTTAGGATTTGGGCTGAAGTGCCTGAGCAGTCTTATTGGTCTGAATACTCTTTTGTCAGCTGTAAAGTTTAGAAACAATTTCCAAGGAAGCAAGCTTGTTTTCTGAAACAAAAGCAAAAAGTATACCAAGTTTGAAAAGCCTAGAGCTAAGACTTAATGCCAACATAGGACTTGAAAGTGGGGTGAAGGGAAAATTAGGGCAGAAAAGAGTATGTTTCCTAGAGTATATCAACACTACAGGGACTATACTGGCATAGTTATGTCACTATAGCTATGCTGACGCAATGCCGTAGTGTAAACCAGCCTGCACCAATTGAAGAGGGTTTTCCTGTCACCACTTCCCTGAACAACAGAAACTGGGTCAATGGAAGCATTTTTCCATTGACATAACTGCATCTACATTGGGCATTAGGCGAGCATACCTACAGCTTTCAGGGGTGTGGCTCTCATACCCCCAATCGACATTAAGTGTAGATCAGGCCGTAATTATGCTTTGATTTCTCAACAGATTGCCTTCCCAATTAATCTCAAATCATGCAACTGGTATGGTCTGCAAATGGCTGAAAAGTGGTGCTGTCAGTACCGGTGGTGTCCACATAGCCTACAGGCATTGATTCTGTACTTGCTGGGTCTCTGTATTCTGGATATCACCCAAAAGAGAATTTTAATGTCATTATCCAGTATTTTAGAAGTTTTCACAACTAAAAAGGGGAATTGCAACAGCGTGCTGGCTGTTTATAGTGATCTCTAGTTCTCCTTGGTGCGAGCTATTGTTGGCTTTGATCTTTGTCCTCTCCTTCACTGAATGAATTGTTCAGACAGTGGGTGATGCCCAACCACTACTGGTTTCTCCTTAGGTTGGCATCTACTCATATATTGCTGAGGATCCAGTGTTACTAAATGGCATATGTGCTTAACTGCTAAACTAGACTTCTGACCTGTCATGATTCACACTTACTACAACTGGTAAGAACTCTTTATCCAGGCTGTTACTTGTTAAAACCTAGTAGCCTGTGGGACAGATATAAGTTTGATAGTATCAACCAGCCATAAGACATGCCATTAAAAAGAGAATCTTTGCTAAACAACAGGATACAATCATTTTATTCTGACCATTACCTCCATTTATGGCAGTCCATTTGCTCCCTCACTAGAAGCAGAGTTCAGGTTTTCTATTAGCTCATTTGTGCCATTTCCTTTCTTCCTCCTGCTTGGTTTTGTTTTTATGATTCTCCTCACTGCCGCTCAATGTGCAGCTTCAGACTTACAATGCAGAGCAAGCCTTTCAGGCAGCCAGCCTGGAGTGAATGAACTTTCAGAAGTTTGTTTGCCAGCATTCAACAGAAGGGCAAAGGGTTTACATTGGAATTCATGTGCTGAAGTGGGGCTACAGTAACTTACTTATTCTAAGTTCTACAGTAACTTACTTATTTTATGCATAGGAGTAAGCTTTCTTGGTCAGAGTTGGATGCTTTAAAGAAGAAAACGATGGGCAATACAGAGCTGAGTTAATCACTTCTTCCTCACTACAGCTTTCCTTATTCTGACAATATATCACTTCTGTTCTAAATGGTAGGTAGACATGCTGCTGATTTTAATGAATGCAGACTAGGTTGAAGTGGCAATATTTGCTAGTTTGATACATTCCAAATGTTACAAAATGTTATCTTGATCATGTTCAAGGCCCTGTATAAATAGCATTTCTATAGGTGATGTCTACAGCCTATACAGTTTTAAAACCCAATCTTAGTGTCTACTTCATTGATATATTGTGCCATTATTGCTAATGCCACAATACCCTGATTCAATACAAGCATCTTGCAGCCTTTAATAGGCCAAGTGATTGATCCGTAGTCCAGCCATTAACCACACACCTGACAAGATCCATTCCCAGCAGGGCTTCAGTTTCAGAAGCTGGCTCTCTGGTGGTGATGGCTTCATTAGCGATGCAGACTCCATGTTCATTGGCTCCCATTTCTGCCCCCCAAAGCCAGGCAGGTCTGCTTAGCACAATAGCATGAGTCTTCGGCACCTGATCAATTGCAATGTATGTACACTGCATTGGGGGTAGAGAGAGAATGCTGAATGAAACTGAAAGCTAGCCATTATCTTGCTCCACTAGAATACATTATTTTCTTACATAGTGAAGTCTAGTCAAGGAGATTTTAGTAAATTACATTTCCATACCTACAAATTCTAAAACACATGGTATTTCTAGGCTTCACAAAAAATGCGGGAGGGGAAGTGAGAGAAGGGCTATTACAATTATCACACAATTTGTATGTCTCTTGAAAAATACACAGCTAATCTTCACTTTATAGAAAGGGTGAAGCATTTTTATATTCCATGTTGATAGTACCAGAGCGCCAAAAGATGATACATATCATGAATGACAAGCTGAGAGGGAGACAGAACTCATACAGCAGCAATAGAGATACCATACCTGTCAAAACATAAGGGACACAAACCACATTTTGTAACTAGTAATACTGTTTATAAAGATGGAATGTACACTAATCTCGACCTTCACCTGGATACAACATTAGGTGCCTTATGAAACACTAACTCCATTACTGCAACAAAACAGAATAAGCTAAAGGACCTCCTGATAAAACACCAACCGTATCCATTTAAATTTGCTGGTTGTGTATATGTGGGAGAAATAAAGACTAAGAGTTTATCAGAACACAATGGTAGTGGTCACAGGAAAGTAACGTCTAGACCAGGGATCGGCAACTTTTGGCACACGGCCTGTCAGGGAAATCCACTGGCGGGCCGGGATGGTTTGTTTACCTGCAGCGTCCACAGGTTCGGCCGATTGCAGCTCCCACTGGCCGCGGTTCACCGTCCCAGGGCAATGGGGCTGCGGGAAGCAGCGTGGGCCGAGGGATGTGCTAGCCACCGCTTCCCACAGCCCCAGTTGGCCTGGATCGGCGAACCATGGCCAGTGGGAACTGCAATTGGCTGAACCTACAAACACTGCAAGTAAACAAACCATCCTGGCCTGCCAGCGGGGCTGCATGCCAAAGGTTGCTGATCCCTAGTCTAGACTGATTTGCCTGAATTTAAGTTTTTGCAGTGGACCATTTAAAATTACAAATCAGAAGTCTATGGATATGTTCAGACAAGAAGAGGGAAAAAACCCAAGAGTGCATCTTTGAAAAGCCAAGCAAGAGAATAATCCATCAGTTTTCCTTCACAAACACTTTTTATTTTACTCTGTAGTTTGACATCTCCCTAGCATTTAAAGATGGAAAGGTCTTCCGAAACTGTAGAAGAAAAAGCCTGATTTATTGTTAGGTTATGTGCACATATGGGGGAGGGGGGGTGAAGGAGACATTTAATAAAAAGTCAATAAGACATAAAAAAGTGAGGGGAAGTGAAGGTGAAGAAATGTTTATATTTTAGTTTTGAATGCAATTAGTACTGTGGTCACTTTTTTTTTTTCAGGAATACATTCCACAGTCTAGATCCTATTCTTGTGAAAATCTTCTCTTCTGTACTCATACGTCTCCCCTTACTGGACAACATTCCTGTGTAAGGTATCTGGCCTGGGAGGTCATGCTGCTGGAGAGAGGTGATTGGACATCAGCTATATCAAGTGTTTCAGTAACCTCCAGCAGGAAAAAGGTCATTTACCATAGCAACATGTATTGTCTCTGTACCACGTTCTGAAGTCTGAGGGTACTGCGGCATGTAGTGCATAGACACTTGCACGCCCAGTTAGCATGGGTATAAATAGCAATATAGATAGTGAGGCATGCCTTAAGTGAGTAGAATGCCCTACATGTCTGAACCCTAGGATATGTACCCCACACAGCTTTCTACGTGCCTAAGCAATGCCTTCAGTGTCTACACTGCTATTTTTAAGCAATGTAGTGTCCTGCTTTCTCCATTGCGGTGAAAGGCTCCAGCAGCAGGGAAGGGCTCTGCGGCGGGGAGACAGCAGGGAAAGTCTCCAGCAGTTCCCTACTGCTGGAGTCCTTCCCCGCTACCTCCACCTGCCTGAGCCGTTTACTGCTGCATGTAGCTACACATCACAGTGGACGCAGCCTGCCTTTCACTGTGGCATGTAGCTACGTGTGTAGTGCCTGTACTCTACATGACAACACTGGTGTGGACAAGGCAAGTTACTGCCAATCAAAAGGTGGTGTTACAGGGTTGTCTTGCTAGCTTCTCAACTAACTTGTTTAGAAGATAAAGATTAGATGCTGGGTGGTAGCTTTAGGTCTCTGCCCTTGAGCAATTATTTCTTTTTGTACTGGTTGGCCCATTATATGTTTTAGGATGACTGGTAGATTCCCTCATCAGAAGTGTGACATTGTTAATAGAGGTCTCAGACATTCTCTACTCTCACCAACCAAGAAGAGCCTGAATCAGTCAGATGCAGTGACCCTGACTGTTCTCAATGCTTCCACAACTTCTACTTGTGCAAACAAGCTAACCTGTTGGAAGTAAGGCACTGTGTTTCTAGTCCTGCTCTCATCTTGCTCTTCTTGGAGGCCTCTGAAGACAGGCAGATTTCCTCTGTAAAATAAGAACTTCTTATAAAGCAGAAGATGCCGTGCTTTGAAGTTACATGGAGGCTGCCTGGATTTAGAAAACTACGGTCTGCAGAAGTACTGCAGGGCGTGACTCCACAGCCTCTGATAAAGGAGAGAGAGGCTCCCCTTCAGTCCCTTTTCACAGTTGTATAGGTTCCTGTATTCATTGTTCCTGCCACAGATTCTCTAGTTTTATTCCTTCCAGCTCTATGGATCACAGGTTGTCTCAGAACTATAACAATCTGTGGGATTGTGAAGCATGGCTAGAAAGGGTTAAACATCCTGCAAAATAAATAACCCTCAAAAGACATGTGGAGAGATGATGTTTGTGTTTTTGTGTATTTACACAGGTATGAGTAGGGTCACAATGTAATCAACAGTCACTGCCTATGCTGTATTCTGATAATTCAGAGGCCAAAAGAACATCCTATCATTTAAATGAATTGTAAACATGGGATATCTCGATATTCATCTCTCTTTGAAAATGTACTGTGAATGGTGGAGGAACAAGCAAATGACCTTATGTTAATTCATATAGCTAAGTACTGGTGATGGACATCCTTCAAAGTCATCCTAATTACTTTCTGTTCCCTGAGAAAATTCCAACTTTTCAAAAGACATGAAATTGTATAAAAGATCATTGGGTCCTGATTCTGTCATCTCAGAGCTGCTTAGGCTTCATCAGGGGAAGTTTGAGTCACAAGACTGAGGTCCCAGTTATGCTGGTACGCCCTGAATATGAGATTTGGACATTGGACTATAACCTATGAACTATTTCTGAAAGAACTCTTTGCAACTACAAAGCTCACCATCTCGGCTCTGAATCTGAACCTCAATGAATTGAATGCATGTCTGTATGTATATTGATCTTTTAATCATACTCTCTCTCTTGTTTTTTAAAAATTTTAGTTTAGTTAATGAGAATTGGCTGTAGCGTGTATTTGGGTAAGATTTGGAATATTCAATAACCTGGGAGGTGCCACCGGACTCCTCATTGTTTTTCTGGGAGGTAATGTGTCCAATCCTTTGGGACTGGTAGAACTTTTTCTTTTATATGATGAAAAAAGATTTTCAGAAATCATCACATTTGACTTAGGTACATCGATGGAGGCCTGAGGCTGGATCAATTTAAGGGAACTGTGTGGTTTGGACTTCTGAGTAACCAGTGAGATAATAAAGAAGCTGTTTTATGATGGTTTGGTAAATCTAAGTATTGGAATATCCACCAGCTTTATGGGGATTGTCTGCCCCATTCGTTGCAGTTCACCCTAATTGAGTGATCATAGCTGGCTCCCCACTAGGACCCTGGTCACAGGGATCAAAGGGGGAAACCCCTTCAGTGCTAGTGTGTCAATTGTTGTATCGAAGAGGGAAGTCGTGTGCATGGTTGCCAACGTGAAACTTTGATTTTCGCCTTGTACAAATAGATGAAGTCACCTCACCAGCTGCAGTATTCCTTTGTATTTCTCTATACTTAGGGAAGGAAATATCTTGAATACTGAAGATACCGAGGTAAAGTTAGAGCTTCTCTAAACAAACACTTAATTTGCAGCAAGCTGGGAGTGCATGGCAAGTTCACATTAGTGTCCACTTGGAGCCAGCTGACATGCACTAACAGTTCCGTAGCGCATTTTGATTTACTTTTGCTTTAAAGCTACTCACACACCAACCTGCCATGAAGTCTTCATTTAGATAAGCCCTTTATCTCAACTACTAAATGGCTTTTGTAAGGATAAAAAAAAAAATCTCATTTACTGGAGTGCAGCATCTTCTTCCAGACACTAAGAAGGTACTGAGTTCCATAATATGAGTACATTCTATTCTTGTTAAGTACACAACTTGGGTTAACATAAAAGGGAGTGGTGTCCAGGGCCGTCCTTACCCATACGTAAATTACACAGCTGTGTAGGGCACCAGGAAATTTGGGGCACCAAATTGCCCCAAAATTCCTGGTGCCCTACACAGCCGCGTGCTGCTCCAGTGGCCAGCCCAATCCCTGGCCGGCTAAGCTGCCCCCGCCTCTTCCCACCCCTGCTCCACCCCCACTCCACCCCTTCCCCTGAGCTACGTTCCGGGGGACTGCAGCAGGGGTTGGGCGCGCCCTGCACTCACCAGGCGGTGGGAAGTGGAGCAACCCGGCCCCAGCCTGCTCTGCGCTGCCAGTGAGTGCTGGGGGGCAGTTCCCCCCTGCTCCCCAAGTCTCAAAGTTTGGAGCCAGGGGAACAGAGCAGATCAGGTTGGGGCTGGGTCACTCCACTTCCCGCCGCCCCATGAGTGCGGGGTCGGGCCCGCCCTGCAATCACTGGGCAGCAGGAAGTGGAGTGACCTGGCCCCAACCCGCTCGCGCTTGGGGGGGGTGGTTTCCCTCCTGCCCCCCACAGACTTTGGGCGCAGCCCCCTCCACGTGCCCCACGCCCCCACAAGGGGGCTGCGTAGGGCACCACAATGTCTAGGGACGGCCCTGGTTGTGCCCATCAGGACAGAATTATAGCAGGGCTAACTTATATTTAAACTTGGCCCTTTTGTTCGAGCTATGTGGCAATAGATCAGGATTTCTACATATGTGTGTTGCATTTAAATATTTTGTGCAAACATTGCAGCCTATAGAATGCTCATGGACTGTTTGCTGCAAGTATTCAATATTCATTCACACTTAACTAGACTGGTCACCTAAGTGACATGGTAATATTTTTGTTCCCTGACTGGATGATCATAATTTCTATATTCAGGCATTCATCCTGTTTAATTTACTGGGGGCTTTGATTTCCTTGGGGAGAGGATGGGAGCACTTAGAGAGAGGTAGCTGGAGAGAGCCAGGTCTAGGGAGTTTTAACTTTTTCCTTGTTCCACAAAAGCATCATGTTCTGATTACATACACTTACACCCCACCCCATAAGTCAAAAATGTCTGGGGTTCCCTTCCAAACCTGAGGATGTATGGAAAATAAAAAGCACTGGGAACAAGACTGATTGCTGCTCATTGAGGCAGTTTCCATGGTCACATTCACATAGTAAAAATAACGAGGAGTCCTTGTGGCACCTTAGAGACTAACAAATTTATTTGGGCATAAGCTTTCATGGGTTAGAACCCACTTCATCAGATGCATGGAGTGAAAGTACAGGAGCAGGTATAAATACATGAAAGGATATGGGTTGCTTTACCAAGGGTGAGGTCAGTCTAACGAGATAAATCAATTAACAAATTTGAATTTCCCCAATACTAATTTCTCCCTACTGTTACTCACACCTTCTTGTCAACTGTCTGTAATGGGCCACTCTCTTACCACTTCAAAAGTTATTTTTCCTCCCTTGGTATCCTGTTGTTAATTGATTTATCTCATTAGACTGAGCTCACACTTGGTAAAGCAACCCCCATCCTTTCATGTATTTATACCTGCTCCTGTACTTTCACTCCATGCATCTGATGAAGTGGGTTCTAGCCCACGAAATCTTATGCCCAAATAAACGTTAGTCTCTAAGGTGCCACAAGGACTCCTCATTATTTTTGCTGATACAGACTAACACAGCTACCACTCTGAAATCTATTCACATAGCGGTAACAGTTAAAGCACATTCCTTCCACTCTTGTTGCAAGGATGCAGAACATTCTAAGAGAAATGCATCTGCTGAGCTGTGAAAACACCTGGAGGCATCTCGGTTTTAATCTCTCAATTATGAAAAGGTCTCATTCCATAACAGAGAATTCGTTGAGCACAGTGGGAGCTAGTAAAGTAGCAAACCAATAAAATGCTGCCACTGTCTTCTATAATTTTTTTTCATATTCTCTGAATTGTCTACATACATTGAAGACAGTCTGTATTTTTACACAGAAATTCTGTGCAATTTCAGCTTCTATATTTTAACCTAAGTTAAAATAGCTTTTGTGCTTGCGTAATTTGTTTGGATTTCAACTAGGGCTATCAATTAATCGCAGTTAACTCATGCGATTAACTCGAAAAAATAATTACAATTAAAAAATAATTGTGATTAATAGCAATTTTAATCACATTGTTAAACAATACCAATTGAAATTTATTAAATAGTTTGGATGTTTTTCTACATTTTCATATATATTGAATTCTGTGTTGTAACTGAAATCAAAGTGTATTTTTTTATTACAAATAGTTGCACTGTAAAAATGATAAAATAGTATTTTTCAATTCACCTCATACAAGTACTGTAGTGCAATCTCTTTGTCACGAAAGCACAGCTTACAAATGTAGATTTTTTTTGTTACATAACTGCATTCAAAAACAGAACAATGTAAAACTTCAGAGCCTACAAGTCCACGCAGTCCTACTTCTTGTTCAGCCAATCGCTCAGACAAACAAGTTTGTTTACATTTACAGGAGATAATGCTGTTCTCTTCTTACTTACGATGTCAGCAGAGAGTGAGAACAGGCATTTGCATGGCACTTTTGTAATTGGCATTGTAAGGTATTTATGTGCCTGTTATGCTAAATATTCGCATGCCCCTTCATGCTTTGGCCACCATTCCAGAGGATGTGCTTCCATGCTGATGACGCTCATTAAAAAAATAATGCGTTAATTAAATTTGTGACTGAACTCTGTAGGGGAGAATTGTATGTCCCCTGCTCAGTTTCACCCACATTCTGCCATATATTTCATGTTGTAGCAGTCTCGGATGATGACTGTCACTGCAGATTTCACAAAACACAAAGAAGGTACCAATGTGAGATTTCTAAAGATTGCTACAGCACTCGACCCAAGGCTTAAGAATCTGAAGTGCCTTCCAAAAGGGACAAGGTGTGGAGCATGCTTTCAGAAGTCTTAAAAGAGCAACACTCTGATGGAAACTATAGAACCCAAACCACCAAAAAAGAAAATCAACCTTCTGCTGGTGGCATCTGACTAAAATGATGAAAATGAACATGCATCAGTCCGCAGTGCTCTGGATTGTTATTGAGCAGAACCCGTCATCAGCATGGATGCATTTCCCCTAGAATGGTGGAGGAAGCATGAAGTGACATGAATCTTGAGCACATCTGGCAAGTAAATATCTTGCAATGATGGCTACAAAAGTTCCATGAGAACGCCTGTTCTTACTTTCAGGTGACATTGTAAACAAGAAGTGGGCAGCATTATCTCCCAAGAAGTAGGAATAAGTGGACTTGCAGGCTCTACAATTTTCCATTTTTATTTTTGAATGCAGTTTTTTGTACATAATTCCACATTTGTAAGTTCAACATTCATGATAAAGAGATTGCACTACAGTACTTGTATTAGATGAATTGAAAAACACTATTTTTACAGTAAAAATACTTGTAATCAAAAATATAAAGTGAGCACTGTACACTTTGTATTCTGTGTTGTAATTGAAATCAATATATTTGAAGATGTAGAAAACATCCAAAAATATTTATTTACATTTTTTTTCCAATGGTGCAATTAATTTTTTCAGTCCAGAACACAGAAAAAGAAGAGGGTGTTCTTAAAATGGCCTGAATTAGCTTTTCTTCCCTTCTTCCCATTAATACAAGGGAACAATAGAAGAGTGAGATGGGCAGGAAGAAAGCAAGCTGGGTTTCTAGTCATGCTGGATGCTCTAAAAAAGCCAACAGCTTTTTCATGAGACGAACAGCATTGCAGGAACTTATTTCCATATACTTTCCCTCCTGGTTCTCCATACTAGTCTGGGTGGTTGGCCTCTCTCCCGGTCACCGTTGCCATCTCTTGAAATATTTGGTGTTTTTTCTTAAAGACCCAGCTCCTGGAGACCCTCAGCTTCCATTTTAAAATAGAGCACATTTCTGGTCCTCTTGGTTAAAGCTTAACAGCGTGAACTCTACAGCCTCAAAAACCAGAATGCAAATAAAAAAAAACCCATTATTGTAGCTAATTGTGATTTGGGGGAGGGGGTGCTGAGCTCTGGTGGGGCTGCCTCATGATTTTTTAATGTGGTTAGCCTTACTGTCATTGTGTGCACCATTCATAGAACACTGGCACAAGTGACTACAATGTAGCTAACACTACAAATCATAGAATCATAGAATATCAGGGTTGGAAGGGACCCCAGAAGGTCATCTAGTCCAACCCCCTGCTCGAAGCAGGACCAATTCCCAGTTAAATCATCCCAGCCAGGGCTTTGTCAAGCCTGACCTTAAAAACTTCTAAGGAAGGAGATTCTACCACCTCCCTAGGTAACGCATTCCAGTGTTTCACCACCCTCCTCGTGAAAAAGTTTTTCCTAATATCCAATCTAAACCTCCCCCACTGCAACTTGAGACCATTACTCCTCGTTCTGTCATCTGCTACCATTGAGAACAGTCTAGAGCCATCCTCTTTGGAACCCCCTTTCAGGTAGCTGAAAGCAGCTATCAAATCCCCCCTCATTCTTCTCTTCTGCAGACTACACAATCCCAGCTCCCTCAGCCTCTCCTCATAAGTCATGTGTTCTAGACCCCTAATCATTTTTGTTGCCCTTCGCTGGACTCTCTCCAATTTATCCACATCCTTCTTGTAGTGTGAGGCCCAAAACTGGACACAGTACTCCAGATGAGGCCTCACCAATGTCGAATAGAAGGGAACGATCACGTCCCTCGATCTGCTCGCTATGCCCCTACTTATACATCCCAAAATGCCATTGGCTTTCTTGGCAACAAGGGCACACTGCTGACTCATATCCAGCTTCTCATCCACTGTCACCCCAAGGTCCTTTTCTGCAGAACTGCTGCCTAGCCATTCGGCCCCTAGTCTGTAGCGGTGCATTGGATTCTTCCGTCCTAAGTGCAGGACCCTGCACTTATCCTTATTGAACCTCATCAGATTTCTTTTGGCCCAATCCTCCAATTTGTCTAGGTCCTTCTGTATCCTATCCCTGCCCTCCAGCGTATCTACCACTCCTCCCAGTTTAGTATCATCCGCAAATTTGCTGAGAGTGCAATCTACACCATCCTCCAGATCATTTATGAAGATATTGAACAAAACCGGCCCCAGGACCGACCCCTGGGGCACTCCACTTGACACCGGCTGCCAACTAGACATGGAGCCATTGATCACTACCCGTTGAGCCCGACAATCTAGCCAGCTTCCTACCCACCTTATAGTGCATTCATCCAGCCCATACTTCCTTAACTTGCTGACAAGAATACTGTGGGAGACCGTGTCAAAAGCTTTGCTAAAGTCTAGAAACAATACATCCACTGCTTTCCCTTCATCCACAGAACCAGTAATCTCATCATAAAAGGCGATTAGATTAGTCAGGCATGACCTTCCCTTGGTGAATCCATGCTGGCTGTTCCTGATCACTTTCCTCTCATGCAAGTGCTTCAGGATTGATTCTTTGAGGACCTGCTCCATGATTTTTCCAGGGACTGAGGTGAGGCTGACTGGCCTATAGTTCCCAGGATCTTCCTTCTTCCCTTTTTTAAAGATTGGCACTACATTAGCCTTTTTCCAGTCATCCGGGACTTCCCCCGTTCGCCATGAGTTTTCAAAGATAATGGCCAATGGCTCTGCAATCACAGCCGCCAATTCCTTCAGCACTCTCGGATGCAACTCGTCCGGCCCCATGGACTTGTGCACGTCCAGCTTTTCTAAATAGTCCCTAACCACCTAAATGTTGATTACTGAATCTGATGAGTGCATCTACCTAAAATTTTAACCACAGCACACTATCATTTTACTCAAATCTGAGGCATCCTACAAGTGATAGCAACATAAAGTCTCAAATTTTTGTAACTAGCATTTTTAATTTTAGAATTGTAGCCACGATCACTTAAATACTTCTAAAAATTCCACCTAGAATGACAAAACGCTGCATGTGTGCTCATAGCACTGCCATACCCTCACTTCGCGCTGCTGCTGCCTGAAACAGGAAAAGTTGAGGGGAAAATGGGGCAGCAAGGTACAAGAAAGCATGAGAGACTTTGCATGCAATTCCCCACCACCACCCCCCTCACCACCCCCATAAGGAGAATCAAGCAGCCTGGAAATTAAAGGTTCTTCTGTTTCACTTCTAGCATAAAGGAAAAAATTGATGACAGATCTAAATATAGTTCAAAGCTTTCCAACAAGATGGGGGAATAAAGACAAGCACAAGAGATTCTCTTTTATTAATGAAAAGCAACTATTGTACTTGGTCAGCAGCAGTCTGATTCCTAGCACTGCCAGCCAAGCTAGTACTTCATAGTGGCCAAGTCAGAATTTGTCATTGGTCGATGAAGACAGTGGTGATGGGATGTTTTAGAAAAGGGGTATTCTCTGAAGAAAACCTGTAGATTCTGGGATACAGGTAGCAGAGATCACACCCACTACCCAGGTGCACACTTTCATTTTTGGATAACTGTGCGAATACTGTAGGGCTCATAGTAGTTTTTGGTTTGCTCACTTCTGCTATAAGGCAAGTACTGTAGCATAACTTGGTAAGAACTTTACCTTCTATAAAAGGCCTAGTAGGCTTAGCACCATATAGATATAAAAACATCGGAGCAAAACATTGCATATTGTTCCTACATTCAGATTTCAAGCAGCAATCAGTAACACCTGGATGATTTTGTACATGCATCTTATCTCATCCCTAGCTGTATTGTCCATAGCTCTTCCACTTGAAAAGACCAATGATAACAGGATTGCAATTTAGCCAAAGGCAAACTTTAGAGGGTTGAAAGAACTGAAGCATATACTTGCAATTCATAATAGAATTACACACTTGGTTTTTTCAGGGAATTTGAAGCACTGGAAATAAGCTAAGCATTAGTATAACAATTTTCAAATAAACAGAATACCATAAAGTGCACTGAGGCACTGGAGCCAGGGAGAATTCTCAGCAGGTGCCAGATGCCAAAACTGATTCAGCAATAAAGAATGTGTCTCTTGCTTGCATATATTAGGATCTATTAGTCTCTTGGGCAACAAGAGTAAGTAAAACTTTAATAGTGTATGAAGTTCATTAGCATTAAAGACATCTTCAAAACACATAAGACAAACGGGATTTAAAAACCACTACAAAAGCACCATTAAAACTACAAACATGGTATCCCATGCCACCCGAAATTGATTTTTGACCACTGCTTTTGGGGAAGGGTTCTAAACTGGACTGCAGTGTTCGCTCTGCATTGCTCTGAACAGATTCATATATTGCTTGTTACTTATAATCTGATTTTAAACATCTCACTTGCAGATATAATCCAGGTGTCAATTTTTAAGCGAGTGACTCAAGTTAACTGACGTGTCAGCAGACCCAAATAGTGGCATTAGCGTGATGCCAGCAGATTATTTTGAATGTTAATGCTCAGAGGTCTCAAATAGCTGAAACCAACGTCAAGAAATAAAACATCTAATTCCCTAGGTCCTCTACCATTAGTAGTAACTGACTATCCCATTTCTAAATGAAGATAAAGGAAAGCTATCATTGAGCTCCAATTTATCTCTAGAGACTTTTTAGCAATGTAGCAGAGATTTCTTTATCAGTGCCAGAGGAATACAAACTACATTAACTTTTCCTATCTATTGGAGTGGCTTATTTCTTCATGAGATGGCATCCCACATTTTGTATTAGAATAGCATTCAGCAGATTCAGAATGCTGCAAAAAGATATGTAACACACAAATTTCCACCATACACAAATCACAATCCCTTATTAAATAAATCTTCTGTCACTTAATAGGGTTCTAAATAAGTTACCCTGAGAGGACTATAGAAAAGATTCTCTGAAAGGATAAATTCTGTGTGTGGTACAATATTTGTTTTGTTTTTTAAAAACAATCCTATAAAACTCTAGCCAGGATACTCTTAATTCTCTGGTTCACTTTATTTGCCCCATTAAATTCTATGCATTTTTTCCTATGGGGTTTGGTGCCTCAAACCAGCCAGTAAAATTATTTAAATCAAATTTTTATTAGAGCCATCCTAAATGGTGAATTGCTCAGGTGATTCTTATACCGTCTTTTGTAGTCCGCCAGTAAAAAAGCTATCATAAGAATGGCCATACTGGATTAGACCAATGGCCCATCTAGCCCAGCATCCTGTCTTCCAACAGTGGCCAGTGCCAGATCCTTCAGAGGGAATGAAGAGAACAAGGTGATTATCGAGTAATCCATTCCCGGTCATCCAGTCCCAGGTTCTGGGTGTCCCTAAACCTCTGACTGCCAGAGCATGGGGTTGCGTCCCTGACCATCTTGGCTAATAGCCATTGCTATACCTATCCTTCATTAACTTAATTTTTTTTTAACCCAGTTATACTTTTGGCCTTCACAACATCCCCTGGCAACGTGTTCCACAGGTGGACCATGCATTGTGTGAAATACTTAGTTATCTTTGTTTTAAACCTGCTGCCCATTAATTTCATTGGGTGACCCCTGGTTCTTGTGTTATGCGAAGGAGTAACATTTCCATATTTTCCATCTCCTCACTGTTCATGATTTCCTAAAATGATCATATCCACTCTTAGTCACCTCTTTTCTAAGCTGAACAATCCCAGTCCCCTCACATGGAACCTGTTCCATACCATCGGGTGAGATGTTCCACGTTTGTTGCCTTTCTGTGTACTTTTTCCAATTCTAATATCTTTTCTGAGATGGGGTGACCAGAATGGCACACAGTATTCAAGATGTTGGCATATTATGGATTCATACAGTGGGATTATGGTATTTTCTGTCTCATTATCTATCCCTTTCCTAATGGTTCTTAACATTTGCTTTTTTGGACTGCCACTGCACACTGAGCAGATGTTTTCAGAGAACTATCCAAGATGACTCCAAGATCTTTCTTCAGTGGTGATAATTAATTTAGACCCCATTATTTTGTAAGTGTAGTTGGGATTATGTTTTCCAATGTGCATTATTTTGCATTTATCAACATTGAATTTCATCTGCCTTTTTGTTGCCCAATCACCCAGTTGTGAGATCCCTTTGCCACTCTTTGCAGTCTGTTTTGGATTTAACTCTTCTAAGTAATTTAGTATCATCTGCAAACTTTGCTACTTCACCCCCCTTTTTTCAGATAATTTATTAATATGTTGAACAGCACTGGCCCTAGTACAGATCCTTGGGGGACCACTGTTTACCTCTCTTCACTGTGAAAACCGACCATTTATTTCTACCCTTTGTTTCCTATCTTTTAACCAGTTACTGATCCATGAAAGTGCCTTCTCTCTTATCCCACGACTGCTTGCTTTGCTTAAGGTATTTGGTATGGGACCTCATCAAAGGATTTTTGAAAGTCCAAGTACACTATATCAACTGGATCATCCCTGTCCACATAGGAGGCAGATTCATGGGGCAATCTCACTTATGAAGTGATCCACAAAATGAACCACTGCTTTAAAATAAATCCAGAATCTGAACAAGTCAGGAGTTAAGAAGAATATAATGTAATGTATTAAATACTTTCATTCCAAAGTAAAATGTATGGATTGAGTACCATAGAAGGGAAGCTGACATAAAGCCACAGCATAAGACAGTGAAAAACTGTGTTCATAAAAATATAGAAGCAAAGGAGGAAGGAGACTAGGTCCCAAAAAAGGACCAATCATTTAGAAAAAATAAAACTGCAAATCTGAAAATTTGACACATCCCTTTAGGACTAAACTGATAATCACTGAATTCTCTGCCCCGTTTGGTGAGCAAAAATTTTTATAACAATATCAGAGAAAGTTATAGCAAAAAGAAGCAAAGGATACTACTGACAGCTCTAGAAAATTTTATGGAATCTACTGGTGCTTTCTGAGGCAGCCCATGGTGTTTTCATAAGCTTTCTTTAATATATTTTTTATCAGCTACTGAAATTGACAGCTCTGTGAATTTGCTTGAGATGTAGGTTTAGTCTTCCATGACTGATTTTTTAAAAAAAAGAATTAAACAGCTGAATTTATAAACTGTCTCTCCAAGTTTTGTGAGCTTCTAGGGATACAATTTGACAATATATAGAATTCCTGTCCAATCCAATTAAGTCAGTGCATAGCTTCTGTGTATAGGACTGAAAGTGTGCATTTGCTACCAGAAACAGCAATATGCATGGTAGACAGGTTCTTTGCACTGTAACATATGCACAAGTTTCAGCTAATAGAAACCCAAGGCAAAATACCTGTTATACTATATTTTGTATTGCAAAAAATTAGCATACCTGAAATCACAGTGGAAAGGTGGTTCTTGCTAGTTTAATATTGAAATCTAGATTGCAAGACAACAACATTATCAAAATATAGTAAGCAGACATTTCATATGCACCAAAACTCCTAGAATTTTTCTCACAACTTAGACTTCTACCCATTTCACAGCAATTGAACAAAAGAATATGGGATGCATTATCAAGTTATCTGGAAAAGGCCTTTGAAATGGCCAGGTTAAATCAAACAAGGGTATTTCAAGAGGTAATGTCTTTCCAATATTAACGTTTCCTAGACAGCACATCTTTATATGGCTGAATCTGTTTAAATTGTTCTTGTAGATGTAAATCGCCAATATCTCTCCCCTGTGGTCCCTTTTTACCCTATGATTCTAGGCTTTAAGAGACAGGGCAACAAGTCAATTTACAGTTGCACTGATGGAGGAAAAATTTAATAAAGTAGCAAAGCCATCAGGCAGAGCCCATTTAGTTCCATGAAGACAATGGAAACATGACATCAAAACTTACTGCCGTCATGAGTTACATTATCAGAAAAATATTAGTTTAAATTCTGTAGTAAGTTTGTGTGATGTACAGTGCAGAAGGTGTAGTGATGAAGGAGTGGTGCTATTTCCCAGAGTAATTTTGGATTTGGTGTTGGCTAGAACTGGGAAGAGTGCATATGGACTAAACAGTCATGCTTTTCCGTGGAGGTGTGCTCGCAACACTCAAAACTGGCAAATTCGAAGAATTTTGCAGTGGTCAAATTGGAAGAGACATCAGCAGACTCAGCTTCTCTCGTGACCAATTATTGTTTAACCGTAAGCCCACAGGAGGTGAAAGGTTGAGATATTAACCTACTGTGGCCCCTAGTCCAATGTTGTTTCTTCACAGTTTTGATGCGGTGACATCTTCAAACCTTGCCCCGTATTAAATAAAGTGTAAACTCAACACCTCCAAATAACAATCTCCCAGGCTATTAGCCTAATATTTTGTTTTGCACCAATGCCCTAGTATCTAATTTTATGAAAAGTCTGTACAGACTACAGATAGTGTAATCTCTCTGCAAGACTGTAAGCGCCTCAGAGACAGCATTTTTGTTCTGTTGTTTGTACAGCACCTAGTACAATGAAGTCCTGGTCTACGATTAGTGCCATAGTGCCACCCTAGGACAATAAAATTTAAAAAATTAAGTTTGAAAATGTTTTGGTGGCAGCCAGTAATAAGTTATGCTGAAGCTGATCTAATCAAATGAATAAGACACAAAGAAAATGGGGGGGAGAGGGGAAGAATACCCTAATAAGCTTTTGTTTGTCTTCATTTATATTTCACAATGGTATAAGAACATTTGTTGAAAGATTCCTTAGTAGTGCAATAAGATGGATGAGCAGTGCTTAGTTCCTATGTTAAGGTACAACACTCTACCAAGGCTTGTTTTCCATTTTTAAATTTCTAAAACTAAGCTTTACAACTACACTTTGTTTTCTTTACTGTCAGGAATGCTACAGTAACAGTGCTATGTTCTACGAACCAGCACAGATTTATTGCAGCGTTTCCATGCGCCACTGCAATTAACAGCATCTGGTCGTTTAGGAAAAGTGCGTTTCCTCAGACCCAAAGTTCAGTAGTTTAGTACAGGGTATGTAAATGCTAGAGGTTTGCTGCATCTTTATATTAGACATGCGTTAACTGGGCCAGATAAGAGCAGCACTGGCCAACTCATTCCTTTTGATGTTTGAAAGTATTTGTCAGTTGAAAGGAATAAATATTTGTTGCTATTCCAAGCTTATAAGGAAAATTTTATCTTGACCAAAAAAAAAAAAAAAAAAGAGTATTGGCAAGTAGTACAGACCGAAGAACAAGCAGCTAAGTTGTAAACATATCAGCCTATCCACTGCAGAAAACGGCAAAAAGATTCTCCTCAGCTTTAAATTTAAAGAATTTACAGTAAAAGCTTTGTTATCCGGCATGTTGGGGGAATGAGGAGTGCCGGTTAGTCAAAAATTCCGATTAACTAAAAGTTATACCTACCAATAGAGGGAGGAGGCGGGGGCTCGGGGCAAGGGGTTGGGGCATGAGAGGAGTTTCGGGGTGCTGGATCTGGGCGGCACTCACCTCGGGCAGCTTCCTGGAAGCGGCAACATGTCCCTGCTGCTCCTAGGTGGACGCGCAGCCAGGCATCTCTGTGTGCTGCCTCCACCCGCAGGCGCCTCCCCCACAGCTCCCATTGGCTGCGGTTTCTGCCCACTGGGAGCTGTGGAACCAGTGCTCAGGGTGGGGTGAGGCAGGGGCACTGCATGGACTCTCCATGGCCGTTTCTCCACCTAGGAGCAGACGGGACATGTTGCCGCTTCTGGGGAGCCACACCGAGTCAGGAAGGGAGCCTGGCAACCCTATTGAAGATTTGTATTGGGAGATATCAGAAATACTGGTTTCTAGAGCTTTCCGTTTGGTAAAGTGCCGGATTACATAGTTTTTACTGTAGTTGCCATTTGGGAACTCCCAAGAATCTTCTCATCAGCCCTCCCCAACTCCTACCAGGATTGTCCTGGTAGACAGGCTCAGAATGAAGCATTATTCAATCATTCTGGACCTTATAAATTTGAGTTTAGGGAATACAGACTACAAAATCTGACAGGAATTAAAGGGGCACCTTTACCTTTTGAAATGGCACTCACTTACACTGTAATTTTAAGCACAATGAAGCCCATTACCTCAACTTTGCTTCCTGGATCATGAGCAGCAGCAGCAAAGTAGACCACCTCCTGTACTTCTTCTCGAGGCCGTGCAGAATTTTTTCCAAACACAACAAGCCCATCTTTAGTGCGTGGTGGAAAAGCAACAAAACAATAACTGGGAGGAGCCACAGCCATCCTAAAAAAGTGAAGGGAAAAGGGTAATGCAAGTATAACTAGTATTTCAACAAACTTTCAAAAATCATTAAATATGTAGCTAGAGCTGGAGAACAAATATTTCACTGTCATTCATTTTATTCCCTTGTCATGTCAGTTAAATGCAATTAGTGAAAGAGAAACAGGTCAGGTCAGTTTAGTCTTATTTGGGGTTCGATAAACACAATTAAATTACAGTGAGCTACAGACTTCCCATACACAACTGTGAAGGCAGAGGGGTAAGGGGAAGGGGAGAAGAGAAGGTGATTGTGTCTTGGTAATAAGACCAGTTAGCCTCTGAAGAAGGAATATACCGAACAACTCTGATGCAGAGTAACACTTGACCTAGAAGCATTCTGCTGAGTCAGAAATAGGCACTGCACCAGAGTAGAGAGATGCAGAAGACTGTTAAATATTCTACTGTAGTCGTCTTCTTCTAATGCAGTTTTTTTTTTAAAAAAGTATGAGTGATCTCTCAAATGGTATAATGGTATAACTGGAACTAGGACTAAAATATACATAAAGCACAAGTGGTAGCAGAGGCTGCCTGTCAGTTTAACTACCTATGCAAAAAGAAGAGTTATAATAGTAACTGCTAAGTGATTGAACCTGGTTTTCTTCTATGGTTTGTCTGCAGATTTTTAAACCTCAGGTTAATTGATTGCCAGTTTGTAAAGGCTAGTCCGGAAACTCCTCCAATGCTTTTATAAGGATACAAATGTTTGAAGTGTCCAAACTGCCAGTTAATATATTTATGAAGGTTAACCAGCTAACAATCATGGTTTGTCTTTAAGCACAGAAATTTCATCTATCAGATGTAAATTCAAAAGAAAATTATTCAAGACACAATACAAACAGTACAAGCTTCCATAAAAAGAAAGGTGTTACAGTGAAAGACATTTGGGGAAAAAATGCAACTGTTTACTTTGGTACTTCTATAGCTCATCACTTATGGTATCAGAGTGCCTCCCAAATTAATAAAAGTGAGATCTACCCCTTCTCTGTCTGCAGGAGTCACTTAAAAAGTAGCAGATGTAATCTAAACTATATGATCATAAAGTTCCCAACTACCATTGCTTAAGTTATACAATGACTCTCTCAAATATGTGGTACTCTATTACAAAGCTGCTTTTCGTCATTGACTTATAATAATATCTGAAAACCTTACACATCATGCACTCCATGCAATTCAAGAATTGAAACAAACATTTTAAAAACTATAAATAGAACTGAGCAAACAGATTTTTTTGGTTTGATTAGGTGGCTAACTTGAAATCCAGAAACAATTTTGTTTTTGGGTTTTCTTCACCAAAATAAAAAAAAAACCCAAAGATTTCATTTTGAGTTAAAAAAAATTTTTTTTTAGTTTTTGGTGAGGTTTGGGGGTTTTTTGGGTTAAAACTAAATTTCTAACCAAAAGACCTTGAAACAAAGATGAAACATTTCAAAAACAGGAATGAAATGTTTTGGCTTTAAAAAAAATCCTTTTTTTCCAGCCAAAACTATTCACCAAATTCAACCCAGATTCCAAAAATTACCCGATTTTAGGGCAGAGATCATTCAACTCTTCCTGCTGGACGATGAGTCATATTGTCACTAGTAGGTTAGGGTCACAGAGACAAGAGGTGGTACTGGAGCATTACAGTGCTGTCAGGTCTCTCTCACATACTATCCTTGACTTATAGCCTACCTATTGGCTTGGCTCACATAAACATGCAACATTCAAAAAGCAGGTATTTGACATTCTGCAAAATGCTGAAGCCCCGTTCAGCATAAGCAATTTTCTCAACAGTGAGGTTTTTGGCACAGTAAGGACAAACTGTACTTATTTTGCTCACACCTTGAAAGCTGATACAGTTTCAACTGGCCTCAAATTAAGCTCTGTATACTGTAGTTCTGACTTTATTCACTTCATCAAGTGCTTATTCCCTTTTGAAATATAGCTATAGTATTTTCCTGATTCTACAGTAAGTTGTATGATCCATCCTATAATCACAGCCATTTTTACTGGAATCAATCTTCCAGTGTGCCAAGTACCAAAGTTTTGAGTGCTAATGTTTGCACTGAGACCTTTACATACCACATTTGTTGACCATGTATTCAGCCACTTGTTTAAAAGGTTCAATCTCTAATGGTGCTCCAGCATGACCATTATAACATATAACATGGGAAATAGCTTTCCCACAGCAGACATCACTGCAACTGACAGAACAGTAAAAACAGAATCTCTAGTGCTCTGGATTTTTTCAAACTATATTACAATCTTCCCCACTGTTGGAGTTCTGTTTGCCCCAATACAGATGTGTATGAAGTAAACAGCAGAGAAATATTGCAACCTAAAATAAAGCCCTTCACTTGATATACTGGCAATCTGGTTGGCAAAACTGATTAATATTTTCTCCTTACTGTTCTTCTTCTATAAATATACTTAAGAGCCTGACACTAAACTCTTGTTCTCTGCATACATATATGGATGGGAGCACATACAGTTTGTTAGGTAGGAGTTTTTGTTAGAATCTTACTCGGCTCATTCAAACATGCATCACTGACTGCAATTTCTGCCCCCTTCAGTTTGTTCATAATGCTGCTGCTAAACTCCAACTTCTTTGCCCATCTGGCTGATCATGTAACAAACTTCTCTGAATGCCTCCATTGACTTATCATGTGATATATTTCAACTTCTCAGAACCTTCAAAGCTCTACATACTGTTCATCTCTAGTTAAGTTTTGCAATGAACCTCCCCTGTCCTTTCCACCAGTACCATCAGCCTCCTCAGTTTATCAGATTCTCACAATCACCTCCATGCCTTCTTCCATGCATATTATGTCCTCCTGGAGCTCATCTTCAAGGTCTCTACTCTGTTCATATTTAAGACTTAAAGGCCCGCTTCTGTCATACTGCCTGTTCTGAATTCAGTTGGCTTGTATACATACAGTTATCTATTGTCCCTCTTTCCCTAATCTGTATTTGTCATTCTTAGACGGTCCTCTGAGCAGGGATCGTTCTTAAGTCTTTGGAAAGACTAGCACATAGTATGCACTACTGTAAATACACTTAGAAGAATGCCTCTTGCTATATTTTCACAACTAAAGAGGTATATTTTGTGTTACTTCAACATTTTCTAGCGCACAAGCCCATATTCTCATACATATACTTTTCATACATAAACTGTATGATGCTCCAGTGTGGACACTTCTATTTAACCAAAGAAACTCCCCACGACTGTGCTAACTTAAACTTGCACTACATGATCACTGGCACTGTTCTAACATGTTTCTCTGAAACACAGTGCTTAGCTGCAGCAATTCTTGGAAACCAGCATAGGCAGATGTGATAGCAGCCAATGGTTTTTGTTCATTAAACATAGGTAATTGCTGGTTTTCAATATTGTGAAATAGACATCACACCATTAAGAGTTAAACAGAGGTACCTACTTTACAATTTAAGGTTAAAAATCCTTATCTTCAGCCACTGTGAATTATTCAAAACAATGGAACTACACAGATGGACAACAGCTGTGGATCTGGCCCGGTGCCAGTAAGTTTTAACTTTACCACATTCTATGAGTGAGCCGTTAAGTAGTTCCAGGTAGGTTATTTGTGAAAGATTGATAATACACTGGTTAGATGTAGATCAGAATGGACAGTGGGAAAGTCAGAAAACAACCCAATTCTGCAGTGATATCTGAAGTGACAACTCACAGGTAATGAATATAATTTGATTGATCTCACTCTTCAAGTGCAGTTTGATAAAAATTAATTATAAAAGGGAACTTGGCTTTATGTGCTGGTACCTTTGTATTTCTTTAGTTGTCTTTTGGTTACCATGGCAGTCTACTTAATGTGTGTCTATACAATATGAAGAACCTTTGATTTAACGTGTTCCTTTATTTTCCAGTATATCTCATTGTGACAAATTTCATTTAAAGATGGCAGAATTAAACTCAGTTTGACAAAGTCACCATTAAGAGCTAATCTGTGTAATACTTTGTTGCAGAAAGAAGATATAGAACAGAATGACTTAGAGCCCTATACAACACACTGGATGTCCCACTGTGAAACATCAGCTATGACCTACATTAGAGTTTTAGAAGCCACGAGTCTGAACAACAGGATCAAGTTTTTGTATCAGCCTGTGCCATATTTTTAACCTAAAACTATGGCAACGCAGATATGGATTACAAATCTAGAGATTTTATCTCTATCGGGGTCTACAATGTTTCGTTTATGTAGATATTTGCACTGGCTTCATTTCCAGGATATGAGTGCCTTACAAATTCTAAGTTATATTAAGAAGGATATTAAGTTCCCATCAGACTCTCTCATGTTATTTATCCACATAGGATTAAGTTCTCAAAGCGAAATATGGGGAACACAGCAGCCATTATTGTTCACTGAGTCTGTGTAGGGGAGGGTAGTGACACAGGTGAGATGCTACAGCCATCTAAATAAATCTAAGTGATGCATGTCCTGTTCCTGGTTTTGGTTTTTATAACCAGTGCTACCACAGTAGTGCAGACGTATGGGATAGATTACAGTATTCTGCAGGACTTTGCATCTTTGACAGGCTCACTCCATCGTGCAGAATCTTTGGACTCGTCAACACTGTGTATATCTACCTGCATATACCCCTTTTATTTTCATATTTTAAAAAGCCAAAGACACTGAAATATCCTCCATGTATTTCCCATTTTAAGTGCCAAAATTTCTTTAACTGAAGTAGAATGATGAGTGGAGAGGAAAGGTGAATGGAGAATAGGAGACGTCTCCATTTTTTTTAAATGGGCAACTATATTTGATATTGGGCCAGAGGTAAAGACTCCTAAAAATGAAATGAGAGACTTACATTACCTATGAGTTTTAAAATAGAGATTTCAAGGCCAGAATGTATTATTAGATCCTCTAATCTGATCTCCCGCACTCTGGCAATTAACTTTACCCAGTTACCCCTGTAACTTGACATATTTCCTAGAAAGCCATGAAGTCTTGACATGAAAACATCAAGCGATGGAGAATTTCTTCCCCTTGGCAGTTTGTTCCAATGTTTATCACCTCAATGTTAAAGTATTTGTACATTATTTCTACTCTGAATTTCTCTAGCTTCAGCTTCCAGCCACTTGTTCTTGTTATGCCTTTCTCTGCTAGATTAACGAGCCCTTTAGTACCGGATATTTTCTCCCCATGAAGATATTTATACACTAATCAAGTAACCTCTCAATCTTTTTGATAAGCTAAATAGATCAAGCTCTCTGATTCTTTCATTGAAAGTAATTTTTTTTACCCCTTGGATAATTTTGGTGGATACTTTCTGCACCCTGTCCAGTTTTTCAACATCCTTTTTAAAATTTGGGCACCAGAAATGAGACAGTGTATTGATATTAGACTCCCCAGTGCCATATACAGAGGTAAAAATCACCTGCTGGAAGGGCCCTTGAGAAGTCCTCAAGTCCAGCCCCTTGTGCGGAGACAGGACCATATAAACCTACCATTCCTGACAGGTGTTTGTCTAACCCCTTCTTAACCTCCAATGAGGCCCTTTGAAGCCTATTCCAGTGCTTACCTATCCCTATAGTTAAAAAGCTTATCTTAACAGCTAACCTAAATCTCCCTTGCTGTAGATTAAGCCCATAACTTCTCCTACCTTCATTGGACAGGGAGAACAAGTGATTACAGTCCTCTTTGTAACAGCCCTTAATATATTTGAAGACTTCTCAGGTAGTCTTCCCCCCTCCCCCAGTCTTCTTTTCTCAAGACGAAACATGCCCAGTTTTTTTTAAACCTTTCCTCATAGGTTAAGTTTTCTAAACCTTTTATCATTTTTGTTGTTCTCCTCTGGACTCTCCAATTTGTCCACATCTTTCTTAGTGTGTTGCCCAGAACTTGGCTCAAGCTGAAGGCTCACCAGTGCTGAATAGACTGGGACAATTACCTTCAGTGTTTTACACATGATACTCCTGTTATTACACCCTAGAATATTGGCCTTTTTCACAGTTTCATCACATTGCTGACTTGGCTTGTTGGCATCCTTTCATCTGCGAGAAACGGTGGAATTGCAACCTATGATGTAGATGGTTTGCAATATCTCATGTGACTGAACAGTCCAATTTTTCTCTTCAAGTTCTAGGAGCCAGCTTCTGTCATGGACTTTGATACCCTGATTGAGACAATGGTGCCAAGTGTTACGATCACTTGCCAAGATTTCCCATTGGTTAGGATCAATTCCAAATTCCTTCATATCTCACTTGCATGTGTCTTTATAGTGAAGCTTGGGATGTCCTGTTGTTCTTGGTCCCTCTGATAACTCCCCATATAGCATGTCCTTGGGTATGCGTCTGTCTTATTGCTGACTCTTTCAATTTGTTATCCACTAAAACCCCTATATCTTTTTCAGCAGTACTGACTCCTTGATAGTTATTCCCTGTTTTGTAGTTGTGCATTTGTTTTGTTTTTTTCCTTCCTTGGTGCAGTGCTTTGTACTTGTCTTTACTGAATTTCATCTTGTTGATTTCAGATCAGTTCTCCCATTCATCAAGATTGTTTTGAATTCTAATCCTGTCCTCCAAGTGGTTGGAACCCCTCCCAGCTTGATGTCATCCACAAATTTTATACTCATACTCTCCATTCCATTATCCAGGTCATTAAACAAAAATATTGAATACTGTAGTACCAGACCCAGGTCAGGCTTTTGCAGGCCCCCACCAGATACGTAACCTCAGTCTGACAGTAAATCATTGCTTGTTGAGTACAGTTTTTCAACCAGTTTTGGATGCACCTTATAATAATTTCATCTAGACCATACTCCGTAGAGTGTCATGTGCATCTGATCAAAAGCCTTACTAAAATCAAGATCATCACATCTACAGCTTCCCCCATCTACTAGGCCAGCAACCTGTCAAATAAGGAAGTTAGGTTGGTTTGGCATGATTTGTCCTTGACAAATCCATATTGTCTATTATTTGTAAACCTTTTATCCTCTAGGTGCTTATAAATTGATTGTTTAATAATTTGTTCATGTGTCTTTCTCAGTATCAAAGTTAGGCTGACTGGTCTAATTGCAAGCTCCTCTTTCTTTCCCTTTTTAAAGATAGGTACTCTATTTGTCTTCACCGACCTTTGAGAACTCATGGGGGATCACTGCTAACAGTTCAGAGATTATTTCAGCTGGTTCCTTAAGCACCTTAGAGTGCATTTCTTCTGACCCTGCTGACTTATGTAAATACTTTTAAAGTTAGATGCATTCAACCTGTTCTTATGCATTCAAGGATCTCATTAGCCCTATTTGCCACAGCCTTACACTAGGAAGAAATAATTTAAAAATAGTTTCAGGATTGTTACGCAATATGTAGCAAGAATGAATTTTTGGAAACCTCTGAATTCACTATATAGATATTTGAAGTATCACCAAAATGGGTATATATTGCATGGGAGAAAGCGAAAGGCTTTGTGAGACGGTATTCATAAAAACCTTCACCTATGGGTACGTAGGATAGTTACATTTCCAATTACATCCTTTCCAGAAGTCCCAAGTGTAGTTGCCAAAAAAAAAAAAAAAAAAAAGCTTTTTTTGTCATTTCTTCCCCCCCACCCCCATGGAGAACTTTATTCCCAAATGCACTTTAAGGAAAAATGCATTATTAAATTCCACAACTGCACCTACATGTGAGCCATTTGCTCAAACAACTATCCAATCCCACATTTTCCTCTGACTTAAGGTGTAAGTAATGGCTCTTACCACATTTTATGGTCATTTAGTTATATGTGTGTCATTATTTTAAGTCTTTGATATAAAAATTTAAGTTGGAGCAAACAAAGTTGCTACTATCTTGCTTGTTTATTGACCCAGTGATAAAGAAAGGGTTTTTCAGCGTGCACTAGACACTCTCAAAACTAGTTGAGATAAATTTAAATTGCAGAAACACAATAGAAATTAAGATGAAATTCTGTTCCTCAAATATTTCAGAAGAGAAGGCAGCAGAGACCAGGTCTGAGGCCAGAGAAAAAGGGAAATGAAATGGAGGAAAAAAGAGATGGTGGGGGGGAGGATTAGTTCTTGGGAAAGAAACACTTTTAAAGTAGGTATTCACTTTGTGCTAGAGTTGCTACAGGAATGAAGTGATGTGGGATGGTGTTTTAAGAGGATGTAGTCCATGAGCATTTCAACAAGTAGTCCTCAAAGTTTTCCATAGTGTGAACTCATGTCCTCGGCCAACAGGGCACCTATGTGAGGAAAAGCAGCCACAGCAGGAAAGATGGTCCAGTGTTTGGGGCACTAGCCTGGTACTTGGGAGGCCCATGTTCAACTCCCTGCTCTGCCACACGCTTCCTGTATGGCCTTGGGCAAGTCACTTGGGCCTGGTCTACACTTAAATTTTGCTGTAATAGCTATGTCTGTTTGCAGTGTGGGGAGAAAAAATAAATTACACCCATAACAGACATAGACATGCCAGGAAAAACCCAAGAAGTATAGACACAATTATATCAGCAAAAAAGTGATCATGCTGTTACAGCTTATTTCATTCGTGAACTGGAAACTTTTGCTGGTATAAGCTGCATCTCCCCGACATGGCTTGCCAGAACAGTTATCTGGCAAATCCTTTCTACTATAGCCAGGGCCTATATCTTTGTGCCTCCATTCTCCAGTCTCTAAAATGAAAATAATACTTCTCTACCTCACAGAGGTCAGCATTAGAGACAATGAGACACTATTTTGCTAATGGAAGGCCAAAGAAATAGATAGGTGGATCACTTAGAGCATGCTGACTTCCTCCAAGACATCTGGAAATTTGACCAGGATGGTTTGGAGCCAGTTTAGGAATTACAAGATAAATAAGCTGTGCTTTTATAATGTTTACATGTATGTTCTTGGTTTAGTGTCCCCAAAAAAGTAAACCATGTATACTGAGAACATGATTTCCAAACACTCTTAACTTGATCAAGTCAAAGTCAGTCTGGGCCAGAATAAGGCCACATATTGCTTCTCTGCAAGAATTACTTCCATGCCAAACTTCAGATTTCAAAGGTCAGCCATTTTGACTATTCAAAAACAAACAAAAAAATTCAAATGGAAAAAGGGTATTTTCAGCCTCTCCAATTTCAAGCATCACCGAACAGTTTTTACTCAAGGTATTTTAATGAAGTCACCATGTAGACACCAAGCAAAGAAATTTCCATTACAAGTTTCACAAAGTTATAATCTATGTGAACATAGGACTTGATAGTTGATGCTTTTATAGGGGTTGTTCCTCAATTTTACTTGGAAATATTTATCTAGTGTATTAGAATTACAAATACTTAGATATTAATACTTTTAATGCCTTCCTGTTTAGCCAATCTGACTCCTATTTCTGGGACAGTAAGATTGCATGCAAGTGTTTTTTTGCCTATGAATGGTCCTTTGTCTTCAGATTGCAAAAACAGCGGTCTTAACAGTGAAAATGCAGCATTTCAGTAACTAGGAAACAGTCTACAGAAAAACTAGACAAGTGTGGGAAAGCTGGGTCAGAAAAAAGTCTGTCTTGAAGTTTAACTAGCATTTATTTAACTGAATGAATGCTCAGTCTTTGCACTGTTTTAATTGTCTGTCTTGACAAAGTACCCTTCAGCTTTATCTCAGTGAAACCAAAAAACTCTCCCTATTAGTGTCATATATTAAAAGATCTTTAGATTTAATATGAAAAAAGCTATTTGGCTAGAGTTTTAGGGTTGTAAGTGATTTTGATATACAAAGCAGGTATCTGGGCAGTAGATTTATTTAACATTTCCTGAACAGTGGAAACTCAAAATTCATAATCTCAGCACAAGCTATTTCTGTCTGTAGACCTATTTCTTTAAGGAGTTTCACAGAGGACTGTTGTGCCACAAGGAAATATTAAAAATAATTGGTGATTCTGCACCAACTGTGTTCTAATTCATCAGAATGGAGAAGTATTATGGTTTGGTTGGATTATTCTTTATCAAATATTCATTTTAAAAATAAAAAATGTTACAATATATCAAGATGTTCCCCACAAAGCCTAACATGAAAGCCCAAAGTGGCCTCTAGATTTCCTACAGCTACACAATCTCTTCCCGTTCGCCAACATCTCTTAAAGGAACACCAGAACAATCAGTACGATGCATTTTCGAACAATTTCCCTTGGTATGTCTTAGCTAAGATCATATGGGCTAGTCTATACTAGAAAGTTAGGTAGTAGTAGGACATGACATGGAGGAGGAGGAATTTTAACATGGGAGTTACGACTTGGCAGTCAATGTGTACATGTTAGCTTGTCATTGGTAAAACCCTATGGAAACTAAGTTAATATTGTGTCAGCTGGTTGTGATTAACAATAACATGGCAGATTGTCCCTGTCTTGACTGATTTAGGATTTATTAACATAATTTGACTCAGTTTGATTTTGCACTACCTAAAGTGCTAGTGAAGGAGCACATAGCTGGTTTACACACCATTGCTCATTATTCCATCCTACATAATCCACTATTCGACTCTTTGGTCCTTGATTTCCCTGGTGTTAATCACTATTTTTATTTCCATTAAAGTGCCCTGCAAAAGGGTTTATTAATCTTTAAAGAACTCTACATTTACTTCTTTAATGCTTGCTAAGAGCAATACTCAAGTCATTCACCAATAAATAAAATCCTTCAGTGCCTCCCATCCTAAAACAAATCCATCTTGAGTTTGATGTTTTTTCATATCATTACATGGTAAAAAATGAATTGGTACTGATTACCAAAAGAGGGTGATTTTCAGAAACGGAAGGCAGAAGCAGAAATGGCTAAAGTTGATACAGAGAAAAAATCTGCAAAAAAACAAGAAAAGCATATTTGGATTTTGGTTTCACTGCTGTTGCAGCTAACGGACAAATCAGGCCTCAATGTGTGCAGTAACGCTAGCAAACAATAGACTGAAACCAATAAAATTAAGACACCATTTAGAAACAAAACATGACCTGGTAGGAAAGAACAGAGGGTTTTTTTTTTAATGAAAGCTATAAGAAATTAACAAAAAAAAAACAATGAAAAATGTGCTTTAAAAGCATCGTGTCAAGTTGCGTTCCACACTGCCAAGAATAAAAAGCCTTACACAACTGGGGAAAAACTGATTCTCCCAGCAGCAATTGACATTTGCCGGACAGTGTGGCAGAGAAGTTAAAAATTATCCCACTGTCAGACAACATGGTCAGCCGCTGAATCTCTGACATGTCAGAAAATATCAATGCACACCTGATTTCTCGATTGCAATCCAGTTGGATGAAGCAATGGATATATCAAAAGAAACTCATGTAATTGTTTATATTTGGTGCTCTCACAAAACATTATTGGAAGTTTTTTGTTCTGAAAGCCAATTAAGATGCATGCAACTGGATCTGAACTGATCAACTTGTGAGAAGTTAGGAAGTCATTTAAAATGTTAAAGTGGAAAGCTTGCATTGGAATCTGCACAGATGAAGCCCCTTCTTTGTCTGGAGATAGAGCAGGCTTGAAAGCCAAAGTGCTTGTAACTGATACACCACAAAGCCATTGCAACTTGAAACATGGATTGGGAACTTACTAATATTCTGAGTTCTGCTATTACATTTTTTGAACTTTATCAAGATGCAGCCCACAAAGGCATGTCTCTTTGCAATGCTTTGCATAGAAATGGGAGCTGAGCATGATGCTCTGCTGTTTCACACTGAAGTCAGGTGGCTATCCAGGGGAAAGTGTTGCAATGCGTTTATGAACTGAGAAACGGAGTTCAACTTTTTCTAGTGGATTTGAATTTCAGCAACGCAGAGACACTGCATGATCCCTGCTGGCTTGTGCTTTTAGCTTACCTTGCTGATATTTTTGACAAACTGAATTCTCTAAATGTCTCCTTGCAAGGAGTGGAAAGTACTATTTTTGACCTGCACAATGAGATATCAGCATACAAGAGACAGATAGATCTCTAGAAAACAAAGATCAAAACTGGTTTAAGCATTCCATTCCAGTGGTTAACTGACACTATCAACAAAACAGAATCTGAACTATTGAGCATTGTGGAACCAATCAAGAATCACTTGACTTCTCTCAGAGCCTGTTTGGATAAATATTTTCCCAGAGGAAATGCATCCCTGAATGACTGGATTAGCCAATCTTTTTAGCTGAGGCAGTGACCTTGTCCCATCTCCAAAATGACATTCAGGAGAACCTGACTGAACTTCAGAGTGATAGGACAATGGACATTCAATTGGGGAAAAATAGTCTTTGGGGGATTTTTGGTTGAAAGTTGGTTCAGAATATCCAGCATTATCAAAGTGTGTGATCAAACCTATTTTACTGTTGAGCTCATCTTATTTGTGTGAGATCAGGTTCTCTGCACTGGCTGTGCTAAAGACAAAGCACTGTTCGAGACTGGAAGTGGAGGACAACCTCAAAGTGTCGGTTTCAAAAATCTCCCCACAAATTGATAAACTGCCTGCAAAGAAACAGGAACAACCTTCACACTAATTGGCAAGTATCTACGTATTTGAAACTTACAGGTGTAGGTAATTTAATTAATGTTGTGCTAAGGTCTCTGTTGGGTTTATGAATAGGCTATCAAGCATACTTTTGCATGCATAGGTGTTGGAACTAGAGGTGTTGCCACACTCCCTAGTGGTTTCCACCATGTACAGGGTTTACAGTATGGCTCGTAGTACCCCCACTATACAAATTGTTCCAGCACCCATGTTTTCATGTGTCTATTTTTGTCGGGGGGCGGGGGAGGCACAGCCAAAACTTGTAACTCAAACAGGGGGCTCAGCTCAAAAGGTTTGAAAACTGCTGACTTAAAGGATGTGTTGACCCATTATACAGGAAAAGAATTTACTCCTGGGGGAATTCTGCACCACTGTGTGTGCATAATTAATGAGCTGTGCATACCTTTAAGTTTGGGGGCAGAAAAAAGCTTCTGCCAGAAAGTTGCTACAGTTCTGCCTTTGCCCACCAGATAGAACAGAGCAGCAGCTCCAGGCCAGTTAAGGAAGAGAAAGAGCCTGCCTTCTTCACAGTGCCTATTGGGCCAGGTCAGGAGACAGGGTCTATGGGAAGACAGACAGCGTGGGGCTGGGGGGTCAGATAGGGGCTCATAAGGGCTAGTCGGAGAGGACAGACTGGGGCAGGAGCTAAATGGGAGTGAAGGCAAAGGGCCACAGGGGGGAGGGAGATGCAGGGCCACATGGTGACAGGGAGGGGCTGCAGGGCCACATAGGGATAGGGGTGGCTGAATGGGGGCACAGAGACACATGGAGACAGGAGGAGAGGGTGCGGGGTCACATGGGGATGCGGGAAGTGGGTGTATGAGTGGGGATGAAGGGACACATGTGGACAGGGCTGCAAGAACACACAGGGACAGGGGCAGATGTGCCTGACTAAAGGGGAGGCTGGGGTCAGCCAAGGTCTACATGGGGGAAGCTCCCTAACAATCCCTTCCCACCCACCTCAAAAAACCTGTTCCATACTTTTCCCACCCATATCCAACAACCCTCCAAGTTCACATCCAAACTCCCAGAAATTACTTCCCTCTCCCTCAGCTCCTCCATTAGCCCTGACTCTCTGAAGCCTTTGCACTGCTTTTGAGGGGAGTGGGAAATACGGTTCTGTATTGTAGTTTAAATGAATTATTACTCAGTTCTGTATTAATTTGCCTAGTAAGGAATATATTTGTCAAAAACCATTTCCTGTACCTTTTTTGTTGTCTGTATTGTTACAGACATACTTGCTGACAGGTATTTTGAAATAAATGACCAAAAATAATTGAAACTGGTGTGATTAGATTGTGTTATCTTGACAAATAAAATATGCAGAATTTGAAAATATTGTGTGCAGAATTTTTATTTTTTTGTCACAGTATTCTCCCAGGAGAAAGAATTTCACCCTACATGCATACTTTGTGAATTCACACTGACCAGGTCATTTCACATTACTGAAAATTTCATGTTAGTGAGTCGGTGAACAAAAAAGGCAGAGAATGCATCAAAAGTATTTTGTTCACTTATTTTAAAAGATATAGTTCGGTTTGTGTTGGTTATACCACAATGGAGCATAGTAAGTGTACCTAGTATAGCTTGTAACAATAATTACTACTTAACAAAAACACATCACTGCAGAACTCTGCTGTTTAAATGGCATCAGAGAAACTGGAATAGGCAGCAATTTTTGGTGCTAACTGTGAATGTGTATGTTCCCTAAGTTCTACTGAATTTACAGAGATTTAAGGAGAATCAGAGCACCCCTGAGACAAAAAATCTGGCCTTTGAGGCCACATTACACAGAACTGTGGTTACAAGAAACAAGTTGGTATTGAAAGTTTACAAAATATAAGTGAGTGTATTAATTCCGTACCAACTGTATGCAGTTAACTTTTTTCTGAGTAGCTAGGTTCACTAGCTCTTTTCAGAGAGCTAAAGTAAATATTAAAAAAATAGTCATGCCTTGTTTTAGCAGTAAAAATACATTGTCCTCCAAAATTTCTACAAATATAAAACAAGCTCATAAACTGTAAATGGATTTGCTTACTTGTTATCAGACTTTTTGTAACTTGTCTATTTTCAGATTGTAAAAGGTGGCTTTGGGACCTTAAATGCTTGACAGATTTTATCTACTTTAGAAGTGTTACATGTGATTGAATTAAGTTCTCTCCAGGCTTGGATGCTCTGAAATCAATGAGTGTCTTGTTTTCAATGGGAGAAAGCTCAAGCCCCTTCAAATACTTGGTTTTGTTGGGGTTTTGTTTTGTTTTTGAGTGCAGCAGTTTGTTTAGATGTGTTTCAAAATTAGAATTAAGAGGAAATAAAGCAATCACTATCCACAGCATGTGCCCTGATGGCTGTCAGCAGTTAGTTAATCCTATTCCCATAAATTTCTAGTAAAAGATTAATAGTTTTTGGTATTATATTCATTTAAGTTGTTAGTTCATATCACAGCATGAAAAGAGATTTATACATACATGATGTTTTCCTATTTGAGTCTATTACAACACAATTGCTTCTCTCTTATCAAATCTAACGCCCCATATGGTACATAGCTTTACTCAAATGAGTAGTCTTATTAATTTTGGTGTGACTGTTCATGTGAATAGAAGTTATATCTTTCCATGTTTTGAAGATCAAGGCCCTAATACGTAGCCTTATGAGAGCATCTGGCTGTCTTCCTCTTGAGCTGCTGCTAAAACATGCTATCCTTCTGAATTATGGATATAAATATTGGTGTAAAGTCCATTTTGTAAATGTAAGTACCCAACTCAATACATTATAGATATAGGTTTCAATTCAGTAGATACTTGCACATGTAAGTAACTTTACTCACTGGACTACTCCTACAAGCAAAATTAAGCATACATGAAGTGTTTCCAGGATTTCAAGATGACTGTAAAGCTCCATTTTTTAAAAAAAGAGAGCATCTTAAACCCTTTCTCACCACTTTTAATTGTTTTTCTTAAGAATGATCAGAGATTCCCTTTTCATACTAGAGACAAGGACAAGACTTACTGATGTCAGCCTCAAAATTCAATGTAATTTGAGACCTTTACCTCACATCCTTACTCTTAAGATTCTGCATACCAAAAACAAACAACAAAAAGCAAATAACTATTCAATCTTAGGCTTTGTGGTTAAAAAAAAACCAATTACCATTTAGAGAAAAAATTGCATTACTGCCACAATAAGTAATCCACAAAAACTGCATGCATTGCAGGTTTACAAGACATTTCTTCAGAATTCTACTGTACTTAAGTAAATAAAGGGGTATTAAAAAACTGCAATCATCTAACAAACCAGAATAAAATGCCACACTTGTTCTCTGTAATCTGAACAAAACACACATCAATCACTCCACAGACCCTTAGTGAGGGACTCCCTGGCAAGATGTGTTCTAACACAATTAAAATCACTTCTGTAGAGCAGGGTTAGAGGAGACAGAATAAGGAACAGAATCTAGATAGAGGAGGTAGCCATATTATGCTGCACTGTATATAGACATCAGGTCTTAACCCTTCTGACTGAAATATCTGTGGTCATATTAAGGAGCCACAATGAGTAAGGCAGACAAGATTGTGCTAACACTATGGAAGCAGGTGAATGGAAAATTTCATAGAGACCGTGAGCCACTCAGCAGACAAACTACTATTCAGGAACTTGAGAGGCTATAACCATAGGGCCAAACATACGTGGACACAGATTTGGTGCATGGGTAGGGCTAGCCACATACCGTACTCTTTATATTCCAGAGCTATAGTGGCGCACACGAGCTACTGTTATCTGGCTGGCTTAGACGCACCTAGCCCTATAGCGATGCACGAGGTAGGCAGGCTAACTCCCCAGCTCTGGATCTGTTCCACATCCTCCAGCCCCGTGGTTTTCCACCTGCCCTTCGCAGACCTCGCGGGGCGGGGCGGGCCGCAAACTATGTCGAAGATTTCCAAATTGGGGTCTGAAATTGTCTAGGCGTTTGCAACTGAACAAACGTTGAAAAGCACCGCACTAGCCCGCTATGGCTTGGAAGAGTCACACCCACTCCGGGTGGGAGCTCTCCAGCTGCACCCCCCGCTGAAGACAGCAATAAGCCGAGGGCCAGGGCTGGCTCAGCGCGCCCCCCTGCCCACAGCGGTAGAGTCCCTCCCGCACGCCCTGGTCGCCGCAGAGCAGCGGCAGGAGCCGGGGGCTCAGCCCAACGCCCGGAGCGCCCAGCGCGGGGGAGCCCCAAGACCGGCTCAAAGGAGGCGCCTGCAGGCACCGCTTGCGCCAGCCCCAGCAGAGGCCAGGGCAGCAGCGGCTCCGGAGACCGGGCATCTCACCTGCCAGGCGCTCGGGCTGCTCCCGGGCTCCTCTCCAGCTGCCCCGGGCTTCTGCTGTGATAGAAGCCGCGAGGGCGAGGGCGGCGGCGGCCTCTCCAGGTAACAGCTGGGCTCCGGCTCCCGGGACCAGCCTCTCAGCAGCCCGCCGCCAGCCCCGCCCGCTGCTTGCTCCGAGCCGGGGGCAGGGCAGGGCCGGGCGGGTGGCGGGGAGGCGGAGCTCGGGGGGGGGGGGCCGCTGCAGTCGGTGCAGCAGGAGCCGCGCGCGGCAGCTAGCGGAGGGAGGAGCGGGGCTGGGCTGGGTCTAGACGCAGAGGGCCCCGCGCTCGGGGGGTGCCCACGCCAGGCCGTGCCCCAGGCGGGTCTCTTGCATGGCCTCGGTGAGGGGGCAAATGACAGGAGCTCAGCGTGCACCCAGTTCCCCTCCCCGGCCTGGGGCCGCTTGGCGCACACGTTTTGAACGGTTGGCCCAAGAGCCGTCCACACGCACAGGACCAGCTGAGGATGTCTGCTGCAGGAGGGCGCTATGCGTCTCCCACGTCTGTGGCGGGGACCCTCGCTCTGCACAGCCATGAGCCTGCCTCAATCCCATCCAACCGCCTCCAGCCTAGAAAGAGCGATGCAAAACCTAGAAAGAAAGGTCAAAGGAAAATGGAGTCAGGACTGGAGGGTTGGGATGAACAGAGAGCATCAAAGGCCAGAGTCTTCAGGGGAAGAGCAGGGACAAGCAGGGATGGGGGGAAATCCGAAGGGACCGGCGGAGTTGCATGAGCAGCATAGGAAACATCAGAGGAGTAGTCTGACAATAGAGAAACAGAATCAGTTTATTGAACCTTGTGTCAAAAGAAAAATCTGAAAGAAAAACAACATATGTAATTTCTGGAACTGTGCACTCTAGCATTAACTTTCTCCCAGTCCACAGACAGTAGTTAAAATCTGGATGATTTAAGGAATTTTTGCGAGGTAAGGGCTGCTTTGGACACTGCTTCTATGAATTACTGCTATCCACCCCTATGGTCTGCGTGAAATGAATTTGCTACGCTCAGGCTGGTTCCAAGTGAGCAAATGTCCACATCACAGGAAATGCCCTCACAATTTGTGCCCCTTGTTGGAAGTCTCAGCAGCAAGGATAAGGACTAAGTTGGGATTTTGATTGAATTATTCGCTCTTCCAGAACAGAGTTGAGCCACATTGGTAATTGTGCCTGGATGTGAGCTACATAACTGTTTACTTTACTCATACCAGGAGTTATGAGAACTAGCATCTATTCTAAAGTTTGTCACAAGCTTTGAGCAAGGCATGTAACCTCTCTGTAATTCAGTTACTTCATATCTAATCTGTGGGGGATTTTGAGGGGATAGTAAGACTTTTTGAGATCTTCAGATGAAAAGTGCTCTGTACATTATTATAAGGTTAACACTGTACAGATGATCTGTTTATCTACTTGTTTTTATTAAAATGTAAGTAAAATGTATGGACATACAAAAACATTTTTTAGTTTTGCTTGTAAGAGATGAGAGGTGAAAGGAAGAGGACGATGAGAAAGGATACCTATATTTAGAGAGGGGAAATGAAAAGCACAAAAGGCCTTTCATCTGTGAAAGGAAAAAGGCAAAAGACAGATATGGCAAAAACCAGCTGTCTCCGTATTCATACCCTTCTCTTACCCTCCTTTGAATCAGAGCAGTCGCTGTGTTAGTTAGTACCCATTACGCCTTTGGCATTTAGGGTAGTCCCTCTGAGGGTACCTAAAAATCAACAAGCAACAGTAGTTGAAGGTCAAAGTGTATTTAGTAGACCTACTGCAAAAAACAAAAACAAAAAATATATAGCACTGATTTATTTGATTCATTATCACCCAGAGTAAGTCAGAGAGGCCTCTTTTTGTCTCCAGGCTTGACATACAAGATCAATTGAGTTTATTAATCTGTGGCACTATGTCAGGTGGTCATGTGTGCAGTCTGAGGGGTAAGGTATCTCCTGATTTGCACAAATCCATGAAGAGAAAGAAAAGAGTATTAGTGTAAGGAATGATCAGGTTAGTCCAATGTTTGAAATGACACCTAAAAAAATCTAAGGTGCACACTTAATGTAGCTCTCTGAAGCTGTGACCCATCGATTATCTGATGGGTCCAAGAGGAAAGCAAAACAAAAAGCCATAATACATCTTGCCAAATTGTGCAAATATTGTAAATATGAGAAAAAACTCTTCCCATCCCTCTTAATTCTCCAAGTTGATCATAAAATGAGGTTAGTTTTTAAATTATGAGGGGAAAAAGCATGGTAGCTTAGGTGCTAAAGTATGTAGGATATTGGCTATTTGGTTTATGCAACTTGCTAATGAGTTGACAACAAATGACAACAAAATACAGCAGAAACCGTCTTGCAGACAACACAGCAAATAAAAACAGGCCAAGAGGTTTGATAAGGGCTCACATTTCTTTCACTTATAAAAGCCAATTTCGTCCAGAAGCTAACATGAACTTGAAAATGTATAAATACTGTTTCCTAATTCAAATGGTAGAATGTTGGCTATGGTGAATTGTCCACATTTTCCAAGTCTTGATTTTATGGGTGTGTATGTTCATGTGTGAGGATCCAAATCAGGCAGATGCAATAAGCAGGATCTTCAGCTGGTGCAAGTCAGCACAGTTCTTGTTGACTTCCTTATCGCAAGAGAATGCGGAACAGGACTGAGGGAAAGCAATGCAACTATGCCAATATATGCATGCTGAGGATCTAGCTCACTTTTTGTAAAAACTGGAAATATACTGGTGAATACTCTTCAGAACTGCTGCTGAATACACCAGTATAGACTGGAACAAAAATTACAGTTGTTAAATACAGAAGAATCCTATGCAGATTTTCAGTGTCTACTTCCTCATGTATACCAACTGTTCAGATTCCTCAGGATTGAAATTGTGTTCATTAAACTAGAAGGGTGAGAAAAGATGTAATGGTTTTGTTAAGGCTTCTGGCTTTTTTTTAAAACTGAAAAATGTGCCAATATATATTTTTTTCTAAATGCCTGTATAGCTACCGGACCCCATTTTGTTGGTAGTTTTTTTTTATTTAGTCAGACCATTCCCTCAGTCTGGATCTGCTCTCTAGTGGAATACTGATTCAAAGTAGAAAGCTGATGACATGGCATGTGTATGACATACACAGTTTGGTGGCTTTAACTGACAGCTACAAGTTGTAACAATAAGCCTCTACCATTAAGTCTGTTCTATAACCTGTAAGAATTCAGTTTATAGTGCAGTATGGCATAGAATTTCCAAAAGTGCTAAAGGGCAACACTGAGTACCTTTGAAAAGTCTACCCTACATGTCTATGGAATGACAGTAGTGCCACAGATTAATAAACTCAATTTATCTTGTATGTCAGGCCTGGAGACAAGAAGAGGAGAGTCACCTGTATTTGCTTTTGACTTAATCTTGTAAGGTTGGATTAGACAGTTGTGGTTACATTTCCTACCCCTAACATGGGCTCATACATACAGGCTGGCAGATATTAGACTAAGATGGCACCTGCTGTGTTTGGTTGTTTATTCAGAATGGTAAAGATGGGAGATAACCCTAGCTGTAGTTCTTTTATCCAGTTATACCACTGAAGAATAATCAATTTAAATGCAAACAGCTGCAGCTGCATGTAAGATGTCATTGTACACACAATAGCAGGCTTAGATGCCAGGTTCTCATTCATGCACCATAGGAATGTAATTCATTTCACTATGATATAAGGTGACATAACAGAACACAACTGCTCAGCCAGTGTCATTGTGAAAGTGAAGCACAGCAGGCCATAAAGACTGCAGAAATTATTCCAGTGCAGTGACCATAAATGTCAGATAATACCAAACAGACAACATTGCAGCACATAACCAAGCTTCTCCATCTTCTGTTCTATTTCTTAAAGAAGGCCTTCATTCCAGGGAAAGCATACATCCATTTACCTATTGCTTGATTTTCATAATCAGCCTTGCCAAGTTTTCAGGTAAAGTTCTAAAGCTATCCCTGTGGCATCATAATTATTTCTACAACGACAAATAGTGTTGTCACAAATTAGACTTATTCCTGTGAGATCAAACAAAGAATGTAGATTGTAAACTGTGCAGAGTAGAAATTTTCTCTTACCGTGTATTTGTACAGTGTCTGCTACTATGGGTATAGTACATTTAATAATAGAGAAGTTAGGCTATGATGAGGAAAGCTGAAATCCAGGTTGAAGTGGCTATAATAATAACAAAAGGAATACAGAAAATGCCTGGTGATGAGCTTTCATTTTTTTTAAATTCACAATATGCCTGTTGCAATACTGCTGTTTATCATAGATATGCCAGTAAGGCTGCATGTATGGTTGCTAATATGAAGTTCCCTTTACTGAAATGCTTGCAGCAGAGCCAATGACTGTAACTGATATTTCATTTCCATCTGCAACAAATACACCATCGCCTGTGTGGTATATTTTGATGTACTGTACATCCGAAATAGTAATGGGTTTTTGATAAGTCATGTTTAAATATGGAGCATAGAGTTTCTCTTTGCTTGGCATGTTTATATAAACATAGCAATGCTAGGAGCTAAAAGGTATATCACAGCTCATGCATCAAGGAATACTGAGAGGAAAGTCCCAGTATTGTATGGACGATGCAGATAATTCTTTAAAATTACTAGATAACATGAAACAGCCTTATATCTAATACTAGTATGTCATGTCTCAATAATCTGTACATAAAATGCTGTGAAGGCAAACAACAGCATATATAGCGAAAAAAGATCAGGCTGTAATAAGATAGACAGAAAATACCACTATGTGATTTATCAGCCATCTGGCACAATCCAAGCAACACTCATTCATGGGAGGTTCTAGTTTTCTGATTAGTTACCACAGCAACAGGTCTTCAGAGTATGCTTTAACGTCATGCACCTGTCAGCACCCATTTGACTACACAGTTTACCTTATGCACTGGTGGGCTGCCAAAGATGACATTCTTCCCAGTTTACTTTTTTGTTTGCACCAAGTCTTCCATTATACAATTAATGTGCTTTTCAGGGGATTTAGAACTTGAACATGGGTTTTAAAAAGTGGCATACAAAAGTGAAGCTCTTAGCTCAAAAGTGAAGAAAATTATTACTATTATTAAGCCATTTCCAGGTTATCGTGATACAGAAATTAGTAGGTGCTGGCTGGTTTTAAGGTGGCTTCATATAACTCAGAAATATTTTAAATCTAAAATAAAAAATTCATAGTTTGATCTAAGCACTATTGGTATGTTGGAAAAAAATATAAATTAAAAATAGCCAAGATTCTTCCTCTCAAGGACAGAAATTTCTGCATATTCTTTTTTTTTCTCTTGTGTAGTTTTATGGAAATCAGAAAATGTCCAAAGGCTACATGAATGGCCTTCATACATTTCACAGCATACAACCGGTGAAAAATTGGTTGTTAGACAGCGGAAGAACAACACTTTTCAAAAAGTTTGGAATCCTTGGCAGCCTTTGTATATTATTCCTAGTATAGTTATAGCGATACAGAAATGTCAAAAATGAAATAGCCACGGTAATGAAATTTAACTACTACTGGGTGTGTACAGCAGCCAAAAGAAACTGAGCAGTTTAGATGGTTGGTAATGGCTCCTGTATGGAGGAAGTTGTTTAACCATAGGTCATTGGGTCAAGCTTAGCCCAAGTTAGTAGTGACTGAATGGTGTTGACAACTGGCAGAACATGAAGGATGAGGCCCCGCTGAGGTCAATGTGAGTTCTGACCATTTCTTCTCTATGTATGGAGCATGCACCTGTAGATAGGCAACAAAAACTACACTATCCATTAACAAGTTTTGTCCTGGAACAGCCCCGGATTTTGGGTTGGGGATGGATCATTTCCAGAGGTGGAGTCATGGAATTCCTCCACTTAAAGGCAGTACTACTAGTCCTGCCTTAATAAACAACGAAGCATCATGGTCAGAATCTGTGAAGGCAAAACCCAGCAGTATAGCCTTTGCTATTAGTATCATCATAGTGTTACTAATTTTTCTGCTACCTGTAGTCACATTGATTCTTTCATCAGAGGCTGACGTTGTGTCACTAATGGGTTTTTTGTTCTTAAACAATGAAAATGTGTCTATTTCCCCCCCCCCCCCCCCCCCCCAAGATTAGAGACCAGCTCTAAACTATGCTGCTTGCTTCCAGATATAGGGGAAGCTATATATAAATATAATGGGTATTACCTTGTTCATTTGTTCAGGGGACGAGGCGGAGGGGGAATCATCAGCAGTTTTTGCAGAAATCAATTCAATGGTAGTGAAATGAAAGAGGAAATCAAAGTGACTGGATTGATTGAATGCTTACAGTCTTAATAGCAGATGAAGAATCAATTATCCTTTCTGTGCCATTTAATCTCCTTTAAAGAGGCTGACACAGATTAGAAAAATAAGAGCACTGTATCTGATGTGGAGAGGACCAATGAGTGGTAATTGACATCAACCTCAGACTTTTGTCTAATGTGGAGAAAAATCAAAACAATAAAATCTGGCGTTAGGGCAATCCTGACTAGATGGCTAGAATATGTGTTTTTGGGGCGTAAGGGCTCAAAAGTCAAATCCTAGTGATCTAAAAAAGTCCCTTTTGTTTACCCTTTATCAAACTATGACACAAGTGTGGTTGAAGAAGGCTAAGTAAAAGGGGGAAAAAAAACACCATGAAAGCTTTAAGAGACAAACAAATGTTGTCATCACTTAAAGACAATATTAATGTAGTAGTAGTCGTAGATCTCATATGGTGTGGCCCATGTAAAAGCTCTGCAGCTAGCCCGTGGAGAATTTCCTCTGGTGCAGACACTGCATAGGGTCACCTACATTGCCCCAGCCTTTCCCCCTAGTAAGATCCAGCACAGGGGTCAGCCAAAGATAGGGTTGGGGGATGAGGGAGGCATGTCAAGGAAATCTCAATAGTGATTAGGAAATTCCATGAGACCAGCTGTCCTGGGGAGATTTTTGCCACTGAGGGTTTAAAGCTCACAAGCATAGCTAGTCTCACCAGATTCCAGCTGCAGCTAAGCCAAAACCAGAAAACAAGTCAGTTCCAGCTTTGGAACAATCTAGAATCAAAATCATTGTGCAGGGTAGGATTCTAATCTGAAGGGATACTTGAAGGGATCATAATCAAGGTTCTAGTTTCGCCAGTCTCAGTTTTTTATCATCCCATTTTAAGCCATCTTAATTAGAAGGTTTTGAGTAGAAATCTAGCAATAGGCACAGCACAGCTATTGCAAACTAACAGTGTTTATTATTGTGTCAAGGAATTATTTTGTTGTGTACCAGCAGAAAACTAAGTCAGAGAACATACAGTATTATGAATTATGATTAACTTAGGGGAAGCTATATTTATCTAAAATTGTACATTCAGGCTAGTGTGTTTTTCTCTGTACTTGAAGAATCATTCAGCATTGAGGATGTATGAAACTTTTGTTGCAAACAATGGGAAATTCACCAGATTTTGGGGTATGTTTGGGGACCGGCCTGAACCCAACCCCCTGATTTGAATAGTCCTGAAAGGGGCTTTGGAACTCTATCTGAAATGTGAAAGATAAAAAGTAGAACTGGCATAGAAATAGGTTGAGCAGCGAATTCTAATCCAAATTCAGCTCAAGATCTGGGGTTTTGGTTGGGGCCCATCAGGAGCATAACCTGAAATATCTAGAGATTTGAGGAGGACCAATAACATGTAATTTTAGACAGGACCACTCAGAAAGCATCTAATGAATCATTTCTTTTAAGAGAATTTATGCTAGCAGTTTATTTAATATGCACTTGGATCGCTTTGGAATTTACGACCCATTCATACACAGTGATCATTAAAATGCAATTTCTCTGTACTAGCAGCATTAATGACATTGCAAGGACACCAGGGAATGAGGAACAGGAAAAGACCTCTGACCCAATAAATCTATTCCCTGTGATAGGAGGGAAGGTGCTCTCATGGGTTGGTAACTGGTTAAAAGATAGGAAACAAAGGGTAGGTATAAATTGTCAGTTTTCAGAATGGAGAGAGGTAAATAGTGGTGTCCCCTAGGGGTCTGTACTGGGCCCAGTCCTATTCAACATATTCATAAATGATCTGGAAAAGGGGATGAACAGTGAGGTGGCAAAATTTGCAGATGATACAAAAGTACAAAAAATAGTTAAGACCCAGGCAAACTGCTGGGTTTTTATTTGTCTGTGGGTTTTTGAATTCACTTTTTCAACCCTTTCTCCCCAACTAGGAAGCCTAATGCCTATCTGTCTGCACGTCCTCACATCATATATATGGTCACCACTCTCCCTCTCTTTTCCCCACATTATCTCTCTTCTGTCCTTTTCTGACCCTTTTTAACTTCAAATCTTATTTTGTTTGTATTTTTTTGCCAATTTGTTTTTTCTCTTTTTCTTCTTTGTGGGTCCTCTCCGCCCTTGTCTCATCCCTTCCCTCCCCATGCACGTTCCCCAGAAGACTGCGAGTAGCTCACAGTGGAGGGATGGAAATCTGCCGGTGGCTGGGAAGGGCTGCACCTGTTCTTGAAGCAGAGCTGTGGGCCGAAGGAACAAGGAAGAGAAGCTTGGACTACTTGGCTCCTAAGTGCTAACTGATCCAGCAGCCCCTGTGTACATAAGCTTCTCCAATGGTTGCCTGAATTCAAGGACACTAGGGAAGCAGAGCTGGTGGGAAAGTGGGAGTTTTCAAGATAAGTCATGCAAACCCCACAATATTTTGATTCTGAAATATTACTACAGTGCTCCAGGAGTTATAGTTTGGTTTCCTCATGCTCTCATTCTCTCTCTACAGGCTGAGCTCCCTGCACAGGATACATCTCACATGATATACCAGACTTCCCTTTTGAGGATGGGACTTGATGCATCATGGGAAATGAAATCCATCTCTGAACAGATCAGGAGCATGAGGTATCTAAACAATTCCCACAAGATACCGTGGCGATGTTTCAGCATCCAAAGATGACAGTTTTCATGAGTTCGGTTTTTTGACGTAAAAATCAGTTTTCTACAGAAAGAGTTTTCTTTTACAAAAAAATTAATAGATCTGTCAAGCGATTAAAAAATTAATTGTGATTAATCGTACCATTAATTACGCTGTTAAACAATAAGAGAATACTATTCATTTAAATATTTTTGGATGTTTTCTACATTTTCAAATATATTTTCAGTTACAACACAGAACACAAAGGGTACAGTGCTCACTTTATATATATTTTTATTACAAATATTTGCACTGAAAAAAACAAAAGAAGTAAGATTTTTTCAATTCACCTAATACAAGTATTATAATGCAATCATTTTACTATGAAAGTTGAACTGGCAAATGTAGAATGATGTACAAAAAAAACCTGCATTCAAAAATAAAACAATGTAAAATTGTAGAGTTTGCAGGTCCATTCAGTCCTACATCTTGTTCAGCCAAATGCTCAGACAAACAAGTTTGGTTACAATTTGCAGGAGATAATGCTGCCAGCTTCCTGTTTGCAATGTTACCTGAAAGTGAGAACAGGCATTCCCATGGCACTGTTTTAGTGGTGTCCCAAGACATTTACATACCAGATGTGCTAAAGATTCATATGTCCCTTAATGCTTCAACCACCATTCCAGAGGACATGTGCCCATGCTGATAGTGGGTTCTGCTCAATAACGATCCAAAGCAGTGTGGACCCACGCATGTTCATTTTCATAGAATCATAGCATATCAGGGTTGGAAGGGACCTCAGGAGGTCATCTTGTCCAACCCCCTGCTCAAAAGCAGGACCTATCCCCAATTAAATCATCCCAGCCAGGGCTTTGTCAAGGCTGACTTTAAAAACTTCTAAGGAAGGAGATTCCACCACCTCCCTAGGCAACGCATTCCAGTGTTTCACCACCCTCCTCGTGAAAAAGTTTTTCCTAATATCCAACCTAAACCTCCCCCACTGCAACTTGAGACCATTACTCCTTGTCCTGTCCTCTTCCACCACTGAGAATAGTCTAGAACCATCCTCTCTGGAACCACCTCTCATGTAGTTGAAAGCAGCTATCAAATCCCCCCTCATTCTTCTCTTCTGCAGACTAAACAATCCCAGTTCCCTCAGCCTCTCCTCATAAGTCATGTGTTCCAGACCCCTAATCATTTTTATTGCCCTTCGCTGGACTCTTTCCAATTTATCCACATCCTTCTTGTAGTGTGGGGCCCAAAACTGGACACAGTACTCCAGATGAGGCCTCAACAATGTCGAATAGAGGGGGACGATCACGTCCCTCAATCTGCTCGCTATGCCGCTACTTATACATCCCAAAATGCCATTGGCCTTCTTGGCAACAAGGGCACACTGCTGACTCATATCCAGCTTCTCGTGCACTGTCACCCCTAGGTCCTTTTCCGCAGAACTGCTGCCTAGCCATTCGGTCCCTAGTCTGTAGCTGTGCATTGGGTTCTTCTGTCCTAAGTGCAGGATTGATTCTTTGAGGACCTGCTCCATGATTTTTCCAGGGACTGAAGTGAAGCTGACTGGCCTGTAGTTCCCAAGATCTTCCTTCTTCCCTTTTTTAAAGATTGGCACTACATTAGCCTTTTTCCCGTCATCCGGGACTTCCCCTGTTTGCCACGAGTTTTCAAAGATAATGGCCAATGGCTCTGCAATCACAGCCGCCAGTTCCTTTAGCACTCTCGGATGCAACTCGTCCGGCCCCATGGACTTGTGCACGTCCAGCTTTTCTAAATAGTCCCTAACCACCTCTTTCTCCACAGAGGGCTGGCCATCTATTCCCCATGTTGTGATGCCCAGCGCAGCAGTCTGGGAGCTGACCTTGTTAGTGAAGACAGAGGCAAAAAAAGCATTGAGTACATTAGCTTTTTCCACATCCTCTGTCACTAGGTTGCCTCCCTCGTTCATTAAGGGGCCCACACTTTCCTTGGCTTTCTTCTTGTTGCCAACATACCTGAAGAAACCTTTCTTGTTACTCTTAACATCTCTGGCTAGCTGCAGCTCCAGGTGCGATTTGGCCCTCCTGATTTCATTCCTACATGCCCGAGCAATATTTTTATACTCTTCCCTGGTCATATGTCCAACCTTCCACTTCTTGTAAGCTTCTTTTTTATGTTTAAGATCCGCTAGGATTTCACCGTTAAGCCAAGCTGGTCGCCTGCCATATTTACTATTCTTTCGACACATTGGGATGGTTTGTCCCTGTAACCTCAACAGGGATTCCTTGAAATACAGCCAGCTCTCCTGGACTCCTTTCCCCTTCATGTTAGTCCCCCAGGGGATCCTACCCATCCGTTCCCTGAGGAAGTCAAAGTCTGCTTTCCTGAAGTCCAGGGTCCGTATCCTGCTGCTTACCTTTCTTCCCTGTGTCAGGATCCTGAACTCAATCAACTCATGGTCACTGCCTCCCAGATTCCCATCCACTTTTGCTTCCCCTACTAATTCTTCCTGGTTTGTGAGCAGCAGGTCAAGAAAAGCTCCCCCCCTAGTTGGCTCCTCTAGCACTTGCACCAGGAAATTGTCCCCTACGCTTTCCAAAAACTTCCTGGATTGCCTATGCACCGCTGTACTGCTCTCCCAGCAGATATCAGGAAAATTAAAGTCACCCATGAGAACCAGGGCGTGCGATCTAGTAGCTTCCGCGAGCTGCCGGAAGAAAGCTTCATCCACCTCATCCCCCTGGTCCGGTGGTCTATAGCAGACTCCCACCACTACATCACTCTTGTTGCTCACACTTCTAAACTTAATCCAGAGACACTCAGGTTTTTCTGCAGTTTCGTACCGGAGCTCTGAGCAGTCATACTGCTCCCTTACATACAGTGCTACTCCCCCACCTTTTCTGCCCTGCCTGTCCTTCCTGAACAGTTTATAACCATCCATGACAGTACTCCATTCATGTGAGTTATCCCACCAAGTCTCTGTTATTCCAATCACGTCATAATTCCTTGACATCACCAGGACCTCCAGTTCTCCCTGCTTGTTTCCAAGGCTTTGTGCATTCGTATATAAGCACTTGAGATAACCTGCTGATCGCTCCTCATTTTCAGTATGAGGCAGGAGCCCTCCCCTCACAGACATTCCTGCCTGTGCTTCCTCCCGGTATCCCGCTTTCCCACTTACCTCAGGGCTTTGGTCTCCTTCCCCCAGTGAACCTAGTTTAAAGCCCTCCTCACTAGGTTAGCCAGCCTGCTCGCAAAGATGCTCTTCCCTCTCTTCGTAAGGTGGAGCCCGTCTCTGCCTAGCACTCCTCCTTCATGGAACACCAAGAATACCTCATCATCTGAGTCAGATGCCACCAGGGGAAGGTTGATTTTCTTTTTTGGTGGTTCTGGTTCTGTAGTTTCCATATCGGAGTATTGGTCTTTTAAGACTTCTGAAAGCATGCTCCACACCCCGTCCCTCTCAGATTTTGGACTGCACTTCAGATTCTTAAACCTTGAGTCAAGTGCTGTAACTATTTTTAGAAATCCCATATTGGTACCTTCTCTGTGTTTTTTCAAATCTGCAGTGAAAGTGTTCTTAAAATGAATATGTGCTGGGTCATCATCTGAGGCTGCTATATATGAAATATATGGCAGAATGTAGGTAAAACAACAGAAGCCATACAATTCTTCCCCCCACCCAAGGAGTTCAGTCACAAATTTAATAAATGCATTATTTTTTTAACAAGCATCATCAGGATGGACGCATGTCCTCTGGATTGGTGGCCGAAACATGAAAGGGCGTGTGAATGTTTAGCATATCTGGCACATAAATACCTTGCAACGCCTGCTACAAAAGTGCCATGTGAACATACTGTTCTGACTTGAAGGTGACATTCTAAATAAGAAGCAGGCAGCATTATTTCCCATAAATGTAAACAAACTTGTTTCTCTTAGTGGTTGGCTGAATAAGAAGGAGGACTGAGTGGACTTGTAGGCTCTAAACTTTTGCATTGTTTTGTTTTTGAGTGCAGTTATGTAACAAAAAAAATCTACATTTATAAGTTGCACTTTCATGATAAAGAGATTGCACAATAGTACTTGTATGAGATGAATTGAAAAATACTATTTCTTATTTTTACAGTGCAAATATTTGTAATAAAAATAATAATATAAAGTGAGCACCGTACACTTTGTATTCTGTGTTGTAACAGAAATCAATTTATTTGAAAATGTAGAAAAATACGCAAAAATATTCAATACATTTCAATTGGTATTCTATTGTTTAACAGTGCTATTAATTGCAATTAATTAATTGTGATTAATTTTTTTAGTTAATCACATGAGTTAACTGTGATTAACTGACAGCCCTAAACATTAATTTAGTCAAAAAAATCAATTTTCTATGGAAAAAAACAGTTTTGATGGAAATTTTTTGAACAGCTCTAACAGGCAGCTTTTACAAAGCCACTGTTGCTTTACTCACTGTTACAGTAGCAGGTTTGCAGCAGGGAGGATCTTAGTTCATTGAGTTTTAGTGTCTCAATTCCTCCTAGGTCCATCTGACAGCCATAGGGCACCCCCACCCTGACTTTGGGGCATGTTTCTGTAAAGTGAAAATAACCAAATCTCTGGTATAGCAGTAAGCATTGCAAAATCTGGAATGGGCTAAAATGTGCACAATCCTGAGAGCTGAGAGAGCAATATTACCAGCCCCAAGTGTTTAAAAAGTCACAAGTCAGACATAAAAAACAAAGGTTAAAATAATGAGTAATAATAAAGTGGGGAAGGGATGCCTTCTGAATTTTGGGTGTTTAAGATTCACATTTTCAAGCTATTCTTCACAACCATAATGGCTAAAAAAAAAAAAAAAAAAAAAAAACTTTCTAAAGAAAACATGCTGCCATAATCATACCACCACCACCACACCAAATATTAGCAGACTCCTCGTAAAGCCACAGGGGTTGGTAAATTACAGGCATGATGCTAAAAAGTGAAAATTTTAAAAGCTAGTGCTGTGGAGATGGAGGTAAAGAAAGCTTCTTTTCCATCATGGTGTCTGCAAACAACATAGCAGCAAAGTTCCTTTGACAGGTTAATAGGCTGGCAAATCTGCATTGCCTCTGCTTGGAGACAGAGCTGATTAGAAAAGGAGTACTTGTGGCACCTTAGAGACTAACAAATTTATTTGAGCATAAGTTTTCGTGAGCTACAGCTCACTTCATTGGATGCATGCAGTGACTGTATGTATCCCATGAAGTGAGCTGTCGCTCACGAAAGCTTATGCTCAGAAAACTTATGCTCAAATAAATTTGTTAGTCTCTAAGGTGCCATAAGTACTCCTTTTCTTTTTGCGGATACAGACTAACACGACTGCTACTCTGAGAGCTGATTAGAGATGATTAAACAAATGTGAATCAGACCAGCTGCTTCAGTAGTAGCAGACCTCTGTCTGAAAGGGCCAGGTGTGACATTCTCTCACTGCATTTCAGACAGTTGCACTTGCTAAATATCTGAAGGGGCTTGGAGAATTTAAACTTGTAATCTGGATCAATGTCCCAGATAGCTGGTTCAGTTTTTATGTAATTCTTATATCAGATTTTTATAGGTGCATATACAGCACGATAAGTTTATTTTACCACATCTTGACTTTTTTTTTTTACAGCTTGACTTTTCTTTTTTAAAGACAAACAAGTGTCGAGAACTGTAATAACATACTGCTAAGACTACTGTTACGATTTTTTTTTTTAAATGTGATTTCCTCCCAGGCAGGAGGTTGCATATAGCAGTTCTCACTGATGTTACTAAGTACAGATGTAAAGATTGGTCAATTACCAAGCTTTCTGTTTTTTCAGGAGCGTACCAAAGAATTTTTATTGAAATGTAGACACAAATATACAAAGTAAGACTTTTTCATTCCATTCTGGGCACCTTAGTGATTTTTGTGTTACTTGTTGCCTTCCCCGAAATGTCAAAAAAACCTGTAGGCAACTCAGTGGGGAACCATAAAAAATATCTCTAAGAATGGATTGACGGATGAAGAAATTATTGGGGATAGAGGAAAGGGAGAAGAAGTAAAGGGCATAAACATTGTGAAAAGAGGAGCATTAGATTAGTCAAGGAGTTAGAACAGCTACTCGGTTTATTCAACTAAAAATCTAAGCTGGTATCAGGAAAATAATTGCTAGCAGTGAAACCTATTAGACCTATTAGTGAGATTTAATAGGCTCCCAAAGGAAGTGACATTGCTTCAGTTATTTAAAACTCCCAAACAGATAGAAAATATACAGTAGGGAAAAATCTTGTTTCAGGAAGAAAAGAAATGAACAAGATGGTTCACTTGGTCTCTTCTTTTAATAATTCTTGGGCACAATAGATATAATCATGCCTCTAGCTTCTAAACATTAATTCCAGTAATTGGTGAAATTTGAAGCAGATCCTTAAACTATAACTTTCTACTATTTAGTGTAGTAAAAGTAACATTATGCTGGAGTTTGGGTGAAATCTTGATGAAGCTAGTGGACATCATAGCTGCCTTTCATTCAGGATAAATGTAAAAAGCTATTAAGCTCCCTTACAGAATAAAATAACAGATGACAGGGGCCGTTTCCCAAAACACAGGCCACATGCAAGGAGCTGAGCTATGTGGCAGAGTGCAAATGCAGGGGGACTGGGTATTAATTTGGAAGAGCTATATGTGTGAGAGAGAAACAGCTAGAAATTCCACAAGGCAGACAGAGAAGGCAGCAAGGAAGCCCTAGAGACAGCCAGAGAACACTTGTACCAGGACCCTAAGAGAGTGCTTTTGGGTGGAGTGCTGGCTGGAAAGAGGCTTGAAATTGTGAGGGGGAAAAAACCACAATCAATAAATCTGCTGTGTTCAGGGAAACTGGGTTTTATTTACATTCTTTGTAAATAAACTGAGTTGAATTAAAGAAATTCCTGACTCCGTCATCAATTTCTCCTCCAAATGGACACAACCTTCAAGACCTCAGATAATGGCTAACCACTCAGATCAAAACATGTAAACAGTAATATTACATAGAATAAGGAAAGACACCAAGAAAGTTTTAAAAATTATTTCAGTATATAAGCAGCACTCCCAAAGCCTTGACAAAAGCTCTCTTGTTCTAAAATATAGCAAATCTAAAATTGACATATAAAATGGGCTTTTAGGGGTGATCCTGTTCCCATTGCCTTCAGTGGGTGCAGGATTCAATCACTCTATGGCAGCTGTGAATGAGCACAGTGTGTACTGTCCTATCAAACCACAAAAGAGACTGTAGAAGGCACAGCAGGCTACACAACTGCAGAGAAGAGCCCCAGTACATTATAACATCACTAATGAGCAGTCTCCAGTCCTTCAGCACAACATTTACAAACATTTAAAGAGTTTGTTTCTATGAGAGCATATACTGCACACATAACCCACTTGATGTATCACACTGATACATCTTAGGAAGGGAAAGTTGAAGGTGCACCTATCTAGTGAGATCTTTGGTTATTGCATATATTAACTGTTTTGTAAGTCATAATGTTGAGATAGAAGTGATCACAGATCTATGCCCAATTATCTGAAAGGAGATTATCACTTATAGCAGGAAATCAGTGGCATCCTCCTGAACTGTTAAAATAATCTGTTTTCTTCAGTGTCTTTGAACTAAAGATCTTGCTGAATCTGTTCTCTGTGGCTATAATTTCAGGACGGAAGATATTGAATTAATAGAGCTCTATCAGCAGCATAAAGATGAATATGATGAACAGACTCATTATTTGTAGTTCCACATATTTATAAGACCATTGGGTAAAACACTACGGGCTACAGTGTTGTCAATATACCTAGGACTCCTAGATCTACATCATCTTCTCATTTAGCATTGATAATATTTTCTTGATTTTCTAGTCTAGAGGGAATTAGGAGACCAGATGAAAAATAGGAGGCGCACACTAAATCTTCAGAAAACAGCATTGACCTTGAATAGAGAGAGGAAGTATGACAATCTCACAGAAGCTGTAACCTCCCTGTTCAGAGTACCTGGCCTCTGGTTTTCAAAGAAGGAGAAGTGTAACCTCAGGGTTCTTTTGGACTCATTCTCAAAGATACCCAGTGACAAAAAATAAGAAAAAGAAAACAACCTCCCCCACTTTTTTCCCCACCTTTCTTCCTACGCTCTAATTTAATTGTTAGCAAAAACAGTGTATGGAGTCTGTAAGTGAAGTAGAGTGAGGCTGAATGATGCAATATAATAATAAATTACAGAACAGACAATCTCTTAACTGTTCAATTTGAGATGTTCTAATATTTGGATTTTTTTGAAAAAGTGTAGAAATTGCTTTGGTGTATTAGCTGAATGCTAGCACATTTTCAATCTTAAGTCTCTTTGAGTTATTCCACCCCACATCCTGCAATATATAGACACTTTTATTATGGAACAAAAGCTTTAAGAAATAGATGGTTTTCACAGTGTGTTATTAGTTTTTCTTTATATATCATATAGAAATGTTTAAAAGGACAAAACATTTCTTTTCATTTTTTCAGGTCAACTTTAGAGGCCTGGAATGTGATTAGCTCATTATGGAGTTTATGGTTTACTTTACAATATAAATTACCATACTTTGGAAATTTCACTACTGCTGAAATTATATGGATTAATAAATGATAGACTGGACTCTTTATTCTATTTTGAATACATAGACTGCTGCAGAAACCTTCGGCACCTGCTAGTTAATCCATAGGCTATACTACCAGTAGGATCATTGTGTCTGCGATACAGATGCAGCCAATGTAACTAACATTAAAGGAAGAGGGAAACTTTGTACGGCACCAAGTGCCATACAGTTACAGCACTTGTATACAGTGAATTGAAAAATACTATTTCTTGGTGCCAATAGAAAATAATGGGCAACATATTCATTTTATCACACTGATACATCCTCAGAAGTATATTACTAATCCACATATCTTGACAGCAGAGGAATTTTCAACTGCCCAGCTGCAGCTAAAATGATTTTGCTGATTCTTTGCACCACTGGACAATGAGCTGTATTGGTTTCAATGTGGACTCTCAATGTTTATTTGAGAAGTATGATTTCAATTAGCTGTACAGTAGAAATTAGACACTGTTTCCAGCCATATTAACACAAGATACCCAACCATAATTGGTACTTGCAAGCAGCTTTCCTCAGATCCTGTAACCAGCAGCTGAATGATTAAAGTGAGACTCTAAACAGCTCCTTCCAAACAGACAATTTATCTGTTCACCCAAGAGCAGAGAAAAGGGTTAAAGCTACAGAAACTCTGCATGCTTAGGTCTTATTTGGAACTCTTAGCTGCCTTTGACATTCCACTGGGCCTGCATCCCAGTCTGACTGCTCTTCACGAACAGCCCTTGACCACTGAAGCCCCCTCCTTCTCTAAAGAAAGATTGTAATTGTTTAGTGCCCCTTTTATCTTAGGACCTGAGCCTTGGTGAACCAGGTGTGCAATTTTGCCTGGCCCCTGGAAGCAGCATCTTCCCAACTGATAGCCCAGTTCCCTTAACTCCCATGAAGTCTTTTCTTGTCAGTGGCCATTGTTTTGTTTCCTGATTGCTCTTCCTAAGAGCTCCTTTTGGTTTAACTCCTCAAGACAGACTAAGCAATATCAAGCAAGTAAATATAATGTTAAAAAAAAAGAAAGATCTTCCACTTGCTCCATGACAATGTAGCACAATAAGACGTTCATGCCTTGAACATATTTTTCTAAGTCACTTTATTGTTTAAAATTTCAGCACACTTGATCTTCAATTTATTTTTGTACCGCTCATGAAATACTGCAAGAACCATACTGCACTGTAGAGTATACACCTCTGCAACTCTAAATACTGATTTCCCACTCCACGGGCAATGTAAAAAAGACAAAGCAAAAACCTCAAAACTATTTAAGGTAGTGACAGGAATTGAACCAATGCGGGTGTCCTTGTGACCACTTCACTTCCTCTCAGGCTACCTTTTCCCCTTATAGCTAAGCAACTTGAAACTTGAGCATTCAGCCTAAGGCATATTTAGTAGGTCAAAGAAAACATGGTCTCTCTGCATCAATGCAAGTTTCTTAATTCCAATGCATAAGATACTTATTAGCATTGAAAGTTTTCCATTTAGAAGGGTAGGTGTTGTGCTATAACTTGCTATTTTTGAGATATTTGTACACATATCCCTTCCTTCCTCAACCCAAATGGAATGTTAATAACTGACAGTTCAAATAAATAGCAAAAATAACTAGCAACATCTAACTCCTACCCTGGTTCTAGCGCATATCACTGAAATAAATATAAAATGAATCATTGGTTTGTTGGGGTACTAAAGAAGCTTACTATATTTATAAAAATAAACCAGGGGAAGACAGTAATTTTTCTTATTCTGTCCCATGTAGATTACACTATATTGCTACAGCTGAGAAGGCTCATAACATGTCACACCTTTGTAGTGTACCTCTTTTTGACAGCTTCAGAAAAATTAGTTGGCACTTCTTTTTTTGTGCTTTTCAAACACAGATTTGCAAAAGAAAATAATGCCATATAACTGAAGTCACTGATTTAAAATTAAACAAGCTTTGTATTATTAAAGAGAGAGAGTGTCACCTGAAATATATATAGCACAGAAGAAGGAAATGCAAGGCCGATAAAGGACTGGATTTTCCTTTTAGGAAGTTTGTTATATGGCAAGTTTTTGTTTCATAATGCAAAATAAGTTAATACAAAATAAGGGTTCATACAACGAAAACCACTATTACTGCATAAACCTTTTCAACTGCTGCACAAAAATACCTAAAAATAGTTAAAACATTTTGGATCATCAACAGACAATCTTTTGAATATGAAAAACAAAGTGTTTCTTCTGTTCCATTAGAAACTGTCAGCGCCAAACACTGAATCAAAAATGTTACAAAACTTGACACTATAAGTTGCTTCACAGAAAATTCTGCCAGGCTTCTCTACAGCTCGTCATGCTTGTATGTGAACTCCCTGGCAGATATAAATCCATCACGGTCTTCATCTTCTTTATCAAATATGTCGTCAGCCAAAACATCATGATAGCTGTCATTTACTGGTGCTCCATGATTTTCAAATTCCTTCTTCAAATATGCTTTCACCTGTTGGGCAAGAGAGATTAATAGTTTTTAGGGCTGTCAAGTGATTAAATAAATGGTATTCTATTATTAACAGTGTGATTAAGTGCGATTAATTTTTTTAATATTTTGGATGTTTTCTACATTTTCAAATATATTGATTTCAATTACAACACAGAATACAAAGTGTACAGTGATCACTTTATATTTTTATTTCAAGTATTTACACTGTAAAAAAACAAAAGAAATAGTATTTTTCAATTTACCTAATACAAGTACTGTAGTGCAATCTCTTTATCATGGAAGTTGACTTACAAATGTAGAATTATGTACCCAAAAAACCTGCATTCAAAAATAAAACAATGTAACATTTTAGAGCCTGCACATCCATTCAGTCCTACTTCTTGTTCAGCCAACCACTCAGACACACAAGTTTGTTTACATTTGCAGGAGATAATGCTGCCTGCTTCTTGTTTACCATGTCACCTGAAAGTTAGAACAGGCGTGCTCATGGTATTGTTGTTGCCGGCATCATAAGATATTTATGTGCCAGATGTGCTAAAGATTCATATGTCCCTTCATGCTTCAACCACCATTCCAGGGGACAGGCGCCCATGCTGATGACGGGTTCTGCTCAATAACAATCCAAAGCAGTGCAGACCGACATGTTCATTTTCGGCATCTGACTCAGATGCCAACAGCGGAAAGTTGATTTTCTTTTTTGGTGGTTCAGGTTCTTCAGTTTCCGCATAAGAGTGTTGCTCTCTTTTAAGGCTTCTGAAAGCATGCTCCACACCTCGTCCCTCTCAGATTTTGGAAGGCACCTCAGATCCTTAAACCTTGGGTCGAGTGCTGTAGCTATCCTTGGAAATCTCACATTGGTAACTTTGCGTTCTGTAAAATCTGCAGTGAAAGTGTTCATAAAATGAACATGTGCTGGGTCATCATCCGAGACTGCTACAACGTGAAATATATGACAGAATGTGGGTAAAACAGAGCAGGGGACATAGAATTCTCCCCCAAGGAGTTCAGTCACAAATTTAATTAATGCATTGTTTTTTTAACAAGCATCATCAGCATGGAAGCATGTCCTCTGGAATGGTGGCTGAAGCATGAAGGGGCATATGAATGTTTAGCATATCTGCCACGTAAATACCTTGCAATGCTGGCTACAAAAGTCCCATGCAAATGCCTCTTCTCACTTCTGGTGACATTGTAAATAAGAAGAGGGCAGCATTATCTCCTGTAAATGTAAACAAACTTGTTTGTCTAGCAATTTGTAAATTGCACTTTCATGACAAAGAGATTGCACTATAGTATTTGTGTGAGGTGAATTGAAAAATACTATTTCTTTTGTTTATCAATTTTACAGTGCAAATATTTGTAATAAAAAATAATGTACTTTGATTTCAAATACAACACAGTATACAATAATACATGAAAATGTAGAAAAACATCCAAAATATTTAATACATTTCAACTGGTATTCTATTTTTTTAAACAGTGTGATTAAAACTGATTAATCGTGATTACATTTTTTAATCACGATTAATTTTTGAGTTAATCGCGTGAGTTAACTACGATTAATCAACAGCCATAATAGTTTTAATCATAAGGCTTTATTAAAATTCAGTTAATGGAGAAGAGACAGGCCTAGGAAAAGGAGTACTTGTGGCACCTTAGAGACTAACCAATTTATTATAAATTGGTTAGTCTCTAAGGTGCCACAAGTACTCCTTTTCTTTTTGCGAATACAGACTAACACGGCTGTTACTCTGAAAACAGGCCTAGGAAAAGCTATCATATTTGTTATGGGTGTACTAGACAATAAATAACTACTTCCCATTGTCACTAAGGATATAAGCTTGTCTGATAGATTTCTGCAGCCTAACTCAGAGAAGATAGCAAGGTCTTTGGTATCAAAGACAATAAAAATAGTAGGCACAAATCATCATAGCTTTAGGGTATATGCCAGAAAAAGCGCTATGAAAGTGTGTCCTTTAAGTTTGTCTGTCTGTACTGTAAAGTGAATATAACTAAAGAATGGAAATTTTTGGCTTCCAGTTATTTAGAGAGCAAAATAATTTCTCTTGCTCACAAATATCAGACGACAGTATAAGATCCACCTAACCAAAAAGAAAAAAGAAAAGAAATCAACCTCAGATCTTTATCAACTTGTTAGGTTGAGTTTCCACACCAAAATGTATTTGGGAAACTGTCCACTACCAGCATTTATTGCAGGAACAGAAATCACTATATTAAAAAATTATTCTGACACCAGAAGAACCCCACAATAAAAATCTTACGTATGAGACATGCATTTAAAAATTACTTAAACTCACTGCTGGAACATACCTATGCAGACTAGTACATTTAATTATTCTGAGTGACAACTCAATCCTCATTCAGTTGTTTGAAGTTTATCCATCTTAAATCCTGAGAGTTCTAAACCATATAACCTTCTACTGAGGTAGAAAGATATTGTAAATTAGGTAATTACAGATGACTTACCCTACAATACCCAAAATTTGTTTAGGATTGAATTAACACCAAGCCAATGGGTCATATCTTCCAGGTTTTAAAATCTCTTATCCACATCAATACACTGCTTTGTGGCATTTGTTATGGTAAGTCAATAGGCATTAATATATTGATAATTTGCAAGGCTGGCTAACACGGTGCATTAGTGAACTGGATCAGTCTTTCAGCTCTAATTCCTGTCCTCGACTGAAAACAAAAAAGGAGTTTAGTGGTCTCACCTAGCTCCCTAATGTTCCCAAACTTTTTTCCCCTGAGGCCCAGCTGTGCAGCTGCAATAGGCATTGTGGCCCACTGTTAACATGCAACCATCAGGGAGAGGGCACTGCAGGGACCAGGGCCAGTGAGAGGGCGAATGGGCCAGGCAGGTGCCACAGCCAGCCTCCACCTCAGCAACATGCTGAGTGCCTTGAGCTCATCACCCGACAGCCCTGCACCAGTCACCCACGTAGCACCCTGGCCTGCCTCACACGCTCCGACTGCCCGGGAACAAGGGAGGGCTTGGGAACCACCAGCATCAGGCGGAGGCAGGTGCGCGGGCCAAGCCCATCTGTTACCACCTGGACAATGTCGTGATCAGGACCATCAAGGTAACAGCAGCAGCGCCAAGCCCAGCCCTAGGGGGGCTATGGGGCTTATACTCCAGGATTCCCAACAGATACAGATTGCAGGGTGCAGCGGCTCAGAGCAGAAACAGCCGCGAACCCTCTGGCCTCCTCCAGCCACCAGGGGAATCACCACTTTTCGGAGCGGCCCCTTCTCTTCGCCCTCTGCCCAGTGGCTCCGCTTCGCCCTCTGCCACCCAATAGGGCACTGGGCTGTTCTGGCCCTGGGTGGGGGCCATCATCAGCTGCCACTCCACCAATATATAAAATTTTGGGGGAGCAAGGCAGCAACAACCCTCATGCCCCCACACTCCACCCATAGTCAACCACCTGGGACTGTGTTGCGGCCTACAGTTTGGGAACCCCTGCCCTAATGGATATTTTGGCTCATCACAAAAGATACATCGTATAGCTAGTACACACTGGTATAATTCAATAGGAAGGGAACAAGTCTGAAATAGCAGGAGAGATCCAGGACAGGATTGTTGCACATGCAGAAGCCTGCCTGGCTAGAGTTTTTGATTTTCAGTGTAAAATAAAATATACCACCACTTAAATATTCTTTAAACACAGATGATAAAACTAAGTGTTGAAACCTACAGTTCTTTCCACCATTAAGTTCTATATTAAAGCAGAGTCCCAATTAGAAGAGTGGCCAGCAGAGGACGAACAATGTTGAATGCTTTGTCCTTTCAGGAAGGTCACATGATGAAGTGCCATCGGATATTGGTGTTACAGCAGTAAGATTTGAAATCCAAGTTGTGGTACAAAAAACCTCTGACAAAGGTTTAAAGTAATTTTTTAACTTCTAAAAAGTTCTAAGTCACACAAATTAATATAAACATTCTAAGTGGTGCAAACCACACTTAAAATGGGTGACAGGAGGATGGATCACTTGATGATTACCTGTTCTGTTCATTCCCTCTGAAGCACCTGGCATTGGACACTGTTGGAAGACAGAATACTGGACTAGATGGATCTTTGGTCTGACCCAGTATGGCTGTTCTCATGTTATGTTAACCTAGGCCTCCATCCTGCACCTATGCACGTGAGCAGTATCTATAGACTCAAGGCCCTTTCCTAGCACTAGCTAGATCAAGCCATAGTGCACTAGACCCTTTCTTGACAAATATCAGATTTTACTTCAACCTTTTATGAAAGGGAAGAGTGTAGCTAGTTAGCACACTCACCTCATCCTTGGATAGCTTCCAGTCATCATTAAGATCCATCTGTTGGAATGACTCATGAGACCTTGGTCCACTTCTAATTTCTAGAAGGTCAATGTTGAATATCAGCGTGCTCTCAGGTGGAATTTTTCCTACCAAAGATGTTAAACATTGAGACAAATTAAGCGTTACATTCAGTACCTTAGAAAATCCATCAATATTTGGGCAAAGTCTTCTATTAATCCAGTTTCATTAAAGTTGTTTAGGATTGCTGGTGACTGAATTAATAAGGATTACTGTATGTATAGTAGAGCGAAGGTATGGATTTGACCCATTCAAACTGTAGGTGGCCTCTGATCCTGCGGAGAGTGAAACATATGTGTAACTTTACCATTGGAGACAGGTATGCATTTAAGTCAATCCACAAACATCAAGTGTTTTGGGAAGACAAGGTCCTTGGATCGGTCAGCCTCAGGCAGCAGAGCGTAGATCACCTCTGTACATCCGATGAAGTGAGCTCTAGCTCACGAAAGCTTATGCTCAAATAAATTGGTTAGTCTCTAAGGTGCCACAAGTACTCCTTTTCTTTTTGCGAATACAGACTAACATGGCTACTACTCTGAAACCTATCTTGAATGGGGATTTAAATTAGGCTGACTGTGGACAGCACCAAAGGGTCGCAGATAGGGCAGCTGAGGATAGCCAGAGCCTAAGAAAGCCCTGGCCATGTTCCCTATATCATCAGCAGAGGAAAGGTATCACAGGACTGCTCTATGCTGGGGTGATCCTCTCATTGCTGGCTCTAGGGCTGCAGCGCAGAATCCCAACCTTTTAAATATGTTGCTGGTTAATCTGATTGGACCTATGTGCTCAGTGTACATGCACTAAGTGAATTACTTCATTTTAGATGCTTGAATAGGCTGCTCGTTTTCTGATGGAGACACAGAAAGCAGTCCACTTTTGGCTCAAAATGGTTGGAATTTTTAAATTTATCACACACTGGCTTTATCACCATTTTATCTTTTAGCATTTAGGTTAGTAAGTCAGTAAGATAATTTAAATGATTAACATTTTAACATGATTAACATTTGAGGCACACAGCTATCAAAAGCACATTTTCATCTTCGGCACACCACTTTATTTTGTGACTGCTGTGCAAAGCCTACAGAAGCAGAATACACATCCTTGCTTTTGTTCCCCAGACTACAGCCCCCTGCCCCCAACACTATCCTCACAGCTCTGAAACAGTTTCCTCCAGGTCATCTCTTCTACTACTTGCCTGATAGGGTGCTAATGATCTCCAGAAAGCTCAGTAAGAGAGATGCTAACAGCCTTTTAGCATGTGCAAGTGAGTAGTGAGTCTTGGGAATACAACTGAAAGGGGACAGTGAGTGGGCAGTGATTCTTCTTAGGGTTACAGGAAAGAGTACAAGGGTAGCACCAAGGATGGAGGGCCTGGGGACAGCATGTGTGCATTGGGGAAGGCAGCATGAAGAAAGAAAATGGACCGGTTATTCCACATACCTGCTGAGTGTATTATTTGAAAGAGCCGTAGGCAGGCACACACTTTACAAAAGTTTTCTGGAGCAAACCATTTCTTATGGCAACTGGCAGGTTTGTTTAATTCTACAACAGGCCTTTAAATATACAAAATAAAGTCGCACTGTATGGATTGACAATTCTTCCTTAGAAGTCTGGGGGCTAGCTCACCACTGCCTTGTTTCTTAATTATTTACACTTGTGCTAAATAAGTGTGCATAAAGTGGCACCAAGTGAAAATGGTAGCATTTGACATCCTTTTTGTGTAGTTATTTACATCTGGGCACGGTAGTAGAGAATTAGGTACCATGGTTGTCCTGCTGGCAAAAGACTAGCCAAGATGCATTAATTTAAATTACATGCTAAAAGCTTGCTTTGCTTCTTGCATCATTTCTGGAAGACAAAACACAGTGCTTTTAGAAAGCTATAATTGAAAGTTTTATTTTAAGGGAAAATGTGTTTAGTTGCCCTCCACCTCTTGCTCCTCCAGTTTTGCCAGAATACACACACACAGTATATGGAGTCAAGTATTCCCAATTCCTAAACTAGTTTTGTATTATGAGAAGGCATAGTAGGAGAGTTAAGTTTCCTCAGAGAATACTTACTCCATCTGTATTAAAGGTCACACATTGCCTTAGATCCACATGACAGACAATCCACAGTGATGCAAGTACTTAGCCCTATTAACTGTTCAAATAATGATTTTTTTTTTAAAAAAAAAATCACAATGTTGTAGCCTAACAGCTAGCTATCTCCAGTTTGCACTCTCTTGTCCCAACAAGACATATGGAAGTATTTACCATCTTGGAAAGTGAAAAATCACTGCTAAAGCTTGATAAAGTGAGGCAGAGCCACATTACCACCACCAATTCTGATAAATCAATCCTACAGCACAGAGACAAGTCTTTACAGTGGATATACATACAGCTGTGCTAGGGTCTGGTCAGTCACACCACACCTTGTTGAAGAAGTGCAATAGCTGACTTCCATTCAGGGCAGGCTAAATGGTGGAACAATTAAATGCCTCTTTGTTTAGCAATAGCTGAAACAATGGAAACCCCCTTCTCAAATACAAGACCATATACAAGCCTGGGCAATGGCTGGGATTTCCCAGTGGTCTAACAAACAGAGAGGCAGACGACTGATGTGATTGGAGGTGTGTATCAGCACACTTGCCATAGAAGCATACTGAGAAGGCAGCAAGGAAGGCCAACAGCTAGACGGAGAAGAACTTGACATTGAGAAAGAGCTAAGGGAGAGAGTTTTTGGGTTGAATGCTGGCTGGAAAGAGGCTTAGATCTCCTGCTGCTTGATTCCTGTTGTGTTCAGGAAAACAGGACTTTATGTACATTCTTTCTAAAGAAGGAGGATTGCATCAAAGAAATGTCTAACTCCTATCAATTTCTCTTCCTAAGGGAAACAACCTACAAAGACCTCAAAAATCTGTTAACTACTTAGGACAAAAGAGGTAACAATACAGGTTTAGGAATGCATTGAGCTTGAGGAGGATTTTAAAGTATTACCTTTCCCTTCTTTTCCGTAAGCAAGGGATGGAGGAACAGTTAGTTGTCGCTTTTCTCCTACACACATATCCTTCAAACCTTTGTCCCAGCCTTTAATGGCTTCCTTTATGCCAAGTGTAAACCACATAGGTTGACCATTGTTATGCTTGTGGCTGAAAAAAATGGAACAAAATATTTTAGTCCCTAAACTGTTTAGTATGTCCAAGATTAACCATATCCTAAGCTGAACAGGCTCATACTGCAGAGTTACAGAATTAAACCCCTCAATAATAACTTGGCACCTCTTTAGTGACAACAGACCTAGACCTTGCACTTCTAAAGCATAGAAAAAAGCAGTGAAATTAAAAATAAAAACAAAACCTCACCCTACACATGAAAATGTCGGTGGCTAGAGCCAGCACATTTTCTTTTTATGCTGGAAGCAGCAAATCTAATAATTTGTATCTCTGATCACTGGTTTCCGTTTAGTTACTGATCATTGTAGAAATGGAATCATACGGTTAAGAACACACAGTCTGATTTGATGTATTGATTAGTTGGTAGACAATAAAGGCTGAGATTTGTTTCTGAACCTTGATAGTAGATTGTAAAATACGTAGTATGTTTAAAAGTGTTAACTGTGTTTGTCTTTTGAAATAACCATGTCAGGTAGAAACTCACAGAAGCCAATATGAGCCAACAACACTACACAATAGATGTGTAAGTTTAGCACAGAGGAAGTAAATGGATTCAGGGAGAACTTTAAGTTTAGATAGGTAGAATGTAACCCCTCCCTTCCAAACTGAAATGTGGCTAGTACACCAGGGCGATAACCACTGTACAGCATGCCATAGGATTCCTAGACACCAATCCAATGCTCTTAAGCACGTGACTAATCACAGTCATATTTAACAAAATGTTTAGAAAAAATTAAAGTCAATAAAATTGGACTGAATTCAATCCCACTGACTTCCATGGGACTTAACATGTGCTTAACTTTAAGTGCATGTTCAAATACTTAGATCTGAATGGACACTTGCACATTTCAAATAAAGAACATGCTTAAGTACTTCGCTGAAATGGTGCCTTAGCAACTACAAGACTCAGGACCTCTACTTTAGGTATTATTCAGAAGTCACTGCTAGCAGCTCAGTGCTGTTGAGTACGATGATGGAATATGAGTTGTAGTACTACAGTATAAAAAAGTGCCTCAAAAACCACTTTATATAGCATATAGGTTTTCTACAAGGTCTCCCATCCAAATAGTGACCAGGCCCAATCTTGTTTAGTTTAAACATCTAAGCACTTCAGACCTGTGCAGTTAGAATCTTTCTTAACCAGTACAGCTGGTTGAAAACATTGTGAAAATTTGTCACCATTTTCATAGATATATTGTTTTTAGCTGATTTTTCTGACCAGCTGTATTTACCAGATACTGAAAGAAGACACTTCAAAAAATACAGAAATTAGTCATCAGCGAACAATTTGTTAGAGGGAATGACAAACATTAATAAAATTCCTTTATCTGTAAGAGATAATTGGTCAAAATTTACTATTTGGTGAGAGACGTTAGTTTAGACTGATCTGTAAAGAAAGAACAAGCAGTCTGTACTAGCTGGACCTCTTGTAGAAAACATATTTTGGACCTAGCCTGCAAACATTTAAGCATGTTCATTGCTCCTCATCGCCATAGCATCTGACTTTCATGTAAACTCAGTATCAGTAGTGAAGCTGATTTCATGGAATTTCTGGCTCTTCTCCCTTTTGGGGATAAAATGTCTGTTTAGAAACAGATTTTTTTTTTTTTTGGTTGATTAGTTTCAGGGATGGGGGGAGGGAGGAGAGGGGAAGAGTGATGTTTAGATAGAAGATGTCAATGTCGCAATTATCACTTTTCCTGTAATGGAAATTACTTTTTAAAGTGAAAGGTTCTGCACAGTTTCCTAGAGATAGATTCTGGATTGGCCCAATCTCCTTTGGAAACTTGTTCTATAATCAGATGTCCTTTTCTGCACATGAGAAGCCCCACTGAGTTACTCAAGACTATTTATGAGCATAAAGTTACTCATACCTATATTTGCAAGATTGAGGCCAATACCTGAATCAGCCGCCCCCACTCCCTGTAAAAAAACAAAAACAAAAAAAAACCCAGTTGCTTAAGGCCACCATCCTTCAAGGGGTTCCATGAGGGTCTGTCTGTGTGGAGCAATTTGGATGTTTAGTTTTATTTTTGGGTCTTCATTGGAAGTGAGGGTGAGGGGGAAAGAAGCGCGGAAACACAGATCACATCCTTAAAAACAAGTATATTCCATCAGTTATATTGCAAGAGAAGGAATTAATGAGGGACACTTTATTGTTAAAATGAGTATATTGGGGTACGGATATATTGATGGGGTTTAGCTGTTTTATACATATATCCTAGTGCCATGGAGCTTAGGCAATCACTATCCACACCTAATCTTTTTTTAAAGATCACCAAAATTGCCAAGAAAGCTTTAAGCCAGCACCTAATCTCTTAGCTACATGTATTTATCTTACCTGCTTGAAAGAGTTACTTACGTGGAGTGAAACATTGAACCGTCTTTTTCCAAGTAGCCTTCATAATGCACCAACAGCATATCCCCCCACTTGGTTTTCCTCTGACAAATGAATGGCTTATGGAGCACCTCAATCTTCACTTCTGCTTCTGGGATAAGAGCCCCAGTCACACAGGTAACAACCACACAGAAAAGGGGAGCCCCACAGGCCACCCTCATCCTCGAGTCACAGCAAAGGCTATTTGCCTCCAAAAGAAAAAGAAAAAAACAAACAAGCACCTGGATGAGGGATGCGTAAAGGGGTTTCGTACAGCAGGGAGCAAGGGCCCTCACCGCGCCTTCTCCTGGGGCGGCTCCATTCGGCGCTTTTCGCAGCCGCCAGCACGGGGGGATTCGGTCGTTCCTTGCCCAGCGACGCGGCCAGGCGCGGAGTTTCGCGGGGCACTTACGGCAGGTTTCGCTGGAACGGACTCGGGCTTCGGGCTCCCCAGGGGCTCCAGCCCCCTGCCGAGGTGGGTGGTGCCGGGGGGAGAGGAAGGAGCCGCCGCCTCCACCCTCGGCTCATCGCTCCCCGGCAGCAGCCCGCAGACGTGGCAAAACTCACCCCAAAGCGGGCTCACAACTTCAGCCGGCGGCCCCAGCCCACAGGAGCCGGGCTCCTCTCTCTCCGATTGGTTCTCTCCGAGGGGGCGAGCCATAAAGTGGCGCTATCTATTGGGAGGCAGACCTGTCGGTCTTCCCCCCTCCCCCCGCGCCCAACCGACAGCCAGCGCCGATCAGCGCTCGGAGAAAACGATTGGTGCTCCCGGAAGAGAACGTTCGTGGACAATCCGGCCTTGTTGGAATCCTCACACAATTGAATCGGCTCCCGTGCGCCTGCGATTGGGTGGCGCTGTTGCCGGAGCCGCATTCTTATTGGTTCCCGGAAGCCGCTGCCTTTGGGTGTTCTATCTGCTCCCTTCCCGAGTCCGCGCACGCTGCTCACGTGGTGGCTCTTGGGGGGGGGGGTGGCTGGGGCATGCGGAAGGCTTTGGTTGTGCGCTAGAAGCGTAGTGCGGGTCTGCCTGAAACAAGCCCCAGGATGGCCCTGGGTGTCGGTGGCTCGGCGGTGGGGCGCAGGGGGTGGTTGACGGCTTAAAAGGTCGCGGGGGCGGGAGAGGGGGGGGGTGTTCCCCTGTCCCGAGCAGAGCTGGATGGGGCGGCCCTTGCCACCATGGAGGGGGTGCTATACAAGTGGACCAACTATCTGAGCGGTGAGTGCCTTCCCCCCTTCCTCCAGCCCCGCGAGCCGTGCCTGCCCGGGGCAGCCTGGGCGCGCCGGGGCGGGGGTGGTGTTCACCCGGGACGCGATTCTGTAGGTGCGGGAGTGGCTTTGGGGGACAAAGGAGCGTGTTGGATCCTGCTGACTTCTAGCCGTAGGGGTCCCAATCGTTCCCTCTCCCTCGGGAGAGCCAGGCTAGCCGCTCCCGCTGAATCGGGAAAACCGAACCCTAGCGAGCACGGGTGTTGTCAAACCCTGAGTCTGGCACGTGGACCCAGACATCGTTTGTCTCCCAGCTAGTGCAAGAATTCCACAGAAACACATACCTGGCGCCCGGGTCTTGTCGGGTCCAGCAGTATTTTAGCCGTAGACATCTAGATTTTATTGCATATATGGAGACCAAGGGTACCAACTTCACCATAAAGATCCAGGAACTGGTACAGCCTTGATCCTGGCGGTTGTACAGCCTTGTATTTCTAATGCAAAAAAAACCCCGCAAAAACAAATGTTGCTATTTTATGGCACCCAAAACCAATAGACCCGGATACCTAGGGCTGCCAGCATTGTATCTTAAAAATAAGAGACTGTTTTCTTAGCACCCCTGCTTCTCCCATCCTCCTGCTATTATTATTATCCTCATTAATCATAATAATAAGCAGTAATACTCACCTACACTCACCAGAGGTATTTCTTGCTGATTTTTGCAGTACTCATTAACTCCTGAATTTGTTGTACAGAGATGGGGAAAAAATAAGGAACATCCCTAGTAATAAGGGACTTGCCAGCCTTACCTATAACCCAGACCATAAGTGCTGTAAAAATCCAGGTGTGGCACTGGAGTCCACGTGGATCTTGGCTGTCTTTAGCCACAAACTCCAAAATGTACAATCTAAATAGAAAGCCATTGTAGCAGCCTCAACTTTATTGGCAAAATCTGCATCTGGATGCAGCCCAGCCCCAGTCTAAAGCTGGTGCCCTGAGATTTACATAACAGTCTCAAGGATTTAAATACACATCTTCCATTGAAATATGCTTAAAATTAATGGACGAGCTAAATCCTCTAGACTGTTTTGGAAATCTCAGTCAAGAGCTGATTGACTAAAACTACACATAATGCGATCATCTACTTTTGCTAGATGAGATGGGTCCCATTTCTGTGTTCTGGTATAAAATTAGGCTGTATCTAGAAAAGTCAAGAGGTTAAGTTTTGTTTATTGTAGCTTCATTAAAATACAATGTACATAGATTTATCTGGTTTCAGAGTAGCAGCCGTGTTAGTCTGTATTCGCAAAAATAAAAGGAGTACTTGTGGCACCTTAGAGACTAACATTTATTTGAGCAAAAAGAAAAGGAGTACTTGTGCAGGACAGTGGGGTGGGAGGAGGTATTGTTTCATGGTCTCTGTGTGTATATAATGTCTTCTGCAGCTTCCACGGTATGCATCCGATGAAGTGAGCTGTAGCTCACGAAAGCTCCTGCTCAAATAAATTGGTTAGTCTCTAAGGTGCCACAAGTACTCCTTTTCTTTTTGCGAATACAGACTAACACGGCTGTTACTCTGAAACCTGTCATTTATTTGAGCATAAGCTTTCGTGAGCTACAGCTCACTTCATCGGATTTTTCTGATATGAAGGGACACATGCTGTCTACAGAATTGTTAACCCCAAACATTCAAAAATTCTGACTCAGGCCCCTTAAAAATAATAATTTTGGCTTGAAAAATCAGGAGGTTTTTTTTTTTTTAATTTAGTTTTGAAATCTTTTTATTTTCCCTCTTGAGTTTTGAGCTGTTAGGGTCACATTTTCCAGTGTTTTTCAGCAACCATTAGGGCCAAACGCTTTTTATACATTTAAAAAAAAAAAAAAAAGCTGAATCTGTTGTATTTATGGTGGTCCAGAAACTGTGGCTTTAAGAAAAACTCCAAATAATGTGAGATTCACAATAGAATTTTGAGAGTTCACAACATGAGGTCTATCTACAAAGTTAAATTTTGAGGATCTAAGTGGAAAAAAATAGGCAATACCTGCAGGATCCTGGTCTACTTGGATTTTTCCCTGGTGCCAGGATGTACCAGGTGCAGATTTTTATGGTGAAGTAGAAACGCTTTGTCTCCATTTATGCAATAAAATCTAGAGATCTGTGGCTAAAACATAGCTGGAACTGATAAAACCCAAGTGCCAGGTATGTGGATTTTTTGTGTTTTGTTTTGTTTTTGTGGTGTTCTTGCACTGGATTGTGATGGGGCCTGAATTTTTCTGGTTAAGTAGCTGTTTTCTGGTAGAAGCAGCTGTTGTCTACTTTGATGGTAGAGTTTGGGAATTTGAAGCCAAAAAAATGTACTGAGCTGTGATGCCTTGCAGTTTGAATTTTTCAGTTAAATTTGACCAATTGCATTTCTTCTCTATGTAGCCAGTAGAGTTTTAGGATTAGTTGGTTGTCTGTGTTTTTTGTTTGTCTGTTTAATCCCAAACTGGATCCTCTGGGATCCAGATGTTGGATTCGTGTTCTTGTGCTACTGCACTAGATAGCAACTTGATTTAGGTTTATTGGTGCACTAGGAGATGCTACACTTGTTCCTCTCTTTAGACAGATTTTTGGAGGTTGGGTTGAAAATTGGCAGGATCCAGCTGAGAGATGTTTCTCCAGTGCTATTGTCCCTCTGTGCCTCAATTCCCCCTCAGTAAAATGGGGACAGTAGTACTTGTCTACCTCACGAGGTTGTTCAAAGGATACATATATTAAAAAGACTGAATTGCTGTGGCATCTCTCATATAAGAGAGAGGTTTGGAGTTGGGATACATTAGGGTCCAGATTTTTCCATTGAAATAGGAGCAGCTACATTTGTTTTCTATTTGGATTTTACAATCTGAGACTCAAAATTGCCATGTGGAAACAGCAAAAAAATTGCTATGATCCTGCTGGATCCAGGTTTTTGCATTGCTTGGGACACATTAGAGTCTATGATTTTTTTTTGGTGCTGTAGGAGCTGCTACACTTTTTTTCTGTTCATTCCATGGAATTTGGGGAATGAGGGCCAAAACTTGCAGGGCTCCAGTAGGTGATAGATCTGGGTTTTCATGTACTGTGATATGCCAAAGACAGAATATTTTAGTGCACTCAGAGCAGCTAGACTTGTTGTCTGTTTAGGAAACTGAGGCCAATCCAGGTTTTTACAGTGCTCATACTCTGGGATGTGTCAGGATTTGAGTTTCTTGGTACAGTAGGAACAGCCAGACTTGTTCTCTAGTTTGATGGGACTTGTGGCCAAAAATCTGCAGGATCTATCAGGATTCAGCTAGATCCAGACTTACTTTAAAACACAAAATGAAACAAACTAATTGAAACACACCTGAATCAAAATCCATTTTCATAAAGAAGGGAGATGCTTTGAAAATCTCAATAAAACTAATGCAGAATGAGGGCGTCTCCCTTCTCTAGGCGTGTAAGACTTAGCAAGTCTGAGTACCCAGTGGGCCCACACAGAGAGGGAGACTGTGATAGATGGTGATGTAATTTTCTCTTTAGTGGCTATGCCAAACCCTGGCCCTGCTACTGAATTTCACAGGTCAGTCTCATCAGTGCCTCTTCTTTTGTTATTACTTAAATTATAAATTCATAGATATTTAGGTCAGAAGGGACCATTATGATCATCTAGTCTGACCACCTGCACAACGCAGGCCACAGAATTTCACCCACCACTCCTACCAAAAAAAAACCTCACACCTATATCTGTGCTATTGAAGTCCTCAAATCGTAGTTTAAAGACTTCAAGGAGCAGAGAATCCTCCAGCAAGTGACCCGTGCCCCATGCTACAGAGGAAGGCGAAAAACCTCCAGGGCCTCTTCCAATCTGCCCTGGAGGAAAATTCCTTCCCGATCCCAAATATGGTAGTCAGCTAAACCCTGAGCATATGGGCAAGATTCATCAGCCAGATACTACAGAAAATTCTTTCCTGGGTAACTCGGCTCTCACCCCATCTAATAGCCCATCACAGGCCATTGGGCCTATATACCATGAATATTTAATTGCCAAAACCATGTTATCCCATCATACCATCTCCTCCATAAACTTACCGAGTTTAATCGTAAAGCCAGATAGATCTTTTGCCCCAACTGCTTCCTTCGGAAGGCTATTCGAAAACTTCACTCCTCTGATGGTTAAAAACCTTCGTCTAATTTCTAGTCTAAATTTCCTAGTGGCCAGTTTATATCCATTTGCTCTTGTGTCCACATTGGTATTGAGTTTAAATAATTCCTCTCCCTCTCCGGTATTTATCCCTCTGATATATTTATAGAGAGCAATCATATCTCCCCTCAACCTTCTTTTAATTAGGCTAAAAAGCCAAGCTCCCTGAGTCTCCTTTCATAAGACAAGTTTTCGTTAGGACTATGAAGTATTTTTGTTCTGTATTTGTAAAATGCTGAGTAAATTTTCAGTTGTGAATAGTGTTTCTGTAATAAACAATGTAGTGCTACAGAGGCAATATATAATGGGTATAATGTACCAAACAGTACAAGTTCCTGTTACGTTGTAAAGTGCATAACTGTAAATACAACGCTGAACAAACATGGAGTGGGGTGTGGCATTTACAGATTGATTGCTTCCAAGAAGAGGAGAAGTAGAACTGTGACATGAGAGCCAGCAGACTATCCTTTCATAGAAAATCAGACATCAGAGATGGAGAAAAGAGTTACCTCTGCTAATACAGGAATTTGCCCTCCAGTACATGTTCCACTGCTTTATCCAAACTAGATGTGTTGCATAGTGTAAATATTATTATATATAAAATGTGTGCAAAATATGATGGGACCCTGAGTACAACAAAGATATAAAAGTGCATAACTGTTCAAATCTTTTTCTATCTTTCTATACCACGAATCTGTAATGCTTTGTTTCATATGGTCCAAGATCATATGAGACATTCATGGAAACAGCAAGCTTATTTAAAATATTTGAAAAAGTGTGCCTTCCTTTTCTCTCCTAAAGATAGCAGAGGATGGAGTCTGCTGGTGGTCATCATCTCCAGTGGTAATGTTTCTATCACTGACACTCATGAGAGAAGATGAAATTTGCCTTGAAGTTTTTCCAATGTCCTAACGAGTGGTTCCTCCACTGTATTTTAATTTTCAACGTTGTACGTTTTTTTTTTTCCCCTGAAAACTTCCTTCTCCCATATATCCAGTTTATCAAAGATCATACAAATGTTTGGGCCCAGTTCTCAACTGCTGATGTAATGGATACACCTGCAAAAACCATGCAAGCAAAGTATATACACCTTATAAAAGGATATATAGACTCTCATTTACTAGGTTTGAACACAGAGGCAGGATCATGTGGTCACACTACTTGTGTGAACAATGAGACCATTCCTGTCTTCCCTCACCCTGCCAATTTGAGAGAGTGGGAAGCCCTGCACAATTTCCACTGAATTATTAAACCGAATACTAGGTGGTTATACCTTCACAGGGTTTTTAGAAACTCTAACTAGTCCTCTCTAAACACCTACAGAGGGAGGTATTAAATATTGGAGGCATAGAGAAGGAACTTGTCTGAGGACACAAAGAATGTGTGTGATTATCTCTTGATAGAACAGGATGTGATCCAGGAACTGAGTCCATTAAATTAGACCAGGTCTTTCTATCTAATGTGAATCAGACCTACTAAATGTGAGCTGACATAGATTCTGAAACACCGTGCTGACATACACAGCACCAGTTTGATTCTTGACTGACAACAATCAAGACATTTTCTTTTTGTATTAGTTGGTTTGAGTAGGTTAGATGAAGTACACAGTGGTGGTGCACTGAGGCTCAGATCCTCAAAGGTATTTAGGCAACTAATTCCTGTTGACAGCAATGGGAGTTAGGTGCCTAAATCCTTTGAAGATTTGAGCCTGAGTGCTTTGGAAGCTGATTTACATATATGTCTGAAATAGAGCCATAGCCCAATGTTTGTCTTAGACCTAGTTTACATCTTAGAAGTTACTTTTGCTGAGTCTTAGGAGACTGACTTGTAAAAAAAAAAATAGCCTGATTTCAGACAAGACTTTTATAGGGTGAGTAAATTACCATTTATTATGGAGTATAAACAGCCCATAACGAAGTATATGCTGAAGATGGGAAGCATCTTCCTTTAATTATGTTGGTAATAGCTTGGTACTTCCAAATGTTCTTTCTACTCAAATTCAATTAACTTCACACCTTGAACATGAGAAGTATTTTACTTGAGATCAGCTTGCCAGAGTCTTCGTGTCTTAACTTTTAGATTAAAAAGTCTTCTAAATCAGAGATGGCAAGTACTGATTACGTCGACTGGCCCATGCGTATGCAAGCACAGAATTATTCTCTGCAGTACCTTTTCTCGCACTTTACCTAGTCTCTTAACAAGTTACATGTGAAGTAACTTCCACCATTTCCCTTAGGAAAGCTATGCTGCAGTCTAATGCTTGCTCTCAGACCTTTTCCTGGTATGTAAATGTTCCTGTAATTTAATTTTATAACTCTTAATTATACCTTGTTGTACCACCCCTAAATTATTCCTCTTCCTTGAAATGATACACCCTTCAGATACTTGCCATGGTTAATCATGCTACACTGTACTAAATATAAAAAGAAAAGGAGTACTTGTGGCACCTTAGAGACTAACCAATTTATTTGAGCATGAGCTTTCGTGAGCTACAGCTCACTTCATCAGATCTGATGAAGTGAGCTGTAGCTCACGAAAGCTCATGCTCAAATAAATTGGTTAGTCTCTAAGGTGCCACAAGTACTCCTTTTCTTTTTGCGAATACAGACTAACACGGCTTGTTCCTCTGAAACCTGTACTAAATATAGTTATCTCTTTGAATCTTTCTTTGAGTCATTCCCTCCAATAAGCGTTACGGCTGTTGCCTGAATACCTTTCCGTTTGTCTGATTTTAATATGCCAAGACCTAAAACTGAACAGCAAATTTCAGGCTGAATATAAAGTTCTAAATCACCTTTTTTTTTTTTTTTTTTTTTAATGCCATCATATTACGTTGAAACTTGCATCTTAATAAATTCATTTTTTTAATTAAAACTTCAAAGAACACTAACTGATAGAGGCAGATTCTAAATACATAGGCTAACATTTTCAAAAGTGTCTCCTAAATTTGGGTGCTGAACTTAAGACACCTGGTGCCTGAGTTTTCAGAGTGCTGAGAATGCGCCGTTCCAGTTGACGTCAACCCCTTCAGAGAATGGCAGAGACTTGATTTTTTTTTTTCCCCCCATCTGACCCAGGGGAAAATTCCTTCCTGACCCCAGACATGGCGATCAGTTAGACCCTGAGCACATGGGCAAGACCCACTAGCCAGACACCTAGGAAAAAATTCTGTGTGGTCACTCAGAGCCCTCCCCGTCTAGTGTCCCATCACCAGCTGTTGGAGATATTTGATGCTGGCAGTTGCAGATCGGCTACGTGCCATTGTAGGCAGTCATCATAAACTTATCAAGCTCAGTCTTTAAGCCAGTTAGGCTTTTTGCCCCCACTGCTCCCTTTGGAAGGCTGTTCCAGAACTTCACCCCTCTGATAGGTAGAACCCTCCTCTAATGTCAAGCCTAAACTTGTTGATGACCAGATTATATCCATTTTTTCTTGTGTCAGCATTGGGGCTTAACTTAAATAACTCCTCACCCTCCCTGGTATTTATCCCTCTGATGTATTTATAGAGATCAATCATATTTCCCCTTAGCCTTTTTTCAGTTAGGCTAAACAAGTCAGGCTCTTTCAGTCTCCTCTCATAAGGTAGATTTCCATTCCTCGGATCATCTTAGTCCTTTTCTGCACCTGTTCCAGTTTGAATTCACCTTTCCTAAACATGGGAGACTAAGTCCCCAGTTTATAGCAGAAATTCTTGTTGTTAGTCCTTAAGTGCATGACCTTCCACTTTGCACTACTCCATTTCATCCCATTTCTATTACTCCATTTCAGTCGTCCAGATCTTTTTTGTATGATATTCCAGGCCTCCTCCATATTGGCTGTACCTCCCAACTTTGTGCCATCTGCAAATTTTATTTGCACACTCCCATTTTTTGTGCCAAGATCATTAATAAAAACATTAAGTTTCCCAAGACCAATCCCCCAGGAACTCCACTAATAACCTCCCTCCAGCCTGACAGTTCACCTTCCTGTTTGACCAGTTGTAGTCTCCCCTTTAACCAGTTCCTTATACATCTTTCATTCTCATATTAATCCCCATCTTCTCCAATTTAACTGATTTCCCACATGGAACTGTATCAAATGCTTTACTGAAATCCAAGTAGACTAGATCTACTGCATTTCCTTCGTCTAAAAAAATCAGTTATCTTCTCAAAGAAGATCAGGTTGCTCTGGCACAATCTACCTTTTGCAAAACCATGTTGTATTTTATCCCAATAACAGTTTGCCTTTATGTCCTTAGCTACTTTCTCTTTCAAAATTTGTTCCAAGACCTTACATACATCTGAGGTCAAACTAACAGGTCTGTAGTTTCCTGGATCACTTTTTTCTCCTTTTCTTAAGAATAGGTACCATATTAGCAATTCTCCAGTCATGGGGTGTAACCCTCCCTCCCCCCGAGTTTACAGATTCATTAAAAATCCTTGCTATTGGGCTTGCAATTTCATGTACCAGTTCCTTTAATGTTCTTGGATGGAGATTATCTGTCAACCTCCCGCATCCTCCCAATTTAGTCCCATTAAACTGTTTGAGCTTGACTTCCACCTTGGATGTGGTAATTTCTACTTCCTTTAGCCACCCTGCCACTAGCCCTAAGATCCTCATTTCTCTCAGTTTTTAATAAGGGTAAGTATTTGTTTAGGTGTTGGACCATGCCTTGATTATCTTTAATCTCCACCCCATCCTCATAGTTTAGCGGTCCCACTTCTTTCCTTGTTTTTCTTTTTGTTTATACGACTATAGAACCTTTTACTGTTGATTTTAATTCCCTTTGCAAGGTCCATCTCTGCTTGGCTTTTGGCATTCTCACTTTTCCCCTGCACTTTATGACCTGCAAGAGGAAGCTTTCCTTGCTGATCTATCCCATCTTCTGTTCCTTGTAGGCTTTCTCCTTTCTCTTAATAACCTGTTTGAGACGCGTGCTTATTCAGCATGGTCTGCAACTCTTCCCTACGAATGTTTTCCCCTTGCTTGGGATTCAGGCTTCAGATAGTTTGTGCAACTTTGATTTAAAGTAATTGCAAGCCGCTTCCAAGATTCATATCCTTGAGTTCTTCAGTGCAGTCCACTTCCCGAACTAATTCCTTTACTTTTTTTCCCAAGTTTGCCGTTTTGAAATTTTGCACTTGCTCAGAACTGAAAACACAGGAAGAGGTTTCCAGGGGCTCCTAGGAAGTGAATAATCTACGTTACAAAACATTTTTTTTAAATGAGTGACTTAAAGTATATACAAAAAGAACAGGAGTACTTGTGGCACCTTAGAGACTAACAAATTTATTAGAGCATAAGCTTTCATGGGCTACAGCCCACTTCTTCGGATGCATAGAATGGAACATATAATAAGAAGATTTTTTTATATATATATATATATATACACACACATACACAGATAAGTTGGAAGTTGCCATGAGAGGCTGATTAGTTAACCTAAGATTAGTTAAGTACCACTTGTCTGCAGGTTGGCCACAGCACTGGGGCCCCTTATGTGTTCTGGGTAGGTTTTGGCGGCTGCCTGCAGGAGCCTGCCAGGGCTGAATTAGGGGGACTGTGGGAGCCTTCCAGGGCCCAATGAGGAACTGAAGAGTCTGCCAGTGGGAAGGCAGCTAGTGGGAGGGAGAGGAGCTTTTCTCAGGGGGAGCAGGTGGACAGGAGAGCCAGGGCCTGCATTTTTTGCATACCCATTTTGTATGCGTTTAAGGTAAGCAGATTTTTAAAAATGTAATGGATGGTCTTTTGGTTTTTATTTCTTAAAACAAACCAACAAAAACAAACAAACCCTCATGATTTTGGGGGTTCTGGCTCATGATTTTTGAACTCTTGGGATTGGCCACACTAACTTCTTTACATCAATACTGTTAGAAGTAAAAGTAAACATGGTACCTGATATTAACCTTTAACAGTACAAATAAATTGCTTACTGACACTGTCCTCTAAAATGAAAGGCCAGAGAAGGTATACGTGCAGTACTCTCCTTCCTGTGCATCTCCACTACTTTTAGTATATGTGAGACCACAAATTCCTTTCTCCATTGGCATGTGAAGTAACTGCATAAACTAAAGGGGCCAAGAGGACTTTGGATCGGGGGGCCAGTGAGCTATGGCCCTCCCACTTTTTACCGGCTGTAAGGGTGAGCGATGGGAGGGGGCGGGGCCTCTGGAAGGGGGTGCGGCCTCGGGGGGAAAGGGAGCAGGTGGGGACAGGGCCACAGTTTGGGCACTGGTGGCCCCCCACTTTTATGGACCTTCCACTGTTCCTGCTTTGGATGCTTTAAAAATGCCAGACCCTCAAAATAACACGTACATGTTAGAGCAGTGGTGGGCAGCCCATCAGGGTAATCTGATTGCAGGCCACGAGACACTTTGCTGATTTTGACTGTCTGCAGGCACAGCCTTTAGCAGCTCCCAGTGTCCAGGAACGGCAAACCATGCCCACTGGGAGCTGCGGGGGGCCATTCCTGCAGATAATTTCTTCCACTAAATGTTCTTGTCTGATTTTCACCTGCATCTCACGAATCCAGCTGGGCTGTAGGAAAGGCCTGTAATTGCTGCCAAAGGCTGCTGTGGTAAAGCTCAGTAAAAATCTCTATGGAAATGAGGTTAATTGACCTTTAACCATCTTGAGTATCTCCTGTTTGGGCTTTCCTTGTATAGATTCCCACAAGAAATCCACATCGTTGTTGGACTAAAGAAATGTGTGTTCTATGAAAGATTAAATCACTGAGAAATGCAGTTTTGCTTTGCAGGCTGGCAGCCTCGATGGTTTTTTCTCTGTGGCGGTATCTTGTCATATTATGACTCTCAGGAAGATGCCTGGAAGGGTTGTAAGGGAAGCATCCAAATGGCCGTGTGTGAAATTCAAGGTAACTAAGGAACTTCAGAACCTCCTGCGCAAAATTCTTCTAATTCCTTACTCCCTTATGGTTCTTAAATATCATTTTTTGTGATCTGACATGTATTGTATCATGACTTCTCCTCCTCCTTCCACTCCCATAGCACAACATGAATATAACCTCTATTAAACTTTAAATAAAGAACAAAGCATTCCAAGAACTTTTGTGTGCAGCATGCCCATCTAGTATGATGGGCATGCTGCATGTTGGCATAACACTTCAATTTCTTTTGTGAGCCATGGTGTAGGGGCTCACAGGTCCAGCTAAATCTTCCCTGGCACAGATCTAAAGCAAGAAAATCCACTGTGATGGTGTAAATCATGAACAAACTTCTGCACTTCAGCTCTTATTCCATTAGGAGTGAGCAGACTAGTGACCATAATTGAGGTATAACTATAGGTAGGAAAACTGAAAGATGGACAGAGATACAGACTTGTTGGAGGAGGTTGCCTCAAAACTGCCTTTCACAGCAGAGAGAGTGTTCCCTTTTACCGACCATCCCGCACGTGTATAAATCACATAAACGTGTCATACACCACATCCCCTCTTCCATTTTTTTTTTCTTTCTCTCTCCCTCCCTTTGTTTTGTACTTCTTTCTCACTGTATTGTAGCCAGCTGGACATGACTGAGAATTCAGCATTGCTCTTTTTTTCTTTTGTTGTTAAAGTGGAAGGGATTCCTGTTTCATGGCATGGAACATTCCTTCCCCCAGAGGCTCACAGGTTAAACTCACTAGCCTGGGTCACAAAATGGCAAGTTGGAAAGTTTTTTTGACTGTTGATAACTAGCTTTCTAATATTATTTGACCTCAAGTTTTCCCCATACATTTGCAAGAATCCCAGTATTTTTCTGTTGCAAAGTTAGGATGGGTTGGCTGCGTGGGTGTGAGGGAAAGCATGCACCATACTGGAGGGTTTTGACTCAGAAACCGGAGGGTTTCAATTCAGTGACTTTAATCTGTGTTGCTCCTAGTTCACCATGCAGATAGTACTCGGATGGATCTGATTATTCCTGGAGAGCAGTACTTCTATCTGAAAGCCAGAAGCGCAGCTGAGAGGCAAAAGTGGCTGGTTGCACTTGGAACTGCCAAGGCCTGCTTGACAGACAGTAGGACACAGAGAGAAAAAGGTAAGAACATTCTCTCAGAGCTGTCTCTATCTGGCATTTCTAGCCTTTTTGAACAATGCATTTTTTACTTTATCTCCCCGTTTTTTCTAGGAGTTTTGCAAATAGGAATGGTAAAATCTGTACTCGAGCTAAAGTGCCCAAACCTGGGCAGGGGGCTTTCGGCACCTCTGAAAATCAGGTCTAATCAGAGATGTAGGACCTTGACTCTAATTCTGACTTTGAACATTGTGATCTTGGTTTATTTTACATTATGAAAAAACTAATTAATCCCATCGGCTACTTAAGCCTTCGAAGACCTCCTGTGAGAGTTAAATAGGGAACACACAGACTTTGCAAAGGAATGTCTTAAACACACATACACACGCTTACTCTAGGAATGCACGTGAGACTCAGGCTGTGTCTACACTGCCATTTTCAGTGCTAAAACTTTAGTCATTCTGGGGTGTGAGGAAACACACCCTTGAGTGACAAAAATTTTAGCACTGAAAAGTGCCAGTATAGATGGCGCTTTATTGCTGGGAGCCGCGCTATCCTGGCGATAAAGCAGCAGCGCTGTGACGTGGGCAGTGTAGACATATCCTTACAGATCTAGGAGAAAAACAATAATTCCCTCCCTCCATGACCTCACCACTCCTGAGAGTCTTTTGGGTCTGAGATCTGCCCGTGTTCAGGCTAGATGGAGACGCCCTTGTCTCCCTGCAGCAAGTCCCTCCTGCTGCTGGCGGTGGTCAGCCACTTCCACGCAGAAACCTTCCTGCTAATAAGCACAGTCTTGGTGAAGAGTCCCAGTGTGAGGCCCCAGGCCCCAGCCTTCTGAGTTCTCCTGCTCAACACCCTTGTTGAATAGAGGGTGGTAAAGCAGGCAAGAGTCATTAGCAAGTCAATCGTTGGCACCATCTGGGTGACTCTTCCTGTGTTAACTCTCCCAAAGGTGAGAAACTTTCCCTTCATCTCTGGCCTTGCTATGCATCACATCAGACTATAAATACATCAGTTCAAACTGGCTCTCGACACAGAGTCAGACACAAAATGCAGGGTCTACTCCACAATGCAAGTTTACAATAGTGAACAGTTAGCCAGTGCATAAAGGTTACACACCCACAGATAAATAGTATTATGCACGTGGTGTTAATGTGGTATATATTAAATATAAGTGTTGGGCAATCATGTAAAATCTTGTTATGCTTACTCTTACTCACTTGAAAGTATCCCACAATACCTTGTAACAGTATAACTCAGCATTTGGCATAAGGAAACTATCAAAGGCACGGTATGTAAGTATTCTACCCTGGTTCAGGTAGGGAGTGCCTTCATGACCCATTTAGTTCAGAATTCTGTTCCAAAAACAAAGTGTAAGAGGGGAACACCGTGCTACCAAAAAAACAAGGTAATTTTCTTATTAGTCTTGGATGACGTGCTTTTTTTTGTAAACAGGTCTAGTATAAATAGAGGTAGGTTTGGGGGCTTATTTTGGGAACACATCTTCTGCATAAGGTGAAATGAACATGCTGTGAGAACCTGCTTCTCAGAATGATTGGTGATGTATTATTTCTCTTTCCTGTACCAGACTGTTTTGTCTATAGACAATAATTTGGTCTCTTGGACATTTTTAATATTGAACCCCAAGTGTTGTCAAAATTAATTGGCTATACATTTTTAATCAATAAAATCATACAAAACAAGATGAAATTCACAAGTTGACACAATGTCACAAGGTGAAATATCCGTGGTGTATTTGCAGAACTTGAAATACTTTCATCTAACAATTTAACTTTTTTAAATTTGTGGATCATTAATAATCTATTGGGGGTTTTTAAACTGGCTTTCAGGCATTCAGATCCCTTAATTATTAATAATGCGATAGATGGATGTTAAGATGAGCTGTCTTTGTCAAACTCCCTTTTCCACCCTCCTGTAGTTTACAAACAAGGAGCTATGACCCTCTGACAACTGTTGTTTATACCTCCGATTATTTAGCAAACAGGCACATTATAGTATGTAGGGATTTAGTTCTTGAATAAAAAGGCTCATGAAGTCAGACATTTTGTGGTAGAGACTCTTTTCTTTCTCTCTTGTAGTAAGTTTGTGTGTTTATAACTTAACAGCTCAGTTGGAACACTCTATTCCTGTTTGTGTTGGCAAATATCAAAAGGTCATGTTTTTCAACTGTCATAAAATGACAGTTCTAAGCCTTATGTTTTCAAATCAATAGAGCATGTGTTGAAATGTCGATCAGATGGGTTGGACTGGATTGCAATAGTACTAGTTATTTCCTCAACTTTCCAAAAACATCTACTGCAAGACTGATGGGATGTGTCCAACTCTCTTCTTGTCTCATTTTTAGAGCTCACTGAAAACACCGAAGCCTTGAAAACCAAAATGTCAGAGCTTAGGCTGTACTGTGACCTCCTTGTTCAGCAAGTGGATAAAACTAAGGAAGCTAGCATTTGTGGTGTATCAGAATCAGAGGTACAACTTTGTTTTCATACAGCCCTACCCCACTGGGTGCTGAGCACTCTGGACTTGTCCCGTGGATTGAACACCTCACAGAACAAATGCATCATGACTTCAAGAAAAGAAGCATGTTATCCAGTTTAATGTTGCACTGACTTTCCTGCTGAATGCACATAGGAGAAAAGTACCTAAAGGCTTCAGTTAGCAATATGATATTTTTATTATGTATTGCTATCCATTATGCTGGCTAGTACTGAGGTCATATACAGTAACTATGATCAGGATAGTAATGCCTCAAAAAAAATTTATGGTTTCACTGACCTTGTGCCTGTAGTTCATGTTTCCAGGAATAAAGTGCACATACTTGATGAAGAGATGCTATGCAAGAAGTGCTTAATACTTGATCCTAATTAGCCTGCAGTCCAGGACTGTTAAAATCCTCCTTCAGTCAGTTCTGTTCTTAGGCTGAATACGTAATGATTAAGAGAGAATGTAGAGTCACAGTGAACCTCAACTAAAGGAAGAAACTTGTTGACTAGCCCATGTGATGGCTTTTGGAGTTTTAACCGAGCGTTCATTGGTTTTGTGTTAGAAAAGAAATACCAGTTCCAGAAGCATCTCTTACAAGCTTTCCTAAAGAAGGAGCTCTGTTTGGGAATGGCCTTTTAAAGAAGAGGGTATGCTCCTTCTCAGTGCGAGGGGTAGGGAGGTGGAAGGATTTTATGTGCAAAGAACTTAACCTCTCGGAGAGGAGGTGTGGTTTTCCAAGTTGTACGGTCCTGCAGTGGTGCCTCCCAGTGGAATTTTATTCGCAAGTTGCAGGGCTGGCAGATGACTGCATGAAGGGGAGTTATTGTGGTGTCCAAGCCAGCCAACTAGAGATACTGGCTGAAGTCTTGATGACGGATTTAACAAACTGTGTGGTGGTAGTAATGTTATTGTGCCTAATTTGGCCTTGAATAAAGGACAAGTAAGCAGTTGTTAGGACTGTTGTAACAAACACACATATAATGTTGTTGTATTTACCCACTTCATAATTCAGCGTTATGGGGCAAATAAGTCCATATTATTACTGTCCCTTTACCTGGCCATAGATTATTCAGAGCTGGAAGGGTTTAGCCTAATAGCAATCCGCTATCAATAACATGTTTGTTTCTGTGTTACGTCTAATACACAAGGGTCAGGACAGATATAACCCTTTGCCCGGAGTATGTTCTATAGACAAAGTAGGGGTTTGGTGCCAGCATAGTACTTTTGCTTTGCACCTTGTTCAGTTGCAGTCACCTTTCTTTGGGTTTAGGTACAATACATAAATAATCTTATCCTAGGCCACTTAAAATGTCATCTTTTCATTCTCTTGCCATGGTGTCCTCTGATCATACCAATCGAATAGCAGAATGTCAGGTCCTGGACCAATACTGAATTCACCATGGCATGTGTTTACCATGTTTTAACTCTGGGCATATGGCTTATAAATAGATGTTGCTGTTGAAATGCTGCATTTTGAGATTGGTGTCACTGGAGGCTGACAGCAACAGGAGCATCTTCAGAAGCTGCAATCCCAATAGTGTCTGCTGTCATTGCTGTGATCAGATGGCCTCTTCTGTGTAGTTCTTTGAAAATATTGAGCTTCTGATAATTAGGAAACAGGACTGTTGGGATGATGGGTTTTGTAAACTTCAGTCTTTCCAAATTAAGCATTGATGGCAAATAAAGTGTCTTGCCATCTGGTTATTTCACAGAATGGAATTGATATGGGAGCTCTGTTGAAATCGACATGTAACACATTCCTGAAGACTCTTGAAGAATGTATGCAGATTGCAAATGTGGCCTTCTCTTCTGAGTTATTACATCACACCCCATCAGGATCTCCACACTTGGCTGTTCTCAAATTAAACAAGGTAATGTTGTGCAATCTCTGCTGTCACTCTCAACATGGAGAGCTTACTACCTTTCCTGGAAAGTAGTAGCTGTGGTGGTAAGGAATGGGGTTTTTAGCCCAGGATAGAGATCGTAACCATCCACTGGTGACATCCTGGTGTGTCATATGGATTGTAAGTGATGCAAGACTCAACTGTACATTTAAGTCACCGTTCACTTACTGTTAATAGCAGTTGAAACTCCTTACTCAGTAATACTTGGTATCTGATCCAGCTGTCAATATCCATGGCCCAGAATATTGTGACTGTGTTCTAGCTGCAATGGAAGCCCCAAATGAATTTTAAAAATAACCCCAGCAGCATGTCTGCAATTGTAAGCTACCCAGAAGTTGTAGAGTTCATCTCACTGGTCTCACCATCACAGTCTCAGATTCCCCAGGCCTATTTGTGAAGCTGGAGCAACTCTCCTGGCTAACAACAGATTAAGGAGAAGGGAAGAAGGGACACATGTTTCTTCATCTGGCATGTGTCAGGTTTTTTAATTTAAACATACTCAGGAAGAGGGTTTCATTTCCTTTACCCAACCTTTCACAATGGCCCCACCTGTTCCCCAGCTCCCACATGATTGCCATACTTTGTTTTGTTTGTGGAGGTAGGCAGTATGCTGCCTGGGGATTAGCCTCTCTTTTGATCTTTGCCAGGTAACCTTCGGAATAGATCATTTACCTGAGAAAGGCCCGATATTTTCATGGTACAGACCTCATTGCATATGTTCGTGTGGGCCCCAGATCAGGGAAATATGAAGCATACACTTAATTTTCCTCATTGACTTCCATTTGAGTTAATAAATGTAAAGTTTGAGAAGAACAAAATGCTGCTTTCTTTTAAGAATACATTTTTGGTTTTTATAGGTAACCCCTCCCGTCTCCTCCAGTAGCACTGCAACAGAAAGGTACGCTGACGCTCCTTGTCTTTTGGTTGGTTGGTTTGTTTTCTTCTAAGAATGGCATAATTTTTTTTCTGGTTATGTCTGACTCTCCCATCGTGTTTTTTTTTTGTTTGTTTTGTTTTGTTTTTTAATGTATTGATATTGCAAATACCAGATACAAGCACTAACTCTATTGCTAAGTGGATTTTCTCTCACTTAGCTCGCACTTTTCCCTTTTGGCTACTTCCTGGTGACTTCTCTTACCGTTATCCTTATTGCAACCTTCTGCTGCTGGTAGCTAGCCAACCATCTCACACACGCTTTACTGCTCTCTTCCCCACCTCTGGTTTCTGCTCCCATGCATTGCCATTATGAGTGCTGCTGCAGAAAACAAAGCTAGCAGGAGGCAGTGAATGAGCTGTCCATCGCAGCAGTGACCAGTAATGCCACCAGTGCCAGTATAATGTGCCACTGGAACATTTCTTTAAAATCTGGTCTGTCCCAACCACCTTCATCTACGCTGGTGACGTGCGCCCTATCAGCCTCCAATGCAAAGCAAACATTTTCCCCAGATCTCTGATGTATCTTTTTAAGCCGAGTATTTAAAAACAAGAGTTGTAAAAACATGTTCTGTTTGCTGAAAAGGGTAATCTCTCTTCTGGGTTTTCTTAGTTTTAATAACAGTAGTAGACTAATTCCAGTAAATATTTAATTCCTTTTTAGCATAAAATTTTGATTTTTGTTCTAATTACACGAACAGTTCCTTAAAGGCAACTTGCTTCTGTCTGAAATCTTTTTTAAATGTTACAGATAATACCTTAAATTACTATAACTGAGATTGGGAGTTCTTTGTGCATTCGATGACTTGTTGTGTATAGTTTGTTTTTCCACTTGTATGGCCATTTTCACCTATTTGTTTGGGCTGTTCACTCGGAAAACAATGGAGAAAAAGATATCTGCGGGGAAAAATAGGAAAATATGACTAAAACTGTGGGAGCAGGACTGTTTCAGATACAATATCTGCCGCTTACCATTTATTTATTTATTTATTTAAACAAACTGGATTTCAAGTTGGCTGTGCCCCTCTTTTTAAATAATGTATGTCCTTTTTTTCTCTCTCATATATTCCATATTCTTGGCTTAGGATTGTTTCAGTAAATATACACACTGGAAAAACATTTCTGGAGCCACATGGTTCCTTCTGATGTTTTTAGACAAACATTTTTCTCACAGCAATCTAGAAATGGCAACACTTTTGGATTTCCAGTCCCTCTTTCACATTGTTATGTACAGTTTTTTTGATAGGAAGAGACATGCCAAGCAAAGTGTTACATTTGCCATTTGGTTTACATTTGTGTTCCCCCCCCATCAGGCAGATGGAATTGAACAGTTGTGAAAATGGCTCCGTAAAGGCAGAAACTAATCATTGTGAACAAACCCCGATTAGCACTCTGATACCCTCACATCTGAAATCTAATGAGGAAGACTGTGACATTTCAGCTGAAGACCATGTAGAAAAGAAGTTGACAGGTAAACGAATGGAACAAAATATTATCCAGGGTGGGTGGTTAGTACTTTTGAGCACAGTCTTATAAGGAGTGTGAGATATCTCATTTCCCAAGAGAGACGGAGTATGTCAGGACTTATTACAAGATTACTGAAGTTTTACTTTGAGCTCTGTCCATTTCCCAGGGGTTAAGTCTTCCCAACACAATTCACACCCTTGTTGATGGCCTTGGTAGAGAGACCAAGAACTGAAGAGGTACAGGACTAAACTGCTGTCACACTAGAGCTCATTCTTTTGGGTCACAATTGATGGAAATTGGCAATGCACTCAGGCAACATTTGCACTGCACATGCTATGTGGACCAGGGGCTTCATTCCCCAAGGCCCTTCGTTGGCACCCTTTTCAAATACTAAAGGCCAGATTATCAAGAGTGCATATGAGAGCTGTGTGTGCAGGTTTCTGAACAAGTGGCCTTCAATTCACTCATACGTGCACTGACATATCTTTCAAAACCAAAACAAAAAACCCCAAACTCCTCCCCCTTAAATGACGAGGTTATTTGTTTTAGGAAAATTCCACCACTATTCAATCAGCATTGTATTAAAGTATCCATTACTCTAGCTGGCATCTGTCCGAAATAGGCAAAGTTAAAACATTTTATTTATATTTTGATTTGACATTGTTTCAGAAATAGCCTGATATTTATGCTAATGTGGTTATATCAAAGCAATTCAGTATACGATGGAATCCAGCCCAGAGACACTATGCTGGAGTGTTTGAGGTTTTATTATTATTTGTTGAGTAGACTAGGTCAGACTCAGACCTCTTGTGTTTCCCTTACTGTACATTATGCAAGACAGGCACTCGCAACCGGTGGTCTAGCAGAATTTGTGCACAAACATAAGAAGTATCAAGGTTCCTCTCCGCTTACCAAGTTATGCTCTGTCTGTCACAAGTATTTAGCTCTTCCGCTGGCTCTCCAGAATTTCCTTTGCACTTGTTTAGTTTGGTCTCACATAGGCAGAAGAAATAGTTGAAAAATCAGAAATACAGTAATGGGGAGGGAAAACGACTACGCGTTCCTATCATGAAGATGTTGTGCAGCCTTGTCTGATGAGAGGTCTCCACTTCCCCATGCTCATCCCACCTACTCTAAAACCAAGTCCACGTCCCCCTTTCCCTAAGTTTGGTTTTCATTTACTTAGAAATTCATGGTAATACAACATACTTTCAGCCCAAACCTTTTCCCCAGTCTTGGCTGAACTTAGGGTTCCTTCAGTCCTTTCTCCACCAAGCCACTCCCACAGCCCTTTCTATCCAGGTAAGATAACAGGACACGTGTGAGTCAACATTTAATCCTTTTCCAGCAAGTTCAATATGGCTCTCACATAGGGTGTCTTAGGCAAACACTGCCATCCTTTTGCATATTTTTATTCTTAGTCGCATTTTTTTCCCCTTCAGTGGACAAAGGAAAAAGAAGAATAAAGTAAAAGATGTGATGACATTTCACAAAGTGACATCTCTTCCATGGAGCTGGTGCTCTTCCAATTTGAGTAGCGAGAGTGGCCGGTATTGTGTAGTCCTGCTAGTGCCTGTAGAAAACCGTGCATGCAAAGATCAATAGAGCCATTCATTCTGAATACCTTAGAAGATACCATTAAATTAATAAGGTAGATAACCAGAGGAGAACTAGTCAGAGAATCTCATTCAAATTAGATAACTGGTATCATTCAGCAACTGAGGTTTCCTTTCTTTTTAAATGTAAGGTGATGAAGTTAAAGACGATGGAGAAAGCAAGATGCTGCCCATAGAGGACAACAGTGCTAACGAATCGCTGCAGTTGGCAATGGATTCCATAAGTGGACCGGCTCCATCACACTGTGGAGAAGGAAAAGAAGAGGATTTACCTACCTTCTTCAGTGTCATGAACATTAGGTAGTGTAGCTCCTGCATGCAGTAGATGAACAGTTGCTGGTATATTGAGACTATATGGTTAAAGCCCTTAATCAATTGAGTATTTGATCCATTCAATGGTGAATTTACTTAAATCCCAACAGAGATAATTTTGTACATCGTACTGTTTGTAGTAAATCTATAATACGTTTTGTAGTGCTAGAAGTTGGAACAAGGCAGTCTAATAGGTGAGTACTATGGTAAAAGGTCCATCACTTAAATACTACTTTGTGTGATTTTTATCCTCCCCACTCCCTAACTCACCCCCACCATCCTTGGGATGGTTCCTTTGCAAGAGTAACTGGCAGCAATACTTGCTGAACTTCTGAAAATTTGGTCAATTAATCACAAGTTGGAAAATTACTCTATTTAGAGTGAAATATTGTGAAATATTTATTGATTGCAGTGTGACCTCCTTCCAAAAAAGCAAACCCTTCTTCCATTGCTTGTGGGTAAGGTATGACAGGAGTATTGAATGTTTTTTTCTTTGTGTTCATACTGGAATCTCAAGGTTTAGTGACATTGAACTCCAGGAGGGTGACGGCATCCCCACAGAGGAATTTCTGCAATCGTGTTATGCAATAGTGCCAGTCTTAGGTAAGTGGTTACTTACTTTCACTACAGTTAGTGTCTGTAGCAGCTATGCCATGAATCCTTTTAGATTGCTGCCTAATAAGAGAAATGGCTGAGGTGTGACTCAGGCTCACTAAGATCATTCAATTCTTTAATCCTATTTGAGGATAAGGATATTGACTTCCTTTATAAAGTGCTTTAAGATCTATAGGTAAAACTTGCTATAAGAGCTAGGTCGTATTATTTTGGTGTCTTTAGCTCATGTACAGACTGGAGTTTTGGGTCCTGTAACAGAAGGAAGAAAAAGACTTCCATCTTTCTGTTTCTCTTTTTAACTGTTGAGAAAAGCTTTTTGGTAGTAGGTGAAATGGATATTGCTGAGTCAAGAGTACTAAGAAACTGCTTTAAAATGTTGCCTTCTTTCTTTTAGACAAACTTGGACCAACAGTCTTTGCTCCTGTTAAAATGGATTTTGTAGGTAATATCAAGGTAATAGCCATTTCTAACACTGACTTTTCAACAAAACAAAACTTAAAATTAAACAGATGCTGAAACACCCAAACAAATAGTGTATAAATGTAGATACCGGTTTCCTTAAGTCGGGGTGCGCAACCAAACTTATATCTAACTTTATGAACAATAATCCCTTACTCAATCTACTGAATATCTTAAAATCATAGAAATTAGATAGGCCTTTTCTTTAGCAAGTCCACTATTCCACACTCCAGATAATGCAGGATTGGCCCCCAGTATTTATTGTACTTAATAAATAATAATAATTGTAATTTCTCCTCTTGTGATTTTAAATGATTCAAGGGGTGGGCTGCTGTCACTTCTGTTGGAAAACTATTCAGCATTCTTATAGATCTCACCATTAGAATAGGGTTTTCCCCCCTGATAATTCAACGTAACTTTTTACATTGCTTAGTTTCACCCCATTATTCCAAGTAATACATTCTTGTGCTACTCTAAAGAACTCCTTTCCCTCCTTGCCTCTTTCATCCTTTGGGTGCAATAGGTGGCTTGTTCCATCTTTAATACCTGAGAGTTTAAAGATGTGTTTAAAACCATGAGGTAGGCAGAAATTGAGCTTACAAACTGCTGATCTCTAGTACCCAAACGGTATCCATTACCCACCTGGCTTGCTGTTACAGTTATGACTGTATGTAGAAACACATAGTGACGTTGGGTCTAATGCAATACAGTAACCCTCACAAAGGAAGTGTGTGGTCTGTTTGGAGCAGGTGGAGGTGGGTCAGGCATGTGGAATATACAGGGGTGGGGTTGGTATCTGGAGGTTTTTTAATATTTGCGTAACGCTCCTATTGGTCAGATCAAAATGCAGAAAGGGATGTTACACTGTGTACTGCAAGTACAGAATATTTTTTCAACACAGTCCAACTTTTGCGTGGAACCAGATTTTTTTTAAACTCCATTTGAGTGATGGCCTGATAAAAACCATTCAGCATGCTAGAAAATAGCAGTTAATGAATATGACTGAAGTTGCTGTTTAGATTCTGTACTGATAGTGTTTTAATTAAAGGCCTCACTAGCCACATCCGCTTTGTTAATGCTGTAGGCTGAAAAGAAACCTTGCATTTCCTTCCTCTATCAGAAGCCAGCGAGTACATTGTGAGACCAGGTCCTCAGCTGACATAAATCAGCGTAGCTCTTTTGAAATCCGTGCTGTTTTACACCAGCTGATGAGCCACCTCTGAATCTGAACATTTTCTTTTGGCTCCAAGCTTGAAAAGGTTTTGTGTGCTACTCACAAGATGAAGGGAAAGAATATTTATCACTTAAAAAAAAATTAAACACATAATGGGGAACATCACTTATTTCAGGCTTCCAAAGAAATACTTTTTAAAAATGGAAAATAGCTTCCTCGCATACACCATTGTGCCTGCTTCTCTTCTACTACAGCACAGGGTCCTGCTGTAGCTACTAGCATTGAGCAAGTGCATAAAAAATATACAATTTAACAGAAAAGAATGCTATAGAAACCGAAAAGGACTGGGAAAGATAGCACTGAGAGTGGAAAGGCAAAATATATCTCTAATATATACAACAAGAGCCTGTTAAGACAGTCTGATTGTGTTGGCTTGTGTTTTTTTTTTACAAGGGTGGGTTATATGAAACAAGCTACATTTATAAAAAAATAAAACAAACATTCTGAGTCTCTTACAGAATCTGCTGCTCCAGCTGCCACGGTAATGATGCCTTAACCACGTTTTTCTTTTCCCTGAAGTGCTCAGAGCATGAACTTCCCTCTCTGAAAGTTGAGGTAACCATTCTTCCCGGGGAGAATGGACAGAACTCTCTTCATGGCCCGTCACTGCCACTCCAGATTTAAAATGACAGGGGGCTGTTGAACAAAGCAAGGCACTTTGCCCCTCAAATTTGGAGTCTACTACTGAGTGTACACTGCAAGGAATTAATCTGGGAACTGGAATTCCTTTTATGTGTGAAAGGCCTGGTAAATAGCTCTTGTGAGGCAGAATGTTTTTGTCATATCAAATGGAACCATGTAAAAGTATAAACTGTTGTCTTCTCTTCAGAAAATAAATCAGAAATATATAACCAACAGACAGGAGTTCCACACTCTCCAGAAGATAGTGCTCCATGAAGTGAGTGCTGAGCTAGCACACATTAGAAACTCTGCAACTGAGGCCCTTTTGTGGCTAAAAAGGTAACTGCCAAGTGCCAAACCTTCAGTTTAATTGTAGGTGTTACCCAGATCCCTTCACCAATGTAGATCGGGCTCAGGAAGCAATTCTTGCTAGTTTCGTTGCACACCTGAGTAGTCCAAACACACTGCGTTCAAATTTAACATCCCAGTTATGATCCCAGTATTGGGCATACCATGCACAAGGTCTAAATACCTACTTTTTCCTAGAGAAATAACTGAATAGTCTTCCTAGGTAACTCTTCCTGCCACGCCTCTGAGTCATCCAGAGGACCTAGGCTACAGCACTTAAACTCTGACTTGGAGCACAGCCTGTCTGGGTGGTTGGGGAGTGGTGGCTGAAAGGGATTAGTAATGGATCCATCTCTTTACCCAAATGAAAAAAATGGCTAGTCAATATTGTGTTTGCTGTTACAAGTGAATAGGCCAAGAGGAGACTTCACATGTGTTTTCTCCAGGCATTTCCACCGAGGCAACAAGACATGGACTCTGCTCACAGTGAGCAGCCTTTAGTAATGTCACATTTTGGCCAAAATGGTTTAAAGTTTTATGTGAAACAAATGAGTTTTTGTATGCATACGTAGGGATGTTACACACCCTTCTATTTCACTCAGCAATTTTGGGGGGCTGTCTGGTGATAAATATTTTGCTTTTTTTTTTGGTTTCTTCCTGACAGAGGCTTAAAGTTTTTGAAGGGATTTTTGACAGAAGTTAAGAATGGAGAAAAGAATATTCAAACAGCTCTGAGTAAGTGCCAATTGCTTTATTGTTCTTACTTTTTTATTTATATAATTGAGCTTTTTCTCCATTATTCAGGGTCTGGGTATTCTTCTCTTATTAATATTAAAATTAGTGTTCCCTGTAGCTTGCCTTCAAGAAATACCTTCTCTGAAAACTGTAATCTTGAGCCAAATACCCTATTTACAGATAACTACATTGTACGAGGCAAGTCTTTATTTGATGGGATTTTTCCCCCAAATTTTGTTTTTACATGTAGTTAAAAATGGGGGAGGGACATCCCAAATGTATCTTAAAGCAAGTTAAAACTTTGTAAGAAACTTTATGCTTATATAAGGCTTTTCTTTACTGAGCCTCTTGGCATCCCTGTGAGGTAGGCACAATAAGTGCTGAATCTGTTTTATACATGGGGAAAGCACAGAGCTTAAGATGTTAAACAGCTGGATGTGGGAGCTGCTGAAAGTGCACAGAGCTGAAATGACCGTACTAAGCACGTAGTATTTGCTCAGCCCCTGTGGAGACGCTCTTCCCCATAGTATGGTGTAATTGGCACAGTGCTCAGCAGCTCACACTGAACGGAGTACTAGAGAGACTGAGAACCCTGGGGGTGAGGCATGGGCAGAGCTAGGGCTAATCAACAAAAATTGTACTTGCAAATAAATTGGTCTCCATTGACAGAGAGGATTTATTGGGTAACTTATTTGCCAAATCCTATTTGACCATCTGTAGAAATGGTCGGATAATGAAGAAACATACTGGTGAATAACTTTCTTTATTTGCAGTAAATTGTTAAAGCACTTTTCACGAAAAGAATTTCCAGCAAGTAATCCGAGCAGCTGTATCCAGGGGGGAGTATTCTCCCATGCCCTCCAGTGAATGCACAGGATGTGTGGGGCAGCCTTTTTAGGCCTTTCGGTTACTGCTACTGCCAACCACAGGAGTAGTGGCTAACTGGCATGGGTTTAAGAGCGCCCATTGGAAGAAATTGAGAGCAGGGTAAGATCTGAGAGCTGGCTGTTTACACTGAAGTGCTGTGCAGAGGTGTAAGGAAAAAATCCTCTCTCACAGCCAGGTGGAAGTGAGCTGGAAGAAAATTTAAAAAATACTGTTGGGAACTTATTTTTTCTTTTCCTTTCTTTTAAGACAATGCTTATGGCAAGACCTTACGGCAGCATCACGGCTGGGTTGTGCGAGGGGTTTTTGCGGTAAGTGGCTAACATCTTAATTGCTGACTCAGCTAGTCAGAATCTTGGCTGCATTCACCTGTTAATCCAGTCTTATGCTATGGTTGATACTTGATGAAATGTACTGAAATGTAAGTACCGAAAGAACTAACGGAGATGTTCACTTTGTCAGATCTCTGCCTCAGAGGCAAGGGTTGGGGCTAGCATTTTAGGTTTAATGTTTGATTTTCACAGAGGAATCTATTTTTCTTCTAGTTTAAGAATTTTTGTCTGTGTTTAGATTTAGTCTAGAAATGTCTCTTGCCACACATCGTATAGGGTCTTTTCTAGGAAAATAAAAATAAAGTCAGAATATTTTATAGTGCCTCATTAACAACATCTTTTCCTAATATTTTTAAATGCATTTCTGGAATGTAGTTCTGTCTCCTCAAGATGTTCTTTCCTCCAGTGCATGAAACATTAGAGTAGAGTGGGAGGGAAGACTGAAATGTAATAGTTGTGAAAACAAGACCCACTTTACTCAAATAGAGTAACCAAGGAAACAGGAAAAAGAAAAGGACGACTTGTGGCACCTTAGAGACTAACAAATTTATTTGATCATAAGCTTTCGTGAGCTACAGCCAAGCTAGCAGTGCCCCCTGGTGTCTGTTATAAATAGTATTGAAGAGACTATGTGAAGTCCCAGCCAGATGTAATAACAACACTTTTCATGACTAAGGGATAAGCAGCAAGATTTGGGGTAAAATTATTGGGGGGGGAAAAAAAACTTAGACTTCCAAGTTCGAGTTCTTGAAAATTAGACGTAGGCTCCTTTTGAAAATGCACCCATGTTGGTTATTTTAATGTTTTTAAAGTCTAAATTTAAAAAAAAATCACCACTTGTAATCACAAAATCTGCTATATAGGCACTTTCTAAAAATCAGGCCTCTGTAAAGTGTCTCATAATGGGGACACAAAAGTTGAAGTATCAAAAATCACTTTTCAAGTCTGAGATTTTGAACTTCTGTTCCTCTCCCAGTTAGCTTTAAGGGCAGCACCAACGTATGAAGACTTTGTGGCAGCACTGTCTGTGAAGAAGTGTGATAATCAGGAAGAAGCTTTTTATAATGCAATGCAGAGAGACCTCCACATTTACTTGCCAGCCATGGAAAAGCAGCTGAATATCTTGGACACTCTCTATGAAGTACATGGGTTGGAGTCGGATGAGGTGGTGTAACCACAGTGACACAGTACCTCAAAACTACAGGCACTGCATTTGTTAACGAGTTTTTCTGAATGCCGTTTCTCTTTGTTGTATCTTTCCTTAGCATGGGAGGTGGAGGAATCGGTGTGCGTGTGTATTTTTAATCCTTGTTTGTGTTTAAATGCAGCGGTGCTGTTTCTTTGAAGGCTGCAACTGTCTGCATGGTGAATACCTTTGGGCTAAATAATTCTTCTTTTTACATGAATGTAACAGAGCAGAATTAGGCCTTCTCTCTCCAGTGCACACTACTAGCACCACGAGTGCGGAGGGGCAGCTTTGATGGGAGCACTGATGCTGTGCTGATGTCGTCATTTTGCCCTCACCCTGTTCTGTGCCTGTCCGCGTGCTGTGATGCTAGTCTCCATTTCACTGGTCTTCTGTCTGTCTGTGTTAGCGGAGGCGCAGAGCTAGTGAGAGCTGTGCTGCACTGATAGCAGAAGAGGGGGCAGTAGAACTCTCTACCTGATTAACTGAGTGGTCAGTCTGGTCCCATCTTGAGGTAAACTTTGGGTTGCATCCTTGTGTTTTATATAGTGACTTGATTTTACTCACGGCCCTGTTTTAAAAAAAATTGCAGTAAAGACTGTTACTGCAAGTGTTGCCTTGATGGCCAGGGTCCCTTGGCCTCCCCTAAGGGTCACCCTGTCACACTAGGCATGCTCTCCCTGTGCTGTCCTAGGTACTGTCCACCTCCTCACAGGTCCATGAAAACAGAGTTGTCTTTCAGTGTTAGTAGGCTCCTGGAGATGTTCTACGAAGAAGCTCCTCCTGCCTCATCCTGTTTTTGTGTCTGTGTCTGTCTGTCTGTGTGTGTGTGAGAGAGACAGACAGAAAAATAATCCTTAAATTCACTGTGATGCCAGCCTTGTTGCTGATGTCCCAGCAGGGGGAGGCCTCTACGTGGCAGAAGGAGAGAAGGTTGTCAAGATGCATCACCTTGATCTTGGTACTAGTATCATGACTGCTTCCTTTGCCCTTGTGTGGTTAACAAGGCTTTAGTGCTAAGCGCTGGAGCTGTTGGGCCAGATCCTCAACAAATGTAAATTGGCAAAGCCCCATTGTTTCCACTGGAGCTGCGCCCATCTACAGTAGCTGAAGATCGGTCCTGTTGTATTTACTCAGGTAACAGACAGAATAAACTTTTCAAAAGCCCCTAAGTCATTGAAAGTCAGTGGGACGTAGACTTGTAAGTGTCTAAGTCACGTAGGTGCTTTTGAAAAGTTTGCCTATAACCTTCTTTTTAAAGGCCCTATTCAAAACCAAATCCCATAACTACTGCTGGGTATTGTGTGGTTTAAACACAACCAGCAATCTAACAAGTTATATAAAAATGCTTCTAGATTAGCATTTGGAGGGGGTCTGGGTGTTGGTTTTGTTTTTTGCCAGTGGGGTTTATAAAAGGCTGGTTTTGAAATGAGTCAGTTCTAGGGGGAACTATAGTTCTTCATAAAACCATCACACATTAGTGTAGCTATAAGTATATAATCCAAAAGTGTCTAGGTTTGACTGTGAATTAAGGATAATGGGGATTTTTGCCATGCTTTCCTCCCACTGATACAAGTAAAAGAAACAGGTCCACTGGTACTGTTGGAGTCAAGAATTAATAGCTTTCCCTGTAGTTATTCAAATGATTAAAAAGTGAAATTTGACTTTGTGTAGAGGGCCAGCACAAGGTATTTGGACTGTTTAGTCCCACTTCAGGGTTTAAGTAGATCTTTAGTGCATAGGACTTTTGCTGGCCTTCTGCATGGGGTGAATTTCACATTGTACATTAGAGAGAAGGGAGGAACACTTTAGAATGAAGGGCTTGGGAGAGTGGTGAGCCACTATAAATAGAGGAGAAAACAACTCTTCAGGGACATTTTGACATTTTTGTTGCCATCTCGCAGGAGAAATGCTTTTACTTAGGTCCAGCAAATCAAGGATACCAAGAGGAATTCTAGTGATGTGCAGTGCTCCCTGTGCCTGGATTCCTATAGAACAGGTTGTTTAAGCATAATTCCATGTTTGAAGCACAGCTATATACTTAGTGCTCAAACCATTCTATCCAGGGAATACTAAAAATTGCCAACTTGGAAGAAAGCACAAAACAGCTATAGGAAAAGACCAAAAACTTTAAATTTGGTGCCTGAAGGTAGACACCAAAAGCAATAGATAAATAGTAATTGGCTTGATTTTTCTCTTTTCTTTTCAGAGCTGTGGGTGCTGAGCCCCTTTGAAAATTGAGGCATTTTCTATTCATGCTTGCATATAGAATTGAATATTTTTTTTTGGCCAGAGGTTGCTTCTGTTATTCCACTAGCTGCAGTACTAAGAATGAAGCCAGCTACCCTTGCGATTTACACATATAATTCTCTTTAGCATAAATGCTGAGTAATCCACACAAATGTCAATAGAACAACCCCAGGCCATGCCCCCTAGTAAGTGGTTTCTTCAGGGTTACAGCTAAGGTTCTTCACTGAGGTGATGTTTCGACGTTGGCTTCATAACTCTCTTCAGGATGCTCTGGGAAGATAGTGATTGCACAAGTAGAGACTACATTTTCACACAGTGGAGGAAAGGACAGAGAGATCCTCTTTTATGAAGTAAATTTTAAAAGAAACGAATTGTGGAGTTAGAATGAATAAAAAGTGGAATTTTCTTTTGCTCTAAGCTTCTCTCATAGTGGGGGACGGTTCCCAGCATTCACACTTTTACCAGTGGGGAAAATCCAAACTTACCGGTGCAAAGAGGGAAAGGATTTTCATTTCTAAAGTAGAACACCGTTCGTGACCTCATTTTAATTTTTTTAACTTCAGAACTGACATTTTCCTGCATCTGATACGCAGACAGACCAATAAATTATTTTGCTTATGTGGGGCACACTCCTCTTCTGAAGAGTTTCCTTGTCTCCATTCTTCCTTGCAGAATTAGCTCTTTTACAATTGCTGGTCAGGGGCTTTCTTGGGAAACAGTGACAAAACTGAAGTAACTATCCAATATATCAGATTGCCAGCTATGGCCCAATATGTAGGCACTTGTTCTTTATAATTCCTAAATCAAAGGAATCTTCTCTATTTTTCTGACTAACACCACTGATCATTTTAAAGTTCAGAGACAAAAATATGGTGTTGTTTTTCCCAGAGTGGGTTGACTCTTTAGTTTTAAAAGAATTTGTGCTTGCCTCACAGCCAAGCAACAAGCATGCATCTTGGAACTGATCTGACAGCTACAAGATTAAAATGTGCTTTTACTCCCACATGCTGATACTGTTATAGCCGTTTTGCATACCTTACATGAACTGCATTGATTTGTTAAAATTTATCAGTCTGAAGTTTTACATCTGTTTCCTTTAGAAATGCTTTCAGTTATTTCCTTTGTCTGGCAGTTGCATACTCTCAGGGATTCTACATAGCCATGGCAAAAATATAGTCGGCTTACAATACAAGGCTGCTTTTTGTGAGAAGTTGGTATAGTTCAGTTCAGAACCCCAGCAAAAAGTATGACACTAGCACAGACTATCCAATGCACATGTTTGCTAAGACGTGATAAACCCCAAAGCAATCTGATACAAATACTGTAGAGAACAATAGCTGTCAGCATATTTTAATAAAGGTCATATCTCTTTGTAATACAGTGCCACTGGCATTAGAGCAGAGCTCCCCAATAATTCAAATAAAGAGTTCTGCTTAGAAGTGGATGAGATTTTTTTTTTTATTTGATTTGATTTTTGCTGTTTTTCAAACAAACGTACTCTAACATCCTTTTCAATACTTTAAGACACCATAATCAACAGTTGCATGTGGCTGCACCCTAGCATCAAGGCACCATGGGTATGCTCTGGGGAACTATTAATACTCAAGTGTTTAGAGGTATAGATTAATGGATCACTGAAACATACCCAGGAGGCTCATCTTTATGTTATAGTATGACCCTTAACTTTTAAAAGCAAAATTTTAAATTTGAAGTGCATTTTAAACAAGTGTTTGGTATTTTAAGGGCCATATGTTTTCACTCTTGGTAAAAGAAATTTATAGTAAATCAATAGTTTGGGCGACAGTACAGTCACTGTTTACATTACATTGAACATATTTTGTGGTTTAAGAATTGTCAAACTTTTTTTTGTAGTTGCAAGATTTTATGTATTTAGATGTGCTGCTGTATTCTCCAGGTCGGGTCTAATGCTGTAGCTTATGCCTACGTCGACACTGCACTTCACGGGTGTGTGGCCATTATAGAATACTTTTCTTTTTAAATAAGGGTTCCCCTCATTCACTGGACTTCCTCCACTCACTTGTGTTTCAAGCTTCTGTTTGGTTTTTGCAAAAGGTGGTTAAAAGAACCCTGAGTTCCTATGAAGCTCTGTAACAAGCAATAGCCAAGCCCTTGCAGGGCTAAAAATTCCCTTTCACCTGACCTCCCCATCTCATGCCTGCTTTGCAGTCGGCTATGCTGCTTTCAGGCTACAGTGTCTCCTGTAGAACTCCTGGGGAGTTCGAAACCGCCACAATGCCACTGTATTAAAGTGATTAAAAACAGAGACTTCGAAGATGGGCCCAAGGTCAAAGCTGGACAGCCAAGCGAAAGGGGGCTTGTGAAGAATGTGCTGCCTTTTTTGAAGTGTCTCTCCCTGGCACTGCAGTGCTTTGCCAATCACAGTAAAACTCTGGGAAGTTTTAATTTGACCTTTGAAATCTAAATCAATACACTTCAGTAGTGACAGTTTCCAGCTCTTATTGGTAAAAGCACAGTTTCAAAGAGAGGCTCATTTCTCTCCACTTGCCTGCAAAGTGCTGATAAGAAGGCAAGGTGAGACAGACAGCACAACTGAATCCAGGACCACCCTACCCTGAAAAAACTAAAAGCTTTTGGCTTCCATGTGGTCTCCAAGTGTATAAAAATCACTTGTGTAGTGGGGTAGCGTTGTGGGAGAGGATGGATTCCTAGCACACAAGTGAAACTATCCTGTGGTAAGTCTGGAAGTACCCATGGTTCATGTGAGGGTTTAAACAGTGCTGTGAGATCAAAATGGCCAAAATAATGAACTTGAAAACTTGGACTTCATTGTCTAGAGCAGTGGTCCCCAAACTGTGGGGCGCACTGCCCTAGGTGGGCGTGGAGGAACATTTGGTGGGCGGGGTACAGCAGGGATGGGAGCACCACCCAGCGCCGCTCTGCCCCCTGCCGTGGCTCCCAGCTCCTGGCCCCAGCCATGGCTCTGCTCCCAGCTGTGGTTCCTGGCCCTGCCATGGCTCCAGCCTCAGCCCTAACCGTGACCACGCTCTGCTACTGGCTCCCAGCCTGGGGGGGACGGCACTGTTAGATGGGAAGGTCACGAGGTAGAAAGTTTTGGGACCATTGGTCTAGAGTTTAATTTTGCCCCTGATTTAGGAAGGTCTTCCTGTTCAGGACTGCACTTAAAACGCATGTTTAAGCACACATCTAAGGACTGTCCTGAACATGGATGGACTAAAGCATATGTTTAAGTGTTTTCCTGAATCAGGGTCTAAAACCAGTGTCAGTGTGTGTGTGTGTATGCACATTTCTGCACGTGCCTGATTTAAGCACACAAATCCCCCATTGCATTAGAATGCATACTTGCTCAAGATGTGGATGTTAGCTATTTTTAATATACTTATCTTATTCTATAACTAAAGGGACACCCCAGAAGCCCCAAAGGCTTATTAATTTTCCCTGTTTCAATATCCTGACTAGGTTTTTAGCTCTAAGCTTGTTTATCCTAATTAGTCTTAACATTCATGGGCCCATATTTGCTCTTTGACACCTTTAAACAAAAATCACAACAATTTGAGGTTCCTATGTAGTGTTGTGTTTTATCATGTCTCCATGTAGTTACACTTAATTAGAGCAAGGAAATCACACTCAAGAATAAAATAACAAAACTGAAAAGTGAAGTGTTTTGCTTGTGCATTTTCCTTTCCCAGCTCCTTCATTTTTCCAAGGACATGTTGGACATTAATTTTATGAACATTAAACTAGGCTTATAGTGAGCATTGCTTGGATGTATAGTATTTAAGATGAGAGAAGGTATGTGGCCTTTTATTTTACTTTGTCTTGACTGATGAACAAACCCCTCTGTGTTGTAAACACATTGATACTAGACCAAATGAAAGCAGGTCAGGCACCAACCTGCTTTCAATCTATGCTGATTCTCTCTACAGAATTATATTCCATACTTAAGATTTAGTTTTGTTGTTTGTTTTTGAGAAATGTTTGAAGAACTCTGTCAGATTTTTATATTTAGCGATAATAAACTTATTTTTAAATATGCCTATTTTAAAATTTCGTTTTCTCTGCATGGTTTCCTAAGAAGCTTTGTTTATAATTTTTATTTATTACTTGTAAATACGGTGGGGCTTAAGCTCCAGTCTTGGCTCCATTATTCTAGGCACTGTAATAAGTTCTGGTTAGTGGAAACAGCCTGTATGTATCTTTTTTTTTTTTTATGAGAATGTTCATGCCAATGGAAACTGTTGGATTTATAATAAAAAATGATTTGCTAAGAGCTGAAGCCAGCAAATATTTGTGGCTTCCTGGGCCAGAAAAGCTCCTGAAGACCATAGATATGGTTCATTCCCAAAACATTACCCACTATCTGCTAAGGTCATAAAACTGAGAGGTGAGAGAGTTTCTTCAGCTCCAGAGCTGGAGGAATTTCTGTGCATCATTCCTAGATACAGATGAAGGCAAGTGTTGCCTGATTGTTAATTAGATATCCTTTAGCGTTTCCAGTTTAATATGCCATGGTTTGGCAGGGTTCCACTGCCTCCAGATTGGCCAGAGAATTCTTGATAGAATGAAGACCCCTGTGTAAATGCAAGAGACACACTTAGGGAAGACCTTATGAATCTGTGATACTTTCACTAGTACAACCAGCAATATCAGAAACCCTGCAACATAGCAAAGTAGACAGAGATAATACACAATGTCCACCACTTGCATACTCGCACTATCCTTTGCGGAAAACTGAAGTAGGTAACATAGATGATCAGCAAGTGGTCATCACTGTGGCATACTCAGGAAGATCCCAAATGCTTAGGCCTAGGTTGGCCCTTTTATTACAAGTTGCATGGTCACCATACATATTCATAACAGTGCTCAACCCCCTATCAATATCAAGATTTCCTCATCCTAACAATGTTGGGGTGTCCTCTTACAGACTACCTACTATTTTACCTCAACTAAATTAGCATATACATTACCTGGTTACCATAGCATTCTTGCAGTTGACCATCTGCTGATGTTCCTATCTTAAAATATCCAAAACTAGCATAAACTGGTATTTTGTGGTCACCTGCCAGCAGTTTAGCTATACCTGTTTTTACAGCACTCTATCTTGTGACATGATATAGGGTCACTTACTGGTTGGTTGCTTATGTCAAGTCTTTAGGTTTTAGGCATCGGTTTGGCTAAGCTATTGTTTTTCAGGCTTGAGGCCTGTAGGCTTTTGCGTTACTGCCTTAATCCATACCTATATCTTACCTAGTATATAGCTACATATCAATAACGAAATAGCTGGCTCGTCCCTTTAAAAATGTTAAGGGAAAGTGGAGAGAAGTTCACTTCTTCTTTGTCTCTTCTGTATGCGACCATGGGAGAGAAATGCAAGTGGTAGGGGTCTCTCTTGCCCAGATCAGGAGGGGAGGCACTCCCTTATCCTTCTGTGTGAGTTGAAGGACAATGGAAACCATTGGCTCAGTGAGCCAACTTGTCCTCCATGGCAGAGTTCAGGAGTGAAGATGCCTGAAATATGTCCCTTGCTCATAGGCATTTCTTCAGCTGGAGGGGTTTGGGAGAAGTAGAGAGAGAGACCGACGCACATGCTAGAAGAAACTAGTGAGTACAGAGGTGACTGCCACATTCTGGAGTACATACAGGCCCAACCATCATGCACAGCCACATCTGAATGAGGGAGGAGAGAATTACACACTCTGAACCAAGCAGCAGTCTCACATTCACAGCTAAAGGCTCTCAAATCTTTGGTGAGCCAACAACCACAGAGGCTGCTTCCTAATGAGGTAGGATCCCACAATAATTAGAGGCTTAGTCGTGCAGTGGTGTGCCACCATTCCAGCTTCTGAGCACGGTGCCTTGTTACTCATGGCAAAGTGAAGGCTCAGGCGCTGCATGCTGATGGGCCAACCAGAATATTGCACCACAGGCACTAAGCAGCTGGCTGTCAATGGTGGGTTCAGGGGAGCTGCCAGAAATGTTTCCATGTTTTGGGCTGACCTTCCAGGACCACTTTTGCCATCTCTCCAAAGGTTAGCTCTCCCACACGATCAGGTAAGGCAGTGCTTCCAGGATGGCAGAGGAAGGGGCTTGCAAATCACAAAATCAGCTGCTATGCCATCATTTCAGTATCATGTGCATGCAAACTACTGTGCCCTGACCATAACCTGTCTTCCAGCCCATCCCTGCATTCCCACTTCCTCCCACCCAACCCCTGCTTACCAGTGCTCACCCAGTGTGAGTTAAAGGAATGCTTGCATGGCAGATTTCTTCATAGTAGGGGGCCCTCCCTACTTTTAGTGGGATGGGTGGGAAAAGGTTCTATTGAGTTCACAAGCTCTCAGCAATCTGCAGGACCAAGTGGATTCTGTATACTTCATAATCCAAAAATCTGGCAAATAATGTCCTAGCATCTACTGTGAAAATGTCCAGTGATGGAGTGGTGGGTTGTCCTGTTGTATCAACCATGCTGTCAGTTGTTACAGTAAATCAGATATATTTTAAGAAATGGTGGAGTTTTTCCCCCTGATAACGCACATTATTTGTACCTTAACTTTTCAAACTGTTTTGAAAAGCAAGGTGGTAGGTCCTGTTTTTATTAGTGTTTCTGACTGACCACAGAACACTGTACATGTTGTTTTTACACAGGAGAAGTTGTTTCCAGCAGTATGTGCTGCACAATACCTGGGGAGTGTGCATGAGCTTCCCTCTCTGTGAGGCTAGATTCACAAAAGGATTTAGGCTCCCAACTGTTGCTTTAGGCACCTACGTCCAATGTTTAGGTTCCACTGCCGTTCAGCTGCCTCCCAAGACTGTAGGCACCTAAGTTTCTGCTGGTGAGCATGCACAAATCCCCTAAATCCTAACTCTATCCCTAAGAACAGCAGGGATATCAAATTAGGTAGCTCTCCTTCTTCCCTCACACCTACCTCTGCAGGGCCCAGTGGGGCCAGAGTGCTCAGAGCATGTGTAATCTGCACAAAAGGCAGCTGGCTGTGGGTCCTTTTATAGCCAATAGTCCAGTGGTTTGGGAGACCCAGGTTTGAATACCCCTTCTGCCTGATTTGGGTCAAGTACCGGTCTCCCACATCTTAGCTGAGTGTCCTACCAGCAGCTTCTTGGCTACTCTGGGGTAGGCCTCTCAATGTCGCCTCTTGAAAGGGTGCCACTGTGTTTGTGCATACTCCTTGGAGCAGGGACTTGACCCTGACTTTTCCATATCCCTGGTGACTGGCCTACCCACTGCGGTGCAGAGTCAATCTCTTGCTTACCCCCCCCGTCCCCGTCCCCCACACTGGCCCAGTGAATATTTAATTATTTATACAAAGTGGAACAGCATCAATGGGAGAGATGGTGAGAGACCCACCCCAGAATTCCACATTGCCTGGTGGCCAGGACACTCAAGGGGAACGTGGGAGACTTGGATCCAAGTCTGTGCCCCAAGTCATACAGAGCAGTGACTTGAAAGTGCGTCACCGACATGTGAGTGAGTGCCCTGGCCATTGGCTACGGTGGGGTGGGGTGTGCCTCAGTCTCTCCGTGGCTCTTTTTTGGTGAGAAAGGAGTGGCCTGTTTTAGGCACTTAGCACTAAGAGAGGGTGTAAAGTAGGCACCTCCTTCCAGCCTGCCAGTCAGGTGCCCAAGCCCCTCCCCTCTGCATGGAGATAGTAGCTGAATTTGCGTTTGTGGATGAGACTACCCGGAGATAAGGTGTGGACCTTGCACTTGCCATTAATACATCAACAGAGTGTATTAAATAAGACAGGGGACAATCACTTAATAAGTAATCTGTATTTTTTTTTCTAACTTTTGGTAATTGGACTGCATAATTGTAAAACTTTTTAAACAATTACATGTAAGGTCCCATCCTTTTGTGTTATGCAGCTGCTTTTAAAGGTTTCCTGTATAGTTTTGGCCAGCTTTTAACTAAAGCTTATTTTTAGCTGATTTTGCTAATCCTGTGGATGGTAGTTTAAGACAAGTGTCAGTGCAGTTTGGCTCAGATTAGTCTATTTTGGATTAGTCTGTACCATAGTATTCCAGCCCCTCTTCTGCTCTTTCCTTCTTCCTCCCCCCAGCCATTGCCTCACAAAATCTTTCTTTCACAATGTATGGCCTGACTTTCGGTGGTGCTGAGCACCCATTTCTCTAATTAAAATCTAATGACTGATTTTTGTTTGGTCATTTTTGGTTTTACTCAGTGGTAGCCCACAGCGCTGAAAGCTTCATATGGAACAGTAGTAGGAGCTGGCTTAGAGGCAGGAAATAAGTGTTTCTGTTTAAAGGTGAATTTTCAGAGTTCGCTAAAAAGCAGAGTCAGAAATAGAGAGCCTCAAACATTGAGGGTCCAGGATAGAATATGAGGTGCACATTTGGGATCATTTGGTAAAAGATTTCCCATGATAGAGCCCTACAAAATGACCTGTTTTTAAAATGCCTTCCAGCACCTACCTGTTTCCTGACTCATTCCTCACAGTCCTCCCCTCTTTGGATCCAACAGTTACCTACTTCCCCAATCCCCTCCATTGCCTCCCACTGTCTTAGCCCTTGTGGCTACCTCTCAAGGCAGGGACTAGCTTCTTGCAATTGAGAGGAATCTCTTCCCACCCTGTGAAGTAAAGCAAGGTAATTCCATCTCCACTTCTCCCCATTGTCCTTGGGAAGGTAAGGCTGAGCCCCCTTGCTTCCCCCTTTCTCGCTGTTCTACCTGGGCACATTGTTAAAGGGGAGCATTTAGATATACCTCCCTCAACAATGCCTGAACACGGCTCCCTTACCAGCCAGCAGCTGCTTGGAGCCATGCTGCCCTCAGTGCTCAGACTCTATCATCACCTGCCTTTGCCTGCAACCCTGGGCTTCCCCTCCTCCTGGAGGCATGACTGCTTCTCCTGACCAGGAGTAAGGAGGATTTAAAATTCCAGCATCTGGCTCTGCTTCCCAAAACCTAGCTGATGGCTTCCTGTGAGAGAGCAGCAGGAGCATGGCGCACACAAAGGTAGGGGGCACCAACTAACTTCTGCAGGTCCCTGGGGGATATTCCTTGTCAGAAAGGTGCTTTGTATTATTGGGAGCATGCCTGGAGCAGGTGGCAAGATCTTGCTTGCAATAAGTTTGCAGGAGATGGCAGTACGGTCACACACAGTGTGGGTAGGCAGGGGGAGCTCAAAAATCAGGAAACAGACTAGAAACCATCATTTAGTCTTCTTAAAGAACCTCATGGTTTTTAGGTCAATGTTATGAATGTCTGGGACCCTGCACTATTTAACATTTTTATCAGTGACCTGGGAAAGAATATAAAATCAGCACTGATATAGCTTGCAGATGACACAAAAATTGGGGGAGTGATCACTGACATAGAGTGATCTAGATCGCTTAGTAAGCTGGGCACAGACAAACAATATGCTTTTGAATACAGCTAAATGTAAATGTATACATCTAGGGCCAAAGAACAAAGTGCCTGTGAGTAAGCCATACTTATAGGAGGAGGGACTCTATCCTGGGAAGCAGTGACTCTAAAAAAGATTCGGTGAGTCATGCTGGATAATCAGCTGAACATGAGCTCCTAGTGTGACACTATGGCCAAAAGGCTAATGCCATCCTGGGGTGAGTAAACAAGGGCATCTTGAGTAGGAGTAGAGAGGTAACTTTACCTCTGTATTTAGCACAGGTACCTCTGTACCCCTGCTGCTGCAATAGTGTGTCCAGTTCTAGTGCCTACAATTCAAGAAGGAGGTTAATAAATTGGAGAGGGTTCAGAGAATATCCACAAGTATAATTAAAGCATTGCAATTAATGCATTGTTGTGATAGACCTAAAGAGACAGTTAAGGGGCAGCTTGATTACAGTCTGTAGGTACCTAAACAAATATTTCATAATGAGCTCTGCAGTTTATCAGCAAAAAGTATGACATGACCTAATGCCTAGAAGTTAAACAAATTCAGACTGGAAAAAGATGTACATTTTTAACAGTGAGGGTGATTAACCATTGGAACAATTTACCAAAGGTTGTGGTGGATTCGCCATCACTGGCAATTTTAAAATCAAGATTGGATGTTTTTCTAAAAGATCTGCTCTCAGAATTATTTGGAGGGAAGGGCTGCAGCCTGTGTTATACAGGACGTCGGACTTGATAATTACAATTGTCCTTTCTGGCCTTGGAATCTATGATTTTAGAATTTTGGTGATTGGCAATACTGCAATTAGGTTGAGGGAGGTATAAGGTACTCTGAGCTCCCTGAGTGACTCACTGTAGGGAAAGAAGGGGCAGAGCTAAGGTTATTGGTGGGGCATGGCATGGGAGACACTGTGCATTTCCTGGTCTTCTAACATTTACATTTTATTTCACTGAGTGTATTTTCTGGTTTTCAGAGGTTTCAGTTTTCAGCTGCTAACTTCCATGTTCTGGAAGGGTTGGAGGCACTGAGCAGCCTTCACTCTTCTTCAACAAAGCTTTGTGTTAGTGAATGCACATGAGACAAGATGCCACAAGTACCTGTAATAGACCATGGGAATGGGAGAGGAAGGGCAAGGGCAACAATAATAGAGATACTTGGTACGTATACTAGTGATGCGGCAATGAGCAGATCTCTAGGTAATGTCACTATTATCCACTTCAGAAATTCTAGCACCTTCTTTTGAAGCATCTGAGGACCACACACAGAGATAGAATACTGGATTACATGGCCTACCAGTCTGCTCTAGTATGGAAATTCCCATGTTTCAGCAATCCTATGTATGGGCAGCCCTGCTGATTTTTACAAATATAGAAACCATTATAATAATTCCCCCCCACCCGACACACACAACGACATCCATTTAAAAATGGCATCACATCTGTTTAGCTTTTTCACTAGCATTAAATGTTTAAAGATATTTAATTATCCCAGTTTCTCAGGTGAGACTGGGACTGAAGATACAATTGCAACAGCGAATTCATTTTCAGCGTCCAAATCAAAGTTGGAATAAGCAGTTTTAACAACACGAAAGTGTCCATGTCCTCTTGAGAGATATCACCTGACTCAAAAATCTGTGTGCGGTGCAGCTGCATGACAAACAGTTGTTTCTCACATTTCCTCCCTAGGAATAAAAAGAGCTCATGACTGGGGCCTGCAGGGGAACACACAGCAAGCTGTTCTCAGGGCTGCTGCACGATCACTGCTACAATGTTTTCATATGCCAAATATCATAGAATCATAGGAATGGAATGGATCTCAATAGGTCATTTAGTCCAGTCCCCTGCATTGAGGCAGGACTAAGTATTATATATGTGAGCTAACACGTCAAAGAACAGCGGTTCAAAATTAGAAGTAATCCTGATTTTTTACCAGTGTGGGCATTGGGTGAACCCCCACCTTTGGGTAGGCTAGCCCCCTTCCCCCTAAAGCTCCCCCCAACAGCCCCTCCTTTCCTGCGTGGCTGGAGCCCTGAGTCCCCCGTGGCCCAAGCCACCCCAGCTGCACCTGCCCGAGCCGCCCCAGGCTGTGCTGGCTGGCCCAACCCCCAGGCCAGCCCGACCCTGAGCTGACCTGGCCCCTGAGCTGCCCCAGGCCCTGCTGGCAGGCCCGACTCCTGAGTCACCCTGGGCTGCGCCAGCTGGCCCAACCCTCGCCAGCCAGCTCGAGCCACCCCAGGCCAGCCCGAGCACTGGCTACCCTAGACCCTGGCCACCAGCCAAGCCCCAAACTCCAGGCCACAGCTCGAGCTGAGCCCCCGCCAACTTCAGGGCAGGGAGGTGGGGGGCAGAGCATGGGCAAGGCTACAGCCTTAGCCTTCTGTGGCTTATGATACCTGCCACCCCAGCCAGCTAATTCTGTATTATCTCACTTTACAATTAAAACATCTCATCCTGCTTTTGTGCAGAAACAAAGCAGAAAGAATACACTGTATTCAGGAGGAAGATACTTATATGGGCTGAGATCTTATCTGCTAGTATGAGTCACTGCAGTCACCTCTATAAAAATGTTCTCTCTGGCTGAACTCCTACTGTAAACTTAATAAGGGATGCAAGGCTGTGCTGTATCAAAATGTTTTATTGTATAAAATGGCCTTAAGAATTAACTAATGGGTATAACCCTTGCTCCACCAAGGCCCAAACATGAGAACAAGAACCAGAGTGAGGGAAGCAAAAGTGAAGGAAGCTTTTCAAAAATGTGGAATTAATTTATTTAGCAAGCCTAACACTTTCTGTAACCTCAGTAATAACGCCACAGCATTTCAGGTGTAGGTTTGTAACAATGGAAGAGCTTTAATGCCGGATTTGTGCTGCAAGAAAATAATTTTGGTCTGAGATGAAGAATGAGGGTCAGTGGAAGTGGCTGTCACTTGTATAGTATTAATCCAAACACAAGAATACTGCATGGGAGGCAACCTGGCTTCCTTTTAAAATATGCACAATTGTCTAACGCATGGCAGAGCCCACATCCACAAACACAAAACTTCAAGATAAATTTACCGTAGCTGTAAGTACTTCTGGTTAAGAACTTGTTGCAGGTACAGGATCATGAATAAGCTGAAGCAAGGGAGAGAGAGGAAAAAATAAATACATATGTTAAACACCATTGCACCCACTGCAGCTTTTACAGTGTCTTTGTGGAGTTCATTGTTTAAAAGGTCCTGGGTTTTGACAGAAACTTTTTCAAAGGTTTTTTTTCCCTGAAGAAACTGGGCACCACTGCTCGAAAAAACCAAAACACAAACAAACAAATTAAAGTGCTAAATTTATAGGGGGACATGGGGGCTGGGTATGTATGGCAGATAAACTGGGAAACCTAAAGAGGAGCTGTTAGAAACTTAGCAATGATTTTTTTTTTAAATTACTCTTCTGGAGTTTCTTCCTTGTTTCTCTTTTCTGGGGCCAAGCTGAGCTGAGTGACTTTACCTTGAGGGAGAAAGTCCATGAAAGCCTTATGACACCAAAAGTTTGAGTGATACAGAAACACAGAGTGCAAATGTGAGCTACTTGTTGTCCCTTTGGACTGGTTGAAAACGTTGCTCTGTTGTTCATGCTGGGCTGCACGGCAGGGCACCCTTTACCAGCCAGTGGGAATGGAAACAGCTACTGAAATTCAGATTTTTACAAAAATCAGACCCTTAACCTGTAGTTCAAAACTACAACCAAGGCACAAGCATTGAATGCCAGCTTGGTCTGTTAACTCTTTGCTCTTTCTCTAATCACAGCTCTAGGGAGGTAAGTTATCTTTGAATATTTGCCATTCTCCGAACTGGCTGGGTAAGGGAAGACTCAGGCATAGATGTTGAAGAAAAAAAACAGGGAACAGGGAAAGGTGCACTAAATCAGACATTTACATTTATATCTTTTCGTTATCCACATTCAGTCCCACCTGTTGCCACACCTGATTAATACAAACTTTTCTTTTTTCTGTTTAGTAGTTTGAGAAAATTTGACCCAACTAGCTGTTAAGAGTTATGTTTAAGAGTCATAGATTATCAGGGTTGGAAGGGACCTCAGGAGGTCATCTAGTCCAACCCCCTGCTCAAAGCAGGACCAATCCCCAGCTAAATCATCCCAGCCGGGGCTTTGTCAAGCCTGACCTTAATATACTTAATAAACTTAAATTCAGGGTTGGAATAACAAAGACAGTAAAGAGAAAAGGAGTACTTGTGGCACCTTAGAGACTAACCCCCAGTTTATTTGAGCATGAGCTACAGCTCACTTCATCGGATGCATACCGTGGAAACTGCAGCAGACTTTATATATACACAGAGAATATGAAACAATGCCTCCTCCCACCCCACTGTCCTGCTGGTAATAGCTTATAAGGTATTAATAAGCTTATAAGCTATTACCAGCAGGACAGTGGGGTGGGAGGAGGCATTGTTTCATATTCTCTGTGTATATATAAAGTCTGCTGCAGTTTCCACGGTATGCATCCGATGAAGTGAGCTGTAGCTCACGAAAGCTCATGCTCAAATAAACTGGGGGTTAGTCTCTAAGGTGCCACAAGTACTCCTTTTCTTTTTGCGAATACAGACTAACACGGCTGTTACTCTGAAAAAAGACAGTAAAGGTGTGTCTCATTGAATAGAAATAAGCACAGGCCTGGGAACCCCTTCTCATACTCCTCTATGGCTCAGGTCCCAGAGATGCTGAATGCCACCGCACCCACTGAAGTCAGTGCAGGATCCAGGCCAGAGTTTGCGGACTGGGGAGCAAGGCTTTCCCAAGGCCCTTTTGTTAAAGATCTCTTACATCTTCCCTAACCTCCACCCTTAGCAACAGGCTCCACCTTGCTTTGCTGCTGTTCTGGCTTGCAGGGCAGGCTAAGGTTTCTCTGGGATCTATTGATACCCCTCATACTCCTCTGGTAAGGGGTCACTAGCGATGCAAGAGCTTCTCCTGCAGCAGCAGGAATGGAGATCAGTGACTCTCTCCAGTACTCCAAGCCCCAGTTACCAAGTAACAATTTAGACTCAGCTCCCTGCTCGATCACCATGCAAGCTAGCACAGTCCTAACTCTAAGGAAACAGATACGTTCAGCTGCTTCTAGAGAGATGTATCTGTGTGTCTGCTTGGGGAGATTACCGGCAGCTATGCCAGGGAGGGAACAGTTGAGTATATTGAGATGCAAATAAATGTGAAGTGTATTGATGCATTTTGTATTGATCTGTCTTCCTGTTGGGGCTACAGCTCTCTGACTATGGCTTTCAGCCAAGATTATTCCAATTAATTTAGCATCTGTTTCCAGTGTTGATATTGTCAGCTCATCTGTAATCTTCAGAGACCAGACATGCCTCACATAGTTTCCTATAGGTCAGAGTTTTCCACTTGGTTTTTGCTTAACAGCTGGTACCCAACCTCCTTCCTGCAACTGAGAAGCTGTTCATCATTGTGCCATTGTCTCTTCACCATGGCTTACTTACAGTGCTTTCTCTGTAACCTGATATTTGAGCAGCGGGCTCAGGGATACAACACCCTGCTGAACTTGACACATAACAACATCTCCTGCACATCATGTGGCAACTGAATTTCCTGAATGCAATGAAGCATCAAGACTAAAAAAGAAGCTGAAGAGGGTGAATCGATCTGCTGACCTACCGAAAGGCATAGGCATACACCGTGTATATGCAGAGGTATCCAGACAAATACTTCATTCCAATCATTGTGACCGTAATAAATTACAGTCATTCCAAATCTTGTAGTCACCATAAGTAACAACAGGTAAGCTCTGTGGCTCTTCTAGGCAGTAAGCTTACGAACGCTGCATGCCATTGCATAGAAGTTATTGTCTTCCTGGAGAAGAAATTAAAACCAAAATTGAGACCTTTAAAAGCTATGGCCAAAATGTTCAAAACTTGGGTGCCTAAAGTTAGTCTCCTGAATCCAAGTTCAGACCCCTAAGTATACATGGTCTGATTTTTGGAAGCACAGTGTATTCACAAATCCTACTGAAATTGATGGGAGCTGCAGGGCCTTAGTATGGCTGCAGCCACATGCAGTATCTTTGGGGAACATATTGTATTAAGTTTATGAATTGTTTGTATATCACTGTGGGCCTCTGACTGTTTTCTGCTCCAGGGGGCGGGTTACCACAACTCCTCCAGGAACTAAAAACAATGGGCACTGATTAAGGCAAGTTGCTGGAGCTGTTAGCCCCAGAAAGGTACCACCTCCTGGGGTGACTTGCATATACTGGTTCAAACTGGCTTTTCAGAGACCAAGAGACAAAGAAAGTGCTTTTGGTATAAAAAGGTCTGCATTTAAATTGACGTAGGGCCTTCCTTTGATTCAACAAACAGACAGGACCTTCTCTGTAAGGCGGGGCCCAACCTTTGCAAAGGGTGGGAAAGACTTTGGCTTACTAGAGCCCCATAAGATTGATGGGTAACCTCTGGTAAGCTTAAGGCATGTGTATTGATTTTATATGTTTTTTTCTGTGATGCTTTTGCCATAAGAATAAATGTATTTTGCTTTCTGGTTGGTAATTGGAATGCACTGTTGTAGCCCCTGGAGAAAGAGTTAACAGCAGATGCTGGATCCCAGTAAGACCTGCTGGAGAAATCACAGGGCGGTACAAAGAGACTGTATGCCTAAATCCCTCTCTGGAGGAAGAAAGACACAGATCTCCACCCAGATGAAGGCTGGGAGCCTGAAACCTGAAGCGAGTGTCCTTGAGGGACAGCAGTGGGGGAATACAGGTGCAGTTATCCCTGAAACAGTGACAAACATGGTGGTAGTCTGTGCGATCTGTGACAGCAGGGAATTGTCAGTAAGTGAAAGCAGTAAAACAGCAGTGAAAGCAAGTACTGTAGAAGGGCAAGGCATGGTAGAGAAAACATATAAAAACAATAAACGTCCCAATACTCATGCTAACAGTTTACTGGAGGTCACCCATCACTCTTATGGGGCCCTAGTGAGCCAAAGTCTTTCGAGTTTTTCCACAAGTGTTGGGCTACCCACATAGACAGAAGGTCCTGTCCATTTGTTGAATCAAAGAAAGGCTCTGTGTCAGTTTAAATTCAGCCTTTTTATAAAAAAAGCCCTTTCTTTGTCTGCTTATCTTTGACAGCCCAGTTTGAACCAGTATATGCAAGCTTCACCAGAGTGGGTAACCTTTCTGTGGTTGGTTACAATGTCAATCAGTGCCCACTGATTTTAGTTCCCGGAGGAGCTGTGGTCACCCTCCACATAGAGTAGAATACAATCATTGGCCCACAATGATACATAAACCATTCACAAACTTAGTCAGTGGTGCCTGTTTAATGCTGACAGACCCTGGTTGCCAGCAGGCGGGATCAAACTGGGGACCTGTGGAGCTAAGTGCATGAGCCTCTAACTCATGAGCTAAAAGCCAAACGGCTGTAGAGCAGACTCAGTTACTCTCTCTAGGTGGTCTCAGTGCAACTAGATGGGACAGAACACCGCACCCAGAAGCTGTGTGGGTTCCATACTTCCCCTAGCTGAGGAAGCATGTCTCAAGCTTCAGAGTCTTCCCAGTTGAAATCCAGGATGAAATCCCCACTTGTAATGCTAACAGGCCCTGGTCATTGACTGGCAGGATTGAACTGGGAATCTCTGGAGCTACCTCATGAGCTAAAGGCCAACTGCCTGTTAGCTGAGGCTGAGGAGCAGACTCATTTACTCTCTCTCGCTAAGTGGTCTCAGTACCACTAGATGGGACAGAGGACCACGCCCAGAAGGTGTGTGGATTACACCTGCAACTGTACTCACCGTACTCATCATGGTGCGAACCGTTGACCGGGTGCCAATTGGAAGACAGTATCACTCGGGGTGGAGGGAACAAAGGGGGCTGCTTGCCTGGTGCCACCTCGTTAAGACAGCCCCCAAACTGAGTGGTGTTGTGTCCTGAAGCACAGTGTCACGGAGCCACTCACATTTGGCCTTCCAGCCAGCCAAACCTAAGTGGTGCTGTGACCCACACACTGGTTTGCAATGCCCAGAGCAGGGAGCCAGGCCCAGTCCTCAGGGACAGGGGTGAGTGTGGTTGTGCATACCAAGTAAAAGATTTCTGGGGATTCCACTGAACTGAATACACCAGATTTTCTCCACCAGGGGTATGTGTATCCCTGGGGTATAGAGAGGTCTTCCAGGGGTACATCAACTCATCTAGATATGTGCCTAGTTTTACAACAGGCTACATAAGAAGCACTATCGAAGTACAAACTAAAATTTCATACAGCCAATGACTTGTTTATACTGCTCTATTTACTATACACTGATATGTAAGTACAATATTTACATTCCAATTAATTTATTTTTAATTATATGCTAAAAAAGAGAAAGTACACAATTTTTCAGTAATAGTGTGCTGTGACACTTTTGTATTTTTATGTCTGATTTTGTAAACAAGTAGTTTTTAAGTGAGGTGTAACTTGGGGGCAAGACAAATCAGACTCCTGAAAGGGTACAGTAGTCTGGAAAGGTTGCGAAACATTGGAATACACCATGTTCTACCAAAGCTACGGTATGTCATTGTAGTATCTGTCACACTCAGCATTTTTGAAAAATTGGGCCACTTATGATTAGATGCCTACATGTGGAGTTAGGAGTCCATTCTAAGGCACCTAGGTTTTCACATTTTGCTCTCTGGACATTCAGAACAGCTGACTGGACAAAAGCTCACTGGACCAGAAAAAAAAGGTCAATTTTCAATTTTTCCAAGATTTAAGCCATATTACCAATACAATCTGTCATCCTTTTTTAACCATATGTAGTGTGGGAAGAAGGGGGAATCTTAAAATTGTTTGTCACATATCTGTCTACTTCCTCATCCTAGAATAACATTACATTATGCTACATGATATCACCAAACTTTATGCCTGATCCAGTGGACATTGACGTTAGTGATAAAACTTAGACATCGTTTGATTGTGTGAGTACAATATGCCCAACAATGTGTGTTTATTAGTGCATTCATTAGTTCAGCAGCATATGTAACAATGTATCACTTAGTATTTTTCAAGCACCCAAAATGTGCAAGGCGCTCATAAAGACAAATAAAAACAAAGGCCCAGATTTTTAAAGAAACAATATCTGTTATTGGACCAGCTTCTATTGGTGAACAAGACAAGCTTTCAAGCTTACACTGAGCTCAAAATCTTGTCTTTTTCAAAAACAAAATGTGGGCCAATAAAAGAGAGAAGCTCACCCACCTTGACATGCTAATATCCTGTGATCCAACATGGCTACAACACCACTGCAAACAACATTTTTTTAAAGGAATTACTTTACTCAGTGTTGCAAAGCTATGGCCCAGATCAGCAGGGGTTCGGTGCCTAAATCCTTTGAGAATCTGGTCTTCATTGACTTAAATAGCTACGGTCCATTCAGAACTGACCTCAAGGGCAGGCAATCTGGCACCAACAACTTCCAACAAATCAGGGAGTTGGTTTTCTTTTTTTTGGCTTGACTGTTCAGGGTCCCTGAAAGTATTTTCCACCCTGGGCAGCAAAGTAACTAGGGCCATCCCTGGTTCCATTTTCAAAGTGATTTGAGCACTTAGGAGCCAGTCTCACTGAAAGTCAATGAATCGCAGGATCCTAAGGCACTTTTGAAAGCCATCTAAGTCACTTAGGCCTTGCAGCACTGAATGGAGCAACACCTTTGCCCACGAAAACTATATTATTTAAATTCAGCATGGCTAAGCAAGTCATGCAACAGCCAAAAGAGAGGGGAGAGGCAAAGGGTGGGAGAAGACAAAAGTTCAGGTCATCCCTGCACATGCCCCTTTTACTTGCTTTCCACAAACATTCATGTGAATGGGATTTTGTTCTTCAGATGTTAGAGGGATGAGTATTCTTTGCACAGATACCATAGTCACATGCAAACAAGACATTCTTGTGTGAACATAAGTATTCATAACTCATTGATTATGTTCCTGTTTAAAAACTTTCAGTCCTCCAATCAGGGAGGCTAGAAATCAGGCTAGAAATATCTTGCAGGTATGGGATACCGGAGGGTACCACCTTTCTTGCACTCCTGGAGATAGCATTCACTGACACTGATAAGGTGCTCAGCAGCCATTACAATAGGTACCATTGTAAACCCCATAGTACCACTTTCTCATAGCAGGTGAGAAGCAGTAGATCCTGAAGAATAAGAAGGGATACTGACATAAATGAAGACCTAGACATGCTCATCCCTTGATCAAGTATTTTGTAGGCAGTTATTATTATTATTTGTACAGTGGTAGCACCTTGGTGCCCCAGCCATGGACCAGGGCCCCATTGTAGCAACACAGAACAAAACGACAGTCCCTGCCCCCAAGGGTTTACAATCTAAGTACATGTAAGTGCACTGTGCTTTCAATTAAGAGGGTTTCCAGAAGAGGTCACTATTCCCACCCAGAGCCAGAAAAGTTCTTTCAAAAACCATTAATGCAAGTACATGGGGCCGTAGCGGTAACCAAGGCATGGATTTGTCTCTCACCTTATTTGTCTCATCCAAACAATATTTTATTCCAACACGTAAATGTTGAATAAATGAAGAACAAGTGTGTTATTTGTGCACCCTGAGAGCCCTATTCCATGCTGGCCTACATCCAGAGCAAACTAATTGAAGTCCGTGGGTTTGCGTGAAGTGGAAGTCATAGCAGAATGTGCCCCTAAGTGGTTATCTCTCTGCAAATCTATATGCAGGTAACTCCTTGTCAGACAATGTGGGGGCATCTCATGGGACAGGGGAACAAAGAGCTTTTTGTGCCTTCTAAACTCGCGCAGCACAGTGGTCTACAGATCTCAGATAGCTCAAACCAAACTCCACAAGGGATCCTGAGACTCCTAGTTATGTGCAGAGCCAGGCGAGGTGCCTTTATCTTTATTTAGAAGCTGTAAGCCTACAAGGCTTTGCACCTGATGTTGTCCTACTAGAACAAAATCCTGGTGCATAAAGAGCATTTGCCCCCCTTCACTACACTTAGTAAGAGAGAAGAGGGCAGCAGCAGCAGCAGATTTATCACACTGTTTGCAACCATGTTTTTAAAACTAATTGCTTGGAGCCAGTAAAACGGAAGTGAAACACTATCATTGCTGCTATCGGATGGTTCATGGTTCTTTAGTCTAATGCATTAATGCAATGCAGCTGAAGTCCAGCTTTTAATTATACTTCACATATTATAAATCAAAAAGCATAGAGAAGCTGGCTGTATTCTATTTACAGGAAATCTTCCCTGTGATGCTCGTCCGTTCTGAACTACCTCTCTTCAACTCCAACTTATATTCCCCCTCCTTTTGATGTGACTGAAAGCACCCCTGTATTCACAGCTCACACAGCATTGTAATAATCTTGATACAAAATGTGCCTTGTGAGGTATCATTTGAAAACTAATAACTTGCTGGTCAATAATATCATGGGGAAATGTATGTAAAGTTATTAATGCCCCCTGTATGCTATCATTAGCACATGTTCAAAGCCACACAGGCAAAAGTTGTTAAAGAGGCCTATCCTAAACAGAGGAATGTGTGCTTATCTCTATTTACTTACAAGCAGTAAACAGGGTCCTTGAGGCAGCAAAAGGGGAAAATGGCAGGGGATGAGGTAAAACTGCATTTCAGCACACTCAGGGGAGAAGGAGGCGCATGGAGCCACCTGCACCACCAGACTCCCCATTGCCTTTTTTACTCTTTGAATAAACTGTGCTTTGAAGGGTGATCCTCAGAAGAATCCACTTCAAAGGATGACTGGACTCTAAAAGTGAGGGGCATTTCTCCTGAGCTCTCCACCTCTCTCTCTTTCACATAAAAAGACAAAAGAACCAGCCCTTTGACTCTGGGGAAGACCCTGACCTGAGACTTTGGTCAGTAATGTTGTTGGGAACATGTGGTAAGGATTTTATCTTGAACCAAGTTTAGCTTGTTAAGTTTTAGCTGTTAGAAAGCGTTTTATCTTTCTTTCTCCTGTACTCACTTAAAATCTTTCTCTCTTTGTAGTTAAACAATCTTGTTCTATTTTTCTAATCAAAACTACTCCAGAGTTGTGTTGAAACTGAGCCGCTGGGTAACTCCAGTTAAAGTAGCAAACTGTTGGATATTGACCCCTTACAGGGGCAATAGGCCTCTCAGCCCTAACCTGCCCAGGAGAAGGCTGGACAGTGCAGAACCCACACTTCGGGGGAAATTCAGGACTGGGAGCGTGTGGGGGCCAAACTGCAAGAAGTAACCCAGGCTGATGGAAGCCAGAATGTGCCTGGAGAGTTGCTGACAGGATGGTGGGTCATAGCTGCAGGACACAGATACTCAGAGTGGTGCATGCTGGTAGGCTGTTTCTGAGATGACCAGGTTGGGCACACCAACAGCAAAGCATTGTGAGGCACTCAGGGTTACAGGGCAGGTGGTGACAACCTCTCACTTGTCTGGACTGCACCCTGGAATGTGACATTTGATAATAACTTCAAAATCTGAATAGTCCTACAGACTTAAAATCCTCATTTGCAGGGGATTTCCTGCCCTGTATAGCAAACTCCATTGAATAACAGTCAGTTGTTGTTTAAAAATATGTATATTCCCTTCCTCAGGACAGATAGAAATAAGCAAGGTTCCAGAATGCACTGGTGCCTGGGGGTTGAACTGGAGACTCAAAGCGGCAGTTGTATCAGGCGGCTGCTCCCTCCCCCGGCTTAGAGACATGCTGGCTGGGATGTAAAATTTATTCTGATTTATAGTATAGCTGCCTCTCTAAATCTTAAGTAGGAATCAGTTAGAGGTTAAATTAGAAATGTCATTGAGCTGGACCAGGCAGAAGCTGTCCACAGGGAGAATTTATCATCTCATTGGCTTATGGGGTGTCCAGCATATTCAGGAGAGGCTGGGGACCACAAAGAAAGAAAATTAAGCTGATTAAAGACAAAGAATTCTGTTTTCATTGTTTTCAGCTGTCATTGTTAGTGGGGATCCTGTTCACCCTCTTCTACCAATTGTGTGGTTTTTGCAAAAAGAAAAGGAGTACTTGTGGCACCTTAGAGACTAACCAATTTATTTGAGCATAAGCTTTCGTGAGCTACAGCTCACTTCACTTGAAAGCTTATGCTCAAATAAATTGGTTAGTCTCAAGGTGCCACAAGTACTCCTTTTCTTTTTGCGAATACAGACTAACACGGCTGTTACTCTGAAACCTGTGTGGTTTTTGTTCTTCTTTTCCAATTCTGCCCCATTCTCTTGCTTCTCATCTGATTGCTCATGCATCTCTCTCCCTTCTGACTATCTTCCTCCCTTTCAGAACTCATGTCCGCCTATGGCAGGGTTCAGAGGTGCTGACTTCCCCAGTTCCCAGGAGGTGCTTGACCCCCACTCCATCCCTTCCCCCAAGACACCACCCCTGCCCTGCCCTGCCTCTTCCCACCCCACTTCTCCCCTTCCCCCTAGAGCCTCCTGAATGCCGCTGAACAGCTGATCGCGGCGGGCAGGAGGCACTGTGGGGGTTGGGGAGGAGCTGATCCATGGGGCTGCCGGTGGGTGCTGAGCATCACTATTTTTTTTCCGTGGGTTCTCCAGCCCCAGAGCACACACAGAGTCAGCAGGTATGGCAGAGTTTCTTACCCCTTCCTCTGTAGCATCTGGTACTGACCACCATTGCATTCAGGACACTGGCTTAAATGGACCTCAGGTCTGATCCAGTACGGCAATTCTCATGTTCCTATGTTCGTCCTTTTCTGCCCCTCTTTCCCCTACCCCCAATACTTCCACCCCTTAAAAATTATCTAATTTGGTGTACCTACCCCCTCCCATCCTTTACCGAAATCCCCAAGTGTCAGGGTCATTAACAGAGCGGGGTCACCTCAGGCATGGACCTGTGTTCAGGACATATGCCAATAGAATGGGTATCTTCTGCCATAGGTTTGTTTTCACTGCTGTAGTTGATTTGTTAAAAAGTGACATTGCATGCTTGTTTTAAAGGGAAACTGCCAATTGCTCCCCTTTTACGCTCAGCTGAATTCCCCATCAAAAAACAAGTAAGGCTGACGCTGAGTCATAGAATATCAGGGTTGGAAGGGACCTCAGGAGGTCATCTAGTCCAACCCCCTGCTCAAAGCAGGACCAATCCCCATCTAAATCATCCCAGCCAGGGCTTTGTCAAGCCTGACCTTAAAAACTTCTAAGGAAGGAGATTCTACCACCTCCCTAGGTAACGCATTCCAGTGTTTCACCACCCTCCTAGTGAAAAAGCTTTTCCTAATATCCAACGTAAACCCCCACACTGCAACTTGAAACCATTACTCCTTGTTCTGTCATCTGGTACCACTAAGAACAGTCTAGATCCATCCTCTTTGGAACCCCCTTTCAGGTAGTTGAAAGCAGCTATCAAATCCCCCCTCATTCTTCTCTTCTGCAGACTAAACAATCCCAGTTCCCTCAGCCTCTCCTCAAAAGTCAGGTGTTCCAGTCCCCTAATCATTTTTGTTGCCCTCCACCGGACTCTTTCCAATTTTTCCACATCCTTCTTGTAGTGTGGGGCCCAAAACTGGACACAATGCTCCAGATGAGGCCTCCCCAATGTTGAATAGAGGGGAACGATCACGTTGGCAATGCCCCTACTTATACATCCCAAAATGCCATTGGCCTTGTTGGCAACAACAGCACACTGTTGACTCATATCCAGGTTCTCGTCCACTGTAACCCCTAGGTCCTTTTCTGCAGAACTACTGCCTAGCCATTCGGTCCCTAGTCTGTTGCAGTGCATGGGATTCTTCCGTCCTTAATGCAGAACTCTGCACTTGTCCTTGTTGAACGTCATCAGATTTCTTTTGGCCCAATCCTCTAATTTGTCTAGGGCCCTCTGTATCCTATGCCTACCCTCCAGCGTATCTACCACTCCTCCCAGTGTAGCGTAATCTGCAAATGTGCTGAGGGTACAATCCACACCACCTTCCAGATCATTAATGAAGATATTGAACAAAACCGGCCCGAGGACCAACCCTTGGGGCACTCCGCTTGATACCGGCTGCCAACTTGACATGGAGCCATTGATCACTACCCGTTGAGCCCGACAATCTAGCCAGCTTTCTATCCACCTTATCGTCCATTCATCCAGCCCATACTTCTTTAACTTACTGGCAAGAATACTGTGGAAGACCGTATCAAAAACTTTGCTAAAGTCAAGGAAGAGCACGTCCACCGCTTTCCCCTCATCCACAGAGCCAGTTATCTCATCATAGACAGCAATTAGATTAGTCAGGCATGACTTGCCCTTGGTGAATCCATGCTGACTGTTTCTGATCACTTTCCTCTCCTCTAAGTGCTTCAGAATTGATTCCTTGAGGACCTGCTCCATGATTTTTTCAGGGACTGAGGTGAGGCTGACTGGCCTGTAGTTCCCAGGATCCTCCTTCTTCCCTTTTTTAAAAGATGGGCACTACATTAGCCTTTTTCCAGTCATCTGGGACTTCCCCTGATCACCATGAGTTTTCAAAGATAATGGCCAATGGCTCTGCAATCACATTCGCCAACTCCTTTAGCACTCTCGGATGCAGCACATCCGGCCCCATGGACTTGTGCTCATCCAGCTTTTCTAAATAGTCCTGAACCACCTCTTTCTCCACAGAGGGCTGGTCACCTCCTCCCCATGCTGTGTTGCCCAGCGCAGCAGTCTGGGAGCTGACCTTGTTCGTGAAGATAGAGGCAAAAAAAGCACTGAGTACATTAGCTTTTTCCACATCCTGTGTCACTAGGTTGCCTCCCTCATTCAGGAAGGGGCCCACGCTTTCCTTGACTTTCTTCTTGTTGCCAACACACCTGAAGAAACCCTTCTTGTTACTCTTAACGTCTCTTGCTAGCTGCACCTCCAGGTGTGATTTGGCCTTGCTGATTTCACTCCTGCATGCCCGAGCAATATTTTTATACTCCTCCTTTGTCATTTGTCCAATCTTCCACTTCTTGTAAGCTTCTTTTTTGTGTTTAAGATCAGCAAGGATTTCACTGTTAAGCCAAGCTGGTCGCCTGCCATATTTACTATTCTTTCGACACATCGGGATGGTTTGTCCCTGTAACCTCAATCAGCATTCTTTAAAATCCTGAGTCTGTTGTTCTCAGGTCAATGGGCTTTCTGTTTTGTAACTTAATGCAGCAGCAGTGCCACGGGTGCCCTTTCACTCCCTTAGTACAATCAGTACTAGCAGCGGGAACAGTCACAGCGCTACAGGGTGGGGTTCTGTTCATTGAACTGGCATTGGAAGAACTGACAAAATGACATACTTGGGGAGCCCTGGGTGGGTGTTTTACCCAATGTCCTGAGTACTGCTTTACACACTGATCAAATGGATAATGGACTCCCTGACAAATAACAGGCCTATTTATGTGGGAAGGTTCTAAAGGATCTGATTTAGTGCAGTGTAGTGGAGTGACTCTGAACCACTAATGCTCTAACTAGGTGACTATCCTCCTTGAGAGTATATAACCTCTCTCTTGGGACATGCAAGCAAGCCCCCAAAAACAGGAGGGGGAAGGCTGGGAGAGCGTATATGCTTTTTCTTTCTTGCTGTATTATTTTCACCCAGAAACTCAGAACCATTTATTCTATGCTGAATAACCACTGGGGCCTGCGTCAAGCTATCTAGAGTGGCTCACTATCATGAGTGCCAACCTCCAGGCAGATTGTTAAGAACCAGAGCACAAACCCCAAAGTGGTTGTGAGTTCGATACTTAGATTTCACCAACCATGTGTCAACTGTGAACTCCTCAAGCACTGTAAAAGCCTTAACATGGAGTCACACAGTCGCCTTGGGTACTCTGGTCTATCTTGCCTCTCCACACTAGTCTGCCTTTGTGATAGATGGTCTCTTACACCGAAAATCACAATAATATTCAGGTTACTCCCAGTCCCAAAGGCCCAGTCACTTACTCCAGGTCAATTGTACCTCAGATCTCTCATCAAAGACAACGCTTGTAGCCATTCCTGCAATAAACTATCTAAAGATTTATTAACTAAGAAAAAAAACTAGAGTTATTTACAAGGTTAAAGCAGGTAAACATACACACACAAAGGAGTTACAGTCTTAGGTTTCAAGAAGTAATAGAAGCTGCTGTAATGTGCAAGCTCTATATGTCCATTAGGGCTAACTCAAGCTAAATAGCTGAGGTTTTCTTGCTTCTGCTTAGAAGTCTTGCCCTCTCCCTGAAGTCCAAACAGTGTAGGGATAACAATTTCTCTTGAATGGGATTTTTCCCTGTCCCCAAGAACTCAAGCTGAGGGGATGAGCGATTGTGCGTGTCTCCTCGTCATGGGGGGAGGGAGGATCAATCAACCAAATCTTTTGTCCACTGATGTTCCACACTGGCTTGTCTGGTGTGCATGGGCCTTCTTTTGTTGGAGAGCAGATGACACCTCTTGAGGTAAAGTTGTATTTCACACTTGATAATGCTTCTCTCCAGACTGTGAGGGTTTATAGTTATAGAGCAAACAAATGTTACTTGATAACATGGCGTATAGATGTTATAAATAAGATTAATACATGGTTAATCCTACAAACATTTAATAAACTCTAAATACATTCTTATAACTCTAATATCTGTGTTAACAATACTAACACACAGGCAACCCAGACTGGTTTCCAGCTAATCACTGGTCAGTGTTCCATGAGGCGTAGGGGCCATGACATAAGCTGGCACCTGGTCTGCCAGTGTCACAGACTGGTCTTGGCTTCAATAGGAGTAAGACCACATTCTAACCATCCTCTTGAATCCTAATAACGCATCAGGGTTTTAGTCTGTGTTTGTACAGTGCCCAGAACATTGGGGATCCTGGTCCATGATGGGGGCTTCCAGGTGCTATTGTACTATAAATAATACATGATAATATTTAAAACAAATAATTCTGTAACAAAAAAATCCACAACACAGTTATAATTAGAACAGCCCATAATAACTGTGTCCATCACAATAACTCCATCTGAAACCTTCAAAATACTTCCCCTTCCAGCTCACCAACCCTTCAGTCCATCGCCTCCCCAGATTTCCAAAAGACATTATGAGCTCAACTCAATGCGCAGAAAGCTAGCAAATCCAGTTTCTTCAAAAATGCAGCCTGACCCCCCAGTGAGGCTGTGGTAAAAGCTAAATGATTGAACCCCATTCTGCCTTTGACTAAATGAAAGAGAGAAAGCTGTGTCAATGGGAACCTAAGTGAAAAGCATACTAAAAGACATCTTAACTGACCCTTACACAAAACATACAGGAGGCTGGCAAAGCAAAAGCACTAGAAGGAGCAGGGTATAACTCTACTCTTTCTTAGTCCAGATTCTTTGCCAGAAAAAAAAATCCTAATGTAATTTCCAGCAGGAGTACATTCCTGTAATATAATTTGGATTGGCTGCCCCATTCAGACACATCTCCTATGCTGAACTGGCTTAGGTCCATTCTCTTAACAGTCTCAGTAATTACAAATGCAATCGAAATATACCACCAGACTTTCGCTCTGGCCTATTAGAACCTGGAATGATGCCAACATTCATTATATAATTGAGAAGAGCTCTAGTTCACAGCATATAGCACAGCTCTGAAGGTATAACTGAACGAATTAATGTATTAACCTTGGAATGGGAAAGAACAAAAGCCACACGGAAAATGGCTTATTTGTGGAGAAGGGGGAGATCCCCTTTCCTGGCTTTAAGTTATCTGGTCTGTCCGTGCTCAGTCTGTTTGTAAATTGTATAGTCCCTAATGGATTTAGTAGACAACAGCTCTTCCACACTGAATTATTGACAATAGTTTTACATTCACCATTTTGTCTGATTCGCTTCATCTTCCTGCCAGCACCATACATTAACCACAGCAGAGTTCACTAACTCGTTACTCGGTGTCTTCCACTTAATAGAATGGTTTCTAGGGACTGGACAATTACTTTGCAGTATATGATGCTTGAAGAAGGGAATGTCAAAGTTCACATGTTACAGAAGGGGCTTTGAAATCAGTTAAAAATGTACTTCTACCTTTACTAACTAGAATGCCCGCTACTTGGAGTAACCTCTTCAAGACATGCACACCACATACAATCAAGAAATGCCTGTAGGTTAACAATACACATCTAAGCAATACAACAAAGTATAGGTCTCTCTCTCTCTCTCTCTCTCTTTTCATAGCATGGCCATCATCATAGTATCTGCGTGTCTGTGGTACTGTGTGGCTATATGTAGTGAGGTGGAGTGGCCTCCCTCTGGACTTGAGAGCGAGGGACCACTACCCTGTGCCTGGTGGGGGGAACCAGACCTGCCCTGCCCCCATCACTGGGGTAGCAGGGTAGGACAGGAAGTATAAAGGGAGGGCCCTGCACTTCAGTGAAGTAGGAGCCATGGGAAGGAGATAGACCTCTCCAGTCTGCTGCTGAACACCACAGGCAAGCCAATGCTGCACCACACCCTGCCTCTGGAGGAGACCAACCCTGGGAAGGAGTTGCCAGGACCGCCGTCCACAATATACCCTTAGGAAACAGAGGTCCCTTGGACTACAGACCCCTCTCTCCAGACCTTGGTAGGAAGAAGTCCAAGGAAACCAGATTTTAGTCTGGCTTTGTTGCCGGCGCGGGGGTTAGCGTGTTGCAGCTGGATTCCCCACTGACCCAGTGGCAGAACACTCCACCACTGTTAGGGCCCTGGGCTGGGACCCGGTGGAGTAGTGTGGGCCCAGGTCCTCCTGCCCTACCTGCCACCAACGCCGCCCCTGGTGTGGTGACCTTTGCACCCAGAGGCCAGAAGTCTGTGCTTGGCACGTGGCTCCCCCCACCCACACTCACCCTGTTAGGAAACAGTGAGCATAGACTGCGTGTTTGCTGGCTAAAGCCTGCACCCTGCTCTGCCCTGCCCAAAGGGCCAGAGCCCCAGACTGTGTTTGCTGGCTGCCTTAGCCAGGAGGCTTGGACTAAAGCCTGCTTTCTGCTTCGAGCAGGGGTGCGAGCACCAGACTGTTACTGCTTGTTTGCCTCTGCTTGGCGGCTACAGCGCTGTAGAACTTTATGGCTCAGCGCTGCCAGACAGCCCTGAGCCCAGGTGCCATTGCCTGATCCAGCGAGGCAAAGCGTCCTCCCTCCCCACCTGCAAGTGGGGGACCACTACAACGTAATCACCGCTTTACTCTTCGTAGGTGCTAAACAGGACTTGTATCACTATTAATTATTAATATAATTTATGTATGGTAGCCCCCACTGAATGCAAAGGCTCAAGAAAGGCAATTCCTGCTGTGAGGAGCGCCCTCTCTAAGGACAGAGATGTAGAAAGGGGTCAGAGGAAAAATGAATAGGAACAACATTAGGCAAACTATATACAATTTTTATACATGTCAACTTGATTCTCTGTAAGCAGCAGAGCAGAAATGGGTCTTTAAACATGGGTACAGTAGAGGCTTTGCAGATGAGCTCATAGGTGTTGTACTATACGTATGGTACCATGTGGAAGAATGCACAAAGGTGATTGCATTGAGAGGCTGACAGGCAGATGAGGCTGGGAGCAGAGTGGGGAGGGAGAGTTATATAGAGCTTTCAAGGTGATGATAAGAAGCTCAAATCTGACGCAAGAGTGGATGGGCGCATCTGAAAGTAGTCAAAGAGGGGAACTAGATGGTCAACTCAATGAGCAAAGAAGACGTTTGGTAGTTGCATTTTGTATGGACTGAAGGGAGAGGTGAGGCAATGTGTGTGTTTGGGACACCAGAGAGGCAGCTGTTGCAGTAGACATGACTCTAAAAAGTACCGGGAGCAGATATATTGGTGGAGAAGATACTCTTCATACAGCATCCATTTTCTGATCAAAAGCACACTTGTTTGTCATCTGATGGCTGTCAGAGCAGTACAACCGGACTGTACCACTACTTTACTATGTCCCACTGTAGCTGGGATGGCTAGGAGAATAGATTTATTGTTCACTTTAGCCAATCAGAAACCATCTGATCAATAAGCACATTTCTAAAATCATTACAAGACCGTCTTTTCAATTGCTTATAACTATGAAAACCTGTAACCATTTGGACTGAAATTTCCTGTGTTGGGCGTCTGCCTCAAGCTGGGGATTTTTGTTTGTTTGTTTGTTTGTTTTAAAGTTTCAGCTAAGGCAGTTCCACCCTTTCTGAGAATAATAGTCATGAAAAATATATATGGTTGGGCTCATGTTTAAAATACCCATTTGCACACCCATTTCTGCGAGAAGGTTCAGTGTCTCTGTCCTTTGGCATAAGTGCTTGGCATTTGGCAGGGAGTTGTCCAGGTGTCAGGCATGAGTATTTTGCAATCCCTGTGAAAATTCACCTAAATATGGCCAAGATGCAATCTTCTGGAAAACCTCGGTTTGCACATGTTTAGTAGTGACATGTTAGAGTTTGACAGCTAGGTGCTCTGACGATTCCATCTATACTGAGCATGCACAAAGCCAGGGCTGTAGCGGTTGAGCAAGACTTTCACTGCAAATGCTGCTCCTGGCTGCTGTGATGCCAGGCCCAGGAAATGAGAAGAAGGAGACTGGCTTTCCTGTGTGCTCAATGCTGGCACCCAAGTTTTGAGGTGGAAGTGGCCTGATTTGACAGGGAGACAAGGCAAGGAAAGAACTGGGAGGTTGAAGGAGCCAGTCAATGAGGGTGAGCTGTGGAAGAGGCTTATATAGGTGCAGAAGGGGTGGGAGGCAGATGCTGGGGTGAGGTTGGGATTGGTTACAGACAGGGGGAAGGAAAGCACTTTTCAAAGTGCCAGGGGGTGGGGCTTGACCCCTGGCTCCACCGCAGGCCCTGCCCCCACTCCACCCCTTTCCCTAAGGCCCCACCCATGCCCCACCTCTTCCTGCCCATTTCCACCCTCTCCTCCGAGCACGCCGCATCTTCACTGCTCCCCTTTTCCCCCAGAGCCTCCTGCATGCTGCAAAACAGCTGATTGCAGCCGGCAGGAGGCACAGGGAGGGAGAAGGAGGCGCTGACCTGTGGGGCCCACCGGTGGGCAGGAGGTGCTGGGGGTGGTGAGAAAGCGCCTATGGCTGAGGGGTGAATAGGAGCAGAGGTGAAGGGGACAGGAGCTAGGTCAAAGGGAGGGGTTGGATAGGAGCTGAGGGGGAGGAGAGCTGCAGTGGAGGTTAGGCGTAGAGGAGTTGATAGGAGAGAGGGGGAGGAGGATCCTGGGAACTACAGGCCAATTGGGAACTTCCCAATCTTTAAAAAAGGGAAGAAGGAGGATCCTGGAACTACAGGCCAGTGAGCCTCACTTCAGTCCCCGGAAAAATCATGGAGCAGGTCCTCAAAGAATCAATCCTGAAGCACTTACATGAGAGGAAAGTGATCAGGAACAGTCAGCATGGATTCACCAAGGGAAGGTCATGCCTGACTAATCTAATCACCTTCTATGATGAGATTACTGGTTCTGTGGATGAAGGGAAAGCAGTGTATTGTATCTTGACTTTAGCAAAGCTTTTGACACGGTCTCCCACAGTATTCTTGTCAGCAAGTTAAAGAAGTATGGGCTGGATGAATGCACTATAAGGTGGGTAGAAAGTTGTCTAGATTGTTGGGCTCAACGGGTAGTGATCAATGGCTCCTTGTCTAGCTGGCAGCCGGTGTCAAGTGGAGTGCCCCAGGGGTCGGTCCTGGGGCCGGTTTGGTTCAATATCTTCATAAATGATCTGGAGGATGGTGTGGACTGCACTCTCAGCAAATTTGCAGATGATACTAAACTGGGAGGAGTGGTAGATACACTGGAGGGCAGAGATAGGATACAGAGGGACCTAGACAAATTGGAGGATTGGGCCAAAAGAAATCTGATGAGGTTCAATAAGGATAAGTGCAGGGTCCTGCACTTAGGACGGAAGAACCCAATGCACAGCTACAGACTAGGGACCGAATGGCTAGGCAGCAGTTCTGCGGAAAAGGACCTAGGGGTGACAGTGGACCAGAAGCTGGATATGAGTCAGCAGTGTGCCCTTGTTGCCAAGAAGGCCAATGGCATTTTGGGATGTATAAGTAGGGGCATAGCGAGCAGATCGAGGGACGTGATCGTCCCCCTCTATTCGACATTGGTGAGGCCTCATCTGTAGTACTGTGTCCAGTTTTGGGCCCCACACTACAAGAAGGATATGGATAAATTGGAGAGAGTCCAGCGAAGGGCAACAAAAATGATTAGGGGTCTGGAACACATGAGTTATGAGGGGAGGCTGAGGGAACTGGGATTGTTTAGTCTGCGGAAGAGAAGAATGAGGGGGGATTTGATAGCTGCTTTCAACTACCTGAGAGGTAGTTCCAGAGAGGATGGTTCTAGACTATTCTCAGTGGTGGAAGAGGACAGGACAAGGAGTAATGGTCTCAAGTTGCAGTGGGGGAGGTTTAGGTTGGATATTAGGAAAAACTTTTTCACTAGGAGGGTGGTGAAACACTGGAATGCGTTGCCTAGGGAGGTGGTGGAATCTCCTTCCTTAGAAGTTTTTAAGGTCAGGCTTGACAAAGCCTTGGCTGGGATGATTTAATTGGGGATGGGTCCTGCTTTTGAGCAGGGGGTTGGACTAGATGACCTCCTGAGGTCCCTTCCAACCCTGATATTCTATGATTCTATGAGGCAGGCTGAAGGGTCTATAACCATTAGAGTACACATCTCTCTAGGACCTGGAATTGAACCCAGGAGTCCAGAATCGCTATGCAGTGCTCTGCTGTCAGCAACTATCTTCAAAACCCATTAGCAAAATGTGTGTATTATCCCCTTTTAGTGGCTGGTCCATATATAACAGCCTGCTATTGCCACTAGTTACTAAAGTGGTAGAGGTCTGTGCTGTGGCACTAAGATCCAGACCCTGTTGATCACCTGAGTTGGGGATCATGAAAAAGTGGTTTTTTTAAATTAGGAAATTATATATTTTTTTAAAACTACATTCAAATAACATTAAGTTTATGAAGTCAGCCACTTAAAAATTAGAAAATGCCAGAATTAAGGCTAACTGTGTAACCTTAATTTGGCCCTCTTGTGTGTATGCGTTATGATACAGTCTTTAATTACACGATCACATACTACCTGATCACGTCATGGGCAACCTTAATTCTGGTGTTGCTTAACTTTGGAGTGCTTGACTTTGCAACCATAACATTCTTTTAACATAGGTTTTTTTGGGTGTTATATATTGCAGAAAAACTAAAGGAGAAGGGCCATTGGGATTTATAGAGTATCTCAGAGGTTGCAGCTGCATGGAGCAGTTAGATGAAATAGAGATGAATTCATTGGAGAAAGCGAGGTGAGTGTGCAGGGGAAAAGAACATGACTGACGTATAAAGGAACAAGGAGTCCTTGTAGCAAAAGACTAACAAATTTATTTGGGCATAAGCTTTCGTGGGCTAGAACCCACTTCATCAGGTGCTTGGAGTGGAAAATACAGGAGCAGGCATAAATACATGAGAAGGTGCTCTCTGAGGAATAGAGAGAAGGTGGATGTCATACAACTGTTCAAAAGGCACAACAGGGCCAAAAACAAAAGGGCACAAACTTAGATAAAAGAAGGGCCTGCCATTATAGATGTTTAGAAGATGTCGCTTTAAGCAGAAGATAGTTAATATAAACCAAAGGCTGCTATAGACGTTTCAACTGTGGAATTCTATAAAGGAGTAGGTCCTATCAGAACCCCCAGTCCTGCGTTGGGGATAATGTCTAGCACTTCACTCTTTCTGCAGCGTGCCTCCCCATAGGAACATATGGCCAGCATTACTATGGCACTGCTGTAGCTCACACCTTCAGCTTGTACCAACATACAGCTTGCTTACATGAAGGTTAAATAGCTGCTCTTCCACAGGATATAAGATGTTAAGGAAATGTACACAAACCACACAAATCTAACTAAACAATGATAATTTATTAACACCTCTGCTTAAAAAAATTGAAAGAAGAAAAGAAAAGAAAAGACTGATCATAAGATCAATGATCTGGACCTCAAACAATATTGGCCTTGCCTCATAACAGCATAAATAATACAGGTAAGAGAGAGCCACAGAGAGTGAATTAACTGCCTTTATTTTTATACCAGTGAATTCCAATATTACTATGGGCATGCAGAATTAAAGCCAAGTCTTCTACACATGTGGTAAAAGATGTATATATTGGTTGGTTGGTTTAATGTATTATCATTGTAACCTAACATCCACCTTTAGTTAACTTTTACAGAAGTAACTGCATATATGACAATTGTTCAGTGCTGTCACTGGTACATGTAACTCATGCATTTCAAACATTCACATACAGGATTTATCACAAAGCAGAAACAAGTGGCCCATGTGAAAATGAGACATGAGTGTGAGGCTTATAACCTTAAATTCCTTTGATTGCAAACTTGTTACATTTGCATGTAGCATATTCAATATTCTTCCCACATAAAATTTGCTCTTTAAACATCTACTAATAAACAAATACATCAATTACCCTGAATGCTATTGGAGCTCACATACCATTTGACCAACTTTTCTGAAAAATAAAAACAATATATATATATATATATATATATATAATCTATACAGCATATAGACTGAAGGAGAATCCATTAACACACTATTATGAGATTAGTCCTATAGAGATATGAAAATAAGGATATATATTTAATAGTACTGAATGCTAGACGAGAGAAGAAACAGACAGCAATGGATAGGACAGGAAATCTGGAGTGTAGAACTTGACCAAATAACTGATTAAGATCAGGTGGATGAGGAAAAGAAAGGGGAAAGTAATGACCTCTGGTGTAGGAACCAAAGTGAAAGTGAACGACTAAATGTCCACATTTTAATTTTCACAATCATTTTTATGCTATCCTGGAAAGATCTAAACTAAACCATCCTAGTCCATGTGGGATCAGTAATAACGCAGAATACAGCCAGCTTGACAAAAGGATAAGAAAATGAATTGTATTAAATGTTTGCCTTTTTTTATAGTCTGATCTCCTCCTAGGAGACCATATTCCCTGGCCATTCCACAGTTTGTCCATCCAGTTTGGCCTTTGTGTTCAACAACTGTGGGCCCTGTATGAATCACTTGTATATGCATACATACACGCACACGTACACACACACACATATCTACATATCTCAACTTCTTATCTACTGTATAAACTGTCAGTAAAGTCAATCAGTTCCTTTCCCTGATTTGCTGTCCTTAAAAACACTTACTGGACTGAATCCACCGGTAAGGGTTTTGGTTAATTAGCAGTAATTGAAACTATAATTCATGCGGCTACAACGCATACAAAGTTCACATTGTAGTAAAAGAGTATATAGTCTCTATAAACACCGCATCCAGGATATGCCTTGTGTTTATGCTGAGAAAGTCTAAAAACAAAAACCCTGAAGAGTTTGTATTTAGGTCTAACAGTACTAAGTTGAGGTATTGTTGTCTTGTTACACAATATTCCTGTTTAGTGAAATTCAGTTTTCCAGTGGTTTAGTCTGGCGGTTCTGACAAAGAGCAGTTCCCATAGGCAGCCATGTGAAACACAAGTCTTATTGGCAAACACTGTTTGACATTTTTCTGTTAAGACAGGATGCAGTGGTCCTATTTTCTTCCAGTCGGACTTATTACAAAAAAAACACAATCTCAAAGAGCCATCAGCAGCATGATATTTGTTTTTCCCCCACACAGAGGTTTTGTAGATTTCCCAGTCCTTCTCAGATTGATGATAGTGTAGCACCTGCTGTTTCTGTTACATGTGGGATGCTACCCACCTCCATTTTTCCTTCATGTGAAATACCGACACTGTGTAGAGTCAATATAACAATAAGAAGTACACCGTAATTTTCCATAAGACCTAAGACAAAAGAGAATGTGCATCAGTTGCAATGTATGAAATATTTGACCATCAATGCATTTTTTTCTCCTTTATAAATTTACAAATATTGTATATAGATTGGCTGTGCCTAATTTGCTAGAACCCTTTAGTACCCAAATTGCCAACATATTGTGCATAGGCTCTGGGAGTAGCTTTCTGGAGGAATCAAGTCTGTTCACATAAATATAAAAACAAGAAACACCAACTACCAATACATCTGACAGCAAAACAGAGGTACAATTTCCACCTATACTCTATGTCATTCACCACTGCCAGTGAAGCTGATCCAGCAGAGTCCAATATACACTAGGGGTAAAATTCAGACCCTATTGAAGTCAATGGGAATTTTTCTAATCCTACTTCCTCCACAAATTCATTGTATAATCTTAGGTAAATCACATAGGGCCTAATCCAAAACCCAATGAGTCAACGAATGTCTTTCTGTTGATTTCAATAGATATTAGATTGCATCCATAAATTCCGTGCCTCAATTGTCCATTTCTGTGAAATAGGGATAACAATACATACACATCATGATGAAGCACTTTGAGATACCTGGTGAAAAACACTATATAGGTGCCAAGTATTATTATGGTATTGTGTGTGCGTGTGTAGGAGGCAGGAGAAATTGTCTTAGATTCATTGATTTCAACTGAGCTGTGATGATTTATGCAAGCTAAAGCCCTGACCCCAAGATTTTTATACAAATGCAATTTTGATGAGGGTTTTTAAAAAAGATGACTTAAATGATCTTTCACAATCTAGGTATACGTTGAAGCTGAGGTTTCTCATAAGTCACTAGTGGTTTTCAGTGTCTCCATTTTTATGGTACCCAGCTTAAGACAATGAAGAGGAGACTGATTTTTCAGAAGGGAGTTGACCACCACAATCTGAAAGCCAGACCCCTTGAAGACATATCAAGTTGTACCCTAAAATTCAGGCACCCCAATAACTAGTCACTTTTGTAAATCTTGGCGTAAGCAATCGATCCTATCGAGCTGTGCAACCTCTTAGTCTGTGACTGTTCCAGCAATTGCACTAGGAGGATTAACACAACAGGCAGTTTGCAGAAATGTCCTGTGGTTTCTTATCCCTGTCAATTAGCACATTATAGTTTCACAAACTATGAGGACTCTGCAGATAATTTCATTTACAAATTAAATGTTTCCTGCTAGATAGTAATGATACCTGACAGTGAGATAGAGGTATGACTGTTGGAGGTAAAATGCTGACCAGAGGAAGCCACTTACACAAATGCAGACCAGGCAAATCAACAATAAGCAGATGTTACAATGAAGGATGCTGCCAAGCAGAATTACAGCTTTGCTTTTGTTTAGTATTTTTTGCAGATCGTTCTGGTCTTTGAAAATGCCTGCACTAATATATGACTGACTGGTTCGGAATCAAAGGAATCGCAGGTGGTGGACCCACAAGCTGGGCTCTTTCCCAGTAAAGGTGACATGCAAAGGATGAAATTGGCTTTGTGCCTTTTTTTCTTTCTTACAACTAACATGTCCTTATTTTTACAGCAGAAATTCTGGACTTGTCTACTCTTGAAAATGTTATGAAAACTAGTCTCATGAGAACATCAGAAAAGCAGGAAAGCTGAGATTCTCCAAGATATATTAACACATTAAGGGCAATTAATTATGCAACATGTGTGTACAATTCTCATTAACCACAATAGGAATCAGATGCATGTAGCTGAGAGTTGAATTTAGCCCTAAAAGTCAATACAATACAATTAGACTATATATGAACATCATTTCCAATTCATGCTTTAATAACCACACATGCGTTAGTGAAATACATTCTTGCAGCATTCTTTTGTTTTTGGTGCTCAGTCAAAAAATAAAATGAAGATAGGTTTGTCCATACCCAGGGAGATATGTTTTACATGTCAAATATCCAAAATCTTTTCCATCACAATCTTCTACTCCCTCGTGTCGGTAGCCATCTCCACAGTAAGCATGGTGGCATCCTAATGAACATGCAAGAAAAGGGCACCTTCACAACTGAGACAACCAAGTCAAGGATGCAGGAAAGACAAGCAGGACCATATTATTAAGGGCACAACATGAAACAGGGAATCCAACTGGCATCATAGTAAGACTGCCCACTCAGAAAGGGCTGGTTGCTCTTCATTATAAAGAATGTTCTTTGACTCAAATTGAAGTGATTAGGAAAAGGGAACGATTTAGGTTAGACAGGGCTCTAGGAATTAACCAAAGGAAGCATAAAATATGCTTAGGATAAACTTTGGGAGTTGGATTTTCAAAAGCCCCTATGTGACTTAGGAGCACAAATCCCATTGAAAGCTGTGGGACTAGTGCTCCTAAATCATATAGGTGTTTTTGAAAATCCCAACCTGGCTCTCTCCTTGGCATCCCATAATATCCAAGTATATTATGAAAGTAGGTTCCCCTACATAAGGATGTGTTATGTAGATCTATTGTTTCTCCATAAAAAAAAAAATCCCATGTATCTGTGTACAGTGACTGCCAATGCAATGTCAATAGGCATGCAAGGTTACCCCAAGATGGGAGAGCAGAATTATTTCGTGTTCCAAGCAGCAGGAAGTAAGCTATCCAAGTCAGTAGCAAAACTCCCATTGACTTAAGTGGGAATAGGCCTTGGCTAGGTCCAAACTGTGGTATTCAGAGAGACCTTAGATTGGTAATTGTGAACCAACCTTGACTTTTTATGGCAATTGCTGTCTGTATCACTGTAATCATTTTTGGCTGGTCAATAACTGGCATTTGATTTTAAAGTCTGTGATTTTTCTAAGCATAACTTTAAAAGTTGAGACCATGTTCATTTAGCTGTGAAGCAAAAGTTAAAGGGAATTTAATCATTGTTAAGCAAACTACATTGATTAAATGAGCATGCAGAAGGAGTGGGGAAGTTGAGGATAATTATGAAAATTTGGTAATTTACTAATTGTTTATTTGTTAGAAGGAAGGGTGGTCTCCCCTGGAAATAACTCACTTATTACACCAGCGATCTATTTGTCAGAAATTGTTGCTTCTATATAAAGAACAATTAATCTGTTATACAATTAAATCAATCCAAAAGTTAGCTGTTTTCTTTTGATTCAGTCATAAGAGAATCACTGGCAGAAGTACATAGGTCCATGTATGAATGTTTGTTTAGTTTTCATGGGTGCTTAGTTTTCAGCTTTTTTGTCACATCAGTGTCATAACTGCATAGGTCCCAAGGGCTCTAGTCACTTGAAACTATGCTCAGTTTATAGCACTCTACAGTAAGGTGATGGGTTTTCTGGGACAGAGTGTGCTCACAAGGAAAGGGGGTGGATATAAAAGGGACAAAAGAAGCTTGCATTTTTCAGAGTCAACAAACTCACTCTGCATTGTGAAAAAGGCTCATCTCTCCTATGTTCTGCTAAAAGTGACTAGAAAGTAGTGAAGAGCTGCTGTATGTATGTCTGGGGAAGGGATGAGGTGATGAATGCCAGAGATAGCTCTAAAGTTATTCTCCATGTTTGTATGCTATCATTTGGCCTCTGCTTTCAGTGACCGGCTAAATGAAAGCTAAGTTTACTTAGCATGAAGCAGTCCTGGGTAGACCTAGAAGTGCACATATTGAGTCAAAATCTGATTCCATTGAATTCAGTGGAAAAACTGCAGTTAATCTCAATGGGACCAGGATCTGGCCCATTATTAATTCCTTCTAGCAGAAATAGGAACATTTGTGTCCCAATAGCCTGGACAAATTCCCAGCTGGGTAATTAGATCTTGCCTACCTAAAATCCTCACCTGTAGCCTCAACTGGTTAGAGCAGTCATCTCCACTTCCTGTCCTAAATGTTTGTACGATGCACTAACAAGGCACAGTCTTGCACTCAAAATCCCAATGATTTCCATGGAAGTTCTGCATATAAATCAATTGCAGGATCAGGCCCTTTAAAATACATTTGTCATGTTCTAACTCAGAGGGGATTCCTGTTTGTGAAGTGTGAAAAGCATATTTGGGATCCTTTGAGATAAAAGGCTACATACAAGTTATTATTTTGCCTAGAGTTTATAGCAACTTGCATGCCTGATCTACTCAAAATGCAGCTGTCGTACCTTCCTTTTCAACATCGGTGTTCAGTTTGCAAACAGTCGCCTAAAGGTCCCACATAAGACGTCATGGACTGCACATGTGATTGACATTATGGTTTGTTTAAAGAAAGAAATAACACTTCCCACATGTGACTTACTTATACAGTCATCTGTCACAATAGTATTGCCATCATCACATTCTTCCCCATCCTGGATGATGCCATCTCCACAGGTGCTGCCATCCTCTACAGGGTAATCCACAGGATAGAAAGGGGTAAGCTATCCAAATAAACACATGACAATTACCAGAACTGAACTATCAGAGTCTTGTTATCATTAAAAAGGTAAAGCGGGTGACAGAGATGGGTACAAGCCACATAGTTTGGATCCAAATGGGATCTTTGCCAAAGTTTGGGGTTTTCCAGGATTTGGTGTGGCCTACTACTGAGCCGGTTGGGAACCTGGGATCTGGATCTAAACTTCTTCAGGGTTTAGTGAATGTCTGAAGGTTTGATCTGAGCCCGCCTCCAAAGAGACATTTTTCAGGAATTGTCAGTACAGCGGAACCTCTGGGAACTGCTTTACATTGTAACCGGGTATTCAGATCATGTTATTTCAAGGTGTGTACTAAAAGGGTCTCACACAGGGCCTGATTCAAAGCCCACAGAAGACAACTGCAGTGACCTTTAGATCAAACCCTTACAGCTGTGTGCAACTCAGAGGTTTTGGTTTGCAGGCATTTGTACAAAACTTGTGTTTTTCACAACTTCTCATGAGTTATGGCTTTGTACAGGGTCCAAACACTCTGGCAAACCTGTTACATTTTGCCTTATGGGTCAAATACCAAAGCCTCTCTGCTACTTGTAGCGGGGTGGTCACCCGTTCCGGCCTTAAAGGGCTTAAAACAGCCCAGGAGCAAGCAGTTCCCAGGCTGATTGGGTGAAGCAGGCTCAGCTCTGGCCATGCCCCAATCAGGGCTCAGCTGGCCCTTATAAGAGGGCAGTGGGCCAGGAGCAGACACTCTCTCTCTGCCTTTAGAGGGAGAAGGGCCTGGTTGCTGGGGAGCTTGAGATGGTACCTGGAGTGGAGCAGGGCTGGAGAAGGCCAGAGGAGCTGGGAGGCTCCAGACTGGAAAAGCCCCAGGCTGCAGGCCTGGCAGATGGCCTAAAAAGGGGTACTGGCATTGCAGGGGACAGCCAAAGACTGAGGCAAGGTGGGGATAGTGGGTGGGGGTTCCCTGGGGAGGGGAGACCCAGATCTGTGTGGGGTACTGCCAAGGGGCAGCACCTCAGGGAAAGGGGCAGTGGGGTCTGGGAGGGACACAGGGGCAAGTGGGACACCAGCCTGCAGAGGGCGCTCCGGAGGCTGGAAGAGCTAATTCCCTGAGAGACCAGCAGGGGGTGCCGCAGGGGTGAGTCCTGCCCTGTGACACCACCCTAATACACAAAATTCAACCCCAGTTTGTTCACCAGTTGAGCCAGCCTCACAGGGAGGTTTCCAAAATCTGAAACCATTAACAATTTAATACCAATAGTTAAGATTCCAGTGAACACGAATTCCAAAATTTTAATCAGTTCTGGCAGTGCTCCACTTTTTAGGAGAAGTTTCCACAGAAAATAATTAGATGCTCAAACACTGGGGAAAAATGAGCATTTTTCTTTTAATTTTTCTTTATGCAATCCAAAGTTCAAAAGCACAAATCTTGTTTTTAAAATGGAACATAAATCTTCATGAAATCAGATGCCTTCTGAGAAATTCATCCTGTTTTTACCTGGATTGGAAGCCATCCGATGGTATCCTTGAAATACAGAGATCTCTGATCTCTTCGAAAGGCTAAAGCATTTTCAGTATTCAGCCGGTCCAACTCCTCCTGATTGTTCACCACAAAAATCTGGGACACAGAAAACAAAATCACTGAGGATCCTTTCAAACAGCGTTTCACTCATGGGGTCTAGTTTGCAGGGTTGACAAACAGCTCTACGTATGTTGATAATCAAACAGAAAAATTATTTAATAGATTGATTCCAAAAGCAGCACTGTATTAATAATACCAGGCTGAAATGTAAACCTGTGCGTTTCCAGGTCACCCAAGGACAGCTAGTAATTGTTAAGAGAGATGAGTTTTAAAGAGCTAGTGTCCCAGTTTCCTAGGACCAAATTTTTTGAACTCAGCACAACGGCTATTCCCACAACAATGCTTGTGCCAGCCCATGCCTGTGCAGAAGCTCCTATACACAAATGGGTATTTGGAGGAGCAGTTACAAAACACATGCACACCAAAGGGTTTTTGGGGATACATTGAGTGTGCCACCATTTCTTCAGGCACATTCACTGCAAAATAAACAATTAATTGCATTGCTAGAGGCCCTACTTAGCTTTTATTACTTTGTTCAGACTTCACTGGCATGGAAACCTGTACTTCTCTGTATGTGTCTGTTTCTATCCAAAGCAAATTTTTTAATTGAATAGAAAAATTAGTTCAAAACTAGGAGAAATAGAATGAGCTTCTCCCTTCCCAAATTCTTTTATGTCTCAGCCATTGAAATTTGGCAGCAAGAGGCATTAAGCTGTAATCTCTTCCTTTAGCAGTTTAATCAAATTAATTTTAGCAGGATTCAAAACATTTTTAAATTAAGAAAAAGTAAATGGAACGCATCTGAAGAAAATGGATTTAGTAACATAATGTCTGAGCCTGATTTCCACTAAGATAAACAGAATTAGTTCTTTTTAAAAAATCAAGGGTAATTTATTTTTACATAGCATGACAATATCCCAGGGCCCCTAACAAAACTCAGCACCATTAAAAACAGCATGGAATAAAAATGCCTTCAGTTCAAATGAAGGAAGACAGGGAAGACTAGAGTCTCCCTCCCCCAACAAGAGTTGAATCTGCAACTGTAAAGCATTCGCGGTTAAAAGAGGAAGGCCCAATACGGTAGCTCTAACTTCAGTTGAAATCAAATGGCAGTTTTGTCTTCTCAACCACTACAAGTTTGAACCCTTCGTATCCTGAACACTACAACAAATCTAAACATTAAAATGAGCCACAGTTACGGAGAAGAAGACTGAAGCGGGTTAATGACATGTGAACCTGAGCTGATACTTTACACAAAGCCAACAAAGAGCTCCCAGAATGGAGAAAACATTGGAGTTGTGACATGCTGTGAAAGGAATGATGACTTGTAAATGTGAGTAGGTGTCTACTGAATTATTCAGCTCTGGTTGGAATCCTGCTCATAATGAAACCTAGCAAGCCAGGCCAGGAGATATCTCTCCTGATCTTTTACGGTTGCATCTGTCTCAGCATGTCACTTTTCTTTAGGTGATATAAGGGGACTCCAATGGTGCACACAAAGATGGCTTTGAAGAGGAGACATATAAGTGCAAACTTAAATTCAAATTCTTAACACTCAAGCGAGTAAGGACAAATGGAGTAAGCCAGTAGAATTGCCAAGAAGGGAGCATTGCTCAGGAGGTGGTGGGATGCAACCAATGACAACTCAGTTTTATTAGGATATGGCTTCCAAGATTGCCTCCTTTATCCAGTATCCATTAACATTCAAACTGAGTATCAATAATAAAAGCAACCTCAAAATATACTGAGGTCAGAGCAAATGTCTGCAATTCCAAAATAGAGAATGCTAGAAATGGGCTAAACCACATACCCAAGTCGGTGTTATTTCAAGACAGTCCATAGTATCCAAACACACCAAGTCTTGGGGCTTGTTATAGGATACAAGTCCTTCACCTAGACTGACTCTCAAGATTTATATACTAGAAATAAAACTCTGAAGCACACTTATGACATTTAGACAAGTTCTCCCTTTGATCCAGAAGTTTGGCCAACACAGTGCCTTTAAAATCAAAGTGCTTAAAAATCATTTACTTAACCTCCTAACAAGCTGCCTTACCGCAGGGACTTTTGGATAGCTGTGTCCAATCACGGATTCCTCATATGGTGGGATATTCACATTTTGTGGGGGTTTGCAGAGACATCTCCCTGGAGGCCCTGGAAGCCCTCTTTCCCCTTTTGGTCCTATTGCTAATTGTCCTAGGAAGCAAAATACCAGGCTGCCATGTTATGTCACTACTGCACAGAACATAAACCCAGCCTCAGAGGGGAACAGCTGAATGTGGACTACATAATACCAGTAAGTTGAATTCACATCTGTCTAAGGTCTGGGCGCTGTGAGGTGCTGAGTGTTATCTCCCATAGACTTCACTGAGAGTTCAAGGAACTCATTGCTATGTGGGAGCAGGTCTTAAGAGTGCCTATATTAACAGTATGGGGAGGGACATCATCACAGGGTGAGGTTTTAGGATAATAACTCAAATTATTGGACCAAAAAGGTTTGGAATTAGCAAATCTGATATGTGGAGCTTTCTATGGGTGGAGTGGAACCTTTAGAATTAAATCTCAAGATCTTGGTTGCCCTCCCAGCAGTATGGAGAAAACATTGCTTTGGAATTTTCCAGCTGATTTAGTCTATGCCTAGGTGTTTCTTATTGAGGGACATCAGCTGTATGAAGATCCATTCCCAGGCAGCCACCAGCGCCATAAGTGTACTGTTTCCAAGCCACTGCAAAGAAGGTAACTCTCGCCCACTGAATAAGCCAAGAGGCGGCAAAGGGAAAGAGAAAACTGAGCAGATGAGCAGCAGCACAACCAGCTGGTGCCCATCTGAGACACTCTTGGTTTCCAGCCATTTGTTTTAGTAAAAAAAAAAAAACGAACATATTTTTTTACGCTTCATTATAAAATCATTAGGGAAAAAAACCTGACTGTTAATATCAACTATTGCTGCCTCAGTATCAGATTCTGTGTTGTCCCACGTGTCTAGATTTTGTCATCTCCAAAGAGAGAGAAATCTGCCTAGGGTTTGAGTGAATTCGTATGTTTGAATTTGTATATTTTTCAATAATATGGTTCTTCCTTCCTCCATCTCCCAACCTCTGCCTTTATCTCTGCAATACACACAAAATGCAGACTGCAGGGGCATTTGCATCACACATGAGGAGAGAGAGACTCCTTTTCATCTCTCCCATTTCCCCCCCTCCTTCTCAGCTGTTATTGTGGCATCACTTATATCTGATATGCTTCTCTTTTGCAGAGCAGTTCAGGGTGGGGCTGCACCACGTGATTAGAAGGATCAATCTTGCTTTGTAAGCTGGAACATTTTGAGAAGGAAGGCTCCTGTCTCCCAGGATCTACTATGAGGACTCACTAATCCTCCAAGGCTGCCATAGCTTTTCCTCTTCCTCAAGCCCATCACCACAGGATGGGGTTTTAGGATAAGAACTTTCTCTCTCGTGTGCTGCAAATGCCTCTGTGCTCGGGTATATGGCAGAGATTGGGGGAGGGAGGAAGAGACTTATTACTGAATATTATACAAATTCACACAAATCCTAGGCAGCTTTGTTTCTCTTTGGAGATGAAGAAAGCTAGACATTTGCCACAACATAAAAGCTGATACCGAAGTTGCAATAGTTGCTATTAACAGTTAAGTGTCTTTAGGGAATCTTATGGGCCAGATTATCTGTTTTTATTTAAATATTAGCAACCATAACAGATGCTTCAGAGGAAGTAGAACCAGCATAATGGACAATCATGGAACAACCTGCCCACAGGGGAAGTCTCTTCCTCAACCCAGGCAGCTTGCGGCTGAACAACCAAAATGTCATGGAAGTTTCTGTGCCGATACCTGTTTAACAACATGATACAGGCCAGAAGAGGGGGTGAGGGAGGGAAGATGGGGAAGATGACTGCTAAGAGTGGCCTCTCTTACCTGATACTGAAGGTCCTGGTGGACCTGGTTGACCTGAAGGACCAGGCCTGCCAGGTGGACCCATAATTCCAGCAGGTCCAATATCTCCCTTTTGTCCCTAGCATATGAAAAACATTCATTAATGACACAGCAAATTAGTGTCTACTACATTTAACATAAACAAAGCAGATTCACCAGTGGAAACACATACATCGTACGCTTCATACTCGCCATGCATGGGGACACTGGAAAGGGAAACCTACCTTATTCTCATACATGAATGAGGAGGAAAGTCCTACTGTGATTCTGCTCTGAGATTAGACTATGTAAAAGTGGCGCCATCTTTCTAACTAGATCTGTTCTCTGTGTGTAGTCAAAGTCATCTCTGCTGATGTGAGTGATTGAAATTAGGGTTCACTCCTGTTAGCCATGCAGGAGGCAACGCAGAGTGAGCTGGATTCTACTGCTCCTTGTGCATCATCTACAGAATTGTTTACCGAATTCCAATCTATACTTGGTGCAAACCCTTTGATGGTTGGGCTTGTGCTGAGGTGATGGAGGAGGATATAATTTGCTGACATGACAGTGGGGTTGTCCTGCAGAACTTTTACAACTGGTTATAATGCACAAGGAGGGAAGCTTGATTTTTGTTGCCTAGGCTGAGTTTTCAGGGCTGGCAGAAAAAAATTCTTTTCACCTGTAAATGGAGCAAATCTGATCTTGGAATCAATGAGACACAATAAACGTGGAACCCCAGGATGCCATTTTTATTGCCACTTTTTGGGCTAGGGTTAATTTTTTCAAAAGCCACTTAGGAACCTAAGTCCTATTTATACAACTAATTTGGAGCTCGAGTCCTACCGACTTTCACTTAGGTCCATTTGAAAATTTTGCCCTCGGACTTCACAGCATCTGCCAGTTCTTTGCCTGTCTCTAGCCAGTACTGTCTCTTTCATACGCTTTAAAAGCACCCATGCAGATATTAATAAAAAAGAAATGCCAGTTAGAAAAATAGATCAAATCCAAATTGCTCAGAGACCCAGTTTCCTATTAGAGATGTTTCTGAATTTAATATGATGGCACTTATTTAAGATAGTTATATTTATCTTATCTGTACGGTACCTGAGGATTACGTTTCTCTCTCTCTTTTTTTTCTAAAAACGGATCCAGAATTCCGTGGTGCATCACTTAGTTCATGGTTTACATAACTGGTATGACCTTGATACAACAAGACACACCATTTTGCATGGTAAAAACTGTATATATTGTATTAACTTTCCTTTAATCCCAAAGGTGATGAATTCCAATGAGATGGTGTAATTCTAGGGTAACATGCATTCAGAGGATAACGACAGGCCACTGCACGTCTTGTTTCAGAGTAACGGAGAGTACACATAGCCATGTATACTAAAATAATTTTGTGTTATATAATACTCTGTATCCCATGGATAACTTTAAATGTCATCTGCAGTATCTGTAGCCAGGGCCCATCCAGAATTAATGGAATATTTCACTTTGTTTAAATAATTGCTTTTTCACCAATGAACCTTAGTGTCCATGTGAATATTCATGTTGATGGGCAAAATTGCTTACATTATGCAATGGGTATACAAAACTGGCAGAGCACAAGAATAAAAAATTGAGTAACAACCAAGAAACTTCCTAGGAAACCTCCCTCCCCCTCAAAATGAATATACGGCAGAGGAAATAAACTGTCATATACTGGCTGTCTGAGAGGTGCTTGATTTCCATGTGCAATATACTGGATGAACAATCAACTAATGCTCCTTGCTCGATACAGATAGAGCAAACCAGGACAATAATTTACACTTGAATGTCTTTTGCCTTGTTTCTTTTCACGAATCCCTACAGCACTCGGGAAAGCTCTTCTCAAAGACAAAATTTAATCTTCCCAGATGCAGGGAACCAGCCCTCTAGAAGGGCCTTTTTCCAAGTAACACTATTCGCTCATGATCGATATAAGACATTCTACCTTGTCAACACTGAAATCCTGGATTGGCTACTTAGTGTCAATTTCCATGCCGCAAAACTGAGGGAATGGTCCTTTTTATGTCAGTTTGTGAGCAGCAAGGCTGTGACTTCTGAGTTCCACAGTCTGCCTGTCTTTTCAGAATGGATATGCCCCTGAAGACTCAGCACACAACTGAAGAAGCCAATGAGATAATCAAGATGGATCTCAGAATGGAACTGGAAGTAACACTTTCTTAATTTAGCTGCTATGCAGACATTTATACAGGGATGTCAGCTGTTTCTGGAGACAGGAAACAGCTCTGTGTGGGTGAAAGCTATCTTCTCTGTTTAACAAATAGCCATTTAAATACAGATTTCCCATTTAACACAAGCAACATAACAGGCCAGCAAAGCCTTAAAACAACATTGTAAAGTTTTTTTTAAAAAGAGAAAATAAAAATATTAGCTTAGTTGATCAACAACAAAGAGCGAAACCCAATTTTCAACCTAAGCACAACTAAGATTAGTGCTCAAATTAACATTTAGACACCCAGAGAGTACTCGGATGCTAATGTCCAAACATGGGATTTTGACTTCTAATTTAGGGCCAGATTAAAGTACCCGTAATCTTGTGGAATGGTACTTTACACCACAAGTACTCCTATAAATCAATGGGATTACTTATTGAGTAAAATACTACTTAATGTGACAAAGCTCCCAAGCTCAAAAACTGGTAAGATCAAAAGTTACTGCAACTCCAAGTATTAAAGAACTGTGAGCACTGTGCCTTCTCTCTATTTAGGCATCAGAGGCTGACATCTGTGCCCTTTCCTTCTGGTGGGACAAATTAACACAGTGTAAGAAAGATGTCAGAGGGTACATAGCAACTTTTAAAAATTCACATCTGAAAGGGCAAAATTCTTCTCTCCATATCATGCGACAGACCTATTTTGCATATTCTACATTTAGTTTGTACTCTATTTTTAGGATTAACCCTGCAAAAAACTGGTATTTAAAAATTTCCCACATGGTAAGGCATTATCTCACATAGACTTATTCCTACTGACACTGCACCACCAGCAAATCAGATCAATGATTCAGATTTTCAGTGCTGGGTGTAACCATCTTGCAAATAAAATACCTGCAACAGGCCATTGAACATAAGCTTCTACAAAGGAACTGCTGGAGCTCCTGCAACTGTATGCAAATATTATTGTTTAAAATTGGTTCAGGCTGTAAAGGAAGCAATACGAGGAAACGTACTAAAAATGCAACTGATGATGCATATTAGCTCTTCTGAGTTCATAATTAATGTAATACTTCTAATTACTTGGAGAAACGTATACAACTTGTATTGGAGAAGCTTGCATCAACTTCCTTATACAATTATCAGCTTTTACACCTAATCCCAAAGAATTTGAAGATGTTTGTTCTATACATATAATTATTTTGAACCCCCCAAAAAGAACAAGTTACTGTAATATTATTTCATCTGGTGAATCCTGTACCAGATTTCAATTATTTTCATTTTAAAAGTTGCTACGTGCCCTCTGTCACCATTTTAAGAGTGCATGGATTTATCCTTTGTATGCAGTACTATGATGATTGGTTCCATACATGTAACCAGGATGATTAATCAATGCGATCTCAGGATCTACTCCATAAAGTAGAAGAGACAGTAAGAATGTTTTGTAACAGCTTCCTTTCTTTACACTTAGGTGCGGTAGGACCTTTACACTCAAAGGTCCCAGCAGTCTGATCTGTGTGGACAGAGACCCATGCAAAGACCATTTGAACTCAAGGGAGCCATGCCCAGGCACAAGGGTCTATCCATGTGGATCCAATTGCAGGATTGGAATTTAAAATGGCACTGGAGGCATACTTAGTGCTTACACAGTAACATTACTGTGTTTTTGAAGTACAAACCAATGGTTCTTGTGAGTCCACAATGTATTAATCTAGTCCATTAGAGTGCCAAGTGGCTCTTTTCCAATGCACACAAGCAGTTTCTCTCTGAGTCTGGTCACTGTTTAGCCAAGCTGAATATATTTAATCTTCCCTCATAAATCAATTCCTCCAGTCTCTAATCATCTTTCTTGCTCTTCGCTGAACTCCAGTTGATATATTTCTGGCATGTGGTGCCCAGGGCTAAACGCAGTCTTCTAGGCATGGCGGTCTTGCCAGAACCATAGGAGATGGATTATAATCTGACACCTTTGGTTACACAACCCAGAGCCCCCATTTACTTCAGCATTACTGCCTTCCAGCTTTCTACCTCTTACTAATTATTTGTATTTTATATTCATTCATAGATTAGAAGGCCAGACGGGACCACTGTGATCATCATCTACTCTGCCCTCAAAAACTGCAGTTTCCCATCAGGAAATAAAACTCTGGCCTCCAACATGACAGGCAGGGATACTCACCACTGGGCTAACAAGGAAGGGTCTAGAAGTGTAATTCTGGTGGGATTCAAACCCACAGTCTTTGAATGCCCTCCCAGCTCTAGAAGTCCAATGCATGACAGAGCCACTAAAAGTGCATTTAAGTGCCGCTGAGATTTGAACGCAGTTTGCTGGATTCAGAGTGTAGCGTGCCAATCATTACATTGTGGAACCACTAGCATTACCCCCTTGACATATTTGTTCCAGGTTGAGAGTAACATTGCTATAAATTGCACCACTGGATAGTTTGTTTTCATCTCAGATGCCACGTTGTAGTGACTTGCTGGTAAATGATGACAGTGGAATGTTTCTGATTCCAAACCAAACTTGGAAAGCAGACTATAAAGGCTTCCTCCAACTGGTTACTTCCAAAACCTTTCCTTAGAGTGGAAATGGGATACCGTGCAGTGTTTACACCAGGGCCAATGAACTCTGCCCCACTCTGCTGCTGAGGGCAGATGTTAGGGATGCTCTGATCATGTACAGTGGCTTCCCAACTCCATGTGGGTGAGAAAGTTAGTTGGGGAGACTAAGGACCAGATGCTGGCCTTCACTATGGCCTCGCCAGTGCCCCAACAGGTCCATAAAGCCAGCTTACCTGGCTGGCTAAGAATGGTCTTAGCCTGAAGAATCTAGTGCCACCCCTTCTCACAGCCCCCAATGGCAACAGCATGGCTGGAGTATCACTGCATGCTGGGTATCCTTGTCTGCCATAACCATCCCTGGGACTATTGACATCTGGGGGGAAATTAGAGCAGCCTTGACTCCAGGCCAGCCTCAGTACTGGGGAGCCACAAAGGTTTTTTGTGGCTCCACTGTTGCTCCCAACACTTTGGGTCCTGTCCTGTGCTGACTGTACCTCAGTGGGACCAGAGAACCAGGCCCTCATTTGAGTTGAGAGTCAGAACGGGGATACCCTCGCTGCCAGCTCTGACAGGGAAATGTCAACGAGGGCAGGGGTTTGGAGCCTATCAGCTGTAAGAACTACACCCCTGCCATGCAGCTTGGCACTCAGAGGGAAGATCACAGCCCTGTCTGAAGTTACACTCAACCAAAATCTTATCAATCTAGGAAAAATTACATTTCAGATAACATACAGCCTGACCTTCGACCTTCAAATTCTGACTGTATGACTGGTCAGTCTTGAACTCCTACACAAGTAGAACACTTACATTATATACTGTATGCATGCACACACCCCCACCTATATATATTCAAAATCATCCAATTTCTATGCAGAAAAAGTGGAGAGAATCAATGTAACAAAATATTGGTGCATGAAATGACAGAGGATCTAGTCACTCATCACAACCACACAAGTCCCAGAAAACTCGTAAAGAGAAAACGTAGGGTTCCTACTTGTTTGCCTCGTTTTCCTGGTCTTCCAATAGGTCCTCTGTGCCCAGGCACTCCAGGTTCTCCCTTTGGACCCATTTCTCCCTTTGGGAGTCGGGGGTGGGAGGGAAAAGAAGCAGGACTTAAGTATATAAATATGTATTAAATTGGTAATATGTGTCTTATACAACACAGCAGGTAATTCAGTACGTTCAATGTACACTATTACTCTATGAACACAGTCTGGCCCTAAGAGAATACCACTGTTGTTGTAAAATATATTGGCAGTTTGTGGTTATAACTAAATACTTTTAAAAATATACTTTAAAATTTTAACTTATTTTTTTACCCAAAATCCCTCAGAAATGTCCCTCATCTAAAGAAGAAGCCAGCTGGCGAAATTAGAAACAGGTTAGCAGACATGGAGTTATCCAGGCAATTTGGCTAACAACCCTCTTTCTGACACATTTAGAAGTATCTAGGTTTGCTGCAAGGATCCATAAGTAATAAAATCACCAGTAAGAAAGGTGATCAGCTCTTTCCTCTGCTATCCCCCTCAAAAGTAGTCATTATTTTCTTAACCTAATTTCCCAGACAAAATGGGATTATGATTGTTACATATAGACCTTCCTTTAAGGATTCTGCCCATAAAACAATCTTTAAATCTGAATTATAATTATTTGTCTAGTTCTTGATAAATGGAGGTACCTAAGCCAGTCAGGGTAAGCCCCGCTATTTAGAAGCGGGTCATTCTAAATCAGAATACTATTTAATAGAGAGGTTTAATAACAGCATGCAATTGTGTCGGCTATAAAGTCACAAACAAGAGTTTGGAAACTTAAAGTGGGGGCAAGTTTCTGATCAAATAAATATTCCTGAAAAGAGAAATGAAAAAAATAACTCACCTTAGCCAAAACCTGCAGTCTTCACCGAAAATAAAAAGACTGCAGGGTTTGGTTCAAGGGATGCAAAATACTGGTCAACTGATTAAAATGAAACTCTCAATTTTTTGACACCCTATGACCAAGTTCCATGGTTCTGGAACTTAGATGCTGCTGAAACCACCCAATGAACCAAGTGTCTATGTGGATGCTTACATAAATTTCTAAGCAGACCCTATATCATGTTTACTTACTTTCTGCCCCAGCATTCCAGGGAAACCTATATACCCCTGTAAAGCAAAAGATGAGAGTAATCCAAAACACGCTGAGTGATCTTTGACAGCATAGCATCAGTTTTTGTTTTGATTTACTCCAAAGGAGACAATATATTGAGATTTTGTAGCCAGACAATTTCTCCAGACACATTTTCATTATAAACGGGCAGCAGCCTCTTTGTGCCACAGTAGCTTGAAGATGAAAAATCCCTGGTGGCCAGGGCTGCGTGTGGCTCTTTTAATTAGCCAGAATGGGCTACCAGAGATCTCGAGGGTCTTAACACAATGCAATATGCTTAACATGTCCCAGCACCCTAACACGGGAGAATATTCTTCACTCACTGGCTGAAATGTAAAGGTCCCTGAAACTCCTCCTCCTAGCTGATTGATGAAGGGGCCATATAACCCAAGAATTACTCTAGGGTCAGTGATGGAGGCATTTCTGTGAACTTTCCTTCTTAGCAGCAGTTCTACAAATGCCTGGCACAAGAAGGCGATGATTACTGTGAGGCCATGTATAGCTAACAAATATTTTTTGTGATTACTATGTAGAATCTCATTTACCCCAAAAGACCACTGATATTTTGATCTGGACAAGGCCCAAAGCATTAATCAGATTCCTGTACTTACATCGGGAGGGACTCACATTCTATGTGGTTGGGAATTTAATTTTATGGTAAAAAATCCACATCATCAAATCTCAGTTTATTTTCAGAACAATGTGATATTATCAGCTAAACCCATTTGAAAAGGATTTTTAGGCTGGTTTATGTTTGCTCAGGTTTAATTTAAAGCCAGTGTGAAACCAAAAAACGTACCTTGTCTCCTTTGAGGCCTTTGTCACCCCTCTCTCCTCTGGCTCCCTGGGGGGAAAATGGTAGAAATAAAGACAATTGTTACTGTTTCATAGGGGATTTTTTTCTTGTCTGTGTGAAGCATTAAGCAGGCGAAGGCAATTTAGTAACATATAGTAACATTCACAGTGTGTGGCAGACAGCAGATTACAAATTCACTTAAAAACTTTCTTTATTATTAATATTTATATTACAGCAGTATCTAGATTAGAACTCATTGGAAAAAAGGGCACATTTGCTAAACTTGAATTTTTTCAACCGGCTCTAGTCTGGAGGCTGCAAACATTGTGCTATGCACCATCTTCACACATGGTAAGGGACTTTCTCTGCGCCCGCCCCCCCGGAGCCTATGATCTAAACAGATGATAGACAAAGGAGGGATTACTATGCTTATTTTACAGATGAGGAATAGAGAGAGAAAATGATTCACAAGTTCAAATAGGGAGTCTGAAGAAGAGCTAGGAATTGAATCCAGTGCTTTGGGAGCTCAGCCCAGTGCTTACACCACATGCCCATTTTTCTTCTCAGTACAAGTCTTAATACCACTCTCCTTTCATAGGATCTTCTGATTTCACATCCTCAGCATCTCAACCTGTTCATGGTGTATAGTATATTTCTACAATAGTTTCCATTATTGCTTTCAATTTTTAAGTTATTGCAACACTGACCTTTTCTCCTCTACTCCCAGGATAACCCTAAAAGGGAAAGAGAGACATTTTACTGCTTCACATTTTCTAGATCTTCTGAGAAGTGAATTCACATCTTGCAAATTTAAAAGTCGGGGGGAGGGGGGAGTTTAAATAATTAGTTGCCCCAACTTCTAAATCTAAATGTTTTCTTTGTAGATTGTAAGAGAGCAGAGAAAAAGTATAGCTATGAAGATACAAGACAAAGGCAAGATATTCCAGTCCAAAAGACAACACGAAAAAGCCAGCAGGTAAAGCAAGCACACTAATCATGTTTGAAATTGCTTTAAAAACTAAAAGAGCAGAAAGCAAATGCAATTACTGGTTTAATTAAATCTTATTCAGTCTCTGCAATTAATAACCCCAAGCCATTTTAGAAATAATTTCCCAATCACCGTTTTTTTTCTCCTAAGTGGCAAATATATAAAGTGAAGTCCCTAAAATATGTTTTAGTTGGCTTCCAATGTGAAGATTACGATGACGTTTAGTTTTTCCTTCTTAAGAAATACCCAACAAATAGTCTGGGAGCATGTATAATTCCGTGCTAAGTTAGGGGTAGAAAGCTAAGGGAGGTGTCATTTTATTCATACAAATCTACACAATCATAATTTCAATGGTGTCACCCTCTGCAGCGTGGCAGGGGGACTTGCCCTCTCTCATCCCCATCCTCCAGCACCAGGTCTTTAGGTTCTGATAATACAGTATCATCAGGAATGGGTTGAATTGTGCATCATTTGAAACTGCTTTTGACTGTAAACACAATGGTACCACATATGGCCTGGAATAATTATGTAAATATGTATTTGAGAAAATATTTAAAAATCCATTAAAAAAAAATTATACTTTAACACGGGTGTGTCAAATATGAGGCCCTAACACAGTTAAATTGTGGCCCTTGACTGACAGTACTGTGCTATCAGTTATTGCTCAGGACATGATACCTGATTTATTTATTTTTAATGTTGCACGGTACTATAAAATGGAAGGCCAACCAAGCTGATTTGCCATGACTGGCAAAAAAAGAGGCAGTTCACAGTGATATTGACGATCAGCTTTATTAATTATGCCAAAAAAGTTGTAATGGGGCACTAGTTTGGATGTCAGCATTCAGCCAGACATTACTGGAATTCATCTGCAAATGGTTTGCATATAGTTACACAACGTACATTACATAACATAATGAATTACAATCCCAACATATTTTATTACACAACTCTTGTTTTTACCTTGGTCTTGCTCATTTTTAGATACCAATGTGGAGATGAAGAGTAGCGACTAGTAGCTGAATCTTGGAGGAGCTGGTTAAACACAATGTTCAGTGGCACCTTACACACTAAAAGAAGTGTATACATACATTGAATTTGGCAAGGCGGGAAAGGAAATACATCGAGTACCAGGAAAAAGTTGAAGATGTTGGGACAACTACCAGCTGTGGGCAAATCTTTGCTGCTCTTTATTTGATCTGGCAGGACTGCTAATTGGAATTTGCACCTCGCAGCCTTGGAAGATTTTGTGAAATACTTTTTTGCTTTAGATTTAACCAGCTATTCTGCACTGATAGCCTGGTACCTTCCTGAAATAAGAGAAAAGTCTGATCCTGACATATGGGAGGAATTTCAAAGAGGAAATTGGGTTGTTAAAAGGTCAGCAGTTCTGCGCACTTGGTTCAGAGAAAGCCCTAATGCATGGAAACATAGCAATGAACATCATTGAGGGGTTGGTAGGCGTAACACAGCATCCAAATCCTTTTCCCCAGTTTTTCCTGACAACCACAGAACTCTATTGAATTTTGAACAAAACATTATGTGCGGCTGAGATGACTTTCCTAGAAATAACCAAGCACCATATAGACTTATTAGGTGCTGCTAAATGCCAAGAAGGGGCTATTTTAAAGCTACAGGACAAGCTTACTCACACTGGCAACGCACTTGTGTATGATGGACCTGAGCACCTCAATATCATGACGAAAGCAGACTTCAGTGATGAGCTAGTTAGAGATGTCAGTTGAAGGTACATTTTGGGTCATGTCTGGTCTGAAGCCTTCAAAACCCAACAGAATATCCAAGGCTCCATCAATCTAAGGGCTCCCATCAAGAAGAACAGATTAAAGCTGTGCTTTAATGCAAAGAAGAAAGTCAGAGTGAAGGTGGCAGGGACTACTACAGAGCGAACCACAGACAGGTCATTGTTTGCTCATCTCCTGATCGTGTCCAGATCTCATCGGGATGTTGATCTACACGAGACTTTGGGAACGTAAAAGTTTTCCATGGTATCACGATCCATGTTCAAATGAAATAGAATAACGTATATATGCCAGGTGAACAGCAAACTAATGCACATCGTGCATGCTCTTCCTAAGCCAGAACCTACTAACAGTGTGACTAATATCTTATGCCAGCAAAGGCCTTCAGCACAGCAATCATAGATGGCATGGCTGAGGTACAAGCTCTCATCAAACCAGAAACAGTTAATATCTGCCAAGATTTGGCTGAATACTTCACCATGAGGCTACAAAGTAAATACTGGACTTTTGACAAAGTTCTCCTTGTGTTTGATGTGTATGCAGAGGATTCAATTAAAACTATGACCAGAAAGAAGAGACTTCATGGTATTGAGCCTGTCCAATACAAAATCACTGGACTTCACAAACACCTCCAATGTCACAATGAAGAAGCTACCGTCTCATATTTGCATGAAGTACAAGTTAACCTCATACCTCGCAGGAGAAGTGCTCCAGCATGTGAAGAATTGCTCAAAGAATTTCAGCATCACATGGCATAATGAAGCTGCTGCCTTGCACTGTTCAGTGGAGTTTCTTCGTAGTATCATGAGGAGGCTGACGCTAAAATTATCTTGCATGCTGTCAATGCCACAGAGAGGAATGCTACTAAACTTCGGATTTTTGCACAAGACACAGATGTCCTAATGCTCTCTGTGAGACACTACCCCAGACTTCAGCAAGATTCTGGTTTTGTGCCTGCTGCTGGAGACCAGAATCACTGTCTGCCCTCAGAGATGTGTCCCTATCACTCAGACCTTAAAAGCCACAGGATGTGACACTCCTGCAAGGTTGGCTGGAGATCTCCAATTATTTTACTGGAATGCATTTGATTCAGCCTCCATAGACTCTCTCTTCACTGTGAAGGTGTTCAGCCAGGCTGAGACAGTTACTGATGAGGTCAAATGCACTTGGAATCATTCGCATGCTGAGTTTATCATTTGATGGCCAACATAATGACACTTGCACAGCTAGGTTGGTGGATGTTTTCCAAGAAGCAAATGGAGAAAAATTGCCACTGACAAGGGGTGTGTTTATACCTACTATCAAGAGGGCAAATTATCAAGTAATGGAAGGACTCCAGGATGATCAAGCACATCCAAAACTGCTCTCCTCTGTTGGGCATGGATGGGTCTGTAAGGATGGACTGATCACATCAGTTGTGTGTGAAATACCATGCATTCCTGAATCAATCATTCAGCTAATCAAATGCTTGTGTGCAAAGACCAGATACTCACCAGCCCGCAAATGTTTGGCCAGCAGCCTGCCTTGTACAGAGATGTGTGAGTGCGTTGCAGATGAGGACAACTTGTGTGATAATGTGTCTAGCAGAGGTGCCTTGGACAGAGACAACGCTGCTGACTTTGATGAATAAATGTTTCCAGTCCTACATGTCAAGGCTAATTTCCCTAGGATTACTAATGATCAATGTCTTTTTTAGGTAAGCAACGCATCCCTATGTGAAAGCATAATTAGAAAAAGTTGATTTTTAAATATTTTCTTCAATATATCCACATACTTGTTCCAGGTTTGTCAGTGTATTTGTGGTAGAAAGGGCACTGAAATAATACCCAACTTGATTAATTTCCAATGACATTGTACTATCAACATTTCCATAACTTGAGGAACTGGTGCGGAAAGACCATGGGAAGGGGTGGGCAGAGGGCCTGCCATGCTGCAGAGGGTGACACCATTGAAATGATGCCTCTGTAGATTTTTACAAATCAAATGACACTCACCTTCCCTTTCTATCACTCAGGTAATGAAATTTTACTATACTATGCTCCCAGACTAAAACGACTGCATCTATTTCATCTTTCCTGCTCCGTTTTTGAGTAAGGTAGTGACATAAAGAGCAGGATGAAATAACACACTCTCTGCATTGGTCAGCGTAGAATTGACATTTGAGTTCGGGTCATATTTGGAAACCCTTGTTGGTTGCATGAGAGAGATTGTGCTATTCCTGTCATGTTAAAGATATTAGTTCAACTCTAACATTGAACGCAAGGCCTATCCTCAGTGTGTACGTGTCATGGGAGGGCATGGGAGCATTTAGGCAGTTTACTGCTTTCTTTGTTTTTTATTTCTTTAACTGTTGCAAATTTACATTCTACAAAAAATATAGTTACTAAGGTCAAATATCTGTTCTCCTGTCCCCTTCTCTCTTCAGAGCCAAGTGGGCAGCACAGTCTTCATATCCTGCACCACATGCTGAACAGTTTGCAGACTTTTACACAGAGGAAATGCCCTGAGAAGTATTACAGCACAAATGACAGGTTTCAGAGTAGCAGCTGTGTTAGTCTGTATTCACAAAAAGAAAAGGAGTACTTGTGGCACCTTAGAGACTAACAAATTTATTTGAGCATAAGCTTTCGTGAACTACATGGTATCACAAATGTAAAGCAAATAAGTGACCCAAAGTTTTGCTCAGAAAGAAAGTTCTTGCTCTTCATATAATTAGCATCACAGGCAAGTCTGGAAATTCCTGGAATCTAGGTACTGAGACTCCATAGTGAGCAGAATAACTGTGACTGATTGTGTCTGAATTACTGGGGTATTCACACACCTGCCACTAAGCCCACATAGTCTTGATGGCAATCTACTCTTTGGTTGTTCCAACATCCAGTCCAGGAATCTGAACGAGCTAGCCTTATAACATTGTACTGCCTGTTCTGTGCAGCCACCAGGGTACCCCCATTAGAGCCTTCCTCTCCCACAAGAGAAACAGGTTTCAGCACCTTTGAGGGAAGGATTAAGTCATCAGAGAAGATGCCTTATATTTTACCTTTTCCCATTCCCTCATATTTTGTGTCATACACATATACATTCAGAAGCCACAATCTAATCTAATCTAATATCCAGAGACACCATCGTCTACATGGGCCAAATTCTTCCCACTATTAAACACAGCAATGAGAGTGCATGGTTATAACAGAGGGTGAATTTGTCCACATAATCTTACAGGACTGGAGGGAAAATAATGGGATGGGTTACATGCTTTGCTCTTAAAACGAATCTCTTCCCAATTACATTGATTTACACCAAAGCATTTGAGTAAGAATCTAGGAAAGTAGCCACAGCATGCCATATTGCACAACCTTTTTTAGCTTCAAGAAGAAAATCTTGTGGTTTTAATTGTATTTAAAAGAAAACCCCAAAGTCTACTGTTATTTGAAACAGAACCAAAATCTCCACAAGTGCTTTCTACTAGTTCATGAGGGAAGCAAACACAGTGTTAGAAACCGATGTCTGAATATATAGCAGCTGGGTTAACAAACCTTTGAGCCAATTGGTCCTCTTGTACCTGGCAATCCCATCACACCCAAATCCCCCTTTTCACCCTAAAGGAGTTAAAAAAGAGAGAGAGAGTTAACAACTGCGGCTCTTGAAAGGTGTCATATTGGAACAACTGATGATTCAGTTTTTGCGTCAAATGTATGAAACATGCCTGACTTTAACAACTCTCAGTGTAGTTTTATAGTGTAAATCCAAACTGTATACTGCCAACTGACTTAGCCTGAGTCATCAGGCATTTTCTCATTCCTTCCACTCTCAGCTCTTTGGGTATGATTTTCTTTCTAAGTAATATATGCGTTAGTTTTCCTAGACCCTGCACAAGGACATGTGGGCAAATTATCCCCGGTAGCATTTTCCCCTATGCCAAGGCTTATAGACTCAACCTGGTGTGCCTTAATGATACCACCTCCCTGGGTTATAGTGACCAAATGCTGTAGCCTGCTGGGATCCTCTTGGTATGGAGAGATACAACCTAGCTGGTTTTATTCTAACAGTGATTTCATTTGGTATCAATCAAGGCCTCAGACATCTACCACCCTGCAGTGCTGCCTGGCAACCATTGTGTCCACACATGGCTTTGCAGGTTCTTCTCTGGCTGTTGTCAGCCAATGTATTGACTGCCTGTCAGATGAGCATCTGAGAAGGGTGAGATCTGGAGTCACAGCAGAAGCAGAAGCCCTAGCAGGGAGGCAAACTTGGACTCCTTGTGCTCCTTGCAGAAGGAAGTGCATTTGGCCTTTCCAGCCTCCGTGGTGAGCAAGATCTTCATGCCAGATGCAGCCTAGGCAAGGGGAGAGTTAATGGAGCAGAAGAGAAGGCTTGGAGAAGCAATGTGGGAGAAAGGAGACCTGGAGGAAGGTTATGTCTAAGGGAGACTGGAAACCGGAAAGAGGACTAATGAGAAAGGAAAGAGAAAGGAGACCTGGAGATGGGGAAAGAGGGAGAAAACAGCCCATAGGAGGTTTGTAGAAAGAAAAAGGTCTGGAAGAATAACTCAGGAAAAGGAAGGCCTCTGGAGGCTGGAAAATGGGAGACAGAAGACCTGGATGTGGAAAAGGGAGAGAAAGAGGAATGTACTTTAGGGAAACAAGAACAGGCACCTATAGAAATCTATTTAGGCCAAGCCAACCTTACCATAGATTGGTGGAAAACAGAAATAAGTGAAGAGTAGAAGACAACAAATCTAAAGAACAGAAGAAGCAGGAGAACAGAGGAGGTGGATAGAAGCAAAAGAACAAGAAATAAGGTAGGACTTGGAGCCAAGTTATGAGAAAGATGAGAAGGAGTGGGGTCTGTAAGGGGTACGGTAAAAGCTACACTAATAGATGAAACAGGAGAAAATTGTCTGTATACAGAAAGGTACCTTCACTAAAGGATTAGGATTCATGGATGGAAATGGCCAACTGAACCAGTTTTTCATTTTTAAAATACAGTTAATTTGCTCTCAGAACTCAAAGTGTTGAGGTGCTAGATGGTTGTGCAATCCTCCCATTCTCATTGCTGCCACTGGGGGAAAATACTGGTGCATATCGTGACTTTTGAGAGGGATCACTTCCCCACTCCCACCACAAATGGAGCACTGAGCCCTTTAACGCCAATGACCATTGTGCAGATTAAGTTCAAGGAAGCCTCAAAATTCAGATGCTACCATGTACAGTAGCAAGATATTCCTTACCTAACTTTTATCAGTAACCAATTGGAGGAAGACTTTATAGTCTGCTTTCCAAGTTTGGTTTGGAATCAGAAACATTGCACTGTCATCATTTACCAACAGTCACCACAACATGGCATCTGAGATGCTGCAGCATCTCCCTACACAAAAAGCAAGTCATAACTGGAGACTCTGAGATGCTGGTTATACAGTTTGACTTTTTAATGGCAACCACTGTATGTGTTCCTTTTGCCTAATGGTTTATCGGATTGAAGAGATACAGGGTCATCTTGGAATGGAGAAGCACAGTTACCAGCACGTATATCTCAGCTATTGTGACAGCCGTGCATCTTGTATATAAGATGGTGTTCAGTGAAGGAGTATACTACAGCTTCTGTACAATGAGCACTCATCACTGACCGCTCCATTAAAGCGAACACAAAGCTTGTCCCATGATTTTCCATGCAGTTTACTATGAACAGTCACTATAATTAACACCTTGTTGATACTGAACTGAAGTCATGGCCCCAGCAGTAGTGCTAGCAAAAGTACAAAGACAATATAACAAGTGAAACTTTTATCATGACTGATTGAACAAAACCATGAACCTGTATTTCAAAAATCTGATCAGTGTACACCCAGATCTTGGTCCCTTCCACTGATATCAGTTGAGCTTGTTACCTGGAGGTACCCAAATAAAAAGCTGTGCAGTCAACAAGTGTATGTAGCATGTCCAAAGAAGGGGATAACTGAATGGCCATGCAGGAAAATGACCAATCTTGTGCATGCTAGAGGGACCTATAATTAAGGCTGCATGTCTGTCACAGAGGTCACGGAAATCATGGATTCTGTGACTTTTCGTGACCTTAGTGACTTCTGCGGTGGCTGGTGCCAGAGGCGGGCAGCCCCTGGGCCAGCAGCAGCAGTTTGGATGTGTGGGAGGAGTCTCGGGGCTGGGGGTTGGGGTGTAGGACAGTGCTTACCTGGGCGGGGGGGCTTCCCGGCTACCACTGGCATGTCCCTGCAGCTCCTCGGCAGAGGGACCACGGGGCTCCGCGCCTGCAGGCACTGCTCCCGCAGCACCCAATGGCTGCAGTTCCTGGCCAATGGGAGCTGTGGAGCCAGTGCTTGTGGTGGGAGCAGTTGGCAGAGCCCCCCGGCTGCCTCTCCTGCTAGGAGCTGCAGAGACATGCCAGTTGGAGCTGGGTAGGGAGCCTGCCAGTCCCACCCCCCAGCACCAGCGCGGGTCCCAAGTCGCACACCGCCACCCACCCACCCCTGCATGGGTCCTAGTTCATGTGTCGCTGCCCACCTCCCCCCCCCAGCATCAGCAAGGATCCTGGGCCACCATCCCGCAGCACCCACGACACCCCTGGATCACCCCCTGCCACCCCTGAGCACCGGCCCAAGTTTTAGTTAGAGGTATATAGTAAAAGTCATAGACAGGCCAAGGGCCATCAATTTTTGTTTACTGCTCATGACCTGTCCATGACTTTTACTAAAAATACCCATGACTAAAACATTGCTATCGCACTCCCTGTCTTGAAGTGGTTTCCATTATATAAAGCATTTACAGTTTGGTTCAATGGCTCTCAGCAATCCCACTGTACAAATTGTTCCAGCACCGCTGATTATTAGCAAGTCTCCGTTAGACTTGATTTGGCAATTTTCATTTAACATAGTTTAATTCCTGAAGGGCAAGAAAAAAATTATCCATTCTGCTCAATATATACAAATTCAATGTAGTAAAAGTGTTTAAATGTTACCTTAGGTCCCATTGGTCCAGGCCATCCAATTGGTCCTGGCATTCCCGGGACACCTGGAGGACCTGGTCTACCCTTAAAAGGAAACAATCAAATATTATGAAAATGGGTTTAATATCATTCCAGCACATGGGGTTCGATCACAGATGAGATGCAAATTAGAGAAGAAGTATTTTAATATCTTCAGTACAGTATCTTCAAGAAAAAAATTGCAACTGAGACATTATTTTGGCTTTTTTTTTTTTTTTTTTTTAATCCCAAGAAATCCATAGTATGCTTTCTGTTGAGTCTAAGAAGGGAAGTTTGGACTCTCAGAAACAAATATATTCTAACGCATAGTATATATATCAGTGCTGGAAGTATGTATAGTATATATAGATCAGTGATGGGAGACTCTACATGCAATTTAAGATATTCATCCCTAAAAACAGGATCAGTAAACCAAATTCTGCCCTCACGTATGCCAATTTAAATCAGGAGTAACCCCTTGTAGTTACACCAATGCAAACCAAATATACAGTAAGGGAGAACAGAACTAGACCACACTTGCCAACTTTCACACAGTAAATAAGCACCCCAACTTTCACAATAATTCGAAAATCAAGCTAATTCCATTTCAAAACAAGGCCAAAACAAGCCAATCTCTAAGAACCCCAACACTCTATGAGACTAGGTCCCCCGGGCCTGCAGTCTGGGACTGTGGTGGGCCCGCTGTGCACCCCTGACTCTCTCCCCTCCTTGCCCCTGCTCGTCCTCCCTTGCCCCGCTTGCCAGGAGTTGATCAAAAAAAAGAAGCAACAAGCTACAAGCCAAAGAAGCAACAAGCTACAAGCCAAAAACAAGCCCAACATCTGTGTTTTTTCACGGGTTTGGCATCTCTAAACTAGATCCATAGAATCATAGAATATCAGGGCTGGAAGGGACCTGAGGAGGTCATCTAGTCCAACCCCCTGCTTGAAGCAGGACCAATCCCCAATTTTTGCCCCAGATCCCTAAAAGGCCCCGTCAAGGATTGAACTCACAACCCTGGGTTTAGCAGGCCAATGCTCAAACCACTAAGCTATCCCTCCCCCCAGTAAATCACATTTACTAACACTGCATTTCTATAGATTCATTTTACTTTCTTTTTCAAATGTTAACCTACAATATTGATATATTTTATTAATTATGACTATAATTAGGGTAAAAAACTTGTAAGAAACCTCTAGGACCAGATCCTGGAGCTGCATCCATTTACACTGGCTGTGGAGCTGGCCTTAGGACTCCAATCAAGACCACTAGGGCTAAAAGTATGCCTTAGAATAAGCCAGCCAGCTTTCACTCAGTAGTTGTGCTCACTTACTCTAGGACTGTATTTAGCCCCACTTCTCTTTAGAGATCTGATGATTTTAATGAGAAGAGCAAGTATTCCAGTGTCTAAGATATGCCGTCTCATTATCATGTTTGATGACACTCTCTGAAATATTACTATCTGGGAAACTCAGAGTTATACAGGTCATTTATTTTTTTTCTATCTGGCATTTGAAATCTAAATAAATAAATAAATACTATATACATAGTTCTTATATTTACATGCCTTGTATTAATTTGAATTAATTGATTTGTGCCTATTGTTAAAATATTCGGTGTATTATTTAAAAGAATGGCTCTTTTCTTGGTGGAATGACCTAATCTCTGCATATCTCTGATTTCATCCTGCAGAGGATTTTTTGGCTTCTTTTGAAAATTAATTACATTAAAAGGAAGCACTTAGCCAGTGAGATGAAATATTTTGTGACATTTAGGGGCACATACTGTTGACAATATAGCATGGCTCACATGTCAGCAAATGCAAGGTTGTAGTCAGCATATTGTGCTGGTGCCAGAACCCCTCAAGTATAATCACTAACAGTTATTTGTCTTTTGACACAAAAGTCATTTAACTGAACCCTATTTTCAATGGGTGTCCGACTTAGGCTTGTGTTTCTCTGTGGATCAGTCGGGATTTTAATTTTGACTTTTTTTTTTTTTTACAGCTTTTATAACTGTTCCCAAAGTCTACTCCCTTAGGCACAGACATCTAGCTCAGGTTATTCTCTACTCTCTTTTAATAGTGTGGTTAGGAACATATCTTGTTACCCATTTTCACACAGAATTCAAATAGACTCCAATTAGACATCTGGGTCAACCCCTACTAGCTGCCAATGTCAGCTATGAGGCTGGTGCATGAACCAGATTCTATAAACCTTGATTCGTACCTTTCTTCCTGGTCTGCCAATTTCCCCCTGCCACAGGGAAAAAAAACATATTAGTCATGGAGATACCAAGTGAAGAACAGCAGGTCATAAATGAATGTACTTAAAAATGGAATTGGGAAGATCTGTGTGTCTTGGACTTCACTCTATGAGCTAAAGTGGACAATACTCACGTAACAGAATAAATGGCATCTTCAGTTATATTTGGGTCCCAATTCAGCAATCCCACCCTATTCAGCAAAGCACTTAAACGTATACTTAGCATTAGGTATATGCTTAAAATTAAGCTTCTGCTTAAGTCCTTTGCTGAATGTGTGTGGACTTAAGCATGTGCTTAACTATTTTGCTGAATTGAAGTCAAAAAGATTAATGTGAAAACTATTTATTGTATCTGAATGGACCCATATATTAGATATTGCATGGGATGGCGCTGCTTTTTGTTTCTTCAAATAGGGTACAATTTTCAAAAGTTACTATGCAACTTGGGACCATTGACTTCCAATGTAACTTGTGCTCCTTAAGTGCTTTTGGAAATCCCACCCATAGGGTATCAACAATCCGCCTTTTCTACAGCATTTTGTAGATATAGAAGGTGTCATTATGAAAAGCTATACAATAGGCCCACAATGATACTGAATAGTTATAGTTGAAGCTTTAAATTACAGCCTGAAACTGATCTATGGAATCCAGCTGGCATTAAAGCAAACTCTCACTAGGTGACCAGATAGCAAGTGTGAAAAATCGGGTCCGGGAGGGGTAGGAGGGAAATAGGTCCCTATATAAGACAAAGCCCCAAATATCGGGATTGTCCCTGTAAATTTGGGACATCCGGTCACCCTATCCCCCACCCACCCAAAGAACACACCACCACGAAAAAAACCCAAAAACCTGAAAGCAAAACAAAATCCCAGCCACCTGCTCTCTCTCTCTTTCCCCTACCCTCCAAACAAACAAACAAACAAACAAACAAAAACGCCAAAAGAGTTGGTACTTACTTTTTCTCCTTTTGGTCCCATCACACCAGGAATTCCTTGTGGGCCCTACGGAGAAAAGTGAAGGAAATTGTAAACTTACTTTAAAAAAAATACCCATTCCTTGTTTTCCTTGCCCTGAACTATCTGTCTGAGAACTGAGAGTTCCTCTGGGAAGTGACTTCCCCCAAGTTTACAGGTGTTTGTTGTGCCGGTTCAGGCTCCTCTTTAATTGTAAGTGCTGTGGCATCACTGAATGGCAGGAAATGGAGAGGTCTGGTGCAGTGAATGCAGAAAGGGCAGTTTTGAGGTGAGGAAGAAATAGCAAAAAAAAGGGGCTGGAGCAGAGCAAAGAGGCCACACATCAAGGAAGCTGATGGAATTCTGGAGAGCAAGAGATGGAAAGAATGCTGAAACTGGTGTGGAGTGCTAACGCATCAAAAATTGAGGCAATCTGTTCAACCAAAGTGACTGTAAATGGAATAGTCTAAAATGTATTCATTATGCTTTGCAAAAAACCTTGTAATGGGAAGCTGTGACACTCTATAAACCTTTCTTCAGAATGAAACCGCTGAAATAAGTTATTTTCCCTGCCATTGCAAGGGCCTTGGGCATGGGTGCACCTCAGTCCCTCTTATCTCTCTATGTGGGATAGAGGAATAGCCTATTCTCCTGTGGGCTGTAATACTTGGGTCTAATTTTGGTTGTTGGCTTTAGTGAGTGGGTGCTGGCTGGTATTGGTGGCCTGTGATATGCACGAAGTCAGGCAAGGTGATCTAGTGGTGACTTCTGGCCTTAGACTTTATGACTCATTATCTTAGACAGGATTTCTTAGCCTTTTCAGGGCTGCAGCTCCCTTTTCTTTATGAAGATCTCTTCACCTCCTGCAACTTCCTTCCATCTAGCCAGGACCTTCCTTTCATTTAACAATAAGAGACGGGAAAGATAGTTGCAAACTGTAGAGATCAAAACCTCCAGGTCGAAAATCCCTGATCATGGAAATTTTGCTGTGATTTTAAGAACTTCTTATTTCAGTGAACTGATATGATTTTTTGTTTGTTTTGTTTTCCCCCCCAAACAAAAAGGGTTTCCAACAGCAAAATTCACCTTTCATTTTTCTGAAAAATAGCTGTGAAACAAATTATATTTACCTCCTCATAAATGTGACAAAAAGACAAATATTTGAGGGTCACATTTATGGGGTGAAATTTTTCACACCATTCACATTGTGAAAATGAAATGCCGTGCTCTGAAATATAATTTTCATAACTGCTGTTGTTATAGCATTTTTAAACTAGGAGGTCCAAAAGATCTTAAGTCTCTAAAAAAAAATTCTAACTGTTTTAAATTAAATCTCAAACTAAGTTATAGGTCTCACTATCTCTGGTATAAATTTCTCTCATGCTGTCTGATGTCTGACTCAGTCTAAAGCTGTATTTTAGCTCATTGGGATCTGAGGGGACTCTTTTCAATCGGTTGAGCAATGGAGGGGACTCTACACCTCACTGGGGGTGCTGGCCCGACCTCTTCAAGTATCAGGCCATAAAACTGTATCAAACTATTTCATTTCTAATTTCCCTGAAGTGACACTTGAAATCATTACTGTGGCTTTGGTCAACAGGACATAGGTCATGGGCAATGACGATACAATCCAGAAGTCATTATTCAGGAAGGCTCTGAAGAAGGCACTTCTGAAACTCCATTCCCTCAAACACCACAAGTCAGTTTAGTGTTTTAACTGAAGGAGGTGGAGGGATTTTGCCACTTCAGGTGAAGGCATCTCTACCATTAAACCAGGGGAGACTTTGAGCCTCAACTCAGAAAGATTCTGAAAAACAACTGTTTTGGTTTTAGACTGCACCAGAGGGCAGATATTTTTTAAAAATTGTCCAGGGGAGGATATCCTCTGAGCCTTGATAGTTAGGGACTTGACCCCACCACACAAATTACTTGGTTCAATTCTGAATACTGCCTGTTCGTAGCAATTATACCATCCAAAATACAATGTAAACTAATCATCACACTATATGAATAGGGCCAGATTCTATCCTCAGTTACACTCAAGTATAGCTACTTTGAAGTCAGTGGAGTTACTTTAGATTTACAGTGGTGTAACTCAGAGTAGAATTTGGCCGGCTAAGTATATATATGAGGTAAAATGAAAACGTAAAATTCATCTCAGATTCTGTAGAGAATGTTCAGTGTGACTCACATCAGGGACATTCAAGTTACAAAAAAAAAGGTGTTTGGAGCTATTATCTTAGATTATTTGTTTATTTTAATACCAATATTTCCATTCCATGTGCCAGGAGCTGAAATGATACTGTCCAGAGGATTTTCTGCTCTAAGCTTGGGAACCATTCCTGCTCTGGTCCCGGCAAAAGCATCACACAGACAGAGAAAACCCTTTGTCCGTCCCCCCCCAGCTTTGAAAGTATCTAGTCTCCTCATTGGTCATTTTGGTCAGGTGCCAGCGAGGTTATCTTAGCTTCTTAACCCTTTACAGGTGAAAGGGTTTTTCCTCTGGCCAGGAGGGATTTAAAGGTGTTTACCCTTCCCTTTATATTTATGACACAAGTGCTCTAAGAAAATAAATTTCATAAATTCTTTAGCCACTTTATTAATACTATTTGTGTCAATGGTCTTTGTAGACCATCACATTCAGCATTATTGCTCTTTTAGTTAAAGGAAGAATTGATGTATTCAGTGTTTCAGGAGTTCTATTTTTAGACTCAAATAACTATTGTCATCTTTCCCACATATTGCAGCTTCATAAATCCTTTGGAACATCACTGAGTACATTGTGGGACTGTATAATAATGTACATAAGACACTGCTCAGTATAGTACAAGAGAACCATGATCATTTGCACGTCACTAATCTACACACACCATATGCAAAATATGTCTGCCTCACCCCACGTTTCAGCAAAGATATAATGACAAGGCGCTATGATGAGACCTTATTATTTTTACAAAATACACTACAGAATAGTTACTAGTCTACTATGAAGTATTATTGTGTAAATAATTAAAACTAAATTCCATTTGAACAAAGCCTATTAGCGTTGCTTTTTAAAATTGTGTTTGTGCACTTATTAATTTGTAAAATACAGTGATTCCCAAAAGATCTCCTAGTCATAAACATGCATTAGTGAGATTCTACTGTAGCATAGTACATATTTTTGGTATTATTTGTATTGCAGCAGTGTCTAGAGGCCCCAACCTAGATCAAGGCCCCATTGTGCTAGGCACTGTACATTTCATAGTACAGGACAGTCCCTGACCCAAAGACCTTACAATTAGAGCTGAGTGGAAACTGGAATTTCTCACCCATGACAAACTCCCACATTTCCCGAACAAAATGCCATTCTGAATTGCAATGAAAAAATGAAAATTTCCCTGGGAGGAACATTTTAAAGTAATTTCATTTCAAAAGGACCAAAACGCTCTGGCATAAAATTCCTAATCCTCCTCTTTACAAGCGAATTTGACAAAGAATGGGAGGGGAAACAGTGGCACAGATAGATAAAGTTTCTTGCCCAAGGTTGCAGAGCAGGTCAGTAGCAGAGTTAGAAATAGAAACCAGGTCTCCCGAGTCCCAGCCCAGTGCCCTAGCCACTGCACCATATTGCCTTTAATGTATAGACTGTATGCATTTAATTTATGACACAAATATTTCACTAAGATAAAACTGCACAGGTTTTAATCAGTGTTGTGGACCTTTCCTCATAATATGGCATTTATTGGTGTCTGTGTAGAATCCACCTTTGCAAAACATACCATTCTGTGAGGGCTCTGAGGCTTTATGGTCTTCTGAGCTGACATGTGCGAAACACTGTCCAACTCTTGGATCCCGCCTTTCATTTTCTGGTCCTCAACAGCCCACCTTGCAGAAATGTTGCACTCAGCATTGAGGGAGAGCTTTGTTCCACTCACCAGTCAATACTGGATCCGCCCTGTAGTGCTCTGGCAAGAGTCTTATCCAATCCTCCATGCCTAGAAAGATGGATTCCCTAGTGGAAATTCCTGCAGAAAATTTTCAGCTGGTTCCTACTGTTTCCAGTTGGCAAGTAGGTTTCTAAACAGAGCAATGGATATTCTGCTAGTAGAGTACTCATTTCTAGAGCTCTTGATCCTCCAGCAGAAAACAACAGAGACCAATATTAAAAGAAAACCAATAGAGACTAGTTGAAGGCTTGAAATGATGGTTCCTGAAATTTCCATGGAGGTTAAATGATTCAAGACTTTAGGCTGGTTTAAAGCAGATGAAAATGAAGTGCAACCTCAAGTCTTTGCCTGGAGGGCATTTGGCAGAGAGAGGAAATAGACAAATATGTTATTTATGCCAACTTTTTAAAAAGTCCAACCTTAGTTTAAAATATTGTGAAAAATTAAATACCATTTTCAAAACTGCAGCAGCTTTGTAAGGAGCTTAGAACAGATCAGAACATGGAAGGGTATTGTTTAAGATACAGTACTAACCTGGGGGCCAGGAGGCCCTGAAGGGCAATTGAATTCTGGTTCACGTGAAGCTTGTGTTATCTGAAGCTCTTGACATAAATGTTTCATATCAAGGGTAAGCAGCTTCTAAACAAAAAGAAATATATATATATATACACACATCCACACACATAGAATCATAGAATCATAGAATATCAGGGTTGGAAGGGACCCCAGAAGGTCATCTAGTCCAACCCCCTGCTCGAAGCAGGACCAATTCCCAGTTAAAACATCAATACACATCATACAGGGAGGCATGAACAATCAATCAGCAACAGTACAGATCTGTAGGGCATTTAATTCCACCCACTTACAAGGGTCCAGTGCAGGTTTGTGGTTTATCATGCATTTCTCTTAATGGAAACTTAATTATCCTCACTTCAGTAACCATCTTAATTATCATCACCCACCCCACGTTTCATCCTCCCTTCTAACAGCACTGTCATAACAGTGTGCCAGCACCATAGCATGCCCTCTCAGCTAGTGTGGGACCCAAATCTATTCTTAAACTTGACTCAGCTCCTTACAGGCACAATTTATGAGTAACAGCACAGCCCAGAAATAGCCTCTTTGCTCTAATAATACAAACTACATTAACCTGTGCTCTCGACTGAGTAAACTTCACTCTAGTGATATTTAACTGCATGGATATTCATTCATTACAGGCCAGATCCAACTCCTTTGAAAGTCAGGGGAAAATCTCCCATTGACTCCCAATGGATAAAGCCCTACATGAGCATAGACTGTAATCAGGTTAGAGCATGCACCAGGGCCCAGCACGGTATCTTATTGTTAAGACAGAGAGGGGAAACCTAGAGTCAGTCAGTCAAAAAATCTTAAGCACAGTACTAGAGCTGGTTCCCTCAACCACAGTACTTGACCATCAGTAACTGGCTTGCATTAGCAAACCACCTTGCTTATGCCTGCTAGCATAAGAATACTAATACTGAAATGCATAAGAATAATGATATGGAGTAACTGGGATTAACAAAACCTGTCTTCACTCGCAAAAGCGAAGATCCATTCCTCAAGCAAGAGTTTAGAACTAAAGCAACATGCTGCTGCTGAAAACCCCCTCAGCAGAGAATATTGGGGCTCAGTTCGTGAGGATCCTAGAGACACAGAGATTAATTTGTTTTATATACATTTTTAATAAGAAGATAATGATAAGGTACGCTTTCAGGAAAAATGTCTCTACTTGTGATTATACAGTTGGATTTAAACAGTAGCTTTTAAGTACTGTAGCTGACTAAGAGACTAAACAAAAAATAACGTACTCATTCTAAACACTAGCCAGAACTTCAGAATATTAGAAAGTTCTGGTTTCTTCAGTTTGGTGGGAGTAGTGCTATAAACCTAATCCAAAACCCATTGAAGTTAATGGGCATTTTAGCACTGACTTCAAAGGGTTTAGATCACACCCTCTATACATTCTTGACAAAATATCCAAGGTATACTTAATCCTGCTTCAATGTAAGGGGATGGACTAGATGATCTCTTGAAGCCCTACATTTCTATGATTCTAAAATATTAGTATAATATGATAACTTACATAGTATTGGAAATCGGAGTATTTGCCTTGGATCTCAAAGAAAAATAGCTCACAATAGTTGTGGGGCACTAACAATGAGAAATTAACAAGAGACCAATGAGAAAATTCTCCCTCCCGGGGAGAAAATGTTTTGGAGCCAGTGTAGGCTGGTGACACATGTAAGTGAGCAGACAACATTGCTATGATAAGATAGGCAAAGAGCCAATTCATAGCACTGAGTAACAATCATAGCTATACAGATCTGACTAAAGCAGGGATTCCATACACAGCGCATACACAGAGTGGATGCTGAGGAAAAGCTGATGGAAATGCAGTAGGGAGACTGTTTTGTCGGCTGACCTATTTGTCCAAAGCAAACAAAGATGGAGGTGTTGAGTCAATATCAGATTACTTAAAGCTGGGTGCCGGCCCACAAACAATTGGAGACTGAGTTAGCATCCATTCAAAATGAAAACAATAAAGTGTTTCCTGTTGCTGCACTGTATGGCGAGATGGGATTGCTGGAATACAACAACCAGAAAGTGCTAAGAAAGGGTACACGCGTGTATTTAAAAAAACAAAAATAGGAGAGGCAAGAGAAATGCTCCCAGGCAATACTTACAGAATCCCAGCCCTGTTTGAAATACGGTGGTGGAAATAACGGCGGTGGAGGAGGGGCAAGGAGACAGCATGCTCTGTTATTAATTCGTTTCTTCTGTTCCAAGCAAGGGAGGTCTGTTCAAAAGAAACACTCAGCCATTACTAACGGGCAAATGCTGCTAGATTCAAATGGCTTGAAAAATGTAGGTGCATTAATCTCTCTTATGACCTCTGTAGCCCATATTGTAAAGTAATGTTTGAGTAGTTGTATAGTGAGCCTCTGTCACTGCGTAAATCACCAGACAGAAGAGCAATATTAATTAGGGTGAAGGGCAGATCTTCAACAGAAGGTGCTAAGCCCTTTGCAGAAGGAAAGGTCCATTGATATTGTGGGTTGTCGTAACTGGAATTTCCCTATGTACCATCTACCAGAGGACAAAAGACTTTTGTTGTTCTGCTCTCCTCCCCGTGAAGATGAGTCATTCAAGTGGACTCCTCCTATCAGCTGAGTTTTCAGCTCAGAGCACATGGCAGGAAGGGGGTAAAAACCCCACACAAAAGGAACTAGGTATCTCTATGCCTCTTGGTCTCTGAGGGAGGCATAAGCAAGAGATCCCCAGCTGCTTAGCCTGGGTTAGCCCTAAAGGACATATAGCGTTAGCTGATTATAGAAACTTTTCAAACTTAAGATTGTAACTCATTTGTGTATTTATATTTAGCAGCTTTAAACTTGTACATAACTCTCTTTTTCCTTTTTAATAGATCTTCACATAGCTTATTGTAGGATTGGCTCCAAGTGTGGTCTTTGGTATGAGATCTAAGGTGCAACTGACCTGGGATAAGTAACTGGTCCTTTGGGATTGGGAGTAACCTGGATATTGCTGTGATACTTGGTGTAAGGGACCATCGATCACAAAAGTAGGCTCACCTGGGTGGCGAGATAGATCAGAGTACCTAAGGGGAGTTTTTCCTTTAACATTTCCAAGTAACATTCTAAAGTGGTTATGAAGTGAAAGGGGCAGGAAAAAAAACCTTATCAATTTGCCACCTAAGATGAATATTTTTCACTCAGCTGAGGTGCAACCAATTATAACCTATTACTTGCATATATCATTTCATCATTTTATTGGTGGCCATTACTCCTGTTCTCAGTATTGCTCAATTCTGAGGAAACAAAACCTAGTGACTTGCCATGTAGCTGTTTTCAGAATACTATACTAGACAATACTAAATGCTGGGGCACTGTATAGGTGGAGTTTCTGTCTTTTGGATGAGACTTAGAACTGAGAACTTGACCTCTCATAGTCCTTTAAAATACCCAAGTACTATTGGCAAGAGTCCAGGGGTCCCATCAAAGGCACTGTGGCTGCATTGGTGCAGAAAGTAACATGTGCCTGAAGGCCTTCAGTATAGTGTTGATGCAGTAGTTCATCTCACAGTCTCTCTGAGTGCTTTCAAATATATATGCTGAAGAGAAAGGATGACAATGCTGAGCCCAACAGGACTCCATCTGGAGGAGGAGCATCATGACGTTCTGCAAGGAATGATTAAAGCCCGCAGATGGCTGTTCCACCCATTTCTGCTATGTGCTGTGTGTACGTCAGAGGTATCGTCGCTTTCAGAGGAAACATGCAGAATAAGTATGGAGGCCTGGTTTCTGCAAGGTCAGGAACTTTTTTCCCATCTGAGTCAGGCTACTGTTGCTATCACCTTTGTGCTCACTTTGCTCAGGAAGGAGCATCTGGTAATGGGGGCAGCAGTGAGTACTTTGCAAGGTCATTGACATCAAGCATAAGGTTTTGTCAGAACTGGCAGGAGTATTGCATTGCCTTGGATGGCTGATGGAATGCCTTCTTTGAAGGAGTCAGTGATGATTTCGGATGTTCTTTACTTGCTTTCCCCAGCCATAAAGCAGGACAGCCAGCCATGCCCGGGTGCTCTCAGGGTTAGATTGTTTGAAGTCCAGAATCCCCAAAGCACTGAGCTCTACAAGCTTGATCCCTTAGGCCCCATTCCACCCCCATCCCCACGGCCAGGGAGGGCAGCATAATGCCACTTACATCAGCCCTACACTCCTCCTTTGCTTGGGGAATTCTCCTCTGACCCACTGTAGCCTCTTTATCAGCCCCACAGGCCAATGTTGAGTGGCATATAGGAGCTGGAGTAGGGGCCAGAGTCTAACCCTAGATTTCTATGGCTGCCAAATTAACTCTAATTTTTAGTGTTTAAATTAATCGCGGCTGAAAGTGTCTCCCCGGATTCTTCTGTAACAGTGAGCACCGTGTGCAGATGTGGTCACATTAGGTTCTATTCCGTATCTTTTGCATTTTCGTGTGAGTTCAAGCACTGCATTTGCCATAGACAAGGAGATAGATTATGTAAATAAATCTTAATCAAATTGAACAGCAATATACTAACCCAGGACAGAAGTAATAAACCAGGTTTGAAAGAACAACGACATACAAAGAAATTACTGAAAGAACTAACATCTAAAAAAAATACCAAAATAAAATTAGTTGGACTTAGTAAACATAGCCCTGTCTAAAAGCATTATCTTTGTTCTCATACACTCAGTCTCTCTCTTAGAGAACTGAACAACCTTCAGCCGCCCATTAGAGGGACAACCACACCTTTTGTCAAAGCACCTAGGGCCAAATCCCCAAAGGGGCTTAGGCACCTAACTCCCATGGATTTCAGTGGGGGTTAGGCACACAATGCCTTTGAGAAGCTCGGCCCTAACCCTTAAATCCACTCACCACTCACTCAGGGCTTTCTACATGGGAAGTTTAGTGCATAGCAAACTATGTTGTGAATGTAAAATGCACTAGCTACTCCGTACTAATACCCTGTGTGGATACCCTTACTGCACACCCAGTGCCCTCGGGTGGTTTAGCTTAATGCACTCCCTTAATGCACAAAGGCACTCTTAGGCTGCAGTAAACGCATTAACATGGGGAGTTTTAGTGGAGTAGCTAGTTCAGAGTACCTAGTGCACACTAGCGACTACAAGCTTTTTCCCCATGTAGCCAAGCCCTGAGACTTTGCTTTCATTCCAAGGAAAGGTACCACCCAGGTTACTTCAAATGACATTTCTTCTCTTCCAGGAAAACTTCTTGGATCTGCATCTTACCAGTTCCCTTTGCCACTGGCATTCAGACAGGAAACATTTTTTGCCACTCGCCCACTAAACTTCTCAAAGTTTACAGTCCAGTCAGGGAAGCTATATGCATTCCCTCAGTGGCTTCCAGATCACATGTGCTCAGATTGACCTAAGTCAGCCTTGGAACTGAAAATCAAGTTGTGTTATTTCTGATTCATACATCATCACTAGTCATAAAGATTCTGCAATCAGAAGTAAGCTGACACTTTAATTGCTGGCTGATGGGTGGGGCACAATAGAATAATCTTGCTAACTCTTCCATAATTGTATTAATTCTTCAGGAGTAAGGGTAGGAGCTGAAGAGAAATAGTCAAATGAAAAAGGGGCCAATTCAATTACATCACACGAAGGCACACAACTAAATATTGACAAATTTTATAAGTTTATAATTTACTTATACACAAATGCAAGAAATCTAAATACTAAGATGGGTGAACTTGAGTGACTGGTATTTAATTCTGATATAATAGGCACCACATAAACATGGTGGAATAATGGTAATCAATGGGGCCTGGTAATATTATCACACAAAATATATAGGAATTACAGAGTAGGTCACACTAGTGGCAGAGTGACCCTATATCTAAAAGAAAGCATAGTAAATATAGTAAAAAAAATCTTAAATGACTCCAACAGTCCCATAGAATCTCTAAGGATAGAGATTTCATGCTTGAATAGGAAGAGTATAGCAATAGGAATATATTACTACTGATAACCTGATCAGGATGGTGACAGTGACTGTGAAATGCTCACAGAAATTAGAGATGTTATGAAAACAGAAAACCCAGTTACAGTGGTGGATTTCTACTATCCCCATATAGACTGGAAATATGTCACCTCAGGATGCGATTCAGAGATAAAATTTCTAGACACTATTAATGACAACTTCTTGGAGCAGCTAGTCCTGGAACATAGAAGGGGAGAGGCAATTCTTGATTTAGTCCTAAGCAGCGCCCAGGATCTGCTCCAAGAAATGAACACTGTTGAACCGCTCAGTAATAGCAATCATAATGTAATTAAATTTAACATCCTTGTAGAGGGGAAAGTACCAAAGAAACCCACCACAGTAGCATTTGTCTTCAAAAAAGGGGACTGCACAAAAATGAGGAGGCTAATTAAATGGAAATTAAAAGGAACAGTCCCAAGAGTGAAATGCCTAGAAGCTCCATAGAAACTTTATAAAAAACATCATAAGAGAGACTCAAACTATATATATATATATGTATTCTTAAAAAAAAAAGGTCAAAAATGCCACCATGGCTAAAAAACAGAGTAAAAGAGTCAACAAAAAGAAATCATTTAAAATTAGAGAGACAAGGTGGATGAGGTAATATCTCCTATTGGGCCAATGTCTGTTATCTCACCCAGCTTATGTCTCTAATATCCTGGGATTGACACAGCTACAACTACACTGCATATCATTTAGAAATTGGAAGTCAAATCCCACTGCGGAAAATAGAAAGGTACATAAATTCTGGCGAGTCAAGTATAATTAGGCAGGCCAAAAAAGAATTTGAAGAGCAACCAGCAAAAGACCCAAAAATCAACAGCAATTTTCTTTTAATTACATCAGAAGCAGAAAGCCTGTCAAACAATCAGAATGGCCACTGGACGATCGAGGTGCTAAAGGAGCACTCAAGAAAGACAAGGCCATTGCAGAGGAGCAAAAGGAATTCTTTGCATCGGTCTTCACTACAAAGAGAGATTCCCATACCTGAGCCATTCTTTTTAGGTGACAAATCTGAGGAACTGTCCCAGATTGAGGTGTCAATAGAGGAGTTGTTGGAACAAATTGAGAAGCAGTAAAAAGTCACCAGGGTCAGATGCTATTCACCCAAGTGTTCTAAAGGAACTCAAATATGAACTTGCAGAACTACTAACTGTGGTATGTAACCTGTCACTTCAATCAGCCTCTGCACCAGATGTCTGAAGAATAGCTAATGTAATGCAATTTTTTAAAGAGGCTCTGGAGTTGATCCTAACTTCAAACTATAGTAAAGAATATATGAATATTTTGGGAAGAGTCAACACAGCTTTTATAAAGGGAAATCATGACTCACCAATCTATTAAAATTCTTTCAGAGTGTCAACAAACATGTGGACAAGGGAGATCCAGTGGATACCAGCTATTACCAGCAGGAGAGTGGGGGGAGGAGGTATTTTTTCATGCTTTGTGTGTATAAAAAGATCTTCTACACTTTCCACAGTATGCATCCGATGAAGTGAGCTGTAGTTCACGAAAGCTTATGTTCAAATAAATTGGTTAGTCTCTAAGGTGCCACAAGTACTCCTTTTCTTTTTCCAGTGGATACTGTATACTTGGACTTTCAGAAAGCCTTTGAAAGGTCCCTCATCAAAAGCTCTTAAGCAAAGTAGGCAGTCATGGGATAAGAGGGAAGGTCTTCTCATGGATCAGTCACAGGTTAAAAGACAGGAAACAAAGGGTAGGACTAAATGGTCCATTTTCACATTGGAGAGAGATAACTAGGAGGGTACCTCAAGGATCTGTACTGGGACCAGTGCCATTCAACGTATTCGTAAATGATCTGGAAAAGGGGGGAAACAGTGAGGCAGAAAAGTTTGCAGACAACACAAAATTACTGAAGAGAGTTAAGTCCAAAGCTGACTGTGAAGAGTTGCAAAGGGATCTCACAAAACTGGGTGACTGGGCAACAAAATAGCAGATGAAAGTCAATGTTGATAATGCAACGTAATGCACATTGGAAAATGTAATCCCAACGATACATACAAAATGACAGGATCTAAATTATCTGTTGCCACTCAAGAAAGAGATCTTGGAGTCATCGTGGATCGTTCTCTGAAAACATCTGCTCAATGTGCAGTGTCAGTCAAAAAAAGCTAACAGAATACTAGGAACCATTAGGAAAGGAATAGATAAGACGGAAAATATCATAATGCCACTATATAAACCCAGTGTATGCCCCACAACTTGAATACTACATACAGTTCTGATCGCCGCATCTCAAAAAAAGATATATTACAATTGAAAAAAGTACAGAGAAGGGCAACATAAATGATTAAGGTCATGGAACAGTTTCCATTAGAGGCGAGATTCAAAAGACGGGGACTGTTCAGCTTAGAAAAGAGACAACTAAGGGGGGACAAGACAGAGATCTGTAATATCATGACGGGTGAGGAGAAAGTGAATAAGGAACTGTTATTTACTCCTTCACATAACACATCCAATGAAATGAATAGGCAGCAGATTTAAAACTAACATAAAGAACTATTTATTCACACTATGCACAGTCAAACTGTGGAACGCATTACCAGGGGGTATTGTGAGGGTCAAAAGTACAAGTGGGCTCAAAAAAGAATTGGGTAAGTCCATGGGGGATAGGTCCATTAATGGTTATTAGCCAAGATGGTCAGGGATGCAACACAATGCTCTGGGTATCCCTAAACTTCTGACTGCCGGAAGCTGGATGTAGATAACACGGAATGGACCACTTGATAAATTGTCCTGTTTCATTCATTCTCATGAAGCATCTGACACCATCCAATATTAGAAGAGAGGGATTAATATAAAATTTCCAAATTAAATTCCTATGAAAACAAATCTGACAGAAGTGTTGTAGATTAATTGCACCCCTAGCTGACGCAAATAGCTGAGGTGTTACATTCTAGTACGTATTCACTGGATTGGGGACTGTGTCTGTCTCTTTATTCACATAATATACCATTTAATGCAATTCCATGCTCTTCACAAGGACTGGAATTTCATCATAACATCACAACACACAAAAATTACATTTCAGAGTGTGTCTTAAACCAATCAAAATCAGGACATTTTGATTCCAGATTGAAACTTGTTACATTATTCAGCTAAAATCTGTTCCTAAAATAGCATATAACTCACCTGGCACAGAAGAGTTTGGAAAGCCTGTAATACTTACTGGGATAATATTCATAATTTGATTATTTAAATCTAAAGGGCTTAATTCTTCATTCGGATTGAGCTATGCAATGCACCTCACACATATTTTGAGGCTGCCTGGGGGCCTAACATAAGCTATAGCAATCTCACACAAGCTATGGCTGCTTTAATTTATGTCCAACTGCCCATGTCTCTTAATGGTTGTTTCAGCAGCCATGAAGAGCCAGAATACAACCGGGTTGCAGCCATGCCACTTTCCTTTGGCTACACCCTTGGCATGCCCCCACATTGAGGGCTGTGATGGGTTGGGGGGCGCAGCCTAGAGTCAGTGTATAGTAGAATTCCCTGGTGGGTATACCTACTGCCTTTACATCGCTTTTTCACCACCAGAGTAGTGTTGTCTTTGGGCAATGGCGAATGAGATCCTATGTCTAAATTACCACGGATATCTTTGTTTTTGTCATTTAAATCTAGGCTTTTACTTACTGTGCCATTTTCAAAGCATTGCACAGGATTTTCGCCACATGACTCCTATTCAGAATCAGTTTGCTAATTCTTAAGGACCATTATTTAATAAAACATGCATGAATTCCCTTCATCTTTGTTTATTTAACCTTAGCTTTACAAGCAAATTAGAAAAGGTCTCCCCATAAAAAGTGTTGATGCAAATAATTAAGAATGATAGGCAGGAAAGTATTCTAGTACAGTTCTATAGCACTTCTACTAGCAACTCCATTTAAATTGTAACCTCTGGGTTCCATAGAGAGTCATCGACTTAAGGACTTGTCTGCACTGGGTTTTCCTGCATCTGTATAGCTACACCAATGTAGCTGCACTGGTGCAAACCACTAGACTATGTACATGCTGTATTGGTATAAAAAGTAATTTGCCTCAGTGGGTCTTATTCCGATTTATAATGCTGTAGCATGTCTATACTGGGAATTTCCACTGGTGTAAAAAACACTTACAGAGGCAATGTGCTTTAGCGGATTGTGCTCTGGTCTTGGAACCAGGGGACCTGAGTTCTATTCCTGACTTAGCCCCTACCCTGCAGAGAGATCTTGTGCAAGTCACTCCCCTACCCTGGCCTGGTGTCTGCATGCCATATTTGGGGTCAGGAAGGAAATTTTTCCCTGCCTCAGACTGGTGGAGACCTTGGGGGGTTTTCACCTTTCTCTGCAGCGTGGGGCACTTGCAGGTTTAAACTAGTGTAAATAGTGGATTCTCTGTAACTTGAAGTCTTTAAACAATGATTTGAGGACTTCAGTAACTCAGCCAGAGGTTTGGGGTCTGTTACAGGAGTGGGGTGGGTGGGTGAGGTTCTGTAGCCTGCAATGTGCAGTCTGACTAGATGATCATGATGGTCCCTTCTGACCTATGAGTCTGTCTTGACTATTTAGACCGTAAGCTCTTTGGTGCAGGAACTGCTCCCCGACTCTAGCTACATCTATACTTGGCACAGCAGGTGTGATTCCCAGCGTATGAAGGCACACTCACACTAGCTCCCACAGTGTCAGCATGTTAACACTAGTAGTGTAGCATGGGCAGCAGAGATCAGTCATGTTGAGTACATACTCATGGGGTTCAGGCGGGTTCATGGCTAGCCCACGTCACCTTGTATGGAAAAGCAGTTGAACATACAAGCACAGCCAAAACCCTGCAGTTTTCAAAAACCAGCACCTCTAGGAAATAGCTTGAGCTGGAAGTGCATTCTGGGTACTGCCATGCAAATAATATTGAGCATTCTACTTTGCAGCAGGTGTGGAAATGTGAGAAAAATATCCTACATATTGAGGAGTGTAGAATAAAAAAAACGTTAAACTGCCTCCACACAGCCCAATCTCCTCAAATTGGGGTGGTTTTTTTTTTAGATTCTTTCCAAGACTATTTGTTACACTAAAATATTGTAAATCTCAGCATTTGAGACAAGCTATTTGTACTCGGCATGCCATGTGTACTGAATAATAAATAAAACCACAGTGTTGCTACATCCAGCTCTGTGCATGCCCCAAGTACTAAACTTGACACAAACGTATCAACAAAAGCCTTTATTTCCCATGAAGCAGAAGCACCCCAGTTGCTTACAGCCAGTCAATCTGACCCCATGCAACCAACAATGGCTGTAGTGGCTTGATTATCAGATTCAAGGTTGAATTTAAGTTGCTGGCAGTTGGAAATATTGCTTTTTTACTTTCAAATGGAGCCATTTTGAATAGGAGTTTATTGGGGGTGGGGGGGAACATATCAGCAAAGCAATTCAGCACATGCTGAAGTTTAAGCTTGTGTGTATAGTTCCATTGACTTTGTGTTTCTCCCCTCCTCCACACTGACCCATCGGAGCAGGACCTCATGAAAAGGTATAACAGATGCATATTCCCATGTGGTCCAGGAGAGTTCTCAGTGATTCTCCTGTGGTGGGATGGCAGCACCATGCTGTCCTCAACAGCACACTCTAGCCCATATCTTTTTGTTATCACAGAAGAATTCTTCTGCTCATAATTTATTTATCCTAGTACTTTAGAACTATAGTATGGATTTTGCAATTTGGAAATACTCTACAAATGGACAAGCCCTGAACCCATTGAAGCTGATAGTAAAATTCCCATTGGTTTCAAATCCTGGCAGCCTGGGCACTCTTTTTCACCCAATCGAAATACATCATCCAGATTTTCCTCTCTCTGCTGTTTTTCATCCTACCAGTTTAGGACCTGATCCAATTCCCACTGACATTAATGGGATTGGATCAGTCCCTTAGCCTCAGTACTGCAATGCACAAAGAGGTTGTCTGCAGCAATGTGATTCCAAAAATGTTTTCAGTAGCCCAACAAGCAAGTCAGCAGGTGTTTTACTTATTCTACTTTGTCTCAATCACAGATCTGGATTTGTCAGATAAGCTAGAGAATAGAGTTATCCAAGGACGGAATCCAGTTACTATTTGACTCGACTGATGCCAGATTATATCCCACACTTAGGCTGTAAAGACACTCTGGGCACAAGATCCAAAATAAAAACCACTTTTCACTAATCTCGCTTCCAATCACTTTTCTTAACAAGGGTATTTTTACCAGGTGGGACTTGTTCACTTTCACCAGCAAGAGCTGCAGAAGGTTTTTATTTACTTAAGAGATTTGAATATTTATTCCATTGCACCTGTAGATAAATAGAGTTAATTTATATTATTCAGAGATCCTACCAAAACATTGTTTCAGATGAGATTAGAGACGGGTAATTCAATCTCAGAAAGAATCCATAATTCAGAACCTTTTTGAATTTCTTAGGTTGTGGTATTTGAATCTCAGCAGAAGATTTTATTCTATTTGGGAGAAGGAAAAATATTTTTTTCTTTGCTCAAAAGAAACAAAAAACAGTGTTGTGTTAAAATGTTTGAAGTGCTTCTTATAGACTTTAGATCTCACAGTACCAAAGGCTTGGTGGTTCCGTACATTTTTCTGAATTCTCCTGTCTCTAGCTTAGTCACGACACAACAAAATATAAACATATTCTGTCATAGGTTACTTTGAATACAGCCTATCTTGCATAGGTGTAACAGATGGTAGAATCCGGATCTTAAATATTTCAGACCGTCAGAGTGTCCCTAATTGCAGGGTTGTGCCACAGCTGGTATAAGTATGCAAGAGCATCATTAATATTACTCCTGAATAAAGAGTTCCCGTTGACTAGTCTTCAGTGACAGCTGGATCAGGCCTTAAGGTTATATACCGTATTGCTGCACTAGGGGCCTGATTCGAAGCTCCTTGAAATCAGCAGAATAGAGCAAATTGCGTAATATCACAGGCACCTTATAACCATACATAATAAGATAGTTATGCTAAATATCATCATAGGCTACATTCTGACCCCGTTATTCTTGCTTAATAGTAACTTGTTCGATGATTGATCCCACGGATTTCAGTGGGACTGCTCATGTGATATAATACCGTTTAGACTTGCCTGTGTAGATGGGTATAGAATGTGCTGCTCAACCCAACAGTGTTATAAATACAGGTTACTGTGAAGCATTTTGGGAAAGCTTTGATTTGATTGTGCAAAAACACCATGCACTGCCAAGTTCAGTCAAAAAAACTCCCACTGGTTTGTTTCAGTGGAACAGGATCAGTCTTGAATTAGAAAGTGTTTATCATTTTTCACCTAAATTGTTGCTAGTGTCTGGGTTATTCTTATATCCAAATCAAGGGCATGAACACTATTTAGTCCTATGCATGTATGTTGTGTCTAGTAGTTGCTTCAAAATAAAAAATATGCTAAAACTAAACTGCCGCAGCATTTAATTTTCTTTTGGCATCTTGCCTATTTCAGCTAGGGGTTGGAAAATCCACCATCTGAGACAGGGTCCAAACTATAGCCTTAGTTCTGCCCATATAGCCACACAGAGTCCTTCTGAAGAAGGATCACTTTGCAGGCTCAGGATCCATATGGACCTACAGCTGGATAACTATTGAAAATCCACTGAAGTCAATGGAGCTACATCAGCATAACACCGGTTTGAGATCAGAATCAGGCTCTCAGTTTTTCACTGCTCAAAATTATCTGATTTATAGAAAACAATTATAGTCTAAGTTAAAAAAAGGGTAGGCTAGCTTGTTTAACCAGATTTCCAGACAAAGTGATACCATGGAAAAAATATTTAACATGTTTCTCTTCCACTACGTGCAACCACCATTCTCACCTTCATCCCGGACTAGAATCACAGCAGCTGTCTAAAGGCTTGTCTTCCCAATATCTGACTTGATGGCTTGCCCAAATTCTGACTGACAGACTCTGCCAGGCAGAGAGAGGCCTCTAGTCACTGACACTCCATCACAGGTGCGTTTCCCACTTGGCTGTTGATCAAAACTAACCATAAACAACAAGCTGGGCAGGCCAGTTTCTTAATGATTATGTGCTCACTCTCCAGAAAGTGAAACTTTCATCTGCTTTGCTTTCATTCATTCAGCCTCCTCTCACTCTCCCCACAAGGACACCACCACTCTGTATGTGAGCAGCCTTCAGGTATATATTAATGATTTTTTGAGTGAAAACATCTGTGGCCAAGACACTAACCCCTTTTTAAATGATTTAATGCTTGTGAAGGGGGCCTTTTAATAGCTCAAGCAACAGCTCTTTTGACAGAACATGCACAAGATTTAATTGAAGAACCATGCGGGCTTGTTGCTAGAGTCCCAGTCCCCTCCCAACCATTTTGTTGCTCTCTGCATTGCATCACATCTGAAATTAGACTGTAAATTCTCTAGAGCTGGTTGGAAATTGACTTTTTTTCATCCCAGACTGGAAAGTTTTCAGCCAAATTTTCTTCAATGATCATTTGAAATTTTCCACGGGAAACAGGCATTTTCTGCATAAACATTTTAGTTTTGTCAAAAACCCAATTTGCCATCAAAAACAGTTTTGACAAAAAATAGTTCAGACAGCCCTAGCAGAAACATTGGGTTTTCTCTGTCCTGTAATGCAGCAAAAACACTTTCAGAAACTATCAGAAAACTAAAAGAAATAAAATATTTATAACTAATAAAAGTTCAGCAGTCAGTAGCAGCATGGGCTTCCTCATGGTGTCCAGCCAATGAACCTCAGTCCCCTTCATTTGGAGGACAAGAATTTGTTTCTGTAGTCCAATGGTTCTCAACCCACAGGCCATTTGCAGCCCAATCAGCTCACAGCTGCAGCCCATCTGACATCCTCAGGGCAGGGCCATACAGGTAGTATTTATATATTGTGTAGATGTGGCCCACTAACACACAGAGAGCTGCATATGTGGCCCACACTGATAAATAGGTTGAGAACCACTGCTCTAGTCCCATTCAATACTTGGCTCAGAACTGCCAAAAGAGTTCCAAGGTCTGCCAATTGTGTTGGTAGGTCACTTGATGTGGACTTGCATTCGCTGGGAACTGGTGGTTAACCAAGAATGTGTTTGCATAGACTATCAAACAAGCACCAGATGGAAATGATTTTGGGGCTATTTCTTTTAGCCAGTGGTAGCAACTTCTACAGCATAAGAGGTGGGCAACACTCCCTACAACAACCCCCTAGTCCTAGCCTTAGGGAGACTGGAAATGGAAGGAGAAACTACCTGGTGCCTGCTAAATTTCCCAGGGAAGGAAAGATCATCTACACTCAAAGGCATCAGAGCTGTATGTCGGAGAGAGAAGTGTTGTATACTGTCCCCTCAAATTCCATGTATAAGGAAGGCTCTGAGATGAGGGACCAAAGGAAGAGAGTGTTTGCATGGATTGGCCCAGACCATGGATGTGCAGCACCCATCTTTTTAGGCTCACAAAACGTGAGAACCAAAACAGGTCAGTTATGCACAATTTTGCTTCTATAGCACCTTTCATCTGAAGAGCAGTAGGCACTTAACAGACATTGATGAATTAAGTCACACAACTAGGTAACTATTATCCCCAGTTTACCAAATGGGAAACTGAGGTACAGAGAGCTAAACAATTTGCCCCCAAATCACAATATGGATCAGTTACATAATCGGGGCTAGAACCAGGCCTCCTGAGTCACCATTCCCGGCTTTAATAGCTTTATAAAACAAGGCTCTAAAACTCAGCAGCTTGATATCACAATACAAAGCTCTAGAGAGTGTGATTGTTAAAACCAATATTCAACACAATCCCTGCTACAACCTGCAATCCTAATGGCCAATGCATTAAGGCTGCTGTATCAGCCCCACAAGAGCCCGGTATGCAGTGCCGTATTATACAATCCCATAGTATTTTATCTGTGAGGTTAGTAACAATAACACAGTGGAACACCAGCACTGCGCTTCTGCAATTGCAAGAGCAAGATGGGTCAAAATATACCTGACTTTCATGTTATTCCCCCAGTATGTTCAAACAATCCCAAGCAATCTCCATGTGAATCCAGGTGCTCCTGTGCTCTCAAAAAGCTTTCTGAGACTAATTTGAATTCCAATTTTATTCCTGGTGTGTCTCCACTGACTTCAATAGAGTCACAGCAGGGATAATTTTGTCCCCCTGGGCTCTAACAGAAAATAAAACCCATATCAATGTAGCGCATAAACCTGTATTCCTGAAATTTCTGGAACTTTATCATTAGAAATCCATTCCTCTATCTAAAGAAAACTGAAACTGAATCCATGGCTTCTTTAGGTCAGTCAGCCCTCTCTGCACATGGGGATACCCTCCCATAAGCGCGTGCACACACCCACACCGGATACGTCTATACCGCACATTCCTTTCAGCAGCATGTAGAATATGTACACTACCTACCCCCCAGTAAGGGTATAAATAGTAGTGCAGACACTGCTTAGGTAAGTCAAGACACACCTGAACCCTTTGGGTGTGTGCTCGGGAATGTACCCTACGCAGCGCACTGCTTGCCCAAACGGTGCCTCCCATCTCTACACTGATACTTTAAGAGGTCTAGTGGCCTGCTGCCTCCCCATGGCTGGAGTCTTTCCCCTGTGGCAGTGGGGAGTCTTCCCCCACCACAGGAACCTGCTGGAGCCTCTCCCCACCACAGGGAAAGGCTCCGCCAGGTAGGGGACAGAGGGAAAGGCTCCAACAGCTCCTTGCTGGCAAACTTTTCTTCACTGTCTCCCCATGCCAGAGCCTTTCACTGACACAGGTAGTTATACACTAAGTGTGGATGCAGCCTGCTTTTCACTGTGGCGTGTAGCAACACATACGCTACATGCCGCCACAAGAGGCGTGCAGTGTAAATGTAGCCATCATATGCATGCAGTTTTTCACATGCTTGTTGCACACTCCATTTCTCTCCTGCTAGCCTCCAGTTGCTGAGGAAAATAATAAGCAGGCCCCTCTCCCACTCATCAGGAGTGGCAGAAGCACCCTAAAAGTGTGGGGAGGGCCCCACAGGCCTCCGAATTAGGGCTCTGCCCCGCCGTGCCATGCAGCCCCCGTGAGGCTCTGCCCTCTTACCGCCCATTGCACCGATATTCGCATCCCCCCGCCCCTTCCCCCAAGACTCCACCCTCACACCACCTCTTCCCCCCAAAACCCCGCCCCCTCGCTCACTCTTCTCCACCCCCTCCCCACATCGCTCACCCTCACGACCAGTAAAAAGTGAGAAGGCCATGGCCTCTCCTGTTCTGGCACCCCTGCCACTCATCCCTCTCCATCTTCTCAGCCCCTTTTCATGCCCTTCTGACCAGTATGCTCTCATTCACCCAAGGTTCATCTGTTTTGGCCTCTCTTGTGTGAGGGAAGATGATCCCTGGGAGGTGGGGGAATGGTGATATCTCCCTCAAGAAAAAGAGAAGTGGGGTTCTACCTCGAGTTTGTTTTCTTTCCCTCCCCAACACCATGATTAAAGCTCTTCCCCACTCCTCTCCTGCCCACAGAGAGAGGGCCTTAGCGGGTTAGTAAAATAGCTCATGTTACAACATTGTAAAATGCTGCAAGTTGGTACTGGTGCCTCTACATATTTCTCTCTCTTCCAAGTTTGATCCCACAGGGCTTACACACATGTAACGGGTAGCTCCTGGTTAGTAGGGAGCAGCTCAAGAGAAGGTGTACTCATCTGGAGTACTGTGTCCAGTGTTGGGCCCCACACTACAAGAAGGATGTGGGAAAATTGGAAAACGTCCCGCAGAGGGCAACAAAAATGATTAGGGGAGTGGAACACATGTTTTAAGAGGAACTGGGATTGCTTAGTCTGCGGAAGAGAAGAATGAGGGGGGATTTGATAGCTGCTTTCAACTACCTGAAAGGGGGTTCCAAAGAGGATGGATCTAGACTGTTCTCAGTGGTAGTGGATGACAGAACGAGGAGTAATGGTCTCAAGTTGCAGTGGGGGAGGTTTGGTTGGATGTTAGGAAAAACTTTTTCACTAGGAGGGTGGTGAAGCGCTGGAATGCGTTACCTAGGGAGGTGGTGGAATCTCCTTCCTTTGAAGTTTTTAAGGTCAGGCTTGACAAAGCCCTGGCTGGGATGATTTACTTGGGGATAGGTCCTGCTTTGAGCAGGGGGTTGGACTAGATGACCTCTTGAGGTCCCTTCCAACCCTGATATTCTATGATTCTATGATTCAAAGCAGCATTAATGCCAGCAGGGAATTGTGTGCTCCCTGCTTAACTCAAGCCTGGGATAACATCACCATCTGCACCCCAACAGCGGTCCAGGCTCTCACAATTTGTTGTGGCACTGCTACAAAGAGAAATCACTGCCTTCTCTGTGCCTGTGACCTGCTACGCAAACAAAATTACCTTTAGATTCTTCTTCTGAGGCCAGAGTTCAGTTCCCGCTGAGCGCACCTGCCAGGAGCTGCCCCAGATAACAGTCAGCCACCAGTTCAGTTTGACTAAAATCAAAGGAGTTTGCATTTGAAACCTTACAAAAAGGGAGCAGAAGTCCTAAAATACACATCATGCTAAATTCAGAGGTGACCTTCATGGAGGTTTAAATTAGACTTCAATAGGTGGAGTTAAGTGGATGCAAATTGGTCTATGTTGGTGCTGAGGAGCTGGAAGACGGCACAAGAAGGGAGTGACCTACTTTAACTTAAACCTTCTTACATCCTCCTGGTAGCTGCTTTTCCTGATGCTCCCTTTTTTTTTTCCAGCTCATTCACATGGAATTACACAATTTTAGGCTCCCTAAGACTAATGGACCAAAACCACAAGTGATGTGTATGAGGGTGCACATTGGTAAGTGTTGGGAGTCTAAGGCTTAGTTAGTCTGCACTACGAAGTTTTGCTGGCAAAGCTATGTCGGTTAGGAGAGTGGGGGGAAAATCACATACCTGTAATCTCTACAGCAAAGTTGGCAAAACCCCGTGTGCAAAACCTCTGTCGGCATCTGCTGCATATGCACTGAAGGTTCTGCCAGCACAGCTATACTCGTATTAGCTAGGATGGCAGAGCATTTGTAGTGTAGATAAGACCTAAGATGACACAACATACTTGCTGAGGAACCCCCACCTGCTTAGACTGACCTGTACTGACCTGAGAATTGGGCCTTTCCGTACTACATGAATACTACACAGTGCATTGCTAGCACTAGCTTGCAGGAGCTCTTTAGAAACCATGTCAGGCATTTAGTAATATTTGTATTTTCTGTTTTCACTGTTACAATTCCCAGTGCATGTTGTTTGGTGTTTTGTTTTGTTTTTAATCCAAGATGGACCGGATCCATCTGTTGTTAGAGACTGAGTTGGTACGTGTCTAAAAGCTGGGACTTTTGAAGGGAAGATTCTCACTGTCCTCTCAAGAGTAGCAGGAAAAATACACCCAACAGACTACAGTAAGTACTGGTTGATAGTGGTTCCAACTCAAAAAATTCCAGTCCTCCACCCTCCCAGCAGGGACCACACCCCAGTCCCCACTCATTGCCCTCCACAGAGACCCTGGGTCTCCTTTGGCCAGGAGTCTCCACTCTCTCTTACCCAAACTGTGCATGAGATGGTGCCACCAGATGCCGAGTTCTTGGCAGACTCCCCTGCACGTTACCATACAGGAACAGACTTCCCATGCTCAGGTTGTGACCCACTTGGTCTGGCCACCCCTCTGTCTGGATAGACAGGCAGCAAGGTCAAATCTGAGAGCCATTGAGCCCCGGCGTGCTTGTTTGCAATGCTTGAATGCCATTCATTGAAATTTGGTTCAATCCCCTTCCATCTACACAGGTATGTGTGTCAAATTTCAGTGCTGTTGGGACCACTCAGCCAGAGCAAGGTTTTGGACTGCTGATTCAGTACAGGACCACTGCTTAAAATTGGTTGGGCCATTCCTCCCCAGACCCACAGCTATGGAACTTACAACCAGAGCAAAAAACCGTGGGTGGGTGGGGGCATTCGTGCTCCCTTACCCACAAATGGGGATACCACATTACAAATACGCTTGGAGAATGATGTGTGTCTCTATCTCCTAATTAGAGAGCTGGACCCAGTGGCACTAAGAGAGGAAAGCGGCTCTCACAACCTGCAGTACAGATTGCTCTGTGATTGTTATTTAGGCATTGCACTATACCACAACTGCCTGTATTGTATTCCTGTGTATCTAATCTAGAGACAAAAGGGAAGGGGTCTATATGTGGTACTGCTAATAAAGCTTAGGATTAAGCCAACATTATTTCATACCCATGCCTGTGTGTAAATTGTGTGGAATTAAGTCTGAACTAAAGGAAAGCATTATTCAGAGAACTGTAGAAGTTAGAGATGGAAAAGATTTATTTAATCTTCTAAACAACCCTCTTGCCAGGATGGATAGACAGATACTGCGTACTTCAGTGTTCTGACCAAGCTGGTTTTACCCTTTGAGACAAAGGACAAAACTTATGTCCTCAAGGCTTGGTCCCAATTTTCATGTTAAAAAAAAAAGAAGTGAATAACTGAGAAAAGTTCAGTATAGCATTAGCACAAGAAATATACACCACTGGCAATAATCTTGCATTGGTAAAGGTCGCGTGCGGGGGGAGGAGGGGCAGAGACCCACAATGCCTTTTTTATATAGTAATTCTATGATTACTTCATATACCTAAATATTTCCATCTGAGGAAAGAGTGCCTTGTCACTGAAGTTGTGGCCCAGAGACCTGGGTTCCATTCCCGCTTTGCCACAAGCTTCCTGTCTGACCATTGGCAAGTCAACTTGCCTATCTAGGCCCCAGTTCCTCATCTATAAACTGGGGATAAGAATACTTCCTTACCTCACAAGGATGTTGTGAGGTTAAATGCATTAAAGGTTATGAGGTGTTTAGATGTTATGGCGATGAAGATAGATAGACAAGGGAACTTTCCCTCCCTGCAGGTTGCATACTATTAAACAACACTGAGTTTCTGTAAAAAAAAAAAAAAAAAAAAAAACCCAACCCCTCCCCCGTCCAAAAAAACCACCCCATCTTCTTTCTACAAGGGAGATGGCATTTTAAAGCCCATAGAAAGGAAACATTTATATAAATGCAGCTCACTTGGCCATTAGGTCCCATGCCTATTACTTTCATGAGGTGTTTGAACAGGAGCTTTCTCCCTCACCAACCAGCCTCATCTTCTATTCTTTTATTTGTGATGTCACAAATTGTTACTGTGTGATTACTGTGGAAATTTAGAATGATGTCTTCACTGTTTCATCCAGCAAGAGAAGAGATGCTGGGAGGGGAAATTCCTTATTTAAATAAAATTCCTTATTTAAATAAAATATCTCTGCTAATCAGCAAATATGGCATGAATTTATGAAACACAATGGGAATTGAGTTTATGCCTTAACTCTCTCCTATCATGGATGTACCTCTTTAAATATTTTCCCTTTTGTGTTCAGTAGTCTTTAGCAAACTGATTTTTATCGGCAGAAAAAAAAAAACTTTGTAGCCTAAAGAACAAAGCGAAGGTAAGGGGCAAGAGGATGTTATCCCTTTTGACCCGAGTGGTTAGCCAATATTCTTAACAGGTTGTTTCCAGTTGGAAGAAGAAACTGAGACAGAGTCGGCTATTTCTTTGATGCAATCCTGTTAATTTCTAAAGAATGTACACAGTGCTGTTTCCCTGAACAATCAAACAGCAGGAGGCAGTTTCTTTGCTCATAGCTCCAAGCCTTTTTCCAGACAGAACGCTGCCCAAAAGCACACTATCTCCCTCTCTCTCTCTCTCATGCGCCTCTCTGGTTGTTTCTGGTGCTTCTGTGCCACCTTCTGTGGTGTTTCTGCTGCCTCTTTCCACACATATGCAGTTCCCTCAAAAAATGCCCAGCTCCCTACAGTTACACTGAACCTCTAGTAAAACCTTTCTGCCTACATAGCTCAGTTTCAGACCAACCTTGCATGTGGTCTGTGTTTTGGGTGGTGGCTCCTATTGTTTAGCTCTCTAGTCCATAAAGAAGCTTAATTGCTTTTTACATTTATCCTGAATTAAGGGCAACTGTTACACTCACCAATTTCAATGAGGTTTCACCCAACCCCCAGCATAACACTTTGTTCCTCTTCACTGAAAAATACATCATCTAAAAGCATTCATTTGTCATCACTGTAACTCGGAGCAAGCAAAAATAATGGTAGCAATAACATCAATAATGCTGCATTTTATAATCTTTTTGTATCCTTTTAAATCAGTGTAATCTGCCATGTTCATTTTATAGGACTGGGTATCAATATTCTTAGAAGCCCACAGAAGAAAATTGAATCATACTACAAATTTGTGTTGGGCATAAAGGGACGTTTTGGTCAGTTTAACTATCCAAATATTTTGTCTCCTCCTCTTTTCCCCCCACTTTGTGACTCTCCAGTATTCTACGCTTCCCTTCTTGTGATACAATCCTTGGGAACCTTCAGGCTGGGTCCCTAGGAGAGGGAGGGAGGACTTAGTGTGTAAGCTCCTTGGGGCAGGAACTGTCTTTTTGTTTTGTGTGTGTACAATGCCTAGCACAATGGGGTTCTTGTCCATGACTGGGGTTCCTAGTGACTAAGGTAACACAAATAATAAACGAACAATAATAATAAGGATCTTTAATTGATCTGAACCTGGAAAGAGGTTTGCTTCACTGCGGTTCTTACAACACTTAACCCCACTAAAAATAAGTGTGAAATTCGTTTTTAGAATTCATTAATAGATTTACTTCATTCCTCTATTACACAGCAGAGTCACTCAGATGCCGTGGTGATGGGCGCAGTGCAAGGACCTAAACAGAATAAAACTTTGGAAAAAAATGATAAAACAACTCAGCCAAACTATATCTTTAGAAGGCGATGCTACAGGACCCTCTCACAATATTAAATAGCCCTGCTCCTCCAGTAGGGTTTAATTACCTGCCCTCCTCCCCAATGGTTTTATTGCCATGTTGCTACACTGACACGTGGAACCATGGTCTCATGTCTGAGCATGCTGTAATATTATTCCCTGAAGCATTTCCTCTAGAAATGATGTTTCAGCACCAGGAAAACAGACTGGCTGGTGTTGACATGACATTTCCAATACTTCTAGGAACTGCGAAGCACTGTTGTACCAGGTTGTTGGTGATCTGTGGGGCAGCAGAGTGGAAAGGGGAGAGGGTTTTCCTTTTTAATCTCCATCTTTTTTTAAAAAAAGATTGATCCAAGTTGTCATTCCTTCCCAAAATATTTCACATAATCAAGAATGTTTTTTCCTATGTTGTTTATCTCTGCTTCCTAGTTACCACCTTGTGACCTGATAACCTCTTTATTTGTGACCTGTTGCCATGGAAAGATATGTGAGGACATAAATAAAAGACCACAAGTTTTCAAACATATCTGGAAAATAGCCAGATGTATTTTTACAACTATAGGAAAGACTCATCACTCAAGAATGAGCTCACTATTAAATTATTAGTTTTATACTTTGCAAGGTTGGTATTGAAACCTGTTCTTTAAACATGAAGTCACCTCTTGTTGCCAGATACAGATAACTAGCTTGGTATGCAGGTAGGGTGACCAGATGTCCCGATTTTATAGGAGCAGCCCTGATATTCAGGGATTTTTCTTATATAGGTGCCTATTACCTTCCACTCTCTGTCCCGATTTTTCATACTTGCTTTCTGGTCACCCTAGATGCAGGCTGATAGTGACTGAATGCAATGGGCAAGTGCAAGACCATTACAATATTTGGGAATTCAAATTGTGAAATGTTCGGTTTCCCCTTTCTCCCCAGCTGTGAGATTTCTACGGTCAAATACAGAACTTTGGATTTCCCTTAGAAGTTTATTGTCTCAAATGCAGATATAGTCAGAGCATCTCTTCTTTTTATTTCATTTCCCACTGATAAACTTTTTCCTACTGTTGGACCCCTTAGCAAGCAATTACCAACACATGGGTAAACAACTGCTCACCAGTGTGAGTAAGGGGTTCACAATCTGATCCTATGTTAAGGAATGGGAGAACTATTTCCTCCATTAAGGCCCCAGTCCTGCACTGAGCTTTGTGTAGATGGGCCCCTGCCCCTTACCCTTGAAGTCAAAATAACCCTGTGCATCTGCCAATACAGAGCTCCTTGCAAGATCAGGGCCTAAATTAGCACCCCACTTGAAAATAGTAACTTGTAGATTTAGAACGGAATTTGAAAATGCTTAACTTAAAGTTACATTTGACTTTGGGAAAATGTGAGTTCTGCTCCAATGGATAAATGCATTTGTATATATATTTTTCCAGTTAAGCCTAGATGCAGGAGTAGAATTACTTCCAATAACGAACATGTAATGACTGTGTGGTACAAACATCCATCTAATTAGAAACATATTTTAAATTAATTTAAATCACTGTTTTTCCAAAGGAAAATTAACTAGAGTAAGGTCATCACCAGGATCTTTTAGCTGAACTTTCCCCACTGAATTTTTAGATTAAAAGGAAACTCAGATCTGAACCACCTCTCAGTTAGGTTTTCTAAAACCAAACCCCAGCCTCCATGGGCCACCTTTAGTTTAAAATAAGGATAGAAATTATATGACATCCAAAACAAGCTTGTGAAGCACAAACCACCACTGTGTTCCCCACCCTTATTCCTAGATTTTTATTTTCCTTTAAGGCTGTGGATCAGCCTCTTTGTTTTCAGCATACAATTCACTGACTTTACAGATAATTTAAAAAAAATTAAGGATGAAATCCTGACCCTATTGAAGTCAATGCGAGTTTTGCCAATGACTTCAGTAAGGCCAAGATTTCACCCAAGAGCTTTTAAACCATTATTTGGAGGAATTCTGACATCATCATCCATTAGGAGCTTTTTTTCTACACAGTATCAAACAAATATTTGTAGTTATTGCAACGGCTTAGTGAAAGAGGGCCTGGTGAGGTTTATATGAAATATTTCATACCCAATAAGACAGTTATGAGGGTTGTCATGGAGAGTTCAAATTTTCAATATATTACAGTGGGATTATTTTTGTAATCCCGCTGGGCTAGGAACTGTCTTGTCATTATTTAGGTGTACAGTGCCTAACACAGTGGAGTCTGGATCCTTGACTGCGGCCTTCACATTCTACTATAATAATAATGTCAGTTTTTAAAAACAGACCATCTTCATTCACCCCAAGCAGAGGTTCACTGGAACTAGCATTGCAATTTTGTACCTTGCAATCATTGACATTAGAGATTGGCCCAAGATGTGACATTTGGATCTGTTGTGATAATTGGGCCTACAAATTTACCCTATTTGTGACTTTAATGTAAAAAGTGAGTGCAAGTTCACAAGATGTCACAATAACCTGTAACAACCAATGGTGATGAATGGTATGAAAAAGAGACAGAAAGATTGAACTAATCCAAACAAAAAGACCTACAGCCATCACTCAAGGACTGTGTGTTAAGATTATGTCTGCTAAACAAGAGAAGTGTGGAACCAGAAATCAGTGAGCCAAAATTGGTATGTTGGAAACTAGGCCTAATTGGTGGACAAAATAATGAGGGGATGGGCTATTCCACCCATCACTCCCTTTGTGGGTCCTTAAAGAAAGACTTAGGGGCAAAAAAATGGCTACTGGAGTGAGCTTCACCATCATGACTGCCACGTCCACCACCACCTGCGCCACCAGGCCTGCTCCTGAGAAATGTTCTGACCAGACCTGGCCAGAGAGAGGCCCCAGATGACATTGCCACTTCTGCCAGCTCCAGCTGAATCCCAAACACCAACTGGGATGAAATGGGATTGGACTTTTAACTACAGCAACAGCTCCGGCCCATCTCAGCTAACTGCTTCTCTTTTCCCCAGATTTACTACCAGTTTTGGTACCATCTCAGAGACTGTCAAAAAAGGGATTTTTCTTTCAAAAACTCTTTCCAGCTAAAGGGAAAGGGAACAAGGGCTGTGATTGAAAACCTTATTTAATACTTTACATTTCAAATGCTTTAACTGTTTCTCCTTCTTTTCTGTATCTTTAATAAAAGGTTGAAAGAATGTTTAATGGTGTGTTTGCCATGGCACTAAGCAGGTTGAGGTTGCTGTATGCCAAACCCCGAACCTCGTTTAATGCTGTTTGGCGCTGGACAGTGAGTAGGTTATCACTGGGCCCCTATATTCCATTTAAATGTATGCAACAAAACACACCCTTTTCTGAGACTTTTACTAGAAGACCCAGGCTGGATGGCGCAGGGAAGGGGAACAGAGGCACTTCCTGATATAGCTTCTGCTTTGGGAATCCTGTTGGCCAGGATTCCTCGTAGGCAAGCCAGAGGGGATGCACCATGGAAAATATTTTGCTGCTCCTCTGAACTCCTAGGAGCAAAGCTTGTCTCCACCTGTGAACAGCCAGTACTCTCTGTTGACAGCACGCCAGTTTCAGAGCTACAGGGGGCAGACCATGCTCCTCTTAGGACATGATGTTAGGGCCAGCAGATTAGTCTGTCACTCTCAAGTGCTATATACTGTCCCCACTTATTCCCAAAGCCATATGCTCCATGGGCAGGGCTCAGCTCTATATGTGTGGCAATGTTTACGTAAAACAGGTGAATAGCACTTATGACTCTGAATTTTCTTGTGAATACTGATTTCCATCTCAGACTTCATGCTGTTGCAGTTTTACAGACTCAGCAGTTTCAGTGCCCCCATTGTTGGCACAAACTCACCCCTCCTGCACCAATGGAACAATGTGAGATTTTAAGCATTTAGATAAACAAAATCATTTCTCAGGACTAATAACATGTATACTACATAACAGTCCAATATGATTTGGCCTATATAAGATATAAATAGGGGGCTTTCTGATATAAAAAGTAGCTCAACACTAACATTTCCCTTATGGAAAAATCATACACAATTGAATAAAAATAATAACATTTCTAGAGGTGTATAAACTATCCCATAGAATTTAATGGAAAATTATTTGCCTCCTTACAGAATTCTATAGGATTTAAAAAAAAACAAAACTACACAAAGGATATAAAGGATATAAATTCTACACAACTACACAAAGGATATAAATTCTCTTTTAAGAGTAATTTACCATAGAAACCAGTTACATTTCTATAGAACCTTATTGGTTCTATCCCTATCAAGTGCTACAGGACTTTCCCAAAGGGTTCCCCCCATTATATTTGTTGCCAGCAAAATATTAATACATGAATGATGATATGTTTTTATGAATGAGGAGTTCAAATCATAGGAGCTAAATGGGTGCTGTGGACTGATGGGATAGTTCTGCATTTAAATCTGGCTGACAAAAAAAGAAAAGAAAAGAAAGAAAGAAATTGGATCCCAAGTGAAAAAATGAATGTGGTAGTTTTAATCTGATCCCTAAAGGGACATTTTTTTAAATCTCAGCACCTCCCATCTCTGAGCAGCAGTTCCTGCTAAGGAGAGATTTTCATGTGGAATATCCAAACAGATCACGACTTAAGTGCATGGATATTGACAAAGCTGTGAGAAGAAGCTTGTGCAGCACCTGCCTCAAGCAAATGCAATTAGTTTCTCATTGAAACTAATAGCAGATTTTTAAAGAATAAAAAAACCTAAAGGAAATCTCCCAGGCAGTTAATATTGTATGGCTAAGAAGTCTATCACCATGCACTTGCTTCTTAGTCACTTTTCCCTCTTAAATGTTTTGACTATAATCTATCTGTTCTTTTATTTCACCAGTGAGATTTAAAATAAATAGGAGACAATATATCTTCAAAAGTGATTTTATCTGCAGGTTTTAAATTTGCACCTTTTGGGTAACTTACATTGTGTTAGGAACAGAGACGGAATCTTGGGATCCAGCCAAGCTCAAGCTGCAAAACCGGGATCCAGTTTTAAACAGACCCAAATGTAGACTGGCTGAATCCAAGCTTTTAGTAGGGGGGCCATCTCTGTTTACACATTCATAATAGCGGGAAAGAGAGAAAAAAAGATAGACACTTGCCATATAAAGAGGAAGCTAAAGTAACTCAAAGAAGAGCCATAATCATAGTTCTCCTCAACTTTCCCCTCACCTTCTAGTGGGCAAAGGAAAGCCTAGCTGATTAGAACGGTAAAACCTATTAAATGGGATTTCCAGTGCCCTGGCTCAGCTGACAATTAATCTGTTTTGCCTTTTGCCTGTCAGGGTTTTTCCATGCAGTGGGCTCTTGTTTGCTATGAAAGTCATCTGAGTATTTGTTAGTGTCACAGCCAGAGCCAGATGATGTTTATTCTGCTAACATCCAGTTGGAGTCCAGCAGCATTGGACGAGGTCAGGGATATATTTATAGAAGCAGCTATACATCAGGACTCATTTTCTTTCCCTTGCACTAATCTACCTAAGCTCATCCAAAATAGAAAGAAACATGCAGACATGCAACTAATATACTCATTGGGCTGGATCCTTACCTGGTGTAAACTGGTGTAGCACCGTAGAAGTCAATTGAGCCACACTGATTTACACCAGCTGAGGCGCTGGTCTGTTATTATGAACAGGGAAAGCAATAATAACAATTTTTAAAAAAATCACGGTGTGTAGCAAAACAAGTTTTCAGTGAAAAATTACCAGCCACCTATTCTGGGAACTGCTAAATGTGCAATCAAGCACTGTTCCTCCCACTCCCTCAGTTGCTAGAACATGTGAAAGTTGGGCTGGATAGGAAAGATCCAGTCAATAAAAATAACAAAAAGACTTAAAGCAACATCATCATTTACCTGAGGAAACGGGGAAGACGCTGTCTATGAACGAAGTGTGAGATAGAACACAGCAGAAAAAAAGCTGAAGATAAAATCCCAAAGCTATTAAACTGAAGACAACCATGCTGGCTGCACTCTGTAAAATTCCAACTTAGAGATGCAGGTCTGCTCTGGGGATCTCTCTCTCTCTCTCCACTGTCTTCTCTATATCTGTCTTGCTTGCTCTCTCTTCCCCTTTCTCTGTGTGTGTGAGAGTGTGTGTTTGTATGTCTCTCTCGCGCTCGCTCTCCTTCTGTCTCTCTGTGCCTTTAGGAAGAAAGAATGCCAACCATTTCCCATTAAATCTTCTCCTTACACTAGACAGGGTTATATTTAACTCAAGCAGTGGATCAGATGCCCCCACCATGCATATTAGCTATTAAAACCATGGTGTTGGGGATTCTGTTTTTGTTAGCAGACACCAAAAGGCATTTTAGATGATAATAACAAGGAGGAGGAAAGTGAGATATTGTAAACTGAACCAGAAACAGCATCCCTCATTACTGACAACCAGACACAGACATCAAGATAGGGAAACTCCCAGTCTAGTTTACTTACCACCATTTTGCAGTTCAGTTTTTGCATTACACTAATTTTGGACCGGGCCATTTCACCTTTGGCTGATATGATTATGTGTTAGTTAATTATTGTTAACTTTCTCAGCACTGGGCAAGTCACAGGGGAAGACATGGTTCATGCCAGAAGGGATATCTCTACACGGCAAAGGGAAGGGGTGATTGTAGCACAGGCAGGCATGCCCAGGTTAGCTTTAATCTATCTAACACGGGTAACAATAGCAGTGTGAATTTGGTAGCGCAGTCTTCAGCCTGGGCTAACAACCAGAGAGCAAGCCCTCCACTGGTCCCTGGTTATGTACTATGGTTTCTAGCCAGTGTTGAAGCCCCTGCCACCACAATCTACGCTGCTATTGTTACCCATAGATTAAAGCTAACATGGGCATGACTACCCATGCTACGCTTGTACCTTCATTCTGCAGAGTAGACAGACCCAAAGGAGTTTATCATTTAAGATCCTGATTCTGCAGAAGAATCCTTGTACTAGGACTCCTGATGAGCATAAGGGTCTGCAGTGGCAGATCCCTTTACAAGATCAGGGTCCAAATTAGGTAGCTGGTCAAAAAACACCGTGGGAGCTTCCCACGCTGCAGAGGAAATGTTTAAATAATAATACAAATTTTTTTTAAAAAAACCTTGCCAACATTTTTATGAATAGGCCATATCAGGCCACCTGACCCACTGCGATATAGGCTGGAACAGGGAGCACACGGTGCCAACAGCGGCAACTACTTTACTGAAGACAGCATAGCTCCGAAGTAATACAGCAAGTGAGGCTACATCCGCACTACAGCTACAGCTGTGCCGCTGTAGGGCCATAGCACAGATGCTTCCTACGTTGATGGAAGGGGGTTTTCATCTCTGGAATTAACCCGCCTCTCCAAGAGGTAGCAATTAGGTCGAGGGGGAAAAATTCTGTTGACCTAGCTACATCTACCCTGTGGGTTAGGTTGACCTAACTACAGCACGCTGAGCGTGAAATTTTTCACAGCTCTGAGCAACTGTAGCTAGGTTAATATAATTTTTCAGTGTAGACCAGGCCTCTGTGCAACCTACAGTTAACTCTTTCAATGCCTCCCATCAGTTTTCTCCCAATTTCTTTTAATGGGGAATTCTGCTTAAAATTAATATTACAATATGATCCCACACCTCAAGATAGTTTTGTGAACAACCCCCTTTACTTTTATGGAACAAGCAGTTTAAGCCTATCCTGCCTGAGCTAGATAAACTATTCCTGAGCTAAACCTGGTGCCAAAGGGACATTCTAATGTGTCAAAGAGAGCAAAAACAAATCAGGCAAAATACTGCTACAGAAAACATGTCCACCCCCATAAATAAGGTGAATACGGAGATGTTTGCATTTAAACACAAAGGGGCCTTTTCGTCACTACATGGCTTAGGTGGATTTAGTTCATTATCATCACTAGTTATTACTGAAGTTGTCACTGGAAACTCAAAAGGTAACATCTGATCTTCAGTCTGCCTAACAGCTCCCAGCCGAAGTCAGCCAGCCAGCCAGGCCCCATCAAGGCACAAGTGCTGAGATTTTGCTTTGTTTTCATTAACGGCGCAGTCCTACTGAAATTCATGGCAAAACTCCCCTTAGTTACAGTGGGAGAAGGATCAGGCCCTTTGAAAATGAAATGGTGAAATTATTTGAGTGGTTAATAAAAAAACAGCACTAGGTTTGCCTAAAGTCTTTCCCCAGCCCCTGCATTACATTCAGTGAAGCTCCTCAGTCAAATGGTTTACTTCCCCAGCCACTCTGTTTGGGCTTGATCCAAACCCTGCAGAAGTCAATGGAAAGCTTCCAATCATGCTTAATGGGCTTTGGATCAGCCCCTTGATACAGTGGTTTGGCAAGGTTTGGGGGTTTCATACAGTTAAGCCCCCTATCTATCACCCAAAGGGCAATGAATGCTAAACAGAGATCTTTCCCCTTTATCTTATTGCATCTGCTGTTCACTGGTATGGTTAAAATGCATATTAAAAGTGATTCATAGACCCAGCCACCACAGTTATCCCATAACCTTTTTTACAAGCCAGTTTTTTCCATGCAATGATGTTACAGAAGAGACTGAACTGGATGTGTGTTTTACATGATCCATATTTATATCTTGCCTGAAATTTCTGTTCCAACAGCAGAACTGCTGTGCATAGACTAGAAAGTATATTTATTTTAGGGGTATTTCTATTTTTAAATTCCATTAGCTTCAGGCAAACACAACAGAACCCCCAATCTTGCAGACCCTTACTTAGGTGAGGTACCCCAGTGGGACTGAAAGTTTTGCAGGATCTGGCCCAAATAAATTGTTCCACAACCATGACCCTTAACACCACTGCAAGCTTCAGTCTTTTGATCCGTTATGGTGGGGTATATCAGTATTTTTATTTCAGGGAATAAACTGGGACTTCAAAAAATCCACATTTGATGCTATATTAATTAAGTAAATGTCAAAAATCCAACTAATCATTACGGGCAAAAAACAACACAGCCACTACCTTACCTGCTCCAATAGCTGTCTATTGCCTTTTTCAGCCCAGAGCTAAACTCTTGAAGGGAGAGGATGGTGGAGCCCTATTGATCAGTCCTCCCATGTAAACTGAATTTATGAACCTGTCCTTTCTGTGCAAGAATTAATGACAATTCAATTAAAGAGAAGGCTTCTTCCCAGTCCCATCTACTTTCAGCTGGCAGCTCCTTCATCTGCAGCCAAAGGAGAACGAATGCACCTAAAATAAACCATCAGTAATCTCAAAGGCCTGTGCAATCAAAAGTTTAATTAAAGAACAAAGCCAATGAAGCCTTTTCAGTTCATATGAATGAAAGATCTTCAACGGTGTGACTGGGTAAAATGAGAACAAGACAGAGTATTAATGCAATAATTTAATATGCCTTTATGTCTGCAAAGTAAGCAGTACAGAAAAAACCTATTCATTTAATTAGAGGAGAGCTGGAAAAGATAATTTTAATTATGTTTTCTTTGCAAAATTTGCAGAATATTCACATAGCATTAATTTAATGCTAGCCATTTTTAACAACAAGAACCTGGTTTTTGTTTGTGTGTGCACAAATTAGGTCCATTTACCAACATGGGTGTTCACAGTTCTATGATGAAGCCAAAATTTCTTTGGGAAGATACTACCTGCAGGTACAGCCCATCAAAACCAATTCCTGAAGTAAACAAGGTAACAAATGAGAAATGCAAAGAATGGTCACAACACTTCCCTGCTGTTGTGTTTAGAACCAAAGGTCTCTAGAGACAAGGCAGAAAAATTAGCTAACTTTGTGATGAGCTAAATCCAACTATATGGACAAGAAAGTTCTGGCTTATTCCACATCTCTATAAACACTGTTCATCAACTGACAATACAGTCAGTTGATTAAATACGAGATAGCACTATTAAGTCTTCAGAATACTCATTGGGCAAACACAACCTGAGGGCAGGGCACTGTTGCCTAATAACTTCTGAAAGCCACAAGCTTTAAAAATCAACCACTTCATGGGCATCACATACTTCAGAGCAGCCATGTCCTCAGGTGTAAATGTTGCCAACCTCTCTCTTCTCTCTCTACTCAGCTCTCAACTGTCCTAAAATAAAACAGTAAAAATTGGTAGAAGAAAGATATTTTATTGTCAAGCTTTCCTGGGGTTATCTGACTACAGATAGGCCAAACCTAGCCCTCCCGCATCCAGACTTCCCTAGCCTTTGAGGAAGTTCCGATCTAGACCTGCAGCTCCAATCCATCTCTAGGGCCCAATCCTGCAACTCTTTTACCCATGAGTAATCCTTATGCACACATGTTGTGGGTATTTTTTCCCCAGCTTCTTCAGCTGTTGCTTTATTACTGAAAAGGGGATTCAGGGTCTCTTCCCACTATCCTGGTTCTGGCTGCCTGTTTAGTCCCTATTTTTATGTATTAATTTATGTTTAACATTTATAATTTAAATGTTAAAAATGTTAAACTTTGTAAAAGCATTGAGACATTCAAAGGGTTATCTAACACAGTTAAGACTACCAGGAGACGTTGGCTGCTGCCCAAGGAGCATCTGTGTCAGTTCTGCAACCTTGAATGAAAGATTTGGATGGATTTTCAGTGGATTTTTTTAAAAGCCAATTTATTTTACACATACTTTTTACAGTTTTTAAAATAGCTTTTTTTAAAATGTTGCAGTCCCTTCCTATGCTGCAACAGGTTATTAAAAGAGACCACATAAAAATTATAAACTTCTTTGGCTTAGACATGCCAGCTGAACCTTTGAACTTATTTTTAAATGGTTTTATACTTTAGAAACTTTTTTTTTGCAATAATGAGCCAATGACATATTTAAGCTGCCTACTTTTTAAAATTAAAATTTGTATTTTTTATACTTAAGCTTTCAATAAGGTTTTTACAGACAATATCACTTTTTTTGACCTGGGCTTTGATAATTGTTGTGTTTTTTTTGTTTTTTAAAGCAATGTTTTGTTTTACTGCCATTTTTCCTTTTTCTTTTGTATTTTAGTTATTTGAGACTTCAGTAGGCTTATTTTTATACTTAAACTTTTTTGACAGGCAATGTTAGCTGCTGTTTTATTTATTTATCACTATAATTTATATAATAGGTCACTATGATAGGTCACGTTTTACTAGTGCATTTGGAAGCAGTGAAACCATACAAAAACTATTTTTTTGGTCAGTGATTTTAATTAAATTGTTCATAGTCAAACAATTTAAATGAGATTGTTGCTGTACTTGCAGCAGCCAGCACAACTGGTTATTTACAGACACATGTATTAGGAAGGGCACATTTCCTTCAGAATGGCTGTCAAGGCATCTCAGGGAAAAGAGCATAGTGGTAGTAGATGTCACCATCTGATCTCTCCTTTGCACAGTTTGTTTGATTATTAAGGATTTTACCAGGTATGTTATACTGCCATAACTGGGTTTGATTATTAAACCAAGAATTCTTTTAAAAAAACAAACCAACACTTTTATATACTTTTTAACACTTTATTACTTCCATTGCCCCGGCCTATATAGTCCCCTCCAAGCTCTGCTGTGTTAATTTGTGCAAAAGCTCCTTTTATGGTCCTTTTAACCACACATACCTTTTCCTAAATAGTCACTTAAGTTTTTCATTTTTTCAGAAGACACTTCCCAAGACCTCACACAAGCTACTAAATTCTGGGACCATAACTCTGACTTCCGAAGTATCTCAACTGATTTTTTCTTGGCGGTTCTAAGCTTATCTTTGATGGGTTTTGCAATTATTTCTTAACTTAGTTCACTTTGCCTGCAAAGCTGTACTCTCTAAATAAAGTCCTTGAAGGACGCCTGGTTTTTACTTTGGATTTATGAAGATAGGTAACAGACATTGTGCTCTCCCTGCCCTTTCAGGAAACTCTTCTATTTAGTGTCTTTCCCCCTCTACAACTTTGATTTGCTCTTCAAGCTTTTTGCATCCATCCTTCAAGGTGGCATGTTTTGTTTGTAACGTTTTAGCCACCAGAAATAATCCTGGTGAAACTGCTGCCTTGATTTGGGCTTTCTTTGCCTTTGGATTAAAAAAAAACCTCGATACTATTTTTCCCATGGCTGCCAATGGGTCCTATTTTTTGAGAATTTCAGTCACATTCAACAGACTTTGCTGAGCTCTGCCAATCATTTATGGCATTCAACAGCTCTCTGCTGTGCGCCGCAAACATTCTTTTAATCTAATACCGCTCTCTGGAGTTCCTTTTACACTCAGTCCCAGTCTCCCCCTAATACTTCTTTAGGGAGTCCATAGGGGCCACCCTTAGATTTAACCCACTTCTCCAGGGCGGTACTAACTTCCTCATATTTAAACCCTTAAACCCTTCCAGTGCCATTTCCCTTATTCTTAGGTAGCAACCCTCAGACTAAGGGGTGTATACTTAACCTCCTCCAGACAGGTGGAACCTTGGTTTGCTCTGGGCTCATCACTGAAGTTACTTTACCTGCTCCAGACAAATGGCAGCCGAGTCATGGCACCACTATTTTGGCATTTCCTTGAGACTTCTTCCACTTGGCTCTTCAGGAATTCAGTCTGAGTCCAGGTTCCTTTATCTGGCATACAGCAAAGTTGTGCTGAGTTGATCAGACTCAAATACAGGGGGTGGCTATAGGGCATACCACACACCTAATGTTACACAGCAACTTCTTTTCTATACATTTACACATTACATTACTTTTACTACATACTGCATTACACATTTTGGGATTGGCTTTCTTATTTTGTAGGAACCAATCCCTGCACAGCCTCCATTGTCCATGCATGACATACTCTCTATCTCATGTAATGTTCTAGGGGCTTATCTTATCCATTGGGATCTTGTTCATTGTAAATGGTTCCCTGGGTGTTCCCCCTTATCCGAGCTAGTACAAACAGTCTGTTTCCAGCCTGCTGATCCATTTAGCTACCTAATCCTGTCTCCCAAGAAACGACGCCTCACCCATGACCAGTTACTCATGTCAAGCCTGGCCTACAAATACCAGGTGCTGAAATGAACAAGAATAATTTTACAGTCATAAATCAAACACTGAAACTCCCTATTATTGCTGTTCCCCCTCCTCCCCACACCTGCTTGTTTGTTTCATTGACTTGCTACTGTGCCTCTTTCCCACTCCAAGCTCTGTACTATTTACAGGTTTGTACAGTTCTTAGTGCAACGTGACCCCCAAGCTTAGCTGAGGTCTCTAGGTGCTACCACACAAAAACAATAAATATTGTTTTCAGAGGAAGGGGAATGTAAATAAATCTCAGTTATGAGCTGGGCTCTTGTTGATATTTACAGCCACTCCTGTCAGAGGAGAGGGTCTCTGGTAACGTTTTCATCTCCTTTTCATTTAGAGCTTACTTTAAATGGCTTCTGCACTGCTGCCCAGTGCAAAACTTACCAGCTATCCTAATATCACTGCAATGCTGCTGTAGGTATGAGGCCAAAGAATGTGCGCCAGGAGCTGGCTGTGACGGCTGCTAATTTAAATGATTTATAATTTACCCCTGCCAAGAAGTACAACCAATTAAATACCTCAAAGCACAAAACTCTTCTACATGAGCATTCCTGTTGGAAAAGTATTAATGACATTGCTTTCACATTTATTCCAGCCTCATGCTGTCTGCACCAAAGGATATTATGGAGGCTGACAATGCAGCTGCACTAGGCCTGATTCTCCCATTGCTCAATGGCCTCTTTACCATGTACAGGGCTCATAAAGGCAGTGCATCTGTGCAGTGGAGGATAACGTAGTGCTGCTTGCTGTTTGTCACCCTCCTCTGCATCCCCCAGCATATATGCATGTGATAGAGGAGAGGCCAGAACACCACTAATTCAGCAAAGGACTTAAGAATCTGCCTAACTTTACATGAATACTTCCAGTAATGATTGTCATGCTGAATCAGAGCCAAAAATCTGTATTAATGCTATCTTTTTTAAAATTACTATACCATTTTCAGTTTACTCTGATTCTCTCAACCATCTTTCCAAGGGTTCCTCCTGCTTTTGGATTACACAAGAGCTATCCACAGAGCTGAAAATCACATGTGATCTGTGGCGGTGACATAGGCCTACACAAGTTTATCAAAGAGCAAGATTGATCCTGGAACAGGGAGCAGAGCTAGGTGTTTGAGTCAAATGTCCCTCCATACCTGCCAGACTGGAGGAATGGAACAGGGGGGAAGTGGAAAGGGTGTTGCGACTGTTAACTTCACAGATGTTCTAGTAAATGAAAGCATTGAGATAGGAGAGAGAAATGACAGTGAGCGTAAGCCTCACTGGAGCTTGGTTTGGGCTTTTCTGGCACAGTGAATTTTCCACTGTCTTTTCTTTGTTAACTATGCATCCCACAATTGGCCTTTAAGGCTTCACACTACTCCCATTGAAGTCGATGGCAAATTTTCCACTGTCTTCAAAGAGTGCAGGATCAGAACATTAGTAGACTGAGAGGTACTGAATATTTATTTTTTGTTAGGAATTAAGAAACCCAGCAGCACCCTGCTACTATTGTGGCCAGACACTTAGCATGGTCTAATCATTCCGGTATGCCAGTGTTGTTGTCTTCTAAATAGAGGATAACAGCTGTACCTAATCAAACCAGACAAATGCATTTTCCAAGCTCCTCTTGCAGAATTATGGAGCTATAATTAAGGCTGTGTCAGCATTTCCATTATTTACCCCTATTTTTGAGGGTTCAGTAACTTGGCTTTCAAACGTCCCTCTGAATAGCAACTTGACACACAAGGACTTAACCTTAGAGCTAATTTATTGTGGCAAATTGAAGGAGGAAAAACAACAGTGCAGCACTTTCCCAACCATACAACGAAGGAAAGGTTTAAAAACCCCTAAATTGACCTGTTTCAGGTGTATTTTTGGAGTTTATATATAAAAGCAATGTGCAGGGTAACAACAAGTGGGATCAAATAAAACATGAGTAAAGGGACAGATCTTGCTCACGCTGAGATCAATGGTAAAATTCCTATTGATTTCAATGGTGCAGGATTGGGCCTGATATGATCAATTACTTGTAGTATTTTAAACATCTTGTAAATGCCCAAAATATGAATCTTTAAAACATGTTTAGCGGCTCACAGGATGTGGAGTAACCATCCTCACATCCTACTTAACTCAGGGTGAGCAGAGAGTACTCAGCACCCTGCTGGGTCAGGCCCTACTGTGCATATTAATACTTTTTTACATAAACTACAGCAGTGCCTTAATGCAGTTGCAAAGAGGGGCTAGAATTCATATAACTGGAGGTTATCAGTGGCAGTGGAGGTACTGGCAATCAGCACCTCTCCGAGTCATGGACTATTAAATGCTGGGAGCATGTTCACGTTATCCTTAATGACACTGTCAAGGACCCTGATGACAAATCTGTCAAAAATCAGAAATGCTCAACTTTTGGTTTTAGTTTAGATGGGCTGATTCCTGCAAAGAGAGGCTTTTCTGCAACCACTGTGGGACTTAGTTGGATGAGTACCTGAAGGAGATCACGGATGGAAAGCAATGGCTACCAAATATATGTTTTTGTGCCTCATTAGCATGTTAGAAATGCGTGGCTGTCTTTTCCATTTCTCTCAGCCTATGACTGCACAAGTGACACTCATAACCATAGGCAAAGCTCCTGTAAATACAGATGAACACATTAGAAACTGCCCTTGACTTTTTCATGGCTCTTGTTACTTACAAAGCACTGTGGGGGCTACTCAACACATTACTTTAGGCCAAAAACTGGATGGGCCGAATTCTGCCTTCAATTGCATCCCTGCAACTCAGACTTCATTGCATCCATTTTGACTGGGCAGAACTTGACCCAAAATATTGTATGGTTGTTTTGCTGTTTTTAAAATAGTGGGACAGACACATATGGAAAGCACTAAAACACTGGATCAAACTGCTGGCTTTGTTGGCTTTTTTAAGAGCACATTTCCATATAGTGCTCCCACCTTGCAGGCGAGACCATGATAAGAGAGGAAAACTTGGATTATTGACTCAAGCAAGCAGATTGCCTTCTAAATTAATTCCCCTCATTTCTTTTTGCACTATTTCAGTCAGCCTACTAGATTCCTGGAAAGAACAGACACTGAAAGCATTTTCATCTATATTAGTACGTGCCATAAATAGCTGAAATGGTCTGCTTTACTCAGGATCTCTCTCAGCCCTGTCCATCTGGCTTGAGTCATGCCATCAAAAGAAACAGCAAAGGTCTGCTTTAGAATAGCTGTTACTTGCTAATCATAATATTCTGTTACAAATAAATGTGTAGGAAAATACTGATACTAGATGGTGTATTACTGAAAGGTGCTAATAGCTATTTGGTCTTGGATTCAGAGATAATCACAGACCTCATTACACCCAATGAGTACCAAGCACTCTCTTTCAGGCTCAACAGAATGAGCAGTCAAGCCCCTTTATACAGTAAAAGCAGCTGCAGACATTGGGGGTTATGACCCAAGGCACTAGGCCATATGACCAGGGCAGCGCTAAACCACGTTGGGTTAACTGGGGTTTCCCTAATTGCAAATGCTAGGATATTTGTTGTAGGCTGTGCATACTGGAGTTGAGAGTGTGACTGGAATAGGGTGGCTTGGATGAAGTTTTATTTGAACAGCCCAAGAGGGGAAACTGAGGCAGGCTACCTGCATAGTGATCCCAGGCCATGAGGAGGAGGAGGGGAAGCTATTGGCCCAGTGACAGTGACTGTAAGAGAAAGCAGAGGGACAGAACTTCTTGGGCATAGAGTGTGCTGGAGCGGCAGACTTAGGGATTTCAGTGCAAGGAAACTGCCTGCTGTTTGTTTCTACTGTGTTCAGGGAAACAGGATTTTCTGTAGGTTTTCCCTAAACACAGTAAGGCCAAGAATATACCTGAGTTTTACCTTCCAATTTTCATCCAAATGGAAACAAGCCTGCAAGGCCTTTAACCTAGGCTAATAGCTTGGACCAACAATGCATTCTACACACACAACCATTTATACAGCAAACAGTTTGCTTACAAAATCCTTTACAACAAACAAAAAGAAAAGGAGTACTTGTGGCACCTTAGAGACTAACCAATTTATTTGAGCATGAGCTTTCGTGAGCTACAGCTCATTTCATCGGATGCATACCGTGGAAACTGCAGCAGACATTATATACACACAGAGATCATGAAACAATACCTCCTCCCACCCCACTGTCCTGCTGGTAATAGCTTATCTAAAGTGATCATCAAGTTGGGCCATTTCCAGCACAAATCCAGGTTTTCTCACCCTCCACCCCCCCCCCACACAAACTCACTCTCCTGCTGGTGATAGCCCATCCAAAGTGACAACTCTCTTCACAATGTGCATGATAATCAAGGTGGGCCATTTCCTGCACAAATCCAGGTTCTCTGACCCCCTCACCCCCCTCCAAAAACCACACACACAAACTCACTCTCCTGCTGGTAATAGCTCATCCAAAGTGACCACTCTCCCTACAATGTGCATGATAATCAAGGAGAGTGAGTGAGTGAGTGAGTGTGTGTGTGTGTCCGAGAAAAAAGGGAGGGGGTGAGAAAGCCTGGATTTGTGCTGGACATGGCCCACCTTGATTACCATGCACATTGTAGGGAGAGTGGTCACTTTGGATGAGCTATTACCAGCAGGAGAGTGAGTTTGTGTGTGTAGGGGGGGTGAGGGGGTGAGAGAACCTGGATTTGTGCAGGAAATGGCCCACCTTGATTATCATGCACATTGTGAAGAGAGTTGTCACTTTGGATGGGCTATTACCAGCAGGAGAGTGAGTTTGTGTGTGGGGGGGTGGAGGGTGAGAAAACCTGGATTTGTGCTGGAAATGGCTCAACTTGATGATCACTTTTGATAAGCTATTACCAGCAGGACAGTGGGGTGGGAGGAGGTATTGTTTCATGATCTCTGGTGTGTATATAATGTCTGCTGCAGTTTCCACGGTATGCATCCGATGAAATGAGCTGTAGCTCACGAAAGCTCATACTCAAATAAATTGGTTAGTCTCTAAGGTGCCACAAGTACTCCTTTTCTTTTTGCGAATACAGACTAACACGGCTGTTACTCTGAAACCTTTACAACAAACAGTAAAGCAAACTCTTATGAAACACCACCACCACGCAGCCGGCAAGCTGAGAATGCCAACAGGAACAAAGGTGCCTGTATGCATAGATGCACACTGGACTAATGTCTGCACGGGCTTAACACTCGATGATGATTGAGCAGAAATATTACAGCATATGTTTTGTTGGACTGATTTAAGAGTGCTAAGAACTGTGCATTACTGGGCCCCAGCACAGGTACTTTATATCTTCTGACCGGGTTGAACAATGAAAGACAAATCTTAACAGCCCCCTGGAAGCAGAATACAAAAGCAGCAGAAATGCCACGTTCCTCCTCTTCCTCAGAGTGATGATTTGTATAACCCTTTCCTGGTTAGAGGGTTAGATGATTGGCCTGTTTACCATTCTATTTCCTAATTTGGCCATTTTCTGGACAAGATACCTATACGATTTAAACCCTTTTGAATCAGATGATACTGTTGCTTATTTGCTCTCTCTGGTTATTCCACAATTGGATGATCAAGGTGCTACAAGGGCACCCAAGGAAGACAATGGTGTTGCGGAGAAGCTAAATTAATTCTTTGTATTGGTCTTCACTGTAGTCAATGTGAGGGAAATTGCCATATGTGAGCCATTCTTTTTAGGTGACAAATATGAGGAACTGTCCCACCTTGGGAGGGCAGCAGAGGAGGATTTGGAACAAATTGATAAATTAAACAGTAATAAGTCACCAGGACCAGATGGTAAACAGTGAGGTGGCAAAATCTGCAGAGCATACAAAATTACTAAAGACAGATAAGTCCAGATTTGAGTGCAAAGGGATCTCACAAAATTGGGTGACTGGGCAACAAAATGGAAGATGAAATTCAATGTTGATAAATGCAAAGTAAGGCACATTGGTAAACATAATCCCAGCTGTACATACAAAATGATGGGATCTATATTAGCTATTACCACTCAAGAAAGATCTTGGAGTCATCATGGACAGTTGTCTGAAAACATCTGCTCAATGTGTAGGGCCCTTTGTTTTCAGTTTTTATTTTATTTAATTTTTCCTAGGAATTTATCAGTGTTTATTACCACCACAACAAAAACAGGTGAAAATCAGTACAACAACTATTAACTTTTCTGGTAAATATTGGAGTTTATTTTGGTGGACGGGAAGACAGGGGAAAAAAGTATTCAGTAGATTAATGCTTTGAATTCCGTTCATCCATGTGGCTTGCTGCAGAACTAAAACAGAACTCAGAACACAATCCCACCCCTGAGTTTTAGAGAACAATATATCTCTAATCCCCAAATAAAACTTTTCATTTGAATAAAGATTTTCCTGTTGTAGACTTGGAACTATTAGGCTATAAATACTTACATTTAATAATTGCGCCATACCATTTGCAGGGCATACACTCAACTTCATTCTTTTCTTCTGTTTTTGTTTTTTTAAAAACTTTTGAATACTTCCTTGTGTTCTGAAATGTATTTTAATACAGATTTTCATTTTCCTCCCATTTTAGTGTATCAAATCTTTAAACTGCGATCTCACAGCTTGAAATGTGCACGTGGTAGACTTGAGATTCATCAGTATGTTCAGATGTGCACGCACTCAGAGCTTGTGTGCATGCCAGTTTGTTTATTGCGTGTATCTTCTAGACTAATACATAGTCTGACTTCAACAGGCAACTTTGCATATACACACAGACTAATGTATGATCATAATACATATAGCTCATGCAATGTATTATATTTTCCAAATACACATTTTTTTATATATTTGAATGATACAAAAGTAGGGTGAAAATCAGAAAAAAAATGAATACCACCTTTTGTAAAACCCAGAAATTTTTCAGTAAAAATGAGGAGGCTGATCTATGTGCAGTGGCAATCAAAAAAGCAATGTGAGGAACGCCACTATATAAATCCATGGTATGCCCACACCTTGAATACTGTGTACTGTTCTGGTTTCCCCCATCTGAAAAAAGATACATTAGAATTGGAGGAAATACAGAGAAGGGCAATCAAAATGATTAGGGGAATGGAACAGCTTCCACCTGCGGAGATATTAAAAAGACGGGGACTATTCATCTTAGAAGAGAGACAACTAAGGGGTATATGATAGAGGGCTACAAAATCATGACTGGTGTAGAGAAAGTGAATATGGAAGTGTTATTTACTCATTCCCATAACACAAGAACCAATAAAATTAATAGGCAGCAGATTTGAAACAAACGTAAGGAAGTACTTCACACGCTGCATAGTCAACCTGTGAAATTCATGCCCGGGGATGCTATGAAAGCCCAAAATATAACAGGGTTCAAAAAAGAATTAGACAAGTTTACAGGGTACAGGTCCATCAATGGCTATTAGCAAAGATGATCAGGGACACAACTCCTTGCTCTCAGTGTCTCTAAACCTCTGACTGCCAGAAGCTGACACTGGATGACATGGGATGGATCACTTGATAATTGCCCTGGTTCTGTCTAGCGCTGGCCATTGTCTGCAGACAGGACACTGGGCTAGACTGACCATTGGTCTGACCCAGTATGGCCGTTCTTATTTTCTACCTTTATTTTTCATGGTATACAGAACCAGAACTTTGGCTGGCCCCATCCCTCACCCTCGGCCATCTGTTGGCCCCATCCCCAACCCTCAACTGGGGCCCTTAGTTGCCCCAAGACGAACCCTAGCTTGCGGCCCCATCCCTAACACTTGCATGCAGTTCCCATGCCAGCCACATCCCTAAGCCCAGCCGGCTCCAAACATCATCCTAGCCTAGGGCCTCCAGCCATAATACTAAACCTAGTCTAGGGCCACATGCCAGCCCTTGGCCCTCCAGTTGGCCCCATCCCCAACAAATGGTCTCAGAAAGCCCCAAACCTAACTCAACCCAGGGCCCTATGCTGACCCCACCCCTTACCAAGGGACCCCACTCTGACCCTTGCCCCCAGCCAGCCCCAAACCTAACCCTACCTTTAGGCCTCCTGGTGACTGCTAATTTACCCTAATTGTGAATTTGAATGTAAAAAGTCAATGTAAGTTCATAAGATGTTCACAATAACCTAGAACAACCAATGTTGATGGGAAAAGGTACAAAAGGGAGACTCAATTAGTCCAAACAAAAAGGCCTATAGCCATAGCTCAAGGCACGCGTTGAGATCACGCTGGTAAACAAGAGAAATGTGGAACCAGAAATTAGTGAACCAAAATTGGTGTGCTGGAAACTAGCCCTAACGAGTGAGCTTCACCATCATGACTGCTATCCACGCCATCTCCTGGGACCCCAGGCCTTTGCCATCCTGATCCTGACAGATGTCCTGACCAGGCTGGGCCAGGGAGGGACCCAGATGAGATCACCATCTCCACCAGCTCTGGCTGAATCCCAAACACAATCTGGGATGTGAGCTTTTCTCTCTCTCCCTGCTGTGACTAGGAAGAGACAACCAAAAGCAAGGCCCTAAACAGCCCAGTGCTGGTACAAGTTTGCCAGGACTCAGAGTGGCTGATAAGATTGTACGCTGTACCTGCGTTTCTCCAGCTGTGAGGTAGCAAGTGAGAGTCAACACCGGAGACAGAAGCTGCATTTTCTATCTTTGCTTTTCTTTTCTCTCCCCGTTTGTGCGGGTTTGTTTTATTCTGCCTTCTAGGAAACTGGATTGGACTTTAACAGCAGCTCCAGATCATCTCAACTAACTTCGTCCCTTTTCTGCTAAAGGACAGTTATTAACATCTCTAATGCCATCTAAGATTGTCAAACAATGGGATTTTTCCTTCTAAAAACTCTCTCCAGCTATAAGGAAAGGGAACAAGAAATGCTGTTAAAATGAAAACCTTATTCAGTACTTTATATTTCAAAAGCTTTAATTGGTTTCCCTTCTTTCCTGTATTTTTAATAAAAGGTTACAAGGATTTTTAATGGTGTTTGCCATGGTACTAAGCAGGCTGAAATCTTTATGACAAACCTCAAACCTTGTTTAACACTGTTTAATGTTGAACAGCAACTGGGTTACGTTAACACTTTTGGCCCATTTATTCCATCTAAATTAATACAACATGACCCAAACCCCAACCCTTGTTTGGGGACCCCAGCTGGCCCTAACCCTCATGCTAGCCGAGAGACCCTGCTCAGCTCCATCTCTCACCTGGCTGACCTAGCCATCCCCAACCCTCATGTTAACCAGGTCCCCATTCCAGCCCCTACCCTCATCTTAGCCCAGGTATTCCTTACCCTATCTCAGGGATCCCTGCTAACCCCAATCCTATCAATAACCCCAGACCCTCAGTCATTCCCACTCCTAACCCTAGCCCTCTGAGAGCCCCAAAATCCTAAACTTATACTGGGCCCCTGGCCATTCCCAACCCTCACCCTAACCCTACTGGTCCAAATCCCCACTGTAGCTTTGGACCCCCATGCTAGCCCCAACACTCACCCTTGCCCGGGTGCCCTCTGTGGAACCATGAGGGCTCAGAGAGCCAGTTCAGCCTGTTGATCCTGGCCCCAACCCTAGCCCAGGTCACCCTTAGATGGCTCCTACCCTAACCCTGCCTTGATTTCAGGGGCCCACTCAGCCAGCCCCAACCCTGACATTAGTTTTGGGCATTCTCAGCTGGCCACAAACATAACCACAACCCTAATCAGGGGGCAACCCTCAGCTAGCTGGCGCTGGCCCCATCTCTAGCCCAGAGGCCCCCCTCAGCTGGGCTCAACCCTAACCCCAGCCATAGCCTGTGCATCCCTTCAGCTGGCTGGCACTGGTCCAGTTTTAACCCAGGTGACACCCATAGCCAACCCCAAGTTCACCGGTCCCCTCAACTGGTCCCAACTTTGAACACTTTGCAATCTCTTGATCCTGGAATGTTTATTTCTGAATTCTTGTGCACTACTGATTTCTGCGTGATAGGTATGTGTGGGAACAAGTGGATAAGGCAGTAATTTAAGATTTTCTTTTCTGCAAGTACAGCAGGTTCCAGTTAGCAGGCTGTAGAAATTAATCCAAACAAATAAATTCAGTATTGCAGTGAAATCTGGCATTTTTTAATAAACACTTTTGAAGTTTCTGAAGTGATTCTAGGATACAAAATTGTCAATCCAAAGCCTGCATCTCTGTACAGAAAAATACAGTGCAAGAAATTAAGGGCTTAGTCCTTTTCTGACAAGACTCCCATTGAAATCAGTGGATATTTTGCTGGAGTAGAGGCTGAGCACCAACCCTGAAAGGTGCTGAGGACTGTCAACCCCAATGGACTGTGGGAATGGAAAGCAAAGATATTTAGCACCTCTAGCAGAGGATCCAACCACAAGTAAGGGACTCAGATTTGGGCTCTATAAAACAAGCTCTCTAGTAAGCAGCATGTTGGTCAAGAGGGGGAAAAAAAACCAACCCAAAAAACAAAGGACAGAAAGACTATGATTGCAAAGATTTTTCCATAAACAAATTCCCTTTCCCCTCCTAGGCCCCCCAAGGACTATGGATTTAATTGACAAGTCTGATCTGTTACATTTGTAGTAAAAAGAAAAAAATGATTTTATTATTCAAGTGTTTCTATATGATCTGGTTCATAGCCATAAAAGGAAGATTTCCGTTGAGTGGACACTGATGTACATTTAGGTGTCTCTTGTGCATATTATGATTATTTTTTTTTAAAAAAAGAAGTGAAACAAAACTAGGATTTCACACACTTATGTAAATAATTATAAAATATAGCTTTAGCAGTTTTACTCCTGGAAAATGATTTAGTTTGGCTGAAGCAGATGTATTGGCTAGGATTATTGCGCTCTGTATCTCCTGTTACATATTAGAACGAGTCAGCCAGTGAAAATCCTGGAAACAAAAAAACAGAAACAAAACAGATAGGTGGAGTAGAATGCAAACATGTATTTACTAACATACAATCCTGCCCTTGTGGAATTGTGTAACACTGCTTATGAAAATATCATTTTATTCTCAATTTCTTTGGTAGGAGCACAGAGAAAGGATTTTTGATACTGTGACAACACTCATAACAAAATTGTCAATAAATAAGGACAATTAGGAAAATGGTGAAGTCAAAGGCCCTGATATGACAAAGAGCTGAGCATGTGGGGATCCCTGCATCTCCATAGAGCCTCGCTGCTGACCAGCAATCTCTCCCCATGTCTCAACAGAGGTTCAGGAGGATACAGGGGGTCTGTCCATCAGAGCCTGAGAAAAATGAAAACACGTACCTGCTGTTTTCTGTCAGATTGTGGGTTGATCATTACATTGATAAGGGAAGGCACTTGCTTCTCTGCCAGGCTTGCTTTCAGGGCATTTTGAAGTTCCTCTGGTGTTTTTACAAAGTATCCTTTACCCCCAAATGCAGACATAATCTGCTCATAGTGAGAATTTGGCAGGAGACAAACAGGTGGTGCACTGAAAGAAGCAAAGAGGTTTATGGTACATAGAGTTAAAATTGCAAGAATGACCAACTAGGATTATGCCAATTTTAGTACTTTTAAATGGTCATTATGCTGGCTCTCTAAGTTTCTCCTATGCTTGTGGGACACGTAATTCAGTTCCTATGAACTTAGTTGTGTTTAACTGGGCATGGTGATTGTGTAAAGGTAGACTTGTTGCCAATTAGTTACTGATCTGACACCGCAAAGCTTTTCACTTCAGCTTTTAGACTAGAACAGAAAATACTAGCCACGGATAAAAAGACCCTCTTGGTTGCTTCTCAGTTAATTAAAAGCACATAGGTTAGAGGTACTCACCACACAGTTGGTTCTCTAGACTTTAACATCTCCTTCCAGGTATCTGCATCCAAACCACGGTATATCCCATTGTTGTTTACTACGATAATTACAACTGACAAGTTATACCTGCAACCATTCATAAATAAAAGAATGATCATGGGAGAAATTCTAAAGAATTGCATCTTTCTGTGAAGCGCTAAAGGGACACTCTACCAAAAAGAATCACTTCTGAATGAAAGTTCTTATACCTACTATTGTTAAAAGTGTCATAGATTCACAGGGTCTGGTCTATGCTCTGGCCTCTAACCAGACTCCTGGGAATGACCCCTTTAGCATGTTGGACCCAGAGTGATCCACAGGGGTAGGCCTATGGCCACCATGACTCGCAAACTAGCCCTTTGGGCTCCAACAATTCCCCCCCTCATCTCTCTCCATGGCTCTCTGTGGCGAGTCCAGATGAACCACACGTCTGAGAGAGACTTAGTCACCTCACTCCCATTCGGGGCGCAATGCTTTTCATTAAGTATCTGCAGCCTATACCAGGCAGCCTTTGGATAACAAGGGGATCTTTATTAACACCTGGAATCTAGAATCTGTAAATCTTTAGGTTCGCATGATAATGGTAGGCTTAGTACAGAGTTCATATTGGTGGAAGCCATGGCTTTGCTATGCCCTCTTTCTCTCAGCTCCATCTTCGCGTGCCCCACTGTCCGTCTACCTCCTCTCCCTTTGCTTTCCTGCTAGGGCTTTTGCCCTGCTTCCCTGCAGAGAGATGGTGGTGGTGCTGGGAAATAACTTGCTCTAAAGAGTTAACGTTCAGTCATTAAGGCTTCCATTCAAATGTGTTGATCCCAGCCCAGACAATCCTAGTGGCTATACTTCTCAAATACCTAGGCTGATCTCCCATCTCCCCTTCCCTCCACAAGAGGAAGCAATGCCAAAGGGATAGACACAGAGTCAGACACATAGTTTATAAACATATTAGAAAAATTCCCCCATTTGTCACAACAAGTAGCACCTAATATTAGTAAGACAAAATATTTTTCTATATTTTTTCAGTTTGTTTTCTTTGTGCATTTAACTGCACTTTGTGTACAGCCAGTTTCCCTGATCTGGATAGTCTGTCAGTTAGACAGGGATAATAAATTAAGATGGTTTACTTGATCAAAAACTTTTTTTTACCTGCAAATAGTTTCCACTTCCATGCCAGAAAATCCAAAAGCACTGTCTCCTTCTACACAGATCACTCGCCGTTCAGGTGTCTGATCTTTAGCCACCATTGCAGCAGCTATAGCAAATCCTAGCCCAACTCCCATTGCTCCAAATGTACCAGCATCAAGTCTACAGATAGAAAGTAAAATTATTGCCTCTTTCTTCACTGCATTATTTTTCCTGTACAGCCAGGCAAACAGCTCTCAACTTGTCCATGACAGTTTGTTCTTGGCTTGTAGTAATTTTGATATAACCCAACTACTTATAAAACAATATCTGGATAGTAAAAAGGCATTTGACACTTGTATTGCTATATTGCACAACATGTGTCTAAATAGGCGCGGTTCTCATATAAGAATCTGATCAAGATTTCATAATACTCTAATGAACACACATATAATGGAACTTTTAAAAAATTAGTTGACTGGAATAAGAGATGCTTACATACTACCAATTACAATGTACTATATTCCTGATTGCCTTCAGTCTGAATTGTACTGGTAATTCAAGACATCTAATTAATATGTGCTCAGATGTTTCAAGTGGTAGTAAAATAGTTATTCTATTGAGTGTTGCATCCCAAAGGTCAAATTAAGAGGGTACATGAAATCTTTTCTCCATTTAACTCCCTGGAAATCCAACTAGAAGCCTGAAAAATTTCAGGCAAATAATGCTATTCAAATTCCAGTCTTCAGGTTCAACTTTTTGAAATCAAATTGCAAGCTGTAATTAAATAAGACCATTTCAACCAGGCAAATGCAAAATACATTTTAAAAAAAAGCACAATTATAGGCTTAACTTTTCAGATTCGCCCTCTTATGTGCACAAGGCTATGTGCAAAGAAAAAAGCATCAGAGTCACCGTGCCAGCCTTTTAAAAATAAATATATTCCCACAGTTAATTTTAAATTAACTTTATTTCATCTCAAATATGTTGTGAGGTTCATTTGTTACCTATCATGCTTTTTTCAAAAGGAGGTTCTAGACTCCACAATCAGATCTGAAGGGTCACCTCAGCAAAGATTGTCCAGTTTTCTCTCATACAATCTAATAAATACAGACTAGCTCTAATTTACAGTCATTCTGTAATAGCTGGCTTTAAGAGTCACAAATCAGAACGTCAGAATTTGTACGTCTACATTTAGGCACCTGAACTCCTATGTAGAGGCCCAATATATGGCCTTTTTCCAAAGATGCGGAACACGTGTGTCTCCCATTGATTTTAAGGGGATTCTGCATTACAGCAACTTTGTGTGTGTGAATCTGCTTGCAGGATAGGACCCTAACCTATTTATTTTAAAAAATTTAAGTAAGTCCTAACATTTTAGGTACAGATTCACATACCAAGTATGGGACTCAATAATATACTTCCATCCCAAAAAGAACTGAGATCTCTGCTAAATAACTTTCACCCGTTTGAAATATGGCCATTTATTACCATTGTACTATTTGCTGAAGTCCCACACAAATCAACGTGTATTCGGTATAAAAATCAATGACAGGGTATGACCAAAAGGGATAAAGGTAAGTTGCCTTAACAAGAACAAACCCACCCCAAAGACACATTATACATTTACTTTACTTAAATAACTTTTTTATTTAAAAAAAAAGACACGGAGCCAGTAATTTATAACCCAACTACATGGAAACAAACATATGCACATAATTGTTGCATCATGGCAACAGAGCAAATACTTTACCTGTGGCGAGGATGATAGTTTGGAAGCATAGTACGTCCAATGTCCATAGTATTAGCTCCCTCACTAACCAGAATGCAATCCCTGGGTAACAGTTCTCTGACATGATGGAATACTGTATAATAATTCATAGGCAGGGATTTTTGTAATGCCAATGCCTTTAAAAAAAGAGACTATAAATCATTTCTATACGTACTGCTTAGCATAAGGGCAATGTGCAATGCCATGTGTGAATATTACCACTGAAGTCAGGGACTATTCTCCTGAGAAAGGGTTGCAGAACTAGACTTCCTCCCAATGGCTGAGATCATCAGAGTCACTTTTGCTGACAGTGCCTTTGTAATTCTGAAGAGAGGCCATTTTCAGCAGAGATTCCCTCAGGTGTGCAACCTGCTCCCTCTGGTGGTGTGCCATCGTCAACAGTTTATTGACATTCAGAGCAACGAGCAAGGCACCTCAGCTCACCATTATTATTACTATTTATTATCTGTATTGCCATGCACCCACTCATGGGCCAGAACCCCATCGTGCTAGCTGCTGTTCAAATGGAGTAAAAATGTTCGACTATTTCTAATCGCAGGTGAGCTGTGTCATTTGTGTGTTGGGATGGTTCAGGAACAGCCCCTGTTTGTGCTGTCACTGAGAGGAGTCTAATTTAGGCTCCAATCCTGCTGACACATATGGGCTTAACTTTCCAGGCCTGAACAGTCCAATTCATATGCAGAAATTTAAGCACATCCGTAAGTATTTGTAAGAAAGGGGCCTTAATGTGTCACAATAACTGGCACATACAAATCCATAAAATAAAATAAAAATAAAGGATCTACCTGAGCAAAACTGAGCTGTCATATGCTAAGAGTAACACCACATCACTTGAAAATAAATTCTGTTACCATATCATCTTCTACACAAGGGCTTCCTTCTGGCACTATGGTCCTGATCCAAAGCCCAATGACTTCAATGGGGTTTGGATGACAATTAGCTCTTAAGCCCAGTCTGTCCATACAGCAGATAAATCTGAACACAGTAAGCCTACAGGAGTCTTCTGAAACATTTTGATACCATTCAGAATTTAGCAACCTGAAAGTTCCGATTAGTTAGGGAGACTTAACTACAATACTGACAGGGATATGATTGATACTCTTTGTCCAGAAAAGGATCAAAAGCCACTTTTACTGAGCCATAGTATTACCTTGGATGTTTCTTCATTGCTCTTCATTTTCTCTCTTAATCCCTTCCACCACTCCGAATAAGAAGGATATTTCCATTCCATTAGAACAAGTTGTTCTAAAAGCTAAAACAACACACACAAACACACAGACAAAAAATTTATCCTCTTTCAAAACAACATAAACCTCAGAATAATTTCTTCAAGAAAATCTAACATTCATAAACCAAGATCCCAGCACAATACTACATCTACTTTTAAATTTAAATTTTGGATTAGATACTGGATGCACAGCATAAATATACTGCATGAAAAAAAATACTTTTCCTAGAACTGTTTTTTTTTTTTTTTTATAATTTACTCTCTTTCTACAAGTCAAAGAAAGTTATAAACACCTTGCATTACATTACCTGCTCAGTCACGGCATTTATGTCACCTAATAAATGTGCAGCAGGTCTCACGTTATTCCCCAGCTCTTCTGCACAAATATCAACCTATTTTAAAAAAAAAATAGGTTTTAGACAAAAGAACACTGAATCAATTAGAAATATTTTTAAGTCAATACGACTTACACTGTAAAATAGAAGAGTATTTTCTAACAACCTCATTAGTCCTCACTTTGGCTTTAAGAGTAATTTCCTCTAATCTTTACTGGAAGTGCTATTCAAGAGATGATTTACTCCAAGTAAAAACCTACTGTACATACCCATTTTCAGACATTCATTTGTACCCTTAGCACCGACTTACTGCTTCTGTTATACCTCCGACACACCGTACTATATATAACTTTGTTACTACTAGTGTGAAGAGCTCTAGTCAAAGAGTGGACACCTTTGGAGGAGACCAGATGAGGACTTATGTTTCAGACTACTGAAAGCCAGCTAATCAGAGAGCAGAACTGACTGTTGCCCTTGGACACATGGTTTACAATATTTTGAAATGGGGGAGGGGTAAAATTGTGTTTATATCCTACCCTTCCTAATACAGACAGTTTGCCAGAAGTATTCAGTTGTTAAGTAGCCTTTCCTCCTCTACTCTCATTGTTTCTAAGTGGTCAGGCTCGGATAGTGAGCAGCAAGATCTTGCTTGCTTTGACTGTAAATACAAGATAATGTTTTTAAAGGATCCTACTGAGAGAGGGATCCATTATTATGAACAATTCCACAATTTCATAACTCTTTGTTTCTGACCAAGGAAATTATAGTCCTATACATGGTTCACATGCATTATGGGCCCAATCTTTGGGCTATTGCACTGAATAGGAGCTTTGCCATTAATTCAGTGGGAGCAGCATCAAGTCCTATATGCTCGGAATAACATTATATTGATTTTGAAAATATCAAGGGAATTAAAAACAAATAAAAACAGTTATTTTGGAGAACTACAGTGATCACATGCATTGTACTGCACTGTCAATATGACAAAGATCATCACATGAAAGAGCAGCTTATTACAGAGAGAGAGAGCTAACCTACAGAGGGTGCTGTTCAAATTATTTTCCTAGATTACCTGGATAATCTTTACATCTGGTCGAAATCTTGGTGGAAGTCCAAAGTGCAAAATCCAGTTCAACCTGGCACCAAACAATATTATTACATCAGCATGTTGCAATGCCCTAATAATGGAAAACAAGAGAAAAACATGAAATGTAAATATTTTTTATATTTAATTGCTTTTCAAAAATGGCAATAGTTCCAGATAGCACAGCAGCCCTATCATTTAGGAGAATAAAATAACAAATCTTGCTTCCCTCCAGTCTATATTTGTTTAGCTCAGCAAGCTAAAAATCTTTTATACAAACTGTCTCTTTAGTTTATATAAGCAGAAGATTTTCTGAATTTCCAAATAAAGCACTAAGTTCTTTCTAAAACAGCATTCATTTTGTGAAAGTAAATATTATTAGAGCAAAAAACAAATAAACAAAAACTCTACTTTAACAGAATTCTGAGGTAGCAAAGTCAAGTACTCAAAAATTAGAAAATACCAGAATGAAGGTTGACCACGCAACCAAGGTGACCAGATGTCCCGATTTTATAGGGACAGTCCTGATATTTGGGGCTTTGTCTTATATAGGCGCCTATTACCCTCCACCCTCTGTCCTGATTTTTCATACTTGCTGTCTGGTCAGCCTACATGCAACCTTAATTCAGCCTTCTGGTGTGTATGCCCAAGGTGGCCCAGCTGCTGAGCAAAATACCTCAGGTATAGTTTTTAAGTTCTCAGATTTATTAATAACATACTCCATAATGATGACGGTATTTTGCTCAACACACAACTTTGTTTACATTTAAGTATATAGGAGTTTCAGCTGCAAAGTAAGCCCACTGTACACACATACCTACAAGTGCTCTATAAGTAAGCTCACCTTCATTTGTGGGTGACTACAATTATTTTTTTAAAACACAATCTTCAATATATGTCTCTTCAATACAATTAAAGGATTTACAGAGACCCTAGTTCAATTAAACTGGAATGTACTACAAATGATATAAAAGCGAGGCTGCATAAAGCAAAATTTGAATTGTGATACTCCATTTTATATAAACCTTTATAGCCTTAAAGGTCAGAACACTGAAAATGCCAGTAGTTTTCTGCTACATGTAATGTAACTTGTTTACATACTTCATTTTGTGCTATAAACTACATGTTAAAAATACTATGTTGTCTGATATAGGCTTAATATTTATACAACAAAACGTAACTCAAAAGAATTCAGCCTAGCTTTTGCCAAAACTTACTAGTGACTCCCAAGCTTTCACCCCGGATTCAGTTCTAAGCAGCATTTGACACAAGCTGTGTAACGCTACTGGCTTTATCCACTGCCATAAAGCAGGGCACGAAATGCAGCTGCACTTCAACTTTTTTTTGCTTTTTGTGTTAGGCCTTCCACAGTATCTGTAACATATTGCAATTTGCTGTATCTTTAATGGTATGTTCCTATTAGTTTCCCAGAAGATAGGATTGGAAGCAAAGCCTTGGTTTATACTGACCTGGATCTGGCTGCAGCTACACAGTTTGGATGGTTGTCAGGAACAACCCCTTTTCCCATTGGGGTAGGCAAAAATGGTAGCCCGCATTGGTCCACCAACTTTCTGATGCTGTTTTCAGCACGTGAATAAGCAGCACCTACAGGAAACAAAGTATAAAGAAGGGTTTAATGTGATCTCTAATTATGTCTTTTCATGGCCTCATTTAAACAAGGTGCTTAAGTAAGGGCTTATCTTCAAGCATGTGAGTGAATAGTCCCACTGATTTAGAAATACTTATATGCTTAAAATTACAAATATGCTTAAATGTTTCTCTAAAACAGGAGAACAGTGTGATCTCTAAAACATATACTCTTCAATTAACCTAAATCATCATATTATATAGATGGGGCTGGTAGCACTGCCTATTATTAAGACAGCCTGACACTTCCCATTATAAAACCCTGTTTTCAGTTGCTTGTAACTTGCCAAACGTTAACTGTTTGGCTGAGACTTTCCATGGCAGGTGTCTGCCACAGGCAGGATGTGTTCAGAAAAATTTCCACCAAAATGGTTTAGCTGTTTCTGATAAAGAGGTTGGGGAAAAACACATTGTTTTGCCTATGGTATAAAATTCTGGCAATCCTTTCTCTGAGAAGTTTAGCACCCCTGTGATTTGGCACAGGAAAGAGATAGGACTGGGACACGGTCACATTGCAGGGAACGGGGCAGAAGGGGTCAAAAACTTGGGGTGTAGAAGCAGAAGAATCTGTTCCCACTAGAGCACACTCCTCTCCAGAGCCTGGAATGGAACCTAGGATTCATGAGTCTCATCATTCCTCTGCTGCCAACAAGCATCTGTGAAATCCATTGCAAACTGTGCGTCTCATCTGGTCCACACAGAGAATGATAATCTACTATTGCTATAGTTATTCCATTAGCTCAAGTGGAGGAGGTCTCTGCTGTAAATCTAAAGGTTCTAACCCTGCTCATGAACCACATGTATGTCAACATGATGGAATTTCTGTTTTTCAATTTGTTTTTTAAATACTTAGGAAATTACGCACACAAAAACTATGTTAACAGAAAATTACGGTTGCAAGGTCAAGCACTGGAAAGTTAGGAAATAGCAGAATTAACGTTGTCTGTACAGCCCCCCGCAATGTGTATGCATTACGATGAAGTATTTAACAACAAGATCACATGCTATTTTTTCCACCACACCAATGTCAGTCAGTGCACAAAATGAATAGTGCATAGTTGCTCATTAAGTGAGCACCATTTTATTTTCTCCTCACTGTTCAATGTGTGGTCCTAATCCTTATATACTGTACACTATTCAAACCAGACTCTGAAAACAGATTACTTTCCCAATGGGTTTTTCTATGGTGCTTGTTACTATAGTTTCTGAGTGTTTTACAAACACTACTTTATTTTCACAGTAAGATGGAAGGGTTTTATTCTCATTTTAAAGACTGGTATCTGAGATCACAGACATTAAAGGTCAATAGAATCCACTAATTTTGGGTGCCCACTTTGAAGCACCTGGGACTTGATTTTTTCAGAGTATATAGCACTTCATATATTCAAAGCACAGCTCCCATTGACTTCAGCTGCAGCTGTAAATGCTCAGCACTTCTCAAATCAGATTTCAGGATCTCAAGTCAGGCACCCAGAAAATGAAAGACACATAATTATTGACCATCTGTGAAAAGTTTTTTTTAAGTGACCTGCGTAGGATCACGTAGGAACTCTGTAGCAGAGGCAGGGATAGATTCCAGTTCCCCAGGGTAGCATTCAACTGCCTTAATCATGAGACCATCCTTTCTCTTCTTGCAATCCCCTGCCTCATTCACCACACACCTTCCAACTTCTGCAACAAAAGAGGCAGCGGGCCTACAGATAACGGCACTGTTCTTCACTACACAGCCCTGATTCATTCCCAGGTCTGTCCTATGCACTGAATGAGCGTTAAAAAAAAAAAAAAGTATACGATCATGTAATTAACAACTGTATCATAATGCGCACACACAAGGGGCCTGAATTAAGGATGCACAGGTAATCTTGATTCTGGCATTTCTTTCAAGTACTTGATTTTTCAACCTTGATAATGGCCTTTTAACATTGAGTTTTTGTGTGTAACATAGTAATTTGTGTGTCATGCTTTACACTGAAGCAGCTAAAGACACCTTTACCTAACAGGAATTATGAGGTCTCCCAATGACCGAAGCTTGGAAATAAGGGCGCTAGACATTTAGCATACACAGTAGAAAGCACTGCAATTAAAATATTTGAAAAGTGACTTTAGGGTCTCTCTTGGGTTTTAATCAGACCATCTCCTAAGCACTTGAATGGACGTGCCAACAAAAGCGCTCTGATTATTTAGTCATCTGCAAGATCTTGACTACTAGAAAACAAGTCCAATTTTAGAGGACTGGAGAACTCTGGTGATTGGTAGGAAGAACATAAAAATTGTTCTAGTGGATCAGATTCGTGGTCCATCTAGTCTAATACCTTGTTTCTAACAAAGGTGATCATCAGGTGCTTCAGAGAAAGGTGCAAGAAGTCCCATAATAAGCAGATGTGGGATAATTTGACCCCAAAGAGGATAATTGGCTTAAAACCTGAAGAATGAGGTTTTATATCCTTAGCAAATTTTTTGCTAGCATTGAACAACAACAATTCTGGATATGTATGTTATCCATACAAATGTCCAATTTCTCTTTGAATTTTGCTGTATTTTTGGCTTCAGCAACATCCTGTGGCAATGAGTTCTGCCGTCTAATTACGCATTGTGTGGAAAAAAGTATTTCCTTACATCAGTTTCAAATGTCCCACTATTCAATTTCATTGAATATCCCTTTGGTCTTGTGTTACAGAACAGGGAGAAGAGATGCTCCTAATTTACCTTCTCTATACAATTCATTATTTTATATACTCTTATCATGTCACATATTTGTCTCCATTCTATGAGTAAACAATCCAAAATTTTTCAATTTCTCTTTATGTGAGAATATAGAACCTCGCTCTCTGATATCAGAGCCTTCCATCTCTCATTCACCTGTTCATATTCAGCCAGCTCTCTAGTAACTGCCTAGGAATTCAGTGGCCTTTATGAAATAAATTGGTTTCAATTCAATTCCTGGTGGATGTGTGTCTTCATCACAAAAAGCATCAGAAATGTGTCTTCATCACAAAAGGATGTGTGTCTTCATCACAAAAAGCATCGAAGAGAGGCAAAATGACTGAATGTGCATGGAGTCTGAACTACCCTCTGATCCATAGAGGGACCACCTCTAGATCAGAAATGAAGTGCACTGGCAGAGTGTAGTGGAAAGTCTGTAATATAGCAATGGCAGCAGCAGCTGTTGTATGGTTACAGAGTGGGTTTCATGATCCAGCTCTGGTAGTCTGGCATATTCAGTGAGTACAAATCAAATAATAAAGATCACTTTGGTTCAGTGTTCTGATTCTCACAGTAGAATGCAACGGTATTAGACAGGTATATGTCAGAGAAGGGACTTTTACATTTTGACAAACAGGGTTTGTTTAAGCTTTGGTTGGAACAGGCTTTACACTTAGGACAATATTTACCCATTTATTTTCCATATAGATTCAGTGTATTGTATTGACTTGACTTACTCTAGAAGAAAAAATAAAGGGAAAATCTAGAGCAAGTCAGTGTATGTACAAGACAGAGGAAAAAAATATTCCAGTAGAAAAACAGATTTTAGTTCCAAGTTTAAAGATGTTATTTTATAAACAGTGAAAGGAAAAGAGATGCTTTAAATTTAAGAGAAATATTACTTTGGTCACTATTCTTTCCAACATGTGGTAAAGTTCAAAGCTACATCAAATCATGTTACCTTTGCCAATGATTAGGAGAGGCTGTCTGGAACGCGCAAGGATAGATGCTGCTACAGATACAGCAGAGTGTTCAGCTGTGCAGACAGGAGGTGGCAAACAGCATTTAACATATCTGAAAGACAGACAGGCCAGCATCTTCAAAGGAAATGCAATGGAAAGCAAGCAATTATCAAAAGGTAAAATCAGTCACTCACTGTAAAATAACAGAGTTTATTTTAAACTGTTCATGATATTTGTCAGAACAGCAACTTTATTTTACAAACAAAATTTAAAATTGCTCATTATATTCAAACCAAATTTTTCTGAGAATAAGCTACTCCATAGAACAAGCAAAATATTTAGCATGCTGCAAAAATAAACCCCCTAATTTTAATATCTCCTTATTTTATATGTGCATTACACTGTGAACTAATAACCTATGCACATTTCTATTAACACATATATAGTCATTTTAAATCAAATTATTTGTCTTGGCAAAGCCTGGCATTCTGAACCTTTCCTTTCCTCTCTCTCATTTGTGGGCAGCTACCTCCCTGCACAAACCCTCTCTTCTCATTATAGCAATAAAATGGCTGCAAAGGCTGCCCCACTCTAGTTTCCTCCCCATCGCTTTTGACAAAAGTAAAAAAAGAGATGATATTTTCTTGAGAACTCTGCCAAAGGTTCAAGATTTTCACAGTTGTCCTAGAGAGGGCAGGGGAAGAGGAGGAATGCAATGGAAACCTCCCCTACCACCTTCTGAATTGCAGGTTCTACGGTGTCCCCATATAAGACTGCAAAACCTAGCACTTGATATCACAGGACTACCTCAATTAACACAATATTTGCCATTCAAATGCCACCTCATTAAGTCAATGGGACTTCAACATGTACTTAAATGCTTTCCTGAATAGGAATAGGGCTAAGTGCTTTCCTCCCCTAATGTAAACAGTCCCTGTATTCTCAATCTCTCACCATATATATTTTTCAATGTCTCCTAGCAATTCATTGCCGATCATTGAACTCATCTTTCTTCTATATATCCCTAGTATTCTAGGTGAGAATGTACCACTGCTTTACATAATGGCATAACAATACTGTCATAATATTTCACTTCTTATAAATTCACTGCTGCATGACATAATAGACTACTACATCCATAGGCTGGATTGCAAGTAATATAATTTCAGTGTGTTCAAGCCCCAATGGTAGGTTGTGCAACCTTTCCTTAAAAAGAAACTTTTTTTTTATAACTTTTTTTTATAAATTATATATATTACTTCAAACAGATTTTTTGGCTAAATGCAATGACCAATGGATTAAAAGATTATGTAGGAAAAACTCTGTATCTAACAACTTCACCCATCCAAGTAACTTGTACTCACTTGACAGAGCTCTTGTTCACCTGTAGATTTACAAAGTCTCCTGGCATGTCAACATAACAGGCACCTGGACGACCATAGGTACTGCACCTCACTGCCTAGATTTATTGAGAGAAGAGAAGAGCACCATTTTAATCACTGTTTAAGAGAATTTTTAAAAATCTTAATACTTAAAAAACAAAAAACAAAACTCAGTGTAATGAAGAAAGTGCACTGTCTTATTCCCTATGCACCTGCAGGAAAATCTTCCTGGACACAATTTATAATGGGCTATTTTAACCTAACTTTTTAAATTCCCTCCTACCCCATTTAAGCCAGCTGAAGTGAGCCAGTGCACAGAAGCTCTTGGATTGTAAATGTTTTGCCTCATTTACACGGAGACAGCAACACTATCAGCTGTTATATCTGCAGTTACTAAGTCAAAATTTCCTGCTGAATTTCTGTTTAAAGTAGCATGATCCTTGAAGCCGCCATCTTCTATTACTTAGGACACCAGTGCTCCTGTTCCATAGATGCTACTGTGCTGAACTGGCACTTCTGGAAACAGTATTGCTTGTGACAGGATTTAAGTTGACAGGGTTATTGTGGTGCTGGAGCAGTGGCATGAGACTTTTCAAACCTAATCCTGGAGAGCTAAAATAAGGATGTCTCTGTGGAAATCCTAAATCTCACAAAACGAGCATCTAGCAATACTCCTTCACAGCCAAAACTGAAGAGATGAAGTACATACTGCAGTCCTAACTCCTGCACCTCTGTCACACAGAATGTCTTTTTCAAGGCTTTATCCAACTCCCATTGAAGTCAACTAAAAGATTCTTGTGGACTTCAGTGAGAGTCAGATTGAGCCCATATGCTGTTTGTAACCTTATTCCATGAACTAACATATGGGAAAGATCGCCCAAGTGTTTATAGCGACTTAACTAATCAACAAGCCCGTAGTAAATTTGTAGGATTAGGGAGTTAAATGATAACTATTTCCAAAACTTGAGGAATTAAAGAGAAGCTGTCTAAATGCTAACCATGTGTTGCTATGTACTGTTTTGTACCTTTTCAATAACAGCAGGAATAGCTTCTAGGCTGCTGGGTCTGACAGAAAATTTGCTGTATAGCCTACAAGCTTCAACCTGCAGAAGTAAAAAAAAAAGAAAAGAAAAAGGAAACATTACAAGAATCACATACTTTTTTCTTTTCTTTATAAAAGTGCTGTGGCGATTAATTCACATTTACTGTTTACAAAAGAAATAAATTCCACGGAATATCAATGCCTACAACAGCTTGTAATGCAACACGCTACAAAGAAGCATGTGACAAACTCTACCTTTCTTATCATAGAAAAAAGAGAATCTTTATCATGAAAAGAAATTAGTTTAGTCACCAAAACGGATTCAATGACGCGTCTTGCCGATTTCTGTCTTACTTCAGTATGAATGGGTGTTCTACATGCGGTGACAAAAAACAGCCAGCCTTCCAGAAAGCAAAAAGTTACAAATTCCCACAAACTCAGAAAGGCAGATCCACAGCTGATTTCAGTGGCACAATGACAATTTACACTAGCTGAGGATCTGCCTCCATTTATTTACCTGAAGCCTTTATGCAGAAAGTTATATATCTGTGTACCTGTGGGAATTCTTGGAAAGCTCCCATGATTTCCTGATTCCTGTCAGAGGAGCCTCCAACAACAATCAAAGGCCTGAAACAAGCATAAAAAATATTTTATTTTTAAAAGCAAATTTTAAAAGAGCCCCAAAACAACAACAAACACATCAAAAATCTGATTCTTAAGATATATATTTTAGGACCCAATCCTGCCTATCGCTTAATGCTTCTTGCAGAGATACTATGCACCTTCAGTTTCCATTGACCTCAATAGGAGTAGAGGGACATCAGCACTTTATATCAGACTCTAAACAGCATTCATTTGCCAAAGAGTAAACTTTTTAGTATCCTTTAGGATATTACAATTACATTTCTTCCACAGTGCACAGTCATTAGAATAAGGAATTTAGTTAAGTCTCCTTTCTCAAAGAGAGGTTAGAGATCTGCACTGAGCGTAGAGCCCTCTCCTGCACTGCAGATAAGTCATGCAGCAACAATTGGCCATACATTTTTCAGTGATGGCTATGCTTCTATCACATCAAATTTTTACAATGCACCTGAAGGAGAGAGAGATGAGCAACATTTTAACATGGCCATAGATGCTTATGTTATTAGTTTAGTTCTATATATAGTGAATGAGAGAGACAGAGTGTGTAGAAGAGAATGTTAATATGAGACATGGAATACATCTTCATGTGGGACAGATTCTTAAAACCAGTGCTGTAAGTTATAAATGCCTTCCTCCCAGGAAGGACGAAAACTAGTTCATTCAGTTTCTAGGTCAGTATGATATTTTATAAGCTGTGAAATGATGAGTTAATATGAGAAGGCCACTTAATCTGCTTTTTGAGTAAGGTTAACTCCAGCATTGCACTCCATTAGCTTTCCAGGATTTTTCTCCAAAAACATTTTCCTCTGTAAATCCTTTTTATTGATTAGAATATGCATAATAGGAGTACTTTAAAAGGCAAAACTAGAGATCCCCCAGTACATAACTCCAATCCTGGACACCACTGGGGACATTTGGATCTAAACCTTAATTTCACAAGCAGGCCACTTCTCTATAGTGAGCCAAATTAAAACTTCTGATCCAAAAGTTTTGGAATGCTGAGATTGGAACACTGTAGCTTGGTCTCATCTCGAATAAAAATCCCCATGGAAAACAGATCTGAAGCATACAAAACACCCACTTTTACCATTCTGGATGTTTTATTTTGTTGGGTGGTGGTACTTTACTTTCCTCTGAGGCGTTAGATAATAGGCTGACATCAGAAAAAGGACAACAACCTAGTTACATCATTGGTCCACTTCAGGATGACAAGTCCTATGCCAATTCCATTTAGCTTTTCCAAGTTTCATCTATTAAGAGGACTTTTCCAAAACAAAACACAGCCCTGAGAAACATTCCCTATCCCCCCAAATAAATTCATTGTACATTTCTACAGGCATACTCCCTTAAATGTTACCAATAGTAGCACTTACTACTGTGAGCAGCCTAGCCGCAGTCAAGAGCAGGTTAGGTAGGGAGAATATTGAAGTTAATGGAACTATTCACATTGCTGAGTATTTTGCTCAGCAGTAAGTGTCTGTAGGATGAGACCTTTAGCTAAGCTGAAGAAACACTGATGCAACCACAGGTTACAGTAGCATTATGAAGTGCTGCTCTTATCTGGAGTTTAATCTTCTAATTGTCATGAGCAATAATACAATCTTTCACGGCAGCTACACCATAATAAAACTATATGCACTCAAAATGATGCTGACAAAAGCAGGGAATACTGTAGATCATTTTTAATAATGGATTATATTTTTTCTGAATGGACGAAGAATGAAAGGTTTTCCCTCTTACAAGCATAATTTACAAGAGCTTCTTAAGTGTCTACTTTAATTGAGCTTACATAGCAATTAGTAACAGGGTAGCAGACTCTCAGAGGGTACATCTACACTGCAAAGAAACAAAAACCCCATGGCAGCGAGTCTCAGTGCTTGGATCAACTGACTCGGGCTCGTACTACAGGACTAAAGACAGCAGTGTAAACGTTCCCGCTTCGGCTGGAGCCCAGGCTCCAAAACTCAGTGAGGGGCAGAGGGTTCTTAAAGCCTGGTCTCCAGCCTGAGAAAGAACACCTACACTTCTTTTTTTATCCCCTTAGCACAAGCCCAACTCAGCTGACCCATGTCCGAGACTTGCTGTTGTGGTTTTTTTTTTTTTTTTTTTTGGCAGAGTAGACGTACCCAGAGTGAAATCCTGGCCCACTGAAGTCAATGGGCTTTCAGTGGGGCCAAGATTTCACCTTCAGATGTTAAAACCTTGCAAGGTAAATACTGGCAAGTTGTGCTGGCAGATGGGTCCAGTTAATTCCAACCAGAGCATTAAAGGTATAGAAGAGTCACTGCTTGTTGCAGGAAATTAGGACAGAGAGGACCCCGGAGAGAAACCATAGAAACAGCCAAGCTCAGTGAGAAAAGCTTAGACTGAGGTTTAAGGTGTATTATTATTTCTGAGTTACTAACACTAAATTAATAAATAAATAAAATAATTCAGGGTCTGTATCTCTGCTGGAAAAGGGGATAGAGACTACATGTCTACACGATGGGCAATCTAGTGCCATCGCTATGCTGCTGTAATCCCATAGTGTGAACACAGACTACAGTGAAGCGTTTCCCCCCCGCATCTCTTTAAGAACTCCACCTCCCCAGTCGACAGTAGCACTCTTCCATTGACTTAGCTGTGTCTATATCAGGGGTTAGGTCGGCATAGCTAAGGCACTCAGGGATGTGGATTTTTCACCACTGAATGAATGCATCTATTTCCATGACACCTACTACGTGTAAGGGACAAAACCATAAACATCTTGGACTAACGGTTAGTCAATTAGCGTGTAGATTGATCTGATTCTCACGATGCTATCAAATCTTCTGTCAAGCTAGAGGATAATCCACTTTCCTCATCTTCTGCCAAGGCTTCAGATTTGTGCAAGATTAAATCAGGCACGCACAACCAGTCTCTGCCAAACTGGATTTTCAGAGGGAAAGTGCAAACATCAGCCAAATATGTCTTACAAATTAACCAAAGCGATATGAAAGCTTCTTCCTAGTGACCAAACTCATCAATTATTTAAAAGCAAAGTCACACCAGGATTTTTTTTGTTCAGGCAGTTTCATATATAACCAAGTATTAGTAGCCAATTCTTGTGTGACAAGCAGTTTGGACCCTATCCGATAAACTACAAAGTTTTCTCTCCATCAGGTGATTCTGTCAGCATATGCAAACACTGCTTCCTACATACGAAAATCTTTTAAAACCGTCACTATTTGCTCTTTGCCAGCCAACTGTTTATTAACTTTATGGTCTGGTGCATATGTACCTAGTGCTATGTGATCTTCTTCCGAAAATGTTTCATGTAACTCGCTCAGCAACTTTATTTTTATTCACAGGCCAATTAAGGTTGCCATATTGGTGCGAAGACTTGTGGGGGTAAACACTATTGCTGCTGCACTGTCATCTTCATTTAATTCAACATTTAACTGTTCAACAACACGCATCAAAAACCAAACATTTTGTTATTACATAGGCCAATTTGTTCACCTCTGAAGAGAGGCAGTCATTAACCCAAAAGCATTTGTAAGCTTCTTTTTGGATTCAGAGCTGCTTCTACCAACTGCACTCATCAACAGAATATCAGAAGACTGGTTACTACCACCTCGATTTTTACATGTATCTGGGTACATTACACAGTAAATAACTGGATTTTACTGAACATATGATGTAGCAAGGCAGGAGGATTTTTATCTCTGAAAATGAGAAAAACTAAATGAGATCAGTTGTACTGAAGAAAAATGAATTCACTTCTCATTTCCAATGACAGAAATTTTTTATTAAATATCAAAAAGGCAGAAATATCTGCAATGAAGAGCAATAAACCAAAAAAATCTGAATATCAGTTTGGACAATGATTGTGCTAATACTTAGAATTAGATAGAGGAAATGTAGTCACATTACCAGCAATTCATGTTCGCATTTGCCATTCCGCCCAGAGCATGTATGAGACCTGGACCAGAAACAACAAGACATACTCCTGGCCTAGAGGCAAAATAGATCAGAAGGAAAATGAAAAATACAGAACATCAAATACAGTACAAACAAGAATTAGAAAAATGCTCAACTTCAAGAATATTAAATTTTTAGAGAGCGACAGTCAAATTGCATCATATGGATGGATGAGCTTGGAGCCAGAGAGGCAGATTAGGAATCAAGGGCTATATCTACACTAGAAACGCTGCAGTGTAGACACTACAGCGACGGAAGGAGTTCTGTCGCAGTAGTAAATCCCCCTCTCTGAGAGGTGGTAGCTAGGAAGAATTCTTACGTTGACCTCGCACTCTCTATACTGGAGCTTGGGTCAGGTTAACTACATCTCTCAGGGGTGTGAATTTTTCACACACCCCCCCCGAGGGGTGTAGCTGCGTTAACCTAACTTTCTAGTGTAGACCAGCCCTAGGATTCATCTTTACCAAGATCCTCTTTATGAAAAACAAAACAAAACACGTGGACAAGGTATGAAAGTAGTTTTCTTCAGCTTTGCAACTTGTGCAGGCTGCACTTGTAGTTAGCTCAGGACCACATAACCTATGCCAGGGGTGGGCATACTACGGCCCACGGGCCAGATCCATCCCCTCAGGGCTTTGGATCTGGCCCGTGGGATTGCCCCCCCCATGGTGTGGCAGGCTCCGCGCTGCTCTCAGAAGCTGCCGGCACCACATCCCTGTGGCCCGGATTGGGGGCGGCAAAGGGCTCCGTGTGTTGCCCTTGCCTCCAGGCACCGCCCCCCGCAGCTCCCATTGGCCGGGAACAGGGAACTGCGGCCAATGGGAGCTTCAGCGGAGGTACCTGGAGGCGTGGCAAGGGCAGCGCGTGGAGCCCCGTGGGTCCCTGTCCCGCACAGGGGCCGCACAGGGATGTGGTTCCAGCAGCTTCCTGGAGCCGTGCAGCATGGGGCCAGGGCAGGCAGGCAGTGAGCCTGCCTTGGCCCCCGGTGAGCACTGCTGCTACCCCGGAGCCACTTTAGGTAAGCGGAGCCGGGCTAGAGCCTGCACCCAAACTCCTCCTGCACCCCTACCCCCCAACTCCCTGCATCTTGCACCCTTCCTGCACCACAGCTCCCTGCCCTGAGCCCCCTGCTGCACCCTGCACCCCAACTCCCTGCCCTGAGCCCCCACTGCACCCCACACCCCTCCTGCACCCCAGCCCCCTGCCCTGAGCTCCCTCCCGCAGTCCACACTCCTCCTGCACCCCTGCCCTGAGCCCCCTCCTGCAGTCTGCGCCCCTCTGAACCCCAATCCCCTTCCCTGAGCCCTCTCATACACCCCACACCCCTCCTCTGCCCCAATCCCTTGCCCTGAGCTCGTTCCTGCACACTGCACCCCCTCCCACACCCCGCACTCCCTCCTGTACCCCAACCCCCTGCCCTGCATACAATTTCCCCACCCAGATGTGGCCCTCGGCCCAAAAAGTTTGCCCACCTCTGACCTATGCCCTGGTGGTCAAAAAGCTCCATTACTGTGACTGCCTTTAACCACATCTGCTCCATCACTGGCAGCCTATTATTTGGAAGACAGTGGGAGGTTTAGTCCCTGGCTTGAGCTACCATGATCATACTGTGCTCACCCAGGGTGTCCTGCATTGGTTGCCTCTATTGGTTGATTTAAATTGCCACTGCTGATATTTAATGATGTAGATCCAGGGAGTATTTGAGACATCCCCTTGAATCTCAGCCTGATGGGTTTGTGTGTTCAAGCCACCTTCTTTTTAAGATTCTCCATCACAGAACACTGAAATGTAAGTGAAGGATCTTAGGGTGAGGAATTTGCGGTCCCTGAAATCTGTCTCATTTCTTTTCACTTTTAAAATCCTAAATATTTTGTATTCTAGAAGATGTTTTGTTTAATTTCACCACTGCTAGCCATATATATATATATATATATATATATATATGAAAGAGAGAGAGAGAGAGAGAGACTTTTCCCTCTCCATTTTGCCTTCTCTCCCCATCTCTTTGTCAGATGTCCATGATTAAATTATATTTATTTTTTAAGATTTTAGGAGTTTTAAATGTATTTAAATTTTTCATTAAAATATACAGCACCCAGAGGAGTTCAATAGAGTAGGAGGGTAGGATGTGTACAGAGTACTGGGCCCTTTACAGAATAATTCATAATATATAAAGCTACATGAAGACAACATTAATACCGAACACTTAAAGGGACAGCGTCGACCTAAAAACATCATTTTGTCTGATTTTTTTTTAAGCCTTCAGTTGTTAAAAGTAACACAGGCACTATAACTGGAAAAAGGAGTGTGTTTATTTTCTGCATTTTACAGCACTATGTCTAGTTGGTTTCACTTTTTCCCCTCTTATAAACAGTCCTCTAACTTTATACATATGTGTGGGGGGAGCGGGGGGTGGGGTGGAGAATTGACACAACAGAGGACAGATTTTTTTTTTTTTAAATAAGGAAACAATTATAAAAAACAGTGCAGAGGGATTCAGGAGCATCAACAGAACATGAAAGCTACTATTAATTCATATTTGGTATTGATTAGATTTCAGGTTGACAGTGTCCCCTTGAACACTCCATTTCCATTCCACTTTCCATTCCACCTGAATCCTGCTCAATGATCAAGGGAAAGTGGCATTAAGATATCTTTGTGCTTCCGCTATTCTCAGCTCATCCTCAACATTAGTAAGAGCAGCTTCTAACTATACTTGGCTATAAGTTAACAGCCCTTAAGGGGCCATTCTTGTAGCACAGAATAGCTAGAGTATGGTAGCAATCTGGCCCTGCCCCCTACACCAGTGGCTATGGGGTTGTGGTGGGGAAGAGTCATCACAGAGCCATTACGCTGGCCTTATGCTAAGTTGGAACACGTTTTATGGCAGTGATAGAGTGGCCAGTTCCACTAGCTTTACAGACCCTTTACATGGCAAAACAGAAAACTGGGCTCTTTATTAAACATTTATTCAGAGAAGAAAAATCAAACTATCAATATTTCATGTCATATGTCTAACTCTGAAATGGACGAAGGTGTAGCAGATCTCCCATCCTCTGACAAAGACATAGCACACCTCCCATACTGCAGTAAACGGTGGTAGCTTTAGTTTTTTTATATGAGTGTCTTGGGCTTACGGTGTTGCATTAGTATTTGGAGGTTAAAGAGAAAGTAAAACTGAAGAAAAAGTTATAAGAGTGGCAATGTTGTCTCTCTCCCAGTGAGACTTAACCACTCAATTTGTGCACGTCACTGTTCTTGCGTTGTGACTTACATCGACAGCAAAGCTGATGCAGCAGTGAACTGCTAACTGTAACTCTAGATTTATGTTCCAACTATCACAACAGCATCTCCATGCAATAACATGCAGCTTGCGTAAGTGCTAACCTTACACAGTTTTGAGTATAGAGCTTAATCATTCACTTAATATTTATTAATACAGCAGGGCTACGTGCCATGCATGTTCTAAATACTAGTTATGTTATTGTGCCCCTCTCCCAAACTGAAAAGAAATTCATTTGGCCAATTTTAACTTAGATGTAAGTTTTAAGAAACAAAATGTTGGTGGGTTTCTATACATGAAAATAACTGATTTAGTTACCTCAAATAAGACTAACTGAGATGGTGCATTTTTGAGCATATAGTTCATTTATCTGAAACTGTAAACTAATCTCACTTCCATTCCTCAACGGATAATTTAACTTCCTGAAGTCACTAGTGGCTAAATCTCAACTTAGGTTAAGGAAGTTAATAGATGCAAAATGATATACAGATATTTACACTCAATCTGTGTAAATATAGATACATCTATGCACTTCTCCTGTGTCATTACGAAGAGGCACCCTTTAGCTTTACAGTCTTACTCCATTTGCCTTAACTCATACATCATTTCCAAAAATAGAACTGAAAATGCCCTAGCTCAAACAATTCCCGTGTTTTATATAAAATAAATATGCAGCTTACCTTCCTGTCAGGTACCCAACAGCAGAGGCAGCATAGCAAGCCTATTGAAGAGCACACAAGGTTACTTACACATATCCACATTTCAGCTTCTCCACATACCAAAACTTTTAATCATAAAATTTAAATTAATTAGCAGCTTAAACATAAGAATTGTTCTGATTAATGGATCTTACACTAAGGTAACATCCCATAGCCATCCCTTCCAAAGGTTATGAGTAAGGGTGCATTGTATACACTATTAAACAGGACACTCCCAAGGATCTGCAAATACCCTTTAGCTAGGGGTCTGTAGCCAAAGGCTGAGTGACTACACACTTTCGTGGAAACACAAAAACAAGCATCCTCCTTTTCCCTCCAGACTCTTCTTCTGCATGCTCATTCATGTCATGGAGGTTGATGACATTTATTTTTTTCATCTCCTTTTTTTGTGTTCCCACCTGCTATTGCACCAGGATATTGCATCAATAGAATCTGTAAGATGGGTTTTAAAATAGGAGACTGAATGTGCTTCGGTCATTAAAATGATCACTTTTACCTAAAGGCTTAATCAGCTGAAAATGTTGGAAAACCGGTCTTCCCAAGTAAATTTCTACGGTCTTAGAGGCTAAGTGGTTGGCAGTGGGACATAAATAGGAAAGGCAACTAACAGGAGGGTATAAGTCATTCCAACTAGATATCGTTAGACTCCATGAGCCAAATTCAGAAATTATGTGTAAGGAGATTTAAATTACACATTGGTAAGCAGATACAAATCCAAGGGAATGTAAATTACACAGAGAGGGCCAGAAGAGGGTGTAGGTTTCACAACTTAGACTCTGATGAATTTGGCCCAGTCTTTTGTGTACAGCAGTGCTCCCTGGGACAATGAGGCCAGAAAATTGTCAAACTGCCCCTCCTTATCCTCTGACTTTTTTTTGATGCCATGATAAATCTGGGCTCCTTTTGTATTTTTTTAAGTTGCTTTTCTGGCCACCGATGAACTGGTCATACGGTGAACATCTGGAATTTACTATAATAGCAATAAGCATTTACATCTTGTTTTCCTCAATGCGGATTGAGGGAACTTGACAGAAAATAACTGTAGAATATGTTCTACTGTTTGTACACTTTCACAAATCTTTTACAAGGAGATGAGAAAAACATAAATGAACTGTCATCTATTTCTTGAGTATTAATGTGACAAATTTCTTCCCCTTCTGCTGAAAACATGTCAATGTACAAATGTTTACAGATGACATTTGGAGTGGATGTTCCATTAACAAAGTTCTTTGTACCTCAGAAGCCAGGTGTCATGGCAACAACACATTTTCTAAATGAGTGGCAAAATAAAACAGCATGTAAAATACTACTTCAGATACAGCGATTGCCTTTAAAATTTTCAGTTTTGCTTTTTCAAGTGGATAACATTGCAGCGCTACCTGTACCAAGTACAGGGTAATACTGTGAACATCATTGTGATGGCAATCGTAAAGATTTTATGGTGAACGCTGTACACAACTTAGTACAGGCCAAGGCACTTTCTCTTTCACAAAAACAACAACAACAACAAACAGTGACTGCACTCCTGTTATATATTAACTTAAATATTAGAGCTGAACAAAATTTTTGCAACAAATAGTAAATTTGCAGAAACATGCACTTTTGGGGCAGCAAAACTATTCACAATTTGGGCCACATTCTGCAAATGGTTTCAGCTGAAAAAAATTGGATTTTTTTATGTGTTTTTTTTCCGACCATATTGAAAACAAAACATTTTGACTTTTCATTTTGAAATTTAGCTATTTTTTAAAAGTGAAAAATTCCCCAAAATGATGGAGAGGCAGCAGGGCCAAATTTGAGTGGAATTGTGACCCCATATGGCAGGCTGCAACACCCAGAGGAGGGAGCCACTGATGCAGGTGAATGTGGGGTAGGTCGCTCTTCAACACCCCCTTCCCCACTACTGGGGCTACCCCTCTGCACTAGGCTCAGAGAAGTTACTTCTGGGGGAGTTCTGTCTCACTGCACGTGCGCAGAATTCATGTTCCCTGCAGATTTCTTTGCTTCCCCACAGAAAAATGACTTCTGCCAGGGAAGCTGAAAAAGTGGTCACATGCCCCTTCCTGGCAGGATAGGCAGGTTGGTTCAGATACCCGGAGCAGCCAGTAGAGATGTAAATCACTCGGGGGGAGTGGGGGTGCGGGGGGGACAGGGAAGGGGGAGCTGGGCAGTCCTGTATGTGACAGACAGACAGACTGCGTTCCTCTTGCTTGCTACTGCGACATGCTCAGTGTGGAGGGGCAGGGCTTCAGGGTGTTTCTGAGGTAGGTAGGTGTGGGACAGGTTCCGTCCCCTCAGGCAGAGCAGAATGTAGCAGGCTGCCTGCTTAGTGAATTATTCCCCTTGTCTTTGTGAATTCCCCCAGGAGTATAAAACAGGTGTAAAAGTTTTAAGGCTCCTTTACATTGTCAGAGTGCTGTAAGGACAGTAGAGCCTTATAAATGCTTATGGTGCTTCAGTGATAACAACCGGTTTAACTTTTTGGACTGAAAAAAAAAAATTTCTTATCAAAATGTGCTCCATGAACTGTTTGCTAATTCCTTTTCTGGAGATGGTCAGTCGCCAATATAAATTGAGAGTTTGATTCCCCAGTCCTCACTTGCTCTTCAGTTGCCTGTGTTGTAACACTCAGCATACGGCTGCATGTATTTGTTGACTAATAACTAGAAATAAAGGGTTAAACCTATCTACATTACTATTAGGCACAGGGGTTTGGGGATTTCCTCCAATGCTCCCCACTTTCATTCTCCAACCATTGTATTGTAGTTTAAATAAATTACCAAAATAACTGGAACCAAAGTGATTATATTGCATTATTTTGATAAATAAAATATGCAGAATTTTAAAATAGCGTGTGCAGAATTTAATTTTTTGGTGCAGAATCCCCCAGGAGTAGAGAAGTGTCTGTTCGCCTAGGGCTCAAGGATGGGTTAATCCAGTCCTGATGATTGCTCTCTATAAATAGACTGTGGGGTAAACACGAGGCACAAGAACAAACGGGTATAAACTGACCATAAATAAGTTCAGGCTTGAAATTAGAAAAAGGTTTCTAACCATCACAGAAGTGAGCTTTTGGAACAGCCTTGCACTTGGAGTTGCTGGGGAAAACATCTTAATTAGTTTTAAGAGAAAGATGGACAATTAATTCCAATTAATAGTCTGGATTAATAGAGATTCCTTGAAATGAAAAAAAAAAAAAACCCATAAAAAGAATCCAAGAAAAGGATCAAAGAAATTTCTTATACACTGATGCCATCTACAGAAACAGCAGAGAAACAGAAATCTGAGTGCCCGTATGAGAAGGGTCCAATAGAAATAAGAGGGTCAGCCCTCTTCAATAATTACTGAAAACCAGGTATAAAACTGAGGTCAGCAGGTGGGACCTCAGAGTTTTCTGAGCCCACCAAAGAAGGTGTTGAACTCATAAAGAGCTACCAGACACTTGGACCAACCACGTGACCAGCTCTCCCCTGTCCTAAGCATAACTAGGATTGAGCAGAAGTTGGAAGATTTCATTTTAGAGACTGTATGTCACTTCATGTTCTTTAGTATATAAGTAACTGAAAGGTACCTTGTTGAATCTGTACTCTTTCTAATGAGACCTGAAGGAACCAAATTTTGTATTTCAACTAAGTGATACTATACACTTGTTATTCCTTTGCAAAACAAAGTAAATTGGCCTTGGAGTGCCTCAAACAATAACTTTAGTCCATTACTTTTGATGTATTCAAATTGAATACCAGAAGTAGCAGGGAGCACATTCATAAGAGTTCCTTAAATCAAGGTGCATCCTCATTCCCAGGAGATTCATTTAAACTGCAATAAATACTGAAGGACTGATAAGTGATAAGTAAATGTAATCTTGGTGATTTATGGTCTTCTATGATATAGCTGCTGGACCCCATCGCTGGTCTATATTAATCACTTGCAAGACTGCATGTATATTTTGTGTTCAGTAAATGACTGGAACATTTGGTGTATCTAAACTTGAACTATTGATTATACACCCATATGAGTCTTGATGAATGAATACACTTGTTGATTGGCTAAGAATAACTAAGTTTCCTGATTTGAGAAATACTGTCCAAGTTTCAAGTTGACCTGAGAAGAACCCAGTGTTAAACTTAGTAAGTTATCACTCTCTAAGCTAAATAAAAAGCAGTTATCCTAATTAAATACCATTCACATGTTGGCTTTAATATTTAATTGGCAAATCTAATTTTTTTTTTTTTTTAGATTTCATCTTTAAAACCTAAGTGGCACCTGGGCAAAATCATTAAACTGACTCCCATTCACGCTTACGTGATACAGTTGCAATAAGCAAACAGGAATGTTTTGATGTGCTCCATTAATGTGGCCGGTGCAAGAGGTCACTGGGACAGAACAAATATGCTACCAATGGAAAGAGAAATGTGACCCACCACTTAGTCATTTTTCTTAATCACATTGAAAACAAAGCTCAACTTAACATAGGATCAGATGTTCATCTATCGCCACCTCTACCAGAAAGGTATAGCAAGAGCTCAGAGAAGAGGAAATTTGAAATGATGGACATAACACTTTAAAAACATTTGAAAGAATGAGGAATTAATGATAACGGGGTGGGGGCGGATAAAGAACAATGAATGAAGTTAAGAAAAGGAACATTTAGGCTAAATGTGAGCATAAACTGACAGTGAAATATGTAAGACTGCAGAAAGGTCTCCCAAAGGAAGGGGCTGAAGTCATCACCTAGTATGTTTAAAACAGTGCACAGAACACTAGAAAATGTATTAGAGAGAACAATTGTGCACATACAGGGAGATGGAGTAAATGACCTAATAAGTCTTTTTCATTTCTAATTTCTATTGCTGGGACCCTGGAACACAAACTCCAGGAACACTCACCAATTTTATCGAAACTCCCAGTAAAACAAAGGTCACTTATGACTAAGGCTAAGATTTTGTCACAGATATTTTTAGTAAGAGTCACAAACAGGGCACAGGCAATAATGAAAAATTCACGGAAGCCCGTGACCGGTTGCGACATCCCCTCTGGTGTTATCTGGATTGGTGATCTGCTAGGTCACTCCAATCCTTGACTCTGGGAGCCAGCCTTACCCTACTCTGCTGTGAGAGCCCCCACTCCTGGGCTGTTCACGCACAGTCTCTGGCATGTAAGCTGCTCCTTGGACACTAGCCAATACCTCCAGCCCCCTAGGAACCTCCATCTTGCAGTGTCCACTTATGCCTGCTGGACACTGCAAGCTTATATGAGTTCATCAATTTAACAAAGAAATTAATATGTACCGGGCTTGTTATCCCAAAGGGAATCTCTGACACGCTTCAAACCAAACGCACGGCTTCAGGTGGAACAAACAGATTTATTAACTACAAAGATAGATTTTAAGTGGTATTAAGTGATAGGCAGAAAGTCCGAGTGGTTACCGAAAAGAAAATATAAGCATGCAGTCTAAACTCTCAAGCCTATTAGATTGGGCAACATCTAGACTAAGCATTTTTTCTCACCCCACTGGATATTACAGTCGTTAATATACAGGTTTGTTCCTTAAACCTGTGCCACTCTCCTCTGTTGGAGTCTTGTCTTCTTCTCAGTGTCTTAGTTGCTTGCAGCGAAGGTGGAGGGCAGGAGAAGGGCCCAGTACGCATCCACTGTCTGTTTTATACCCTCAGTCCATGTGTTTGGGGAGCACAAGTCGAGGCATGTCTGGGGGGCATTGCTGAGTCTCTGCAGGGAAGGCTGAGCAATTTCACCTGCATGAGGCCACACCAGGGTATCATTGCATTGTAGTTCCCTTGCTGGACAATGGCTGTTGATGGGTTGTTTGACACCCCGCCTTGGCGTTGGTTACTTTCCTTGCTGTTGATTCTGGGGAGCTAATATCTGGATGATTTCCCAACTTACAGCATGTTTTGGTGACCACCATACAATACAATTCTCATAACTTCATATGCATTAATGATACACATATATGGATAGAGAAATGACTTTCAGCAGATCATAACCTTCCCCCCCCCCCAATACATATAAAGCATGCCTTGTAAGGTAAGATCACGATCATATGAAAATGAGGAATATGGGGTTTACAATATGCTCCTCCAAGGTACAGAATGTCACACCAGTCTCTGAGTTTTACTAAAAATATCCATGACAAAATGGGGAGCCTAGGCATCTGCCGGTGGGCTGCGAGCTCCAGGGTCCCCCTCCGCTGGTGGCTCCAAGCTGTTGGGGTCCCCCTTGTTGCCCATGGTGGTGGGGGTTCCCCACAGCTCCCTGCCTCAGCAGGCAACCCTGCAGCTCCCAGCCAGCTCTGGCTGAAGTCAGAGAGGTCTTTGGAAGTCACGGATTCCTTAACTTGTGACTAAATCGCAACCTTACTTATGACCCCTACCTTAGCACTGATTAAAACTGCTGCAGGAGTTGGGAACTCCAACAAGTACAGAGCCTCAGGTTCCAGTCCTGCAGAACTCCTGAGTTCCAAAAGCATGAAGCTAAGCTTCTGTGCTACTGCACTCCTGTTGAGTTTGGGTACTCTATTGTAAGCTCCTGATTACCAAAATCATAGATTTTATGAGTGTTTCATGGGCACCTGAAAGGTATTTATAAAGCAGAGATTCAACTGTAAAACATATAGCTAATACAAAAAGAAAAGGAAGGATGACTAGTCCACAACATATATACTTACAGCTTGTTCATTTCTCATTCCTATATATTTTATTCCAATTGCTTGGGCTGCAATTGCAATTTCAGTCACTGGAATACCAACAATACCAAACATATATTCAATGTTCTGAAATAAGAATTAAAAAAAACCTGAATTATTTCCAAAATTGATGCACAACGATCAGATCTCTGAAATTTCTTCTGTGTAGTGTGCCTATCTTAAATCCTAATAAAGTACACAATCACATAAAAACAAAGAGGTTGAAGTGCAATAATACCACATCAAGATCTCAAGAAAAAGATAGATATCACTTATGCATATTGCTTGTTCTCCAGTAGGATGTAATTACAATAGATCCTTACACTTTGGTCTTAAAAAACAAGGTTTCTATTATAAATATTTTCCTTTTAAACAATTAACTTTTCCCCCCACCAAACTATATTTTAATTGGCATTTCAATAGTGATTCAAATATAAGATTACTAGCATGTTCTTAACAAATACAGTGGTCAATTGTGAATAAAAGTATAACAATAAAATTTATGGGGGAAAAACATCACCCCAGGCAAACAGTAATACACAATCCAACCCTTGTGTATCCATATAGTCTAGGGTGGGAGAACAGTTTCAAGAGATTCCAGGTCTTGTACCAAATTGGTTATTTGTTTCCTCGGTAATAGATAAGAAAGTTCTTCTATCCTGTTATGTTTAGTCTAAAATTTAAAATCATTGTGTAGTCAGGCACAGATTTCCCTACTATAGAACTGAAGCCAAACACTGTGTGTTCTGGTTGGTTGACAAAGTCTCTCTCCCCTCCCCTTAGTGGGAAAAATGCATTGAGTAGGCCCTTAACAAAAAGGCATCGAAGACTCTTATTTAAGTGTCCAGGCCAAGTGCTTGTGTCACAGTCAAACTACAGCAAGCAATGGATTCATAACAAAATCAAAATTAAAAATTGTAAGTGAACCGAGAAGAGAGGAGGATGGGTGTGCTAAACTGATAAAGATTGAAAAGATGGGGTGCAGGTAGTGCGGCTGAACTGATGGAGTGTTGCACTGATGGAGAATGAGGGCAGCTGAAATGATGGGGGGAGCAAAGGCTTAGTGGGGGTAAAATTAATTGCTGGACAAGGGATGGGTAGATGTGTGGTTGAGAGCTCCTTCAGGAGGGGCCAAAATCACCTTACTCAATGGATCTGGGCGAGTAAATAACACTACTTGTTCAAAAACCAGAAGAGAGACCAACACCCCCTCCCCCTTCCCACAGCCTTTTTTTTTTTTTTTTTTTTTAAAATCACCTCATGATTTTGTATCTCTTCAGAGGGTTTGACTCATTATTTTTGATCTCTTGTAGCTGGCACTACTGGCATTTCTCTGCTCCATCTCATTTGGGCTTCCCAGTGCACAGTATGTTAGGGAAGTATGATGGCTTTGCTGCAGATAGCAGGATACTTTACCTGGGATAAACTGATAACCAATGAACTAAGGGTATGCTCCTTTCCTGTAACCATTTATTTAATAATTAACTTAATAAGAGAGCCATAGTACAAATGTCATTAAAGGTTTTTAGACAAACTGTCCCAACTTTGAGCTGTTTCAAATCAGGAGAGGATATGCAAGTTTGAAAACTATTATAAAATAATAGTAAGTATGATGATGAGGTAGGCGTTTAAACCAAGACCTGGTCTACACTACAGGGTGATGTGGTAACCTGCCTTGTTTCAACTTATCTGAGGAAGCATCTTCACTTAAATTTGGCTTCTGCTGACGTACATGCCTCACTAGCATGACTTAATAACACCACCTCCTCCAGCAGCATGGTCATGATAGATGTAATTAAGTTGATGCAGAGTTAACGTGGACCCTGTGTTACTTATGTCAACTGCTGCTGGCTTTTGGGAGCCATCCCACAATGCCCCACACTGAGAATGCAACTGATACAAGTGTTCCCACTGAGAACACACCCCACTGACAAAGGAGCCAAGTGTGCACATACAAGCAATTTAATAACAACAATGGCTGTATGTTGATGCAAGTTAGGTCAACATCATTTTGTACTGTAGACATGGCCCCAGAGGCAGGGAGTGGGCAAGCTGATAATTCAAGAAAGCTGTACAACTGCCAGTAAAGGTCTCTCTGCATGAGAGCAAAAGAGCATTTCCAAGTTACATCAGCCTCTGGACAATGACACAGCCAGCTGAGATTATTTTAAACTGTGTATATACACAGACATTGAGAGGTTTTCAATCTAAACTAGATTACAGGAAAGGAGCATGCCCCTAGTTTGCTCGTTATGAGTTTATCCCTGGGTAAAGTATCAGGCTAACGGCAGCAAAGGCATGATACTTCCCTATTGTACTGTGAACGGGGAAGCCCAAATGAGACTGAGCAGAGGGATGCCAGTATTGCCAGCCGCAAGAGATCTAAGCTGATCAATGCCACACAAAACCTGCCTACCTGAAGAACTCGGTTAAGGCACTGGACTGCTGCAGCCCCAGGGCTAGCTGCTCAATCTTTTTGTACCTCCATTACCCCAAGTTCACCAATGGTAAAATTATTTCCCTCCCACCTTTTGCTCCTCTCTCTGGACTGTCCGACTGCATTAGCCATGCACACGGTGCCTCGCTGTAATGCCAACACCACCTAGCTCCCTTGGTTACCTTCCATGCAGCCCCCTGGATATCTTCACGCCAGGGCGACGCACCTAGGCGAGGCTCTCAGCATGTAACTGGCTCCCAGGAGCTGGGCTGTTGGGAACAGCTTTGCCACCATTCAAGCTCTTAGAGCACAGGGGTCTTCCCCAGCACCTGCCACTGTCTGCTGCCTAGGAGGTAGGTGATGGCACAACACATGTTCCTCCCACAGGGCCAACCGCTTGGGAGGGGAGAGCCGGTGGCTGGTTTCGAACCCATATCAGTCAGGGGCCAGCGCGGAGCGCTAATTACTACACCACGCGATCTGACCCTTCCCCCTTCCCGTAGGGGAAGTACTTCCGGTTACCGTCGGGGGTCAAGGCTCAGCCTGGAGCACTCTTACTTGTGTCTTTAGGGCCTCGGCGACGAGCTGAGCCCCGCTGACACATCCTTCCTCCGCAGCGCCGTGGGGAGCCATTGCCGTCGTCCCGCTCGCTCAGAAGCGGTCCGCGTTTAACAGCAGCCCGCAAGCGCCCAGCAGCGCCAGGTCGCCCCCCGGGCCGAAGGTGCTGCAGCTTCCAACCAATCAGCAAAGTCTTTCGCTCTGATTGACACTTACGTGCAGTCAAGGGTGCACCACCCAGCGTGACGGGAAAAGGAAGCGGGAGCACAGCTGTTGGTTGGGAAGGATACGCTCCCGCGCACGAGGCGGAGGCTTGAACCAAAGGCTGTCGATTGGCTCGCAGCTGTATCGGAGCTGGCCAATCAGAGGCAGGGAAATTCTTGCCGCTAGCTGTAGGCGAGGGTATGAGAAAGGACCCTCCCCTCCCCCCCTGTTGCGGCAAGGAGGAGGGCAAGAAAAGAATGAAAGGCCACAGTCGCTTGCGGGCGCGTGCGTGCGTGAGAACGTGGGCAGCTCGAGCTCCGTGGAAGCCGACCAATGAGAGGAGCGGCGTGCCGCTCAACAGCGGACGCCGGGAGGGGGCTCGCGGGGAGGGGCTGCTCCTGAGGCGGCGGAGGGGCGGGCCCGAGGGGAGGGGCTGCTCCTGAGGCGGCGGAGGGGCGGGGCTGGTGGGACAGACCAGTCCCGAGCGCGCGCGGTCCGGCCTCGCCCAGGTGCGCGTTGCGGAGCCGAGTTTCCCGTGTGAACAGGGCCAGGCCGACCCGCCCTAAGTCACTGGTCGCAGCCGTGAGCAGGGAGCGATCTGCCCTGGGCCTGGGGCGGAGGGGCCGCGCTGAGAAACAGCCTGAGGTGAAGAGCTCCCTGCCCTCTTCCCCCGAGTCGTTCCAGGGAGGGAGTGGCCCCGCTGCAATAACTGAGGGGCCGTGGCTGGCTCCAGGGCTGTAGTATTGCCCTGTGGGGAAGGTCTCGGAGCACTGCACTGCTCCCTTTAGGGTCATGGGGCTCCACCGGCCTCGGCTACACTTACAGATGTACAGCGCTGGGCGTTAAACCCGCCTTCCTACAGCTGAGTAGGGAAAGCGCTGCAGTCTGTCCACGCTGCCAGCGCACTAGCCAGGCCCCGTTTGCCGCCGCATTGGGAGCGGTGCATTATGGACAGCTATCCTAGCATTCAAGTGGCTGCAACGGTGCTTTTCAAAGGGGGGTGGGGTGGAGTGTGATGGGGAGAGAGAGTGGGGGTTTTGGGGGGGGGGGTGAGAGTGTGTCAGCATACTATCTTGTAAGTGCAGACCCCCTCCCTCCCCCGCCTCTCTCTCACTCACTGAAAGCAAATGGCAGCTGTTCCTCTTCTTTCTCATAGGTGAGATAAGCAGCTGCTAGCCACAGTGGACTCCAACCCCCCCCTTCCCCTCCCTTCAAGCAAACCTTAGCTGTCAGCACTCCAAATGGAGACACCCCCCCCCACCTGCCTCTCACTCATTCAAAGCAAACAGTAGCTGTATGTGTTGTTTTGATAAGCAGCCCCTGAAACAGAGCTTTGAATGGCATCCACAGTTCACAACAAAACAAGAGAGGATGCATCAGTTAAAAGGATTATCGGGTGTCTCCTGGGGTCAGTCAGTGCATAATATACTCCCCCTTTTATGCTGGAGCGTCTCAGCCAATGCGCAACAGCTGTTAATCATCTCAGAGAGGTGGAGTACTAGGAGCCCTGTAGCCCCAGAGACACAGCACTGTATATGCCTTGCCAGTGTGGACAGGGAGTGAGGTACAGCACTCTGGGTGGCTTTATTGCACTGTAACTTGCAAGTGTAGGGATTTTTTTATTGCAGTGTTAACATACTCTTGGTGAGCAAGAGTGGCTAGGCTAATGTCAAGCCCCATAGCCATAGTCTAAGTCTGCACTGTCCACTAAGCCTGGACTTTGATTCGGATTTGAACTCAAGCCCCTCTTCTGTCCACATACAAATCAATCTGGCTTGGGTTAGGAAGCACTCAGGACCCAAGACCCAGCACCCTGCTAGAGGGGAGGGTCAGAGCCCAAGTCCCAGTCTGACTCAGGTCCCAAGACTTGTCATTTTCAATGTGGATACAGCTGCCGCTGCAGGCCCAATTCAGGTCAGTCTAGTGCAGTATGGATGTGTTAGCATGACTGAGACCCCTAGGGCCAGCAACTGTAAACCCAGCTTTATAATGCAGTGTGGCTGCTTAAGCCTGGGCATGGAAACAAGCCTAAGTCCCACAGACCCAGGCTTAGTGTGAACTGTAGCCATATATACCCTTAGTGCCAGGATTCTGAAACTTCGTAGCCCCAAGCCCCCCTTCTGACAAAAAAAATTGCTGTACAACCCCAGGAGGGGTCACTGAAGCCTAAGTCCGCCTGAGGCCCACGGCTCAGGCTAGCAGGCCAAATTCCAAGCCCAACGGCCCTGTGGTGGGGGACAAAACTGAAGCCCAAGGGCTTCAGCCCCAGGCAGGGGGCCTATAACCTAAGCCCTCAGGTTTCAGCTGCAGGTGGTGGGGCTCGGACTTTAGCCTCAGCAAGTCTAAACCAGCCCTAGCAACTGCACTAAAATGGGGTCATGACCCACTTGCTTATATACTGCTTCTCATGTTATTTACTCTCCTGCCTCACAGGGGTGCTGTAAAGATTAAGTGTTTTCCTTACATTATAGATGAGAAGATAGCCAGAAAGTGGCTTGCCTGAGGCCATCCAGCAAGTCAGTGGCAGATTCAAATTAGAACTCAGCTCTGCCAAAGTCCTAGTTCCTGTGTACATTTCTCCAGGCTATGCTGCTTGCCAGTCTTGGGGGCAGTAGGTGTGATAGACACACTAGAGAACATATATTACTGAGAGAACTCAGATTATAGGTACACTTGGGGTGCATTCCACTTCTACCAGAGGGTGCTATTGTGGGGATAGTGGAAGAGTTTGACAGGAAGAGAAAGAGGTCATAAAAGAAAAGAATGGGCTCATTGATTCAGTCACAAGTTACTAATGTGGGTTTTACTTACTTTGCTGCAATACCTTCAAATTGCTACTAGCAAATATTTTAGCACCTAGAACATCAAAATTGTATTTTCCCCTTGGAGGAAACAGGAAGAAGGATAATCTATTTGAGAATACCAAGTGTAGAGAGAAAAAAATGTATGTAGTGTTTTTATGGGCAGCATATTTCTTTTTATGCCTATAATAAAAAGCAGTAATGTCAGTCTGAGCTACAGTCAGCATTTTTCCTAGCAGTTTATGAAAGAGTTCACTGAATCAAATGAGATTTAGTCTACATATATTATCTACTTAAAAAAAAAAATCATGCAGGATGATTATACAAGTCCTCAGTCTGATTCTTCAGGAATTATCTATTTCTTTGTTCATGAACCCAGCCCTGTAAATGCAATGATAGTTGCACTGAGAGTTGGGTTGGACACTGAGCAAGGAAATTACTGCAGACATAAATGCAGTGGAAATGAACACGGTACATTTGAACTGTGACCTGAAATAGATTAATGTGAATTTTAGAAGCAACACATTTATCCAGGAACATGGCAGGGGAAACCCGTTAGGTCCAGGATTGCTGAGAGTCTGAATTTAGCTGTCACTGTTAATAAATCAGAGCTAAGAGTGTGAAAGTTTTAAACTGGGATGATTTGTTATTCAAATGTTTTGGTCTTGTCTGTTTCACTCTAGATTTATGGACAAAAGTCATGTTGGAAGCCTGCTGTACAGTTTTTCTTTTCCTTTTCTGCTATCAAGATGCCTCAGCAGAAGTTCACAGAGAAGGACATTATGTTGCTGCTGTGTACGAACATCGACCCAGACTGAGTCCTAACCCAGCAACCCTAACTGATCGACGCTCTGCATTAGAGTTGATGAGCAGAAACTTATATATATATGAAGAGCAAGTAATAGCTGCAGCCAAACAGGTCAGAAAATATGTCCACAGCTTAGTGGCCATTTTAAGTTCTATATAACAAGTTCTAATTATTGAGAACAGTCTTTTCAAATTTGGATGCCTAAAGTTAGACAACTAAACCTATATTTGGCACCTAAACAAGTGGCCTGGTTTTTGGAGATCCTGAACAGCCAGCAACTCTTATTAACTTAAGCACCTCTGAAAATCAGGCCACTTACGAAGGTGCTTAACTTCAGGTACTCAAGTTTTGGGGAAAAAAAGACTAATTATTATAGAAAAATGTCTCTTCCTTTTTTATTTAAGAATCCAGCACCTACCTGATCCCTTAATCAAAGAATCCTCTTAATGGAGGAGTGTCATGACAACAACTCTTCTCTTTCCTAGCTCTTCATTCAAACATCCCACAGAACATTACTTACTTCTTTTGTGGGGCACTGCACCCCTATTTTTAGGTTTGATTGTATAAATTGTACAGCTAGCCACAAATCCAGTACAGACTTTTAGTAAAATAGGAACAAGCACAGTGAACAGCATTATGTATTGCTGGGTGAGATAGATTTGAGATTGTTTTTTGTGCTCCTAGGGGAGAGGGGAGAGTGATGGAGTAGGTCTACTGCGTGGTGGGCAGGAACTAAATAAGTCAAGTGTCTTTCTGACAGTGCTTCCTTTATATACTGCTACTTACTTTTCAGAATGATCTGTAAAGCAGCATTAGACAGCAGCCTGAAGGAGAATCATCTGTACCTAGTATGGGACAGAAGGGGAAAGGGAAAGAAACCTTAGTCACAGAAAAAACGGTCACTTACCTTTTGTAACTGTTGTTCTTTGAGAGGTTTTGCTCATGTCCATTCCATTCTAGGTGTGTGTGCGCCCAGGTGCACAGTTGTCGGAGATTTCTGGCTTAGCGGTATCCATAGGGTCGGCTGTGGTGCCCCTTTGAGTGCTGCGCTCATGCGTCTGTACCCCTAAGCACCGGGCAACCAGTGTGCTGCCCCCGCAACGGATTCGGCACCATGCTCTGACTGTGGTGCTGTGGCCAGTTTATCCAAGGTTGCCAGGGAAGGCTGGTGGGAGTAGGGGACTGGCATCACAGGCACTCCCCACGGGTTCCAGTCCAGCCACTGTGAGGGCCACTGCCCTTGCTGTGATGTAACCATGGCGGGTGCTGCACCGCTCTCCAGTGTTGGCGGTGAATCCTCCCTTCGAGGTGAAGGGCTGAACTCTTGGTCCGACGACTGTCCTTCCGGCGACCACGGTGGAGCTGTTGAGGTCTGAGTCTGCCTGCTGACTCTGGTCAGTGACTGGACAGGTGAGGCGAGGGTGAGTAATGATGCCTGCTGGAGGGACTGGGACCAGTACCATGATGGTGAATGGCCACTCCTGGTGGTATGGAGGCTGACACTTGACTCTGGAGTCCCATGCCTGGTAGGTGGGGAGTGCGTCGAGGGCCTGGGTCTTCTAGCTGGAGAGCCAGGATACGGTCCCCGGGTCCGAGGACGTGGAGATAGAGATCTGCGCCTATGGTCCAGCAACTGGGGGTGCTGCACCATCCTCTGAGGCTGCACCATGAACGGCATGCCCTTAGGTGCTGGGGTCTTAGCCAAGTCCGCCACCTGGTGTGGCACCTCTAGTACCAGTTGGCTCACTTGGTCTTTGGCTTTCCGGGGCCACCTCAGACACTGATAGCTCTAGGAGAGGCCAGGGAACCCTGCCACTTCCTGAGTTTGGGGGTGGATCCCTGGCTGGGCTGGGGGTTCTGACGTCCGCTGAACCACCCTGAAGCGGGCGCAAGGCCTGACATAGGTCCTTTGCCCGAAGTCACCTTGTCCTTTGGTGCTGAGGGGCTCCTCTTCGTTTGCTGCTTCTTCAGCACTGGCGAAGGGGAATGGTGCTGGGCAGAGCCCAGTGCCAGGGGCGCGCGCCGCACCAAAGCAGAAGTACTCAGCGTGGGGTCCACAGTGGAGGGCTCCGACATGGGACGAAACGCAGCCTCCATGAGGAGCGCTCTCAAGCGGATATCCCGCTCCTGTGTTCGAGGTCAGAAGTTTTTCCAAATCCGACACTTGCATTTTCTGTGGAATTCCCCCAGGCACTTCAGGCAACTCTCATGGGGATCACTGATAGGCATTGGCTTGCTGCATGCCGAGCATAACTTGAAGCTGGGAGAGTCGGGCATGCCCCCACTCGGGGATGAAGTTCCATCCGGGACTCTGAGTACAATAACCTAACTCTACTAAAGGCTAGCTCGCTACTTACAAACTACATACAGATAAGAGAACAAAAGGCTATAAGGAATCCCTAATGCTCTTGCAGTCTGCAAGACAAGGTGCTCCAACCAACCGTCACAGGTGGTAAAAAGGAACTGAAGGATGTGGGATCAGTGGCACCTAATATACCGATGCATGAGCATGGTACCCAAGGGGGTGCCACAGCCACCCCTATGGAAACTGCTAAGGCAGAAATCTCTGACACGTGTGTGCACACACAACTAGAATGGAATCGATATGAGCAAGCACTTGAAAAAGAATGGAAGTTACCAACAGTTTGTTTTGTTAGATAGAAACAGAGGGCCCAGGGTCTTGTACTAAAAGGGGTACATTCCTAGAAAGATTGCATAAAGGTCCTTTCTGGCACACCCTGTGGAGCCATGACAACCATCCTGAGTGTGAGCCAAGTTCAAGGAGCCAAGAAAACACACACACACAATCACCTTTTTAATATGTGCACAATCTACTGTGAATGGTGCCTTATTTTGGTAATTTATGGGTGGAGCATACTTTATGGGCAGAGTTTGAATGAGTACTGCCTTTTTTCCCCCCCTTAATTTGACCCGTTTCCACAGTGTAAGGTGGCTGCTGATGTATAGGTTAATGTGCATTTTAAAGTAAATAGTTTAAAATACTTTCTACAATGCTACCTAAAAAGGCAAGAAATGCTCCCTCTATATTATGGTCAACCCAACACACTCAAGCAACCCTTTCTTTTGTTTGTATGGAACCTCACCACCAAAAGAGATCCCATTTTGCTTTCCTTGTTAGCATTGGATCATTTTTCCCATGTATAATTTTTGGCTACAAGGTATGTGTTTGTTTTGCTTACAGGGTGCACAGATCATTGTATTTCCTGAAGATGGAATCCATGGCTTCAACTTCACCAGAGAGAGCATCTACCCTTATTTGGAGTTTGTTCCATGTCCCCAGTCTGTGAAATGGAATCCATGCAGAGAGCCACATCTGTTCAGCGATACAGAGGTATAGGTTTTAAAATTGCCTACTGTGGAAGTGTAGTGAACAACAGAGGATTTATACTCCAGGTGGAGAACAAACAGCAGGAGCCAAGGAGCTCTTAAAAATGCAATTAGCCCTAGTTTAAAGAAGTAACCAAGAAAATATTTCATAAGGACCAGACTGTGTTCCCAGTCACTCTCCATTTACCCTGGAGTAACTCTGTTACCTTAAAGAATTATTCTGAATTTATAGCAGCGTAACTGAGATCAATATCTGGCCTTAAGTAAGCAAAACGGATTCCACATAGACAGTTTGTGAAAATTGTTACTGTGGCCTCTGGGTTTCTAAAGCAGCAAACTGTGAAACTTTGGTATCAATGTTTAATAGGATAGGAATGGTTTAATTTTTATTCCAACTAAAACAATAGTCCTATGTAAGAGATGCATCGAGAGTTTCCCTCTAGACATTCTCATTATTTATGGTTTCACTGAAGGCAATTAACACACTAGATTAAACATTCCAATTCAGTGGTAGCATCAAGTGTTCTCTCACCCCTGTTTTTTAAAACTAAAGAACATTATCAGAATCACAAGAAATAGCTCAAATACTCAGATTTGTGTACAACAGATGGTTTGATTAACATGACTGGTTGCATAACCACATACAGAGTTGAAACCTGTTGATCCTATTCACACAAGTAACCACAGTGGGCCACAATTCTTGGTATAATGCCACTGAAATTAATGGGGTTAGACCAAAGATAAAACTGACCAGTGACTTCAGTGGGACTACTCTGTTGGTAGAGGGAGCAGGATTTGGCCCACAGTTTACATTGGTGAGTGGATTTTCTGACTCACAAGAATCTCAAATTGTTTTGAAACTGGTTCTATGAACAAACAAAGATCAGTTTAAAACTAATACGAAAATAGTATCTTCCCACTCAAGTAGTCCATTCTTGTATGAATACAGAGTTGTATCTGCCAACTTGAGTAACAAATATGTTTTAGCTGCTTTTGACTCCCATTAGCCCTGAAAGAATCAGCACTACAGAGTGAGCACATGTGCGCTGGATTCTATTGACATGTGCAACAGAATTACTAATTATGCTCCAACTGCACTACCAAATTCTGCCTTCAGTTACACTTGTGCAACCATGAAGAATTAATGGGGTTGCACAGGTGTTAATGAGGCAGAATTTGAAGACATGGTGAATTACAGGTATAACTGAGGGCATAATTTGCCCCACAGAATCTATTACTCGTGATACACGCAAGACGGAAAAGCATGAGGACTTCAGTAGCTCAGACATAGGTGAGAGGTTTATTGCCGGAATGGGTGGGTGAGATTCTGTGGCCTGCATTGTGCAGGAGGTTAGATGATCATAATGGTCCCTTCTGACCTTAATATCTATGAACCCAGCTTGACTTTCAGATCCCATGTAGAGTTTGCAGGGCTGGCAGCTAGAAAACTTTTTTTTTTTTTTTTTTACTTACAGACGTGGCAAATTTGAGATGAAGTCATTGAAATACACGTATGAGAACAAAGGATGTTTTTCTTTAAATATAAAATATTTAAAGATAATGCCTAATAGGGCCTGTTGTCTTCGAGGAGAGGAACAAAGCAAGCCAAAAACCTAGCTCATTCTGTTCCCAGCCATTAAGTTACTCATGTCATCCAACACAACTTTAGTGCAATAGATAAGCTTTTTACTGGTATTTTACTGAAGTTTAGTGTTCAGAAAAAAAAAGATTAATATAAATAATCCAAACATTACTAAGATGTAAGGATACATCTACAGGTATTTACCCCAAAACCGCCAATAAAAGACTTACAGATGAGAAGGAAACCTTTTCCTACAAGCATCACTACCAAGTATTTCCTTGGAACCAACTGGATGAAATTAAGGGCATTTATTTAAAGCTTTTCATGGCCAAAATAAAAGTCTCAGTAATAGTTTGTCTTTATTGCTTTGTCATTTTCCCATAATTAAAAACTAAGAACTACCAGTTCATTCCACTGCTGCCCTAAGTTCAGATTTGTCTTCTTCAGTTGCTTACAGTATTCAGTTATTTTGGGTCTGATGAGCCACAACACAACCTCCAATTGTACCAGCAAGCAATTGCAGGAGCAGATCCTCATAATTATGCTTCTCATAGCTGAGTGTACCTGCAAATCAGTTACACTGTCACGGAAGTGCTTTCATCTGGCCCTCATTATTTGCAGACATAATTGCACCCACAAAACTTGAGGCCATTTCTGAAAAATCAGGCCCTTAAAGTGTAAGGGAATGTTTTTTTCTTTTCAATGACTAAAACACTATTTAAGTGTTTCTAAATTGTTTTGGATATCGTGAGACATTCAAGTCAGAAATAATGTGCCTTTTGTATAGAAAGGACCTGCCCCAATCAATCAACAATTTCATCAAACACTTATATTTAATTTTTCCACAAACGCTGACATTTTTAATGTTTTTGCAAATACAGAGTGAATAATCTCAAGAGGTTTGAAATACACCATGTTTGATAAAATAATAAATATCCACACACATAATAAAATGCTTACGTATTGCTAAACTGTTTCTCCAGGTTCTTCAGCGACTGAGCTGCATGGCACTGAGGAGCAAAATGTTCCTAGTGGCAAACATAGGAGCTAAGCAGCCCTGCGAGTATAAGGATCCTCTCTGCCCACCTGATGGGAGATACCAGTTTAATACTGATGTGGTATTCAACGCCAATGGTACTCTGGTAGCCAGATACCGCAAACAAAACCTGTATTTTGAATATGCTTTCAATACACCTCCAGAGGTTGATCATGTGCTTTTTGATACACCTTTTGCTGGCAAGTTTGGCATGTTCACTTGCTTTGATATGCTCTTCTATGAGCCTGCTGTAAGCCTGGTCAAGGAATACAATGTGAAGCAGGTTGTGTATCCGACTGCATGGATGAACCAGCTCCCACTCCTGTCTGCTGTAGAATTTCAACGAGCTTTTGCAACTGCTTTTAATATAAATGTTTTGGCAGCTAATATCCACCACCCTGCACTGGGTATGACAGGTAGTGGCATATACACACCATTAAAGTCTTTCATCTACCATGATATGGAAAGTCATGATGGGAAGCTTATAGTAGCAGAGATCTCTGTGATGACACCAGAGCATGAATCCCATCTGGAGAGCAATGCAAAACCTGGAAAGAGCATTGAATACCCCCACAACAATTTTGCAAGCCTTCACATCGATGATCAGGTTTGCAATAAGAAGGAACAAGAGGCCCACTGCTGGGTAGCAGAAAAAGACAAAGAAGGAGCCCCTCTGATATTTTACAGGGAGATGATGTATGACAATTTCACTTTGGTTCCTGTAAGGGGAACTAAAGGGGAGCTACAGGTTTGTGCTAACACCCTCTGTTGTTATTTAAGTTACCAGAGACCTACTATATCTGATGAATTGTATGCTTTGGGTGTCTTTGATGGGCTTCATACAGTCCATGGCACATACTATGTTCAGGTTTGTGCCTTAGTGAAGTGTGGTGGCCTCAGTTATAGCACCTGTGGGCAGGAGGTCACAGATGCCACTGCTTTGATAGATTTTCAGCTGGGGGGAAATTTTAGTACTTCCTATATCTTTCCTTTACTGCTGATGTCTGGTATTAACGTAGACTTCACTGATCACTTGGGTTGGAAAAACAACTACTATTTCATGAGTAAAAGTGGACCGTCCTCTGGTTTAGTGACAGCTGCTTTGTATGGACGATGGTACGAGAGAGACTAGTGCAGATTTGACCAGAAATCAAGCTAGGCTCCTAAAATAGATGGCCTTCTTTTCAGAGGTGCTGAACACCCACACCTTTTAGGACTTCAATTATGTATGCTTAGAACATGACTATTATTAGACTTCCAAGTTTGAAAATATTGACCAAAGCGCTTTATCCAACAAATAGGTCACAATCCATGGTCTGTACCTTGCTAATATTTCAACTACCAGCAGCAATAAAACCACCTTATCCCTCAGGAAAAAAGGGTCAGCGTAAAGTGTGACAAGATGTTTTATGTAATGAAAATATAGTACTCAGTTGGACTCCATGCTCGGTTTTTAATCTTAAAAGGTGATAAAGAGGCAACTGTAAGTAATTCTTTGGGACCCCTTTATGTGCATCTTAAAATCTGAATATTCAGTTATAAAATAGCTTCCTACTTAGACTTTTGCCATTAATATTGATCATTCTACCTCTGGATTAAAAAAAACACTGCTATTCCTATTTTAACTTCTGCATAGATTATTGATGAGATCAATCTAGATGGAGATGACTAATAAAAATATGCCCTAAGCATGATGCATACGAAGTAAACCTGGTTATAAAAAGCAACTGCTCTAGATTTCTTAATGTTTGCTGATGGATACTGCAGCATTTAAGTTGTATTGTCTATCAAATATAAAAAGTAATGGCTGTCACTCAATCAAGTACGACTACAACTGAAAATCAGTTTCCACATGTAGGGTTCAGGAAACATACCAGGGCACTTAGTGTCTACGTTCCCTCCTGTGTCGGCCGAGTTGGCAGAACAATAATCCTTTGCACGCTCTGCTTCCTTCATAGCTGAGTGCCAAACTCGCCTGTCATGGGTTGTATCCTCTCAGGTCATTAAGTTCAGTCCCGCAGACTGTGTGCCACTTGATGCAATCCTTGTAGTGGAGTTTGGAACGGCCAACCTTCCTACTACCTATTTTAAATTCACAGTACAGAACTCTCTTAGGCAGTCAGTTTGCTTCCACGCTGGCATGGCTTCTAAGCTTAGCATGGTTGTCATACGTAGTACTTCATTGTTGGTGATTTTATCAGACCATTTGATTCCCATTATACTGCATAGGTGACACGTTGCAGGCAGTTACGTTTTTGGATATGGCTATGAGTCTGTAACGAATATAGAAGACAAGGGAGCACAACAGCGCTGTAAACTTGGCACTTTGTGGACACTTTGACCCTTTCTGCCCCGCGTGCCCCCTGTCGTCCCCCCCCCCCCCTTCTCCAGTCTTTTTTGTAGATGACTGAAAGCTGAGGCAGTTGAGTTTAAGTGTGCTGAAAGTTCTTTATCAATGCTGGTGTCATTGGTAACCATGCTACCTAGGTAGCAGAAGGACTTGACGTTGTTTAAGTGGCAGCCATTCAATTTTATGTCTGTTAGTGATGGAAGTAATGGGTTTCTGCTAGGAGATGGTTGATACAGGATTTCTGTTTTCTTTACATTAGTACAAAGGCCATAAAGGGATAAAGCATGGGCAAAGGAATTCAGCAAATGTTGTAGGTCATTTTCAGAAAGGGCAACAAATGCTGAGTCATCTGCATACAGTAGATCCTTTATTTCACTTTGCTGGGATTTGCTTTTAGCCCTCATTTGGTGGAGGTTTAGAAGTCTGCCACTGAATCATGTTGTTAAAGTGACACCTGTAGTGGTAAATACGTGCAGCGACTTCTAGTACTCCAACCAAGAACAAAGTAAATAACGTAGGGGAAAGATCACAGCCTTGTTTAATCCCATGGGCTACAGAAAGGGATCAGATGAGTCAGCACCCACTGATACAGGGGCCAGCATATTGTCATGGAAGCAGCATATGAGGTTGATTAGTTTGTCCGGTCAGCCAAACTTTGCGAGAAGGCACCAGACAGCAGAGGTCGACAAAGGCAGCATACAGGGGCATTATTTGTTCAGCAGCTTTCTTCTGTAACTGGTGTAGGGTAAATATCACATTGGCAGTGCTGCTTGACGAATGAAAATCACACTGGGATTCAGGGAGTACATCATCTGCAAGAACCTAAAGCCTTTTCAGCAACTTACCAAGGATCTTACCAGCGATGGAGAGGAGTGAAGTGCCACAATAATTGCCACAATGTCTGTCTGTCCCCTTTATGCTTATAGATTGTAACTATTTTGGCATCTTAGAAATCCTGGGTTAAAACCACTTTTTCCCAGCAGAAAGTAAATAAGTCTAGGAAAGCTTTGTGGAGTGTAGGACTAACTTGTTTCAGCATGCCAGCTGGGATTTCACCAGCTCTAGCTGCCTTTGTTATTTCCATAAGTGCATTTTTAGTCTCCTCCAAAGTTGGTGGATATTCCAACTCAAATCAAACTGGTCTTTGCTTGATTGAGCATGCTATTTGATCATTTGCACTCTACTCACAATTGAGGAGAGTCGCAAAATGTTCTTTACATCTTTTTAGTATCATACTGTGCTCAGTCAAGAGGGTACATTTTAAAAGCAAAAACTGTTAACTACAGCGTCCAGAACACACCACTATGTTCCCATTCGCTGACCTTCCCATTCTCACTAGTTTTGTCCCCCCCTCCCACTTTCAGGTCTGTTTGGTTCAGTTCCTCTCCCACAGGCTTTTGGCTGTTTAGCAGCAGGGAGCTTCTTTGTCTGCACGATGGCCTTGAGTGGCAGTTTCACCCCTTATCTTCAAGCCTAGCTGAATCCTCGAGTTAACCCATTCCTTTCTTTCTCCCTCCCACTTAGGCCTTTTGTAACCTGCAAAGGAATCTTCCACTCCACACTCACACCTTTCACGCTTCCCAAAATGCTTTGCAATGCCTGCAACAGTATTAGCAACATACATTGCTGATCTGCCTCCCCAGGGGACTCCCTGAGGGAGGGGGCCATTGGGTTGTGACAACTTCATTTCTGTTATAGTGGAATAGTTGACTTGCAGATTTGGTCTGATGGATGCTGGTGCAGTAGCGTGATGGTTGCTCACTTTATCTTTATTAAATAACTGCATATTGGTTAGTCTCTAAGGTGCCACAAGTACTCCTTTTCTTTTTGCATATTGAGTGGCTAAGGAGATGGATGGCACACACAAGTCTAACAAGAGACTAGTGATTCCCAGACTTGATTTGGTCATATCAAAGAAGTACTGAGATGTGTGTGCTCACTCAAGGAGAGTTGAATACCTTGTGCCACTTGATTCTCATTTTATTAGCGAGCATAGGACAAGCCATCTGGATTTTAGCTAGATATCTGCTAGCACTAGCATAGAAAGTAAAGCGTGTACATGTATTGAAGGAATTAGAGAGGATGAATGAGGATCCTGCACTTTGAAAGACTCCATGTCAGGGTTTCAAAAAGGGTGATGGTCTCAAGAAAAATGTAAGTTTGCATCTGACACTTCGCACATCTCTGTGGTAATTATGTGGAATCCTTTACTCCCCAGTCTCTTGCAGTCTCCTTCAGGCTATACCCACAGAGATCCAGTACAGTATAGATGACAGCTACACAACATAATTGTTTTTCCTGTAACTATTTCCTGTAACATCTGTTTGCCATGTAAGTGTCTACCTCATTAGACGTAACATAGGTTATTTAAAAAAAGCTCTTGCACCAAGAATTTGTTTAACATGCTCAGAAATGAGAAATAAGGTAAAAGCCACATCCTTTTGTGCTTCCTAAACCATAGCCAGATGCTGAGTATGCACAGCTGTTTGTGTACAACACAGGAACAGTTTATGCTGTAAGGATGAAATCTAAAAAGGGAATGAATGTTGGGAGAATCCCAGCCTTAAAGGCTTAAAAACCAGTAACTTTGAATCAAGTCTTCTTTTTGGCCTGAGATAAAGTGTGTTTCCTCGAATCACACATTTCATATCTAATTTCACCTGATGCAGTCAAGTATCAGCACAATCACACTACTATTTTAGCTCAGTTAATAATAGTGTTGCGCACTTAGTGTCTTTCTATCCAATAATTTCAGAACACTTTACAAACATGGAATTAAGTCTCAGCACCCATGTTAGGTAGGTAAGTAGCATTATACCCAATTGAGAAACTTGAGACACAAGGTTTTACATAAGTTGTCTTAAGGCCTTGGCTTTGCTGCTTAAAAAGGGTACTTTTTTACCTCAGGATAACTAACATACACACATGAGGTATCCCAAGGTTAAAAAAAAAATTACAGTGAAGACCAGGCATTTTAGTTTCATTGCAAGATAAACAGCCCTATGTGCCCTACAGGCATTGACCTTTGTGAGTTTACCTCATAGTAAAATTCAAGTGCCTGGTCTTCACTGTGTTTTAAACTCAGGGTAACTTATATATGTTTGTTACTGTGAGGTAAAGAATGTACCTTTTTAGACATTAGAAGACAAAGCAGAAGATCATACAGCATTGTAAGTGATAGACATGGGAAGAACCAGTAGTCCACTTGGAACTCTCCCAGTCCCACTGTTCTAATCACTAAAAGTTTCATCTCCCTCTCAGTAAGTTTCTATTGTCACCTAACCTGAACTGGGCAGACAGTAGAGACTCTAGTGCCAGCAGCATGCAGATGAGACACAGCTCTACTCTCCTTTACCACATAGGAGAATACCACTACCATCAAGATGGCCTAGTGCTTGGACAGGATCAGTTCACAGGATGAAGAACAGCTGGTTGAAGCTGAACCCAAGCATAACAGAGGTTATCCTGGTGGACATAGGAAAGTATTCTGAAGAGTCTGCAGCTTGGTTTAATCTCCTTTGGTTGAAGATACACACCCATGATGGTGAATTCAATCCATAGTTTAGGAGTGCTCCCAGATTCCTCCCTGATGCTAAGCTCTCACATATAGCAGCATCCTCAAGTAACACTTTCTGTGATCTCTGGTTGGCTGAGACACTCCATCCCATCCTGGCAGTTGATGACCTGGCTTCAGTTATTCATGCCTCTGTCACTTCTTGCTTGGATTACAGCAGTGCAATATAGCTGGCCATGAAGCCTTCAGTGCTTAAGAAACACCAACTAGAATAGGAAGCTGCAGTGCATCCCCCCCAGCAACACAGGTATAACCATATCAAATCTATCCTCCCCTCCCCTCCGTATTCTGGCTTCTTATAGAATATTGCATCGAGTTCAATATCTCGATCCTTCAAGTATCAGAGGGGTAGCTGTGTTGCATCCAACAAAGTGGGTATTCACCCACAAAAGCCTATGCTCCAATATGTCTGTTAGTCTATAAGGTGCCACAGGACTCTTTCCCACTTTTATCGACCCTTCAAGGCACTCCATGACCTGGGCCCAGGGTATCTAAAAGACTGACCAAATCCCTAGGATGAAGACCATGATCAGCAACTCTGTGCTTCTGGCTCAGTGGAACTCTCTATGGTATAGGTAAAGCTCAGTTGTACAGGAGATGGAACTTCCTCAGGGGTCAGCACAAGACTAATGAACTCCCCCAGGAACTAAGGACTATCAAAAACCTCACCACCTTCTGCTCCAAGTAGAAGTCCCATTTCTTTCGCTTTGCCTTCTCTAACAAACATATAACAGTTTGTGGGCATTTGTGTGTATTTTATATTAATTTATTACCATATAAATTCCAAAATAAAACACTCCATCTATATGCGCACAAATCCCCATGGAAGAGGATGAGACAGATGTTAGTCATGCTGCTTCATATACTACAGTGACGAGCACAGCATAGGAACTTATATAGAAAAGAACCAAATCTGTAACATTCCTTAGTATAATGGAAAATAAACTCTGATATGCTGTACAATGAACCATGCTAAAAGAAAAGTCTTCTTGTATTTTCTCAAATATGTGGGGCTGTACCGACATCAATTTGGAAACATTTGTCAATTTTTCCAAGCTTCTCTGGGAATGTTCGCTACTTTTTAAAAAAAGATTTTAGATTTGGGAATTAAACTAAACGTTATTTATGAATATCTCAATAAGTTTTCATCACCTTTAACAGTGAGAAAAGCCACATTTTGTGTGTCAAGCCACTAAGAATACTGAGCAGTTTTAAAACGTAATAAAAAAAAATCTAATTGAAGTATCCCCGGTGAGCCTGCTCAGCCCTGCCAAATTTCCCAAGGTAACTACACTTCTGACCCCTTCATAGCCTCCTTGAGAGCACCCCATTCTTAGGTTTCAGGCCTTTAGCCATCATCTTTCTCTGAGCTGAACCCTGCAATGCTCTCCTTCCTGACCAGGGACTCAGGCTGCAGACTCTTGCAATTCACTGTGATTAGCTCAGTAAGTCTGACTAATTCAGTACCTGCAGTCTTGTTCTCTCAGGGGCAATGTCAGGGTTAACCAGTGACCAGCCAACTTTCATAAAACAGTCTTGTTTATTCAAAACAAAAGCACTAGGGAGAAACAAAAACAATAAGCAACTTATATGCAGGTGTAGCTAATGAGGCCGTCATCAGGGTCTCCAAGTGGAAGATGGATAGGATTGTAGTCCAGGCCTTTTTCACTGGGCCTGTCTCTCTTGGTCACAGTTTCATGTCAATTCTTGGCTTGAATGCCAGTTACCTGTCTCCTTACATCAGGATGTTTACTTTATACTTTCTCAAAAGTCCTTTATGTTCTTAGGCTTCTTGAACCAGGCCAAGCCAGAGCATGTGATTTCCCCAGGGGATGAAACTGCCACAGACTTGTTACCTGCATTAGGGATGTGCATTAATTACCCTCAGTGGTTTTAGTCCCTGTCAGAAGAATCATTTAGCTTGCCTGCTGAGCCAGAAATTCAATAATTAGCCAGCCCATAAAGATACACTTAACATTTATAAAATCAGTACAAGTCTTTGAATAGTCCCAGTGTCCATAGCATGTCAAATGCACATGACAGGGACGCTTGTTAAAACCATCGTGAAGATATTGCCCTTCGGAGATTGATGTTTCAGAGCCCTAGCATATCTCCTTTGTTTGTTTAAACTGTTCATAGATATAAAAGGTAATTTCACTCTTAGACTTCACTCTGTCATGTTTGTTGTCCAGGTATAAATAAGAGATTTGCTTGTCTCTTGCACCTGACCAATAAGGGAAATTCACTTAATTGTCCTTAGTGACTTGAATCTTGAGATAATTAGGAAATCTTGTTTAACTAATTCAATTCATTCTCAGTTGCCTAGAGAATAAAACTCCCCACACTTCACCATTTGAGAGCCGACTTGTGATTTTTTTTATTGCACCTGCTTAAATCTGCACAGCAACTCATTTGGTATTTCAATTCACGCTTTAAGGGAGAAAAATGACTATTTAATGACACTGCAGTGATACTAATGTAGCTGGAAGAGCCCATGAGGCTGCATATTGTTAAGACTACTGTCTTTATAACGACTTATCCAAATGCTTCAAGGATTTTTCTTTCAACCAGGGTTTGAAATTGCTAAGAAATAAAAGCAAGCTTAGACTGTCAGCAGCTCCCTTCTGCATCACATAAAATGAACCAGAAGACACTAAAAGCTTGAACCACTTCAATTTAGTCTATGTCAGACACATAATGCTGGGTCTGCACTCTCATCCCAAGGTAGTTAATTCATATCTTCTTGAAGGAACAGTCTTTAATCTTCTTCCCTCTCACTCTACAGTAATATTTTAAAGGTAAATTCTGAAGCCAAAAAATACCCCAGTGGAAGGATTTGTCCTTTACTGCTCCTGTCACATACAGAAAGGCAACTTCAAATTTGCTTTAAAAAGTTGACTTTCCAAATTGTTTTCTAAATCAGCAGCAGCAGCATCAGGCCCTTACATAAACTGCAGGGGGAGGGAATGCTCTTTCCTAGACTGAAATATTAAACTAGAAATTGTCGTCATCCTCTCCCCCTCAGGCATGGAGAGAGCTGTAGTTCAGATGACCATCATGGGTGTTATTACTATTCAGTTCCTCCAGCCAAAGGAGAGAACCTGATACTACCCCCAATGGAAAAAAAAGCAATGGAAAAAAACATTTGGTCCCATAATAGAGCTCAAGATTAGGAAAGCCCATCTCATCATCATATTATTATGTACAGAGTTAAATTTAGAATAACTTTTTCAAATAAATACAGTATCTTGTATTTAAATGTTTGAAAGTTGATTGCTCTTAGTTAAAAAATCTGCTGTCAATTTGTTTAATAATGAATGGAATTGTCTTTATATTTTTTATAACTGAATAAGAATTATTCCATGATATTTAAGACCTTTGTTGTCAGCTTGTAAAAGACAGCCCTGTTTAATGAATTCCTTTTCTATATGATTTTGCACAAAATACTGGCTGTAGATTAACATTATTTTTGAATCCTGACTTGAGATCATTATTGCCCAACTATAGCATGTATTTCTGAAACAACTTATGGGATCAGACAGTTAAAACATATCAGCAGAGAGGAATACAAGAGAGGAAGTATCACCAGTTGGAATAGCTATGATTTGGGAATTTAAATGCATCATGTAAGGCAAAGGTTTCAAAAACTAGAATAAGATAGAGAGATAGCAGTTAGGCTTAGTGGTGCTGCTTAGTCATTCAAAGGTGCAGAGTCATCTTCATCAATCAAGCAAGGCACAAGGAGCATAGAAAAAAATGTATCCAGTTTTGAACTCACTTTCTATTTTAATATTTATTAGCTTGTGTCTTTTGATATTAAAATAGATATTCCGCAACTTAAACCCAGACCTTTGGGACAGGGACAGAGTGGGACGACAGAAAGGTTGGATGGCTAATTAAATATATATAAGAGACTCTTCTGGGTTACTGGTTCAAATCCAGCCAAAACTGATAGCGGGTAAAAGTTGTTGCCATCCATGTCTGTGTGATGACAATATGTTAAATGACTTGGCCTTTAAATGTAATGGCAGATGTCCACATCACAAAAACCACCACACCAGCGACAGCAGAGACTAATGGCAGAAAAAGTGGTTCTTACAGGTAAGCACCTTCTTTGCTCTTAAATTAAATAAATAAAAGTAGTCCTGGCAGTTCAGGGTTAAGGCAGACTAGTGGGAATACTTGCACGGCCATTCCCAGTATTGTACCAGTTCTACAGAGAAAAAGAGCACACAAGTCTCTAGGTCTGTCAAATTTTCACAGATCTAAGACTCACTTCATGCGGGATTGCAGGTTTAGACTTTAATATGTTTCAGAGTAACAGCCGTGTTAGTCTGTATTCGCAAAAAGAAAAGGAGTACTTGTGGCACCTTAGAGACTAACCAATTTATTTGAGCATAAGCTTTCGTGAGCTACAGCTCACTTCATCGGATGAAGTGAGCTGTAGCTTACGAAAGCTTATGCTCAAATAAATTGGTTAGACTTTAATATGTAACTCACCAAGCAAACCAAGGAATCTGATAGTCAGTGTAGGAGACCGTGACCTTCAGCATTGTCAAAAACGATCTATGATTATGCATAGGAAGTTAGACTTACCACAGCTGCACACACAAGAGCAATTCTTTGTGCATTCTCCATTTCAGCTACAATGTTATCCCCCCCTTCCACTTGCCCATTGATTGATAGGTCAAACCCAGGAAAAGAAATCCTCTCCCAATAAAGAAACTCTGATAACAGAATGCTACCACTATTCTATCAAAAATACTAGTTCTAAAGAACAGTTTCAATATAAGTTTTTCTATGACTGGAACAAGAAATTTGTGTTTTGCTGGGTTATTGCATTATACATTCCATCCAAACTGCTAGAGTTTCTGGGATAAGACAAGCAGGGTATTTACATTTGAAAACAATTATTGGGCTGATGAATTTGAGAACAAGGGAACTATCTGAAAAGCTGGTATTTCATTGTGTTTGACCAACTGCTTTTGCAACAGGTTCATGACGACTTTGGAAAGCAATATTTTCTCATTATTAACGTGATCAGAATATCAAAATAATATGGCAACACTGTTCACCTTCTTCCCACAAGTTCACAGCTCCACCCTGCACAGCTACTTAGGAGCTGGCATAAAGGAAAAGACCACTGGGCCATTAAGATCCATAGCCAGCCTGACAGTATGGATTGGCCATTCTTTTGTGCCTACGTACGCAGTGCTATCCCATTACTTATATTACAGCAGCACCCAAAAATGTGTTTAGTGTTGTATAAACAAAAGGCAAGTCCCTTCTCTGAAAAGCTTACAGGTTAACACCCACCCTCCTCCCCCTCCCCCATTCCACAGACAAAAGGGAACAATATAAAGCAAAATGGTCAAGGCCGTGTTTGGACATATTTTGATAATTTCATGTCTATATAGATGTTTGTGTTTTATAAACTATTCCCAGCTACTTAGCCATTAATTTCTGAAGTTGATCTTGTAGAGGATTTGAAGGCAGGGAAGGTAATGAGCTTGATGGACCTGTTCAGGAAGAATCTTCCAGGCTACACATTAGGCACAGAACAAAGTGCAGAGGTAGTTATATGAGACAGAGGGCATCATGGATGGCATCTGTGACAGAGCAGTGTTTGTGTACTGGGGGCACAATAAGAGCCTAGAGTTCTGGTTGGGTAGACAGAGAGAAAAAGTTGGATCTTAGCAATGTTGTGGCGTAAGCAGCAGCGAGATTTGGAAATGGCCTAGTTGTGAAGGGGAAAGGAAAAGGAGTCTGCCAAGACACCCATGTTACTTGGGTTCCTATACTGCCAAAGTCATTCATAAGTCTCAAATTTGGCCAGGCCATAGCTACCCATGATAAAGGACAAAAGTCAAAGGAGGAGAGCAAAGATTTTTCAAAAGTGACTATTGATTTTGAGTCCTGAACATGAGACACTTTGTAAGATCCTAATTTTCAGAAAAAGCATCCGTCCTCTGGAGATCAAGGCCTGATCTAAAATTGGGGACCCAAAAATGGTAGCACTACCACATTAAGTCAGTTTTGAAAAGCTTAGACAGAATAAACTTCACCAAAAATCACAGCGTTTTGTATTTTGGGTGCAAATTCCACATATGGTGTAACAGCAAAGAGGCTTTGATCTTGGCAAACAAAGCTCAAGCCAGAGACAACTACTGTAAACCCATCCTGGTTCCCCACCTTTTGTTTTTAATTTTTTTTTTCCACAAGAAAAAAAGGAACCCTCATGACTTCTTGGGGAATGAAAACTCTCACCAAGAATTCAGCCTCTGATCATTTGTGTTGCTGCATTGTATTTAAACTTTGTGATTTTTGGTAATTTTTGTTCAGTTGTTATCAGAGGTGGGTGTACAGCTGTAGGCAAAAGTCTCAAGTCATGAATTTTAAAAACGATGGTGCTTAAGACAAAAATCTAGCTTCATAATTTTAATGAAGGAATAAGAGTTAGGGAGATAATCCACACAAGCGGAATTCTCAGAGGTACAATGTAACCAGGAAATATACCTTTGTTAAAGGGTGTCAGAGTGAGAGAGAGAGAGAATTCCAATTCTATTCATACAATTCTGAGTTTTGAAGTAAAAACTTTTGGGTGGAGCGAAGCAGAAGAAGACAGAGAAAAAGTAACAAATACAGGGCCAGATCTTGTTAAGCCATACCCACGGGAACAGCTTTATTGATTTTAATGAGATTATGTATGTAAGGATTCCTTTGTACAGTCCACACACAATGGTCTGTGGGTGATAATTTCATTTGTCAAATGCAGCATCACTCTAAAGTCAAAGTTCCCCTGAGCCAACAGCTCATTGGGCTCTGTGGTTATGGCATGTCATTCAGTTCCCTCTTCTTAGCAAGGCAAATGTATTTGAGCAGCTGCAGTTTCCAATGGTCCACTGATAAAACAGAATGCAGACTAGCCTTGGTGATAATCCCAGAAGGCTTCTTGGGTAAAGCGTGCTATAATAATCATGTACCAGTAATATGTACATTGAGAAATTATATTAGCAAGACACAGTATGCAATGTTCTCTTCTGGAAAGAATTGCTTAATTTGTGGCAGGGTGTGCCAGGGCTGAGCCCCAGCACCTCTAGGCTTGGCAGTTCATAGCCCTGGCACCTCTGAGCTTGCCACATCAGTTATGAAAATAAAAAAATTGCTTAAACCCATGCACCTCATTTGTTACAAATTAAGTCTCCATTCAGACTATGAACTTTGGAAATAAGTTTGACCCAAACATAATTTAGTCTTGAGAAAAGAGCACTGAGGCGGGGACCTGATAAAAACAGTCTTCAAATATGTAAAGGGCTGTTATATAGAGGCCCGTGATCAACTGTCCACTGAAGGTAGGACAAGAAGTAATTATCTTAATCTGCAACTAGGGAGATTTAGGTTAGAAAGCAGGAAAAACTTTCTAACTATATGGGTCGTTAAGGGGTAGAGAATCCCCACACCTGCCAGTGTGGGTCTAGGTTTACTTGGTCCTGCCTCATCACAGGTGGCTGGATTGATGACTTCTCGAGGTCCCTTTCAGCCCAACATTTCTGTGATTCTAGAAGTTTGAAAAAGAGCATCCACAGGCAATCTTGTTTAATCTGTTATATATAAATGTGGAACTTTCTATTTCATGCCATTTCAATAGCAACCTATTCTTTAAACACATTTGCGTGCCTTTTTTTTTTTAAACACATTTTTTGGAATAAGACCATATTCTTGTAAACAGTGGGCCTGATTTGATGTTCATGTATACTAATGTACCTGTAAAGCCCTTTTACATGATCAGAGTGGTGAAAAGGGGCCTTTGTGAAAATGAGAATTAGACCAGATGGGTACACAACTCAAAAAAAATCTGTGGACACATTAACAGCTGGCTACAGCAGTTCAAGGTATACTGAGAGTTTGACATTGGAAAACATAATTGCAACTATACATACAAAATAATGGAGTCTAAATTAATTCTTACTATTCAAGAAAGTTTGGCATCATCATGGACATTTCTCTGAAAATATCTGCTCAATGTGAAACTGTCAAAAAAGTTCACAGACTATTAGGAGCCATTAGGAAAGGGATAGATAAAACAGAAAATATGACACTATATACATATACGGTATGTTCAAACCATGAATACTGCATACAGTTTTGATAGCCCCATCTCAAAACACATATTAGAATTTTAAAAGTACAGAGAAGTGTAACAGAAATTATTAGGGGAATGGAACAGCTTTTATATGAGGAGAGATTTAAAAAACAGGGACTGTTCCTCTTAGAAAAGGGACAGCTAAGGGGGGATATGGTAAAGGTGTATACAATCATGAAAGGTGTAGAGAAAGTGTATAAGGAGATTTTATTTACCCATCACATAACACAAGAAACAGGGGTCACCCACTGAAATTAATAGGCAGCAGGCTTAAAAACAAACAAAAGGAAGTATTTCTTCACACAGCGCACAGTCAACCTGTGGAACTCATTGCCAAGGGATGTTGTGAAGGCCAAAAAAAGTGTCACTGGATTCAAAAAAGAATTAGATAAGTTCATGGAGGATAGGTCCATCAATGGCTATTAGCCAAGATGTCAGGGACACAACCCCATGCGCTCTGGGTGTCCCAAGACCTCTGACTGCCAGAAGCTGAGACTGTATGACAGGATGGATCACTCAATAATTGCCCTGGCTGTTCATTCCCACAAGCATCTGGGACCAGCCACTGTCAGAAAAACAGGACACTGGGTTAGGTGGACCTTTGGTCTGACCCAGGATAGCCATTCTTATGTTCATATTGGTGACTCACTGCAATTCTAAACTCAGATCATTTTTTAAAATCTTTATATAACAGCATTAAGGGCAGAGGCAGCTTAGACACAGAAATGGCAAGCTCACAAAGAACATTAATTAAAAAGAATACCATTCTAAGGAACAAAACAGACACAGGCTGCTTCCTCCAACCGTGAGCTGCAATGGAACAAGAGAAGAGGTTGGTGAGGGTTGTATTGATATTTTTTCTATTTCTCTTTAGTGCCTTTTTAAAAACAGAACAAAGTTAGCAATGCATTTAAACCAATAGGCTTCTTTGGGGGACCGATGACCTGCCCTAAGTGACCTAGTGTTCAACCTAGGAGCATTTCAAACTAGGTAATTGTCAGCCATCCTATAAATTACTCTTTTCTCTGGGGGGTGGGATGGAGGACCCACACAGGCCAAGGTGACAGACCATCTTGAGATAAAATTATCACATCTTGAAGAGTTAAGAGCAGAAACATTTGCTAGTACAGATTGCAGCTGCATTCCGTATGACCTTCTCACTGTTCTTACGGAGCAGCAAAAACTGAAAAGCACCAGTAACTGAAATATCACAGAAGTTAGCTTTTAGACAACCAGCATGTAACCTAAATCAATTCTCTTCTTTGCAGTGTGGGGAAAACCTTGTCCCAACTGGTTCAAATCATATCATAGAAATTACCAGGTTACTGATAGGATGTAGTGAATCAAAAAGTGTGGCTAAACAATAAAGAACTCCAAAGAAGATTCAGAGGACAGTGTGGTAGAGAAAAAGCATGGACTCCCCAACTTTTTCTATAGTGTAGAAGGGTCATATATACAATATGCTGTTTCAGTCATTAATCAATATTTATGAACTCCTAACAAGAAAGTGATGCTTACAAGACAATCTAGATTCTAAACAGTAATTAAATATCAATTAAGTTTTCCTTGTAAAGTGATTGTAAATCTGAAATTATTTACATGCACTTTGGAATTAAAAGGACAGCAAAGCCTTTGTAAAATAAATTTTATAAATTCTAATAGTTATTCAACAAAAGAATCTTTGTAATTACTGCTTCAGTATGGTACACAGATACAAATAAATTATTCATTAAATACAACTCACATCTGGGTTTTATTATACTCTGTAAAATATACAGGAATCTTGATGTACTGAAAGAGTGCAGGTAAATACAGTATTCAAGCAATCACTATTTCTATGTACATGCTCATTAATTCTTCAAAAAACCCACAAAATTATCAAATAGATCAAAATACTGTCCTGTGTTTCCACACTTTATGTTCAGAAAACCAGCTGATAATTTACAATGGCATTAAGGTTTCCAGTTTCACAATACAAAAAAGGATAACAGGTAATTGGGATTCAGTTTATTTGTATTTTACCTGGACATGCAAGAATCCCTTGCATGTACGTAAGCAATGTCACTTTAAAAGTAATAGTTATAGTTAAAGCAGAACCCAATAAACTAAATACTCATTTAACAGACAAACTTTGAAGTCTTCCATTTTTCAGGCACCTTTTTTATTTTTTATTTTTTTTAAACAGTAGTCTGTTATAAATAAAAAGACTGAGGGCAAGTTTGTAGTACACTACAGGGGCCTGCATCGTCTATTGATTTTTTAAATGGAGAACACCACAGATATTTCTTCCTGAAGATCCAACATTCTACCTTTTGATAACAGGGAAACTTTCTTTTAAATTCATCTTCCTCCCACCCCCACTCAGAACTCCAGGATTTAAAAGAAATACAATATGGAGGCATAGACTTCATCTCACTTACAAACTTTATGATGTAAATAAGTGGGTGAATTGCTGATAAATCAATTCCCTAAAAACTTTCAGCCACAACAGGGTGTCAGGAGATTCCATTTAAATTTTTATGCAGTTTCATTTTCTCAGTAAATTACCCTTCATGTATTTAAATAAAAAATATCTCAATTTAAAACCCAGAAGTTAAAAATCTAAAACTGTGCAACAATTACTGTTTCCATCCCACCCCTCCCCTTGTTTATTATACTGTACACGTTTCACCCTGACTGCAGCTTGTTAGCTGGTTTTTTTTAAGCTTTATAAAAGTATGACAAGTTCATTTTTGTTTAATCTAAAAGAAAAAACAAAACTGAAAGATACATCTGCTTTCTTTCATGGTACATTTAATAGTGTCGGAAGGCTTTTAGATTATAAAAAAATCAACATTTAAAACCAAATCTAAGCTTCATTCCCAGAAATAATTAAGGTTTGGTTAAGACAACATCTCATTTAACCTATTCCAGTTTCCACAAACGGTATTTAATTAAAAAAACTTTAAGTTATTTGGTCCTTTGGCAATTTGCTGCACACACAATGCCTACTGTACCAAACTCATTTATTGCCTTCAAAATGGTTTTAGTTTTATTGATTATAGTTAAATCTAGTGTCCTTTTTGTTGTACAATAGTGTTGTTCATTTACACAGACTAGGGTGCAGAGTCTGGAAAAGTTATTCCTGGCACCACAAACAAAATGGTAATGTACAATTAAATAAAACAGTTTTGACATTCTTAATTTTTTTTGCTGTAGATTCCAAGTATTTTTCAAGAATTTATGCTTCTTTTGCAAAACCTGCTTTTTAAAATCCTCCCAGTGTCACACACAGATCTTTCATATGCACCCACAATTAAAAAAACCCCAAATCTTCTCGTAGGTCTGTCCTCTTTTGTAATTAAACACTGACTGCTTTTTTTCCAAAAGCACAATTCTGACCTTCAGATGACTGGGTTCACTCTTCAACCTCCAGATGAAGCTTCTTAATAGGTCTCAGAATCTGAGTCATTAAGCTCATCCTCTTCTGTATATGGGTAGCCATCTTCCCTGCCAATGTTGTTGAAACTACAATAAGAGCTATGTTCACTCCTCATGATTGGCAAGGAGTCAAACGTGACAGTTTTTGAGGTGTTGGTGTAATGATTAATGGCATTGAATGTAAGGGAAGGTAAAGTGCTGCTTGATGAAACAGGCATCATCGTGGCCAAAATTAGAGCTAGACAATCAGCCACATCCTTATTGGGAGCACAGGCCAAAGCTGGTGTGTAACCTAGAAATCAAAATAAAATCAAAACCTTTGTTTAAAAAATAGGAAGTGTACACATTCTTCAAGAGCATTCAGACAGCTGTAAAAACGTTTAAATTGCTTAGTTCTGTTTAAAAAGGAACATAAAATTAAACAATTTAAAATTACAATATCATTTATTTTTGTAAATTTTGCTGTTACAAAAGTATTACAATTTTTATCTGCTGATTACAGTCTATATAAACACACCTTAGCTAAACAGGTTACAATATATCATACAGGCAGCAGGGTTGAAGATCAGGAAGAAAGATAAAACCCTGTGAAATCAGAAGACTTGGGAGGGCAGGATTTGATCGTTTTATTAGGCAAAGTTAAGAATTTTTGGATCAGGGAGAAAAACTGGGATTTCAAGCAGCCAGGAAGTTAACTGAATGAAGACAGGTAATTCCTATTCCAGTTAACTAACTGCAACCAATAATTAATTTTGCAGGAAATCTATAGCCATTATAAAAACCAACTGAAAACACGTAAAGCTCCAGCATAAGGAATATCTACACAGCTGTTCATTGCAGAATAAGCAGTCTTACTGAAATATTTGACCCAAGGCAAGTTGGCAAAACATTAGCGTGACCAGTGAAAGTGAGATGTTAATTTTTGTACTGGTATAATTTAAGCAATCTAGGTTTTGTTACTAAATAGCAATATAAAAAGGAGATAAACTAAGAAATGTCAACTGCATTACTGGGTTAGGACTTACAGTCTCCTTGCTTTAACTCAGTTCTATTTCAAACAGCACTATGTTGCACACTCAACGTTCCCGAGAATGCTGTACCAGCAGGGTCTACATGGACCAATTAATGCGCAACAACTTTAAATTCTAAAGCATACTAACCCCATAATGTGTATTACCCCACCATGTAGATTATGATTTTAAGGAGAGTGGAGCTCCAATTTTGGCCCCCAAGTCAGCACTATCTCAATGAATAGAACTTCTTGTGGATATAGCACCCACAAAGCACTTTGATTTTTATCCACCCTGCCATTAATGGACCTATCCTCCATGAATCAATTTTCACTTATTTAATTTTTTTAATAAGCACCAATAAATTCCTAGGAAATCTTAAAATAAAAACTGAAAACAATGATTTAAAAAAAATTTTAAAAAAATTTAAATCAGATTTTTTTGATAAAATGCTTTTTGAGGAAAAAACCTATCTAAAGATCCATGATAAGATCTTTGAACTATAATGTAATAGGGATTATAAATTCTAATGCTATAGTATGAGACAATATATTAATGTAATGTTTAAGAAAAGTTTTGTAAATGAGTTCCAATAGTTCATGGATTAGGGACCCAATTTTATGGGGTTCCAGGTGCTTCTGTATAGATTATTTAGGTTAATCTATTTAGGTTAATCTTAAACCCAATGGGACTCAATATTTTCTAGACTGAGCACTATCAAAGATGCTTAGTTTTGCAGTTCTCAAACTGTGGCTGTGTGTCTCCAGAGATAACATGCTTGTTAACAGCAAACATTTTTTTAAATAAATAATATAGAGGTGAGAAATAACAGACCTCAACCCTACTGTCCCCTCTGCAAATTTGTGTACACAGAGTCAATCCCTTACCTCTCTCTAAAAGTACAAAGTTTCAAAAAGTTCAATGAATAGAAGGCGGAACAGATCTGGACAGTCGGGAGATAAATGTGAGAAGGGAGGGACAGGCAGAAGAAACAAAAGTGAAACTGTTTGAGCACAATATTCCAGAAATCTTTTGGTCTTTTTGAGTGTAGCCTTCACTGATTTGAGATCTACCATACCATTCTCTCACTAGAAGGGAAAACCTATAATGGCAGCAGGCCATAAAAGAGACCCAGTTTGGGAATATTTTAATGAAGTTCCTCTACCTGTGGGTAAGACAGGCATGCGTGAAAAATGCAAACAGTGCAACAAAGAAATGCAAGGCCGGGTTGGCCAAATGAAACAACATCATGAGAAGTGTTCCTTCTCAGGAGGAAGATGCGTTGAAGATGATGAAAGGAACATGTCTGAACACACAGGATCTTCAGGTTGGTAAAGTTTTTTATTTCATACTTCTTTCTTAAGGACTGCCTGTCTTCCTTCTGGACTGTTCTTGGATTCTCATCTTTGAGCAAAAAATATAGCTGTTACTCTATGGTACTATCATTTTAGATGCAGTTGTGATAAAAAATAGCTGAAATAGGCAGATCTTCCTTTTACAATTTCACCTTTAAAGTAGTACTGAGTGTCAGTGAATGCAATGAGTAATACTAAATAAGCAGTATGGTAATAATACTTAAATAACTGCATTGACTTATTTTGTTTAGGAAAATCCATCCTCAACATACAGGATTCTAAAGACTATCCACCTTCAAGATCACCATCATTTTCTATAGTTTCAGAGTTATCTGCCAATGATAGTGTTTCAGTCACATCATGTATGTCACATTGCCACAGTATATCATCTGTAGCAAAAAGAAAAAAAAAGTCTCCATCATCCTGAAACAACCATAGATAAGTTTGTGATAAGAACCAGCAGATTACAAAAAGAGGTAACTGATGAAAAAATTGTCCCGTTTGTTTATGCAACAAACTCTCCTTTCTGTATGATTGAGAACCCTCACTTTAACAACATGGTTCAGTCATTAAGACCATATTCAGAATGCAGTCCACCCAACAGAGCAGATTTCACAGGCAAATTAGTGGATAACGTGTATGAAAGAGAAATTGAGCAGTGTGCGAGAGGTCTAGAGGGTGAAATTGTTAACCTGAGTCTTGATGGGTGGAGCAATGTCCACAATGATCCTGTTGTATGTGCTTGTGTGACAACAGAAGAAAGGAATGTCTTCCCTACAGAAACAATTGATACATCAGGAAATGCACACACAGCAGAATGCTTACAAAAGTAGCAGTAAAAGCTATAACAAACTGTGAAAAAAAATTCAAATGTCTAGTATGCAGCTTGGTCACAGACAATGCTGCAAATGTATCCAAGATGAGAAGAAATTTAGAAGAGAGTCCCAAGCTAATAACATACAGTTGCAGTGCTCATACAGGTGCAGATGCACCTCCTAGCCAAAGACTGCTGTGTTCCAGAAATAAAGGCTAATGTTGTTGAAATTGCAAAATACTTCTGTAACAACTACTTTGCAGCAGCTGCTCTGAAAAAAGTGGGAGGAACCAAGCTAAACCTCCCACAAGACATGCGATAGAATTCAGTAGTGGACTGTTTTGAGCACTATATCAAGAACTGGCCTAATCTGATGACAGTGTGAACAAAATCGGGAAAAAACAGATGCACTGTCACAACCAAAGTTCTCAACATTGGGCTTAAGAGAAATGTTGAACACATGCTGAGTACCCTGAAGCCTATTTCTGTAGCCTTGAACAAAACGCAGGGAAATAAATAGCTGTTTTGTTGCTGATGCTGTTGAAATCTGGAAGGAACTGAGTGAGATCTTAAAAAGAGAAATATGCAATGACAGAGTTAAATTACAAGCATTAAAAAAGAATGGGACAAGCACTATCTCCCATAAAGCTCATTTTCTTGCAAATATTCTCAATACTCTGTACCAGGGTCAAACCTTAACTGCTGAAGAGGAGTTGGCTATGACATGGACATCCAGCAATCATCCCTCCATAACGGCAACTATAATAAACTTCAGAGCTAAGGGTGAACCATTCAAGAAACAGAAGTTTGCTGATGCTGTTTTAAAGAAAGTCACACCAGTGAACTGGTGGAAGTCACTTAAGCACTTGGATTCAGAGACTGTTGAAGTGATAATCTCACTTTTAACAGCAGTAGCTTCTTCTGCCGATGTAGAAAGAATATTTTCTTCCTTTGGACTAATTCATTCCAAATTGAGAAATCGTTTGGAACCTGAAAAAGCAGGAAAGCTTGTTTTTCTTTTTCAGATTATGAACAAACAGGGAAATGAAGGTGAAGACTATTGAGTTAGCTGCATTAGCCAATATTTTAAGCTTCTCATGTTGACCTGGCTCACAGTTAAATGAAATATTTTCTTTAAAAAAACAAAAATTAAATAAACTATTTTAGTTAAAAACAAATTTTAAAAAAACTTGAATGTTTAAATTCAAAAATTCATATGCTTGTTTTGTTAAAATATTATGTTTGCTGTTGAAGAAAAAAACCAGAATACATAATGTTGTTGTTTAATAAAATAAAACAATTAAAATGTCTGGTTGGTGAGGTTCTCCTCCTAATACAGCATGGCAAGAAAATCCTCCAAATATTGATGATTAACCTGTTGAATTGGAGATAGTTCACCTCCCAATGACTTCATAAATATCTGCTTCAATTACCTTTGGGAAATGAAATAACCAATCATTCATTTTCTGATATAGCTGTAAAACTACTCTGAAAAGTTTTCAAAATAAATCACTTTAAAATATACAGTGTGTACCTTCTAAAAATGAAACCTACATCTATCTCTGAGTTGTGAAGAATATGTATTAAGGTTACAACAACCAAGAATGCACTTTTATGTAGAAATCCACGATTAAATTGAGTCTTCCTGACTAGTGATTTAAATCAAATCCACCCTGATCAATGGCAATTAGCCACGATGGGCAGGGATGGTGTCCCTAGCCTCTGCTTGCCAGAACCTAGGAATTGGTGATGGGGATGGATCACTTGATGATAACCTCTTCTGTTCATTCCCTCTGAAGCACCTGGCATTGGCCACTGTCGGAAGACAGGATACTGGGCTAGATGGACCTTTGGTCTGACCCAGCATGGCCATTCTTATGTTCTTAGGTGCAAAATATTAACTTCACAGTTTTCTGAGTAAATATCAGGATTAACGGGGACGGACGGGAGGGCAGAAAAGAACTAATAGAGAAAAGTAAGTAAAAGTGGTTTAATATTGTGGTTTCTTTCACAAACTGTACATTAACAGTACATACACATATGCATGTCTGCACATGTGCATCTTCCATTACATTGCCTTACTTTAACAGATAGCCTCACATTTCCCCTTAGATTAATTTATTAACAAACACATCTAACTAATATAACTTATTAGATTTTCTTAACATAATCAGTATTTTCAGGTACATGAGTGGTCCAAAATTCTAGTGAACATCAGTAAAAACCAAACAGCAGCTTTTTAAAACCTGGGAATATTTTGGTAAAGATTGTTAAAAACTGAAGAAAGGGCCTTAACTATTAATTTAAAAAACACTGTAAATAAAACAAAACTTTAAAGGAAAGCCATGTGTTTGATTTGTATCCAACCAATTAAAGTGTCATAAAGAAGGTAATTTTTATTTTATCAGCATATACTCTATGTGCTAAGGAATTGTTTTTGTTGTAAAAGTAGATCCAGTTGCTCAAGGTTTTTAAGAAAACCTCAACAATTGTTATTGTCTGTTCAACTGATGTTGTACATTAGGTAACTGCGCAGACAACTAACAACTTGTCACATAAAATAATATTTACATGGGATAATATTAAGGAAGAACAGCTAATGGGGGGAAGAAGAGCTTGTATTAAGATTATTTATTTGCTGAGTATAGACATTGTGCACGACACTGTACAGAACAGAGTAAGACAGTTCCTTCCCCAAGGAGCATACAATCTAAGCCCTGGTCTACACTATGAGTTTAGGTCGAATTTAGCAGTGTTAGATCGATTTAACCCTGCATCCGTCCACACAACAAAGCCATTTTTGTCGACTTAATAGGCTCTTAAAATCTATTTCTGTACTTATCCCTAACGAGGGGATTAGCGCTGAAATCGACAATGCCGGGTTGAATTTGGGATAGTGTGGATGCAATTTGATGGTATTGGCCTCCGGGAGCTATCCAGGAGTGCTCCATTGTGACTGCTCTGGACAGCACTCTCAACTCGGATGCACTGGCCAGGTAGACAGGAAAAGCCCCGCAAATTTTTGAATTTCATTTCCTGTTTGACCACCGTGGCAAGCTGATCAGCACAGGTGACCGTGCAGATCTCATCAGCAGAGGTGACTATGGAGTCCCAGAATCGCAAAAGAGCTCCAGCATGACTGAATGGAAGGTACTGGATCTGATCACTGTATGGGGAGACAAATCCCTGCTATCAGAACTCTGTTCCAAAAGACTAAATGCCAAAATATTTGTAAAAATCTCCAAGGGCATGAAGGACAAAGGCTATAACAGGGACCCACAGCACTGCCACATGAAACTTAAGGAGCTCAGGCAAGTCTACCAAAAAACCCAAGAGGCAAACGCCCGCTCGGGGTCAGAGACCCAGACATGCTGCTTCTATGATGAGCTGCATGCAATTTTAGGAGGCGACCCTACAACTCCCCCACACCTGTACGAGGACTTCTGCAAGGGAGTCTCACGGAACAGGGATGAGGATTTGGGGGACGAGGAAGATGATGAGGGGGAGGTTGAAGATAGCGCACACCAGGCAAGCAGAGAAACCGTTCATCACCCTGGAGCCAATACCCTCCCAACCCAGGCTCCCGGACCTTGAAGGCGGAGAAGGCACCTCTGGTGCGTGTACCTTTGTAAATATAATACACGGTTTAAAAGCAAGCGTGTTTAATGATTAATTTGCCCTGAAGACTTGGGATGCATTCGTGGCCAGTACAGCTACTGGAAAAGTCCCCTCCAGGGACATCTCAATGAAGCTCTCCTAGAGGTACTCCCAAAGCCTTTGCAAAAGGTTTCTGGGGAGGGCAGCCTTACTGCGTCCTCCATGGTAGGATGCTTTACCACGCGAGGCCAGTAGCACGTAGTCTGGAATCATAGCATAAGAAAGCATGGCAACGTGTGGTCCCGGTGTTTGCTGGCATTCAAGCAACACCCGTTCTTTATCTCTGTGTTATCCTCAGGGGAGTGATATCATTCACGGTTACCTGGTTGAAATAGGGGAATTTTATTAAGGGGACATTCAGAGGTGGCCGTTCCTGCTGGGCTGTTTGCCTGTGGCTGAAAAGAAATCATCCCTGCTGTTAGCCACGTGGTGGGGGAAGCAGTGAATCTATCATCCCAGAGAATTGGGTTTGTGTGTGGGGGGGGGTGGTTAGTTGGGTTTGTGCTGCATGTTAACCCGAAAACATCAGTCCCTCCTTTTAAATGGCCAATGTGTCTTTCAGTTTTACTCTCCCTTTTTTTCCTCCCGTAGCTGCAAATGTTTCAACACTGCCACTAACATCTCCATCCCAGAGGCTAGTGCAGATAAGAAGGCCAAAAAAAATGCACTCGTAATGAAATGTTCTCTGAGCTCATGCAGCCCTCCCACACTGAAAGAGCCCCGCAGAATGCATGGAGGCAAACAATGTCAGATTCCAGGTAAGCACAAAATGAACATGAGGACAGGAGGGACGTGCGAGAGGATAGATGGCTGGAGCAACAGGAGAGGTGGCGGCAGCGTGATGAGAGGAGGCAGGATGCAATGCTGAGGCTACTGGAGGATGAAACTGACATGCTCCGGCATAGGGTTGAGGTGCAGGAAAGGCACAGACCGCCACTGCAGCCCCTGTATAATCAACCACCCTTCTCCCCAAGTTCCATAGCCTCCTCACCCAGATGCCCAAGAACACGGGGGGCGGGGGTGGTGGCTCCAGGCACCCAACCACTCCACCTGAGAGGACTGCCCAAGCAACAGAAGGCTGGCATTCAATAAGTTTTGAAGTGCAGTGTGGCCTTGTCCTTCCCTCCTCCCCCACCCAATCTGGTGCTTCCCTCCTCCTGGGCTACCTTGGCAGTTATCCCCCTATTTGTGTGATGAATTAATAAAGAATGCATAAATTTGAAACAATGACTTTATTGCCTCTGCAAGCGGTGGTCGAAGGGGAAGGGGAGGGCAGTTGGCTTACAGGGAAGTCGAGTGAACCAAGGGGGCGGGTTTTCATCAAGGAGAAACAAACAGAACTGTCACACCGTAGCCTGGTCAGCCATTAAACTAGCTTTCAAAGCTTCTCTGATGCGCAGCGTGCCCTGCTTTGCTCCTCTAATCGCCCTGGTGTCTGGCTGCACGTAATCAGCGGCCAGGCCATTTGCCTGAACTTCCCACCCCGCCATAAATGTCTCACCCCTTACTCTCACAGATCTTGTAGAACACACAGCAAGCAGTAATAACAATGGGAATATTGGTTTCGCTGAGGTCTAACCGAGTGAGTAAACTGTGCCAGCGAGCTTTTAAACGTCCAAATGCACATTCTGCCACCATTCTGCACTTGCTCAACCTATAGTTGAACAGCTCCTGACTACTGTCCAGGCTGCCTGTGTACGGCTTCATGAGCCATGGCATTCAGGGGTAGGCTGGGTCCCCCAAGGATAACTATAGGCATTTCAACATCCCCAATGGTTATTTTCTGGTCTGGAAAGTAAGTCCCTTGCAGCAGCTGTTCATACACACCAGAGTTCCTGAAGATGCAAGCGTCACGTACCTTTCACAGCCATCCCACGTTGATGTCTGTGAAACGTCCCTTGTGATCCACCAGTGCTTGCACTACCATTGAAAAGTACCCCTTGCGGTTTATGTACTGGCTGCCTTGGCGCTCCGGTCCCAAGATAGGGATATGTGTTCCATCTATCGCCCCACCACAGGTTAGGGAATCCCATTGCAGCAAAGCCATCCACTGTGACCTGCACGTTTCCCAGAGTAACTACCCTTGATAGCAGCTCAGTGATTGCGTTGCCTACTTGGATCACAGCAGCCCCCACAGTAGATCTGCCCACTCCAAACTGATTCCCGACTGACTGATAGCTGTCTGGCGTTGCAAGCTTCAAGAGCGCTATCGCCCTCACGTCTCAGCTGTGAGGGCCATTCTAATCTTGGTATTCTGGGGCTTCAGGGCAGGGGAAAGCAAGTCACAAAGTTCCATGAAAGTGCCCTTACGTATGTGAAAGTTTCACAGCCACTGGGAATTGTCCCAGACCTGCAACACTATGCGGTCCCACCAGTCTGTGCTTGTTTCCCGGGCGCAGAATCGGTGTTCCATGGCATGAGCCTGCCCCATTGCCACCAGAATAGCCAAATTGCCGGAGCCCGTGCTTTGAGAGAAGTCTGTGTCCATGTCCTCATCGCTCTCGTCACCGCGCTGCCATAGCCTCCTCGCCTGCTTTTGCAGGTTCTGGTTCTGCATATACTGCATGATAATGCGCGAGGTATTTACAGTGCTCATAACTACCACGGTGATCTGAGCGGGCTCCATGCTTGCCGTGGTATGGCGTCTGCAGGAGAGCAGAGTTGCAGAGGAAGCGGTGGTTGGATGGCCAGTTTTGCAGACCTACTGCACCGTCTGCTGCCAGGACACAACAGCTGAGCGGGCTGCACGCTTGCCGTGATATGGCGAGACAAGAGCAGCCAAGGAGAGTTGCAGCGGAAGCGGCAGATGACGATGGTCATATAGAGGACCTGCGAGACCACCAGGAGAGCAGAGTGGCAGCAGAAGCGGTAGTTGGATGACAACGGTTTGCAGCCCTACTGCACTGTCTGCTGAAAGCAGTATGGCGCCCGCACGGAAAAAAGGTGCGAAACAATTGTCTGCCATTGCTTTCACAGAGGGAGGGGTGACTGACAACGTACCCAAAACCACCCACAACAATGTTTTTGCCCCATCAGGGAGCTCAACCCAGAATTCCAATGGGTGGCAGAGACTGCGGGAACTGTGGGATAGCTACCCACAGTGCAGCATTCCAAAAGTCGATGCTAGCCTCAGTACTGTGGCCGCACTCTGCCGACTTAATGTGCTTAGTGGGGGACACACAATTGACACAATTAAAATCGCTTCCTAAAAAATTGACTTCTATAAATTCGACCTAATTTCGTAGCGTAGACATACCCTAAGAAAAAAGTTCAAAAAGCACCAGCTGACCACGTGACAGGGATGTTCAACAGTGCAGCACATTTTGTTTTTAGTGTTAATAACAAATCATAGCACCTACAGGTTAAAGAGAACAATGACAGTCTTTACAGGAGATGTGCATTTTGAGGAGGATTCAAAGGAAAGGGCTTTTAGAGACTGCTACTCTGGGATGAAGAGGGCATTTCAGGCAGACAGGGCAGAACAGAAAAAGGCTCACTATTCATACTCAATGCACAGAACTCCAGATAACATTTATCAATGCTGCAGATCTCTTGTGAAGGTGACAAGTAAAACAGATTTGTTTACACTGATCATGTGTGTCATTATTTCTACTATTTGTGCACTATGGTGAAATTAATGCAAAGAAGGAAGAAATACAGAGTACTGATTGCTTTTTATTGTTGAAATTTTTAAGACATGCTACTTGTTAATGCTCTGTTGACCAGTGTTATCTGGAACATGACATCCCACATGGGCATTAAATGCTGAAAAAATAAAACTACTGGCCAGTCTGAACATTAAACAAATTATTTACATTTAATAATTACTTTAAAAGTACCATTTATAATAATTGTACACTCTTCAGGCTTGAGTTTCTGTCTTGCACCAGCTAGGAGAGATCTCTAACACACTCTATGTTTAAATATACCTAAAAGATTAAGTGACTGCTTGCCTCAAGAAGGGACAATGGACATCTGTGCCCTCAACCATCAGTTCTAATATAGCACTTTTCATCCATAAATCTTTACAAAGGTGGCAAATATTACCCACATTTTACAGATAGGGAAACTGAGGCACCGGGAGGTGACATCACCCAGCAAACCACCAGTGGCAGGCAGAGGAATAGAACTCAGGTCTTGAGTCCCAGTCCAGTGCCCCCCCCCCCCCCCGAGAAATTTAAAAATCTCCAGTACTACAAGTGAAGACAGCTAAATACAATAAGCTCAATGAAATTTCATAAAAGTGAACCAAACAAGATTCCTCCCACTCTGAGGGGAAAAAGCAAGACACATTATTCATATTCTACTCATCAGTAAAAAGGATTATTGAGAGAGGATTGAGAGAGAGCTACAATGCCTCAAGCATACCCACAGAGGCATTCTAAACAAATTTAAACAGAGCATGGGAAGAGCTGTGACATAACCAGATTTTGCAGCACTGACATGACAATCAATCACTGTGGAAATACAGAGTCCAGAAAATGATGTTTAGCAGAAGTAGAGAACTCATGTAGATGTTCTGCACACCTGAAGTCTGAAACTGGCTGCTATCACTAGTATACTATTGATCAAAGGCACCTTTAATATGACAAGTTAAAGGCAGTTTAGCTAAAGTTATGTAGTCTTGCAAACAATTTTTGAAGGTTTCCTTAGACCGGGGTGGGCAAACTTTTTGGCCTGAGGACCACATCGGAGTGCGAAATTGTATGGAGAGCCAGATAAGGAAGGCTGTGCCTCCCCAAACAGCCTGGCCTCTCCCACTTCCCACCCCCCTCAGAACCTCCCACCCATCCAACCCCCCCCCACTCCTTGTCCCCTGACCGCCCGCCCAGGACTCCACCCCCTATATAACCCCCCCGCTCCCAGTCCCCTGACTGCCCCCCACCCAGAACCTCTGCCCTATCCAATCTCCCCCCATTCCCCGTCCCCTGACTGCCCCCTCCCAGGACCCCCCACCCCTAACTGCCCCCCCCAGAACCCCACCCCCTATCCAACCACCTCCTGCTCCCTGACTGCCCCCCAGGTCCTCCTGCCCCTTATCCAACCTCCCGGCCCCCTTACCATGCCGCTCAGAGCGGCATGTCTCGGAGCCGCGCCGGAGCCAGACACGCTGCCCTGCATGAGTGTGCAGCAGCATAACTGCGGGGAAGGGGGGGACAGCAGGGGAGGGGCCGGGGGCTAGCCTCCCAGGCCAGAAGCTCAGGGGCCGGGCAGGACAGTCCCACAGGCAGGATATGGCCCGCGGGCCGTAGTTTGCCCGCCTCTGTCTTAGACCAAAACTTACTTAATGTTGTGGTGCCAAATGAAGGAAAAAACTCGATAAACTTATGGCTGGGTAGCATTTGCCTGATCCAATAAAATTCAATAGACCTTTTCAAATTTACTTCATGACAAAGAGCTTCACGAAGACAGACGTGGAAGCAGAGGAAAATTATTGAATGATTAAAGTAATAACAGATGAAATTTAGGATTAATTTCCACCATGACTTGTACCTAAAACTTAGTACAATCATTAATATCAAGTGAATTTAATCCTAAGAGATAAAGTTGAAGCTAGGAATAAAAGTTTAAAATTAAAATATGGGGTCACAAGAATCAAGTGGCTCAAAAAGAGGTTTTATCAGCTAAGGATATTAATTGCCCATGATACTGGAGGTTATTACTAAGAAGATTTTTAACAGAGTTTTTCAACAATTCTCTCATAAATTGGAAGGTGGCGGGCTAAACTGAAGTAGGTCTATCTTTTCCATATTCATAAAAAGCCACATTTCTGTTAAATGAACACAGGGAAGATACCTGTAACCTAGACAGGCCAGCACAGAAGATATTCCAGCAGTTTTTGCTGGAAGTCCATGTAATGATCCACTTACATTGATAAAACAGTCACCATGCCAAGAATTATAGATCTCACACCTGCAAAGGGTTTTGTTGTTCCGATGACACTTTTTGTACCAAGGTAAAGAAAAGGCTGCAGTAGTAATGAATCCTTTCTGTTTTCTCCTTCCCACCAAACCTATCGTGACTTCTATAATCCTGAACTGGATTTATCAATCCCTTAAAAAAGGCCAAGACAGATATGAAATGTGTGCTCTGTCAACTAAAAGCATCATCATCTTGCTAGCTCACATCCTAAGCTGACATGGCCATGCCAAAGACAAAGTCAGTTTGTATTCATAATGGACATCCAGGGCTGCTGAAAACAAAGAAATCAAACTGTCGCTATAAAGAAAAACTAGAAACCCAAATGATAACTAAATTAGACAAAACCAACAGGTCCTTTTAATTTAAAATTAAAAGTTAAAAAAGTTCACATACTACATTTACCTCTGAGTCCCTCTGACAACTGTATGATTTTTACTAAAATGTTTCTCTCTCCTGTTGCAGTGTGAAAGATCCTCACAAACAGGGGGACTGACTGACTACATAGGGGAAACTGATCAGACAAATAGTCTGTCAAATTCACAAGCTACACAAACCAAGCTACACAAACTAACCCCACCCCAAATATTTTACCCTTCTAATCTCTTTTCGTTTTAGAGATCTACTGATGTGGCAACCACTACCTATGATAAATAATGACAGGTTTCAGAGTAACAGCCGTGTTAGTCTGTGTTCGCAAAAAGAAAAGGAGTACTTGTGGCACCTTAGAGACTAACCAATTTATTTGAGCATAAGCTTTCGTGAGCTACAGCTCACTTCATCGGATGATAAATAATGTTTCCAGATAGATTAAGCAGTGAAATATAGAAACATAATGGGAAGTTACAAGAGAAAGAAACAGCTTAAAAAGTGATTGGAACTATAAATTTCACAGGCATTTCTGTTGAAAAAAGCAGCAACCACTCAAAATCACTTTCCATGCTGGGAAATAAAACAGCACAAGGACTACAAAGCTTTTCAGACAGGAGAAAAGAAAGTGACAGTTGATGGTGTTAAATTCCATTATGTCCCAACAAAGCGCACGATTTCACCTTTGAGATGAGACAGTTCTGTTTCCTTGCTTCTATGTACTGCAAAGCTCTTACAAGCCAGAGGCTTGAGACCCAAAAACTGGGATCTATGGTACATACGTACCTTTAGAAATTTATACTCAAAAGATTTTAGTTAACTGCATGCCTATTAAACCCAAGTCACTAATGTCCAAAAGTAAGAGTATACTCTGATACTGTGTTCTTATGATAGTTTCCAATATTGCTAAAATGATTGTATTTACACCTAATATAATCAGACTGCAATGTGAAATCAGTTATTTGCGTGTGATAACCTGCATTAATGTTCCAAACTTAATCAGGCTCTTCCATTTCCCCTGCTTTGCTAATCTGACCCAGCATCCACATGTCCCATTCTTAGAAGAAAGCATTCCATCATATAACCAATATAAAACTTAAGAAAGTTTACCACTTCACAAACCAGGAGCATAAACCACTGTTTCTTACTGGAAAACAAGGTAAATTTTATTCTTACCATTTTCATCTACAGCAAGTACACTTGCTCCCTTGCCTAAAAGTTCTTGAACTACAACTGTTAATCCATTTCGAGCAGCAACATGCAGAGGTCTGTGAAGACAAACAAACCTGGTTATAGAAGAAGCGTCAAAACAAGATACAAAAGAATATTTTAGGGATCAAGTGCCCATCCATATTGACAACCACACTATGTATAGCCTTTATTTGTTCTGTTCCTTAACTTCTTATACAATGTAAAAATTAAAAAAAAAAACATTTTCATTTAAAAGTAAAAAAAGAAAAAATGTAAAGCTGAATACTCATTATTCCTCTTAACAGCAAAGAACATTTCTGCAGTAAAAATTATGTACTAGTAATACTTGTTCCTTTTTATGACATAGTGAGGGAATAACTCTTCATCTGGCATGCCTTATGATAACAAAAATATTAAAAAGCACTTGTTAAAAGGGCAGCAACAAACGTTCCCCTTTAGTGTTATTATAGCAGCTAGTTGTGTCCATAATTAAAATAACTAATCTTTCACTGCAATCTGAAAGTCAATTGCAGCACATCTGGGGAATTATGCAGGTCAATGGCAATTGTCTTTTATTAGAATACCACTAGCAAGATGCTAGTCATATTCTATTATATAGAATAGTTAAAATCAATATTCCCCCAATTTTTTACAAACATGTGTGGAATTAATTTTGTGCGTGCACAAATATGGAGGTTAGGAGATATGGGGGTGGGACCGAGGGGCTCGAAGTGTGGGAAGAGGTTCAGGGCTGGGTAGAGGGTTGGTGTGCAGGCCCTACCATTTGTATTCAAGTGGTTTGCATGTGAGGTGCTGAGTTGGCATACCTTGGTTATGTAGAGTGCGATATTTTTCAAAAGCAGTCAACATTGGCTTAACTCTGCTCCCACTGAAGTTTTTCCATTGACTCCAGTGAAGGAGAGGTAAGCAAACACCAAGTGCTTCCAGAAACTCTAATCCTTACTTCCTCAAATGCAGGTTTACTAAACACAAATTGGAGTAATTATAATTTTAAAAGAACTCTGTCATATCTCCCACACTGAAGCCGATCATTTAAAAAAAAAAATAACCCAAACACTGGTGTTTGCTTTTTAAGTCTTTAAAGATATATGTATAGAAGTTCATAATATTTGCTGTTACTTTAAACTAGCTTATCCCTACCAAATCTTTCTTCTTCTATTTGAAAACACAGCTGTGTGCTATCACCTGCTTTTCCTAATGAAGCTACATTTTATCAAAGGTTCTCTGTTAACCGGCTTGCTTGACTGGGCATTCATACTTTTGAGGTCAGGATGTACTCAGGGACAGAGCATTGCTGATGTAAAACCAGCAGAGGGAGCTAAATTACTTTTCAGGGTAGTGTAAACCCAGTAATAGGTTTTTACTACAGCTGGTCAAAATTTTTCACACAAATATTTGAAAAGCCCTTTTTCTTGAAATTTTGACAAACAGGAATAAAACTGTGCAGAAATTCTTAGTTTTCCCCACCCTGGCCCAGCATTTGGTCTGTGATGGTATACGGAATTTTGATTGATTACTTAATAGAAATCTTTAAGACAGAGTACATTCCCAACCAAATTTAAGATAGCACAGATTTTTGTGCTCACACTAGTTTTGCATCAGAAGTAGTCATTTAAATTACACATACTCTCTGTGCTGGTAAAAAGTGGAAACAGTTGTTACAATTAAACTGCAACTAGTGGTAAAAAACCATATAAACCTTGCTGTGTACACTCTTTTGCAGTTCTTTTCTAGTAGATAGCAGAGATGATTCCCTTTGTAATTAGTGATCTTAAATAGGTTCTGATCTTTTAACCATTAGTAATCCCAGCACCCTTTCCCAGGAGCGTGATAGTCTTAAGAGCCAAGTTTTTTCCTGACTTAACCTACTGTGAAACTAGATAAAGTGAATGCATTGCTGCCTGACCTGCTGCAGCAGGGGATAGGTACCTCTCCCCTGCCGCAGCAGCTCCAGGGCCGGGGCTGTGTGAGAGGTGCTTCTCCCCCTCTGCAGCCCTGCATACCCCAAGTAACTACCTCTGTAGTGTCCAGTGTCCCTTGGTACCCTGAGCTTAGAAGGAACTTTGGTTGAAATACTAATGCCTTTCTTTTAGACAGATTAACTTCTGGCTTTCAGAAACCAAAGATCTCCAACTGTCTCTGCAGATGGAATAATTTTCTCACAATTCAAGGCACGAAGTGGCAAAAAGAACACAGAGCACAATGAATTCATTATCTACTCAAAACCTTCAATTATTAAATGTAACTTTAAATTTTCAAGACATCAATCCATCAAGCAAAGCAGACAGATTTACCTCAAACATTATAACTGCATCCTCTTTTAAAGCATCAGTTGAAGAGGAGTGGTAATCAAAATTTATCTAATTGTTTTTAAAAAGAAACCACAACAGGGCACACAGTAAACCCAAAAACTTTGGTAGTTCACCTCAGTTCTATATTGACTTTCATTTATTATGAAGTTTGTGAAAATCCCCAAATTAATCTCACTACACTGTGTATGAAACAAGTACATTATTGATAAATCTTAAACAGAAATAAAGCTCATGGTGTGGGGGCGGAGGGGAAAGAAGAGGTTACATACTTTGTGCAGTAACTGGTTCTTCATGTGTCCCCCGAGGGATGGCTCCACTTCAGATGCACATGTACCTCTCAAGCCCTTGGCTGGAGATTTTCAGTTAGTGTCCATCTGGCCCACGCATATGCCTTAATGCTTCCTCATGTTTAATACCGAGACTGTATAGGGGTGCCCAGACAAACTGCCCTCAGCTTCTTCTCCACCCAAATGTCCCCCAAGGAACAGTCTGAAGCAGAGGGGAAGGACTGCAGGTAGTAGAGCACCCATAGGGACACACGTCTCGAAGAACTGCAATTACTGCACCAAGTGAGTAGTGTGTCTCTGGGTGCTCCACTTCAGGCGCCTTCCCAAGCAGTATCCCGAGATGAAGGAGGGAGCTTTAAAATAGAGTCCAGAACTGAAGACAGTACTGCAGAACCAAGTGCTGCATTGGATCTGGCAGCATGGATCAGGGCATAATGTTTCAAAAATGTACATGTAGTGGCCCTACATATTTCAGATATTGCTACATTCTTCAGTAATGCTGTAGATGCTGCCTACGTTCTAGCTGAACATGTTATCACCCTTTCAGGGAAGGGGTGCTGGTGGATGAATGCCTGCAACATCATAACAAGTGATAATACATCCACATATGCATCTTGATAATCTCTGAGTAGGGACTGAGGACCCTGTGGATCCATCCGTGAAGGAATTGAAGAGCTTAGATTGATTTCCTAAATTGCTTGGTCCTATCGAAGTAGAAAGCCAATGCCCTTCTAACATCCAAGGTATGTGAACAAGATTCCTGTAGAGAAAGAACTGTGTGACTTTGGGGAAAACACTGGTAGATGAATGGACGGCTAAAGTGGAACTCTGACAGACGCTTAGGTAAAAATTTGGGGTGTGGACATAGAGAACTTGTCCTTAAAGAACACTTTGAAAGGGGGTGGGGAGGAATCTGCCATCAAGTCTCAATCTTCCTAACCTTACAGGCCAATGTGATGGCTACTAACAAGGCCGTCTTCGTGCAACACAGAACAGGTTGCCATTAGTTCGAATGGAGGTCTCATAAGGTAACTGAATACCAAGATGAGGTCCTAAGTCAGGATAGGGTTTCTAATCTGGAGACAGAAATTCTCCAAAACCCTTAATAAACAAATAGATGATACTAGATGACCAAAAATTCTCCTTCTACTGGAGAATGAAAGGCTAATACTGTGGCCAATGGATCTTAGTCAAACTGATAACCTGATTTCTTTAGCTCCAAAAGATAATCAGAGGACTGAAAGTGGCACCAAATAAGGCAAGAGGCATCAACAATACCAGTGGAAGACTCTCTTCCATTTCTGCAGGTAAGTAGTGCAGGTTGATCTTTCTTTACTATTCAGTAGTGCCTGTTGTACTTCTATGGAGCAGGAGGATTCTCTATGAACCATCAAGGAGCCATGCCCTCAGGCGGAGAAACGCTAGGTTGGGATGAAGCATACAACCTGTATCATGTGACAGTAGATGACGAATGGCTGGGAGCCTGGACAACAATTGGACACATACGTGAAGCAGGTAAGGGTACCAAGCTTTTCTTGGCCACGTTGGCACTATAAGGATAACTTTGATTCTGCCCTATCTGATCTTGTTCATCACCGTCAGTAGTAGCAGTGTTTGAGGAAATGCATATAGATCCTTCTTCCAAGATGGAAGAAAGGCATCTCCCAAGGGTCGTGGCCCAGACCCCCTCTTGAGCAGAAAACAGGACACTTCCTGGATATGGCGAAGAGATCCACTTCTCGCAGTCCCCATTTTAGGAATATACTGTGGAGAACTTGGGCATCTAGCTTCTATTCCTAATCCTGTGAGAAGTGTCTGCTGAGGACATCAGCGGTGTTGTTCTGAATACCTGGGAGGTAGACTGGTGAAATTTGGATCTGATGAGCTATGCTCCAATTCCACATTTTCACGACTTTGCTGCATAGGGATGGGGATCAGGGTGATTTCTTGAGTTGTTCACGTACCCTGAGTTGTGAGGGTATTGAGGAAGGCTCCCCATCCCAACAGTGATGCATCTGTTGTTAAAGTCACTGATGGGGCTGGGCAACAGAAAGGAACACCTTCACAGACATTGAGTTGATCCTTCCACCAGTCTAAAGAGTCCCTCACTTGAAGAGGAACTATCAACTGTCTGTCCAAGATGTGTTAGATTGGAGAATATGCTGCTTTGAGCCAACTCTGGAAGCAATGGAGAGGTAGCCTCGTGTGATTTGTCAAAAAGGTGCAAGTTGCCACATGTCCCAGGAGCTGAAGTCCATTCCTTATTGTGGTTCAAGGGCTCCCCTGAACTGCCCATCCAGAAATGACAAAGTTAAGAAGCTGCTAAAGGAAGATAGGTTCTGGCTGTCAGTGAGCCCAAATATGTCTCTATAAACTGTACCTTCTGTACAAGGGTTAGATGTGGACTTTTTTACATTCAGCTACAGACCCAACTCTGGACCACAGCAAGGACCATCTGGATAGAAGACAGCATTGCTTCATAGGAGTGGCCCTTGAGTAGCTGGTTGTCAAGGTATAGGAAGAGTACGATCGCTTCTTGTCAAAGGTAAGCAACCACTACTGCCAAGACTTTTGAGAACAACCTTGGGGCCAAGGAAACACTGAAGGAAAGCACTCATTATTGGAAATGATCCTAGCCTATAGTGAAGTATAGGTATTTTCTGTGCAATGGGTACATTGTTATATGGAAATATGAATCTTATATGCTGTGGGCTGAAAACCAAACCCCTTTCTATAATGAAGAAATTATAGCTGCCAGCCACACATTCTGAACTTTTGAGACTTCACAAACTTGTTTAGAAGTCTTAGATCTAAGTAACATCCTTGGCACAAGGAAATACTTAGAGTAAAATCACCTGCCCCTGTGAGGAGGAGGAACTGCCTCTATTGCTCCTAACTGAGAGAGTTCACTTCTTGTCTCAATAAAAGCTTGCAAGAGCGGTCCCTGAAGAGGGATGGGGGGGGGTGTCAAAGGGAGGGAGGGACATAAAATCAAAGTATACCATTCATTTTATGACCTCTATAACCCAGTTGTCTGTAGTGATCCATCTCCAAGCATGCTGGAACTAGGCAAGGTGGTCTCTAAAGGCGGGAGGTGGGCTAACGAGTGCAGCTGTAAATCCAGGGGTGCAGTAGGATGTGAACCCTTGACCAACCTATCAAACCTGTTGCTTTGAAGACAACTGGGTGATCTTGGACGATGGTTGGGAGGCCCTCCCTCTCCAAAATCTACGTCTCTTTCTGTGGGGTGGGGGAAGGGGTTTAGTGGACCTATCGAACCCAGAAAATTGAATAGGATGCGATCAGTGGCAGTCTGTGACTCACTAAACCTTTTCTTATTTGTAGGTGTATATATACCCAGTGATAGTAAAGTAGCCCTACACTCCTTTAGAGTATGCAAGGACTCATCTGTGGTTTCCAAGAACAGCTTACAACCATCGAAGGGGAGGTCCCTCCACTGTGTTTTCTATTTCTCAGAAATCCCGAGGGATGGAGCCAAGATGCCCTGCACATCACCACTACCACTATGGAGATGGACCTGGCAACAGTGTCTGCAGCAACTTAGGATTCTTGAAAAGCAGTTCTGGACACCAACTGACCCCCTGACGCAGTGGATTGGAATTGCTCCCTATATTCTTGTGGCAGATGTTCAATAAAAGCTATGAATCTGTTATAATTTATAAAATTATATTTGGCTTAGGGATGTAAATAGTGGTTAAAAAAGTAACCGTGTAACTGATTAAAATTTTATTGGTTACACAGTTAAATGTTTAACCAGGGAACTAGCACTCCTACATTTTACGCAGGACTCCACTGCCCGCTGGTTAGGGAGGAGAGGGCTGTACAACTCTGGCCTACCTATGAGACAGTATCAGTAGTTTGGCAAATTGTTGATAGGCAGCCCAAGGATCAAAATATTGCTACTGGGGGGGCCCATACAGCATTGGGGGTGGCATGCAGGGTTGGTTCCACCACCCTTGATAATGAGCCTAATCTTCCCTATGATTTGCAGAGAATGTGTTCCTGAAGGGATATGTTGGGGAACCCTAAAGAGAAACAGGAGACCAGCAGGGACTTCCCTTCATCCTCCCCTCCATTACATGCAATGGATGACTATCTGCAGAAAATAGTGGAGTCTCCTCCAGTATTGGAGAACAGTAGCTCAGAGTCTGAGTACTCAAACATGCTCAGTACTCATGAGGAACTGGGACTCCGTTATAGAGTGGTCCTTAGTATATCTGAACTCCTGTGGTATCGAGTAGGGGATTGGTACTGATGTGGTAGCTGAGGCCACAGTTGCTGTAGCCAGTGGTACCACTGATGGCGGGTGTACTAAAGTGGACGCCAATGGTGTCTGGTGCTGTTGCTTACTTGATGCCCAGGATTCTGCATGCATGGGTACCAATGGTTGGGCTAAACATCATTGAGTGTCTCTGCTTTTGCCTTCCTTACTAGTAGAAGGTACTAAGGGCCTATCGGAGTCATTTCTCTCCTTCATGCTACAGGACCTTACGGCCCCACCAGTACTGGAGGAGGAGTCCTTCGATTCAACAGTATTGAGTCAAGAGGATAAGGCTTCGGAGACAGTAGATCTCACCAGGGAACTGGGCCTATTTGGAGCTGGCTCCTTAAGGTGAGAGTCCACAATCCTCTTTTTGGAAGCCTTCCCTGAAGCCTCCAAAAAGAGGGGGGAGAGGGGATGGGATGTCTCCTGACCGCACTCAGAAGCTGGCTGAAGGGAGCGTTCCTTCATTACCAGTCTGAGTTTAGTCTCTCTGTTTTTCCTTGCCCTGGAGTTGAGGGCTAGGCAGAAGTTACCCTTCTGGGAGACACAGGACTCCCTCAAGCAACAGACACACACAGAGTGGCTGTCATTCACAAGTATAGCCTCTCAGCATGAGAGGCAATGTTTGAGATCTGGCAAACCAGGTATGCCCAGCCAGGAATAAGATACATCTCCCTGAGGGGAAAGAAGGGAGTAAAATAATCCTCTTGCTACTTACCTAACTGACTAATTAGAAGTACATTAACAACTATAAACAATATCTTAATCACTATAGGAATATTAGAAAAGCTGAGGCACAGTCAATGTGGACATGCTAGGGCTCTGTCACAGGCCAAGGCAGATCATAGAATATCAGGGTTGGAAGGGACCCCTGAAGGTCATCTAGTCCAACCCCCTGCTCAAAGCAGGACCAATTCCCAGTTAAATCATCCCAGCCAGGGCTTTGTCAAGCCTGACCTTAAAAACCTCTAAGGAAGGAGATTCTACCACCTCCCTAGGTAACGCATTCCAGTGTTTCACCACCCTCTTAGTGAAAAAGTTTTTCCTAATATCCAATTTAAACCTCCCCCACTGCAACTTGAGACCATTACTCCTCGTTCTGTCATCTGCTACCATTGAGAACAGTCTAGAGCCAAACTCTTTGGAACCCCCTTTCAGGTAGTTGAAAGCAGCTATCAAATCCCCCCTCATTCTTCTGTTCTGCAGGCTAAACAATCCCAGCTCCCTCAGCCTTTCCTCATAAGTCATGTGTTCTAGACCCCTAATAATTTTTGTTGCCCTTCGCTGGACCCTCTCCAATTTATCCACATCCTTCTTGTAGTGTGGGGCCCAAAACTGGACACAGTACTCCAGATGAGGCCTCACCAATGTCGAATAGAGGGGAACGATCACGTCCCTCAATCTGCTCGCTATGCCCCTACTTATACATCCCAAAATGCCATTGGCCTTCTTGGCAACAAGGGCACACTGCTGACTCATATCCAGCTTCTCGTGCACTGTCACCCCTAGGTCCTTTTCCGCAGAACTGCTGCCTAGCCATTCGGTCCCTAGTCTGTAGCGGTGCATTGGATTCTTCCATCCTAAGTGCAGGACCCTGCACTTATCCTTATTGAACCTCATCAGATTTCTTTTGGCCCAATCCTCCAATTTGTCTAGGTCCTTCTGTATCCTATCCCTCCCCTCCAGCGTATCTACCACTCCTCCCAGTTTAGTATCATCCGCAAATTTGCTGAGAGTGCAATCCACACCATCCTCCAGATCATTTATGAAGATATTGAACAAAACCGGCCCCAGGACCGACCCTTGGGGCACTCCACTTGATACTGGCTGCCAACTAGACATGGAGCCATTGATCACTACCCGTTGAGCCCGACAATCTAGCCAGCTTTCTACCCACCTTATAGTGCATTCATCCAGCCCATACTTCCTTAACTTGCTGACAAGAATACTGTGGGAGACCGTGTCAAAAGCTTTGCTAAAGTCAAGAAACAATACATCCACTGCTTTCCCTTCATCCACAGAACCAGTAATCATCATAAAAGGCGATTAGATTAGTCAGGCATGACCTTCCCTTGGTGAATCCATGCTGGCTGTTCCTGATCACTTTCCTCTCATGCAAGTGCTTCAGGATTGATTCTTTGAGGACCTGCTCCATGATTTTTCCAGGGACTGAGGTGAGGCTGACTGGCCTGTAGTTCCCAGGATCCTCCTTCTTCCCTTTTTTAAAGATTGGCACTACATTAGCCTTTTTCCAGTCATCCGGGACTTCCCCGGTTCGCCATGAGTTTTCAAAGATAATGGCCAATGGCTCTGCAATCACAGCCGCCAATTCCTTCAGCACTCTCGGATGCAACTCGTCCGGCCCCATGGACTTGTGCACGTCCAGCTTTTCTAAATAGTCCCTAATCACCTCTATCTCCACAGAGGGCTGGCCATCTCTTCCCTATTTTGTGATGCCCAGCGCAGCAGTCTGGGAGCTGACCTTGTTAGTGAAAACAGAGGCAAAAAAAGCATTGAGTACATTAGCTTTTTCCACATCCTCTGTCACTAGGTTGCCTCCCTCATTCAGTAAGGGGCCCACACTTTCCTTGGCTTTCTTCTTGTTGCCAACATACCTGAAAAAACCCTTCTTGTTACTCTTGACATCTCTCACTAGCTGCAGCTCCAGGTGCGATTTGGCCCTCCTGATTTCATTCCTACATGCCCGAGCAATATTTTTATACTCTTCCCTGGTCATATGTCCAACCTTCCACTTCTTGTAAGCTTCTTTTTTATGTTTAAGATCCGCTAGGATTTCACCATTAAGCCAAGCTGGTCGCCTGCCATATTTACTATTCTTTCGACTCATTGGGATGGTTTATCTCTGTAACCTCAACAGGGATTCCTTGAAATACAGCCAGCTCTCCTGGACTCCTTTCCCCTTCAAGTTAGTCCCCCAGGGGATCCTGGCCATCCGTTCCCTGAGGGAGTCGAAGTCTGCTTTCCTGAAGTCCAGGGTCCGTATCCTGCTGCTTACCTTTCTTCCCTGCGTCAGGATCCTGAACTCAACCAACTCATGGTCACTGCCTCCCAGATGAGAAGGAACTGAGGGCAGTTTGCCAGCACATCCCTATACAGCCTTGGTATCCAGAACAAGGAGCCATAGGCAACATGTGTAGGCTGAATGGTCACTGCTAACTGAAAATCTCCGATCAAGGGCTCAAGGCGCATATGTGCACCTGAAGAGAAGCATCCACAGGGACACTACATGAAAAAGAATTGCACCCATTGTCTGTAGCTCAAGATATTAAAGTTCAAGAAGTAAGAAGCATTTCACACCATGAATAAACTGAAATCCATTTGAAAAAGTTATTTATAATTTGGGCCTACTGGATTGAGTTCCTAAACCAAGTGCATCACAAATTATGTAATGTTTTTTAGCAAGATGTGATGCACTTGGTTTAGGAACTCAGTGTAACTGATTGTAAAATAAGCTTCCATACCAGTAAAATATTTTAAACATTAAAATTACTCAAGTTTTGTGCAGCTAAGTGCATGACACTTCTTGCCAGTGAGAAAAAGGTCATTGATTTTCCCCTGGAGAGGCACATGAGCCGTATGGTTGATTCAGGTTGTTTGGAAGAAGTTAGAAGAGACTGTCCCCATCCTCCTTAGTGTGCCCCCATTCTCTTTATCTTATTTTGTTCCCCCTTTTGTCTCCCAGTTTGTTTTTTCTCCACCTCTTTCTGCCTCTCATTAGCCAAGCACCAGGGCAACCAGCCATCACCTCATCTTCACTCTTCTTCTTGCTTAGTGTGTTCCATGCTGCTTAAGATCCAGCATGGTGAGCAGCAAAGAACAGCAGCCTACCTGTCTAAGTCCCAAATCAAAGCAGCCCCTAATTGACAGAAGGTGATACTGTAAGGAAATCCACTGAGCAACAATTGGATGAGAGAGATTCCAACAGAGGAGCAGGAACACATGACAGGGTTGCTAAATGCTAAAACACCCAAGAGTCATTTAGCAACCCTGATAACAATCAGAAGAAAACATAAAAATTTAAGGCCTAATTAAAAGATTTTAGAAATCCATGTTCTAAGCTGCCAATATCACTTAAGAGAAAAAACCCAGAGGAATCAGTTATTAAAATCCTCCATCCCAGTTCCAAATACATTTCACAGCTTTATAGAATGAAATGATTCTTAAATTTTGAATTTCCCGATAACCAGGCTCAAAAAATAGAGTTCTGAGATAAAAGTTTTTAGACATAATGTTAGCTAGAAAACACCATATTGTCACATTGTTTTAATAAAGGTAAACAAAAAGTATTCTCCAGCTAGTATTTTTATAATTAGTTAAGTCACCCTCCTTTTTTTTAAAACAGCAAATTAGGTATTTGTAACGATCATTGGAATTAACTACTATTTAATTTTTAATAGAAAAAGCTGAATAGTGCTTATAAAGAATCAACACACAAGACTACTATCCTCTAGATCATCTCATAAGATTGTTGTCATTCCTAGTAGAATTCCTTGAGCCATGATGGCATAAGATTTTTCCAATATTCTCTCTCTTATTCAGATGGAAACCTGAACACTTAAAATTGTTTATATAATTATTAGTTTTACTAACAGCAGAAATATATTGAAAATCTGACTGTAAAATATTGTTCAGTGGCCATACATACGTTTGCAAGGCTGCATTGGTGGCATTGATGAGGTTTCTATCCGTAATCTTCTCCAGTATTAACAAGGCACTAGTTTCATGACCCTAAATATACAGGAAACATGTTTGTCAGATAACACTCATTGAAGAAATTGTTTTGTATGTCTTTTTGAAGTAGTTTCTGGAGATTTTACAGAGTTTGACAAAGATCATATCTTGAAAAATAGTTTCTCATTAACATGCAAAAAAGGGCTCAAATAGAAACTGACACCCACCTTGCTGCAAGCCAAATGGAGTGCTGTGTTTTTACTGCTATCTTGCAAGGTCAGATCAGCCTTAGCACTGCTAACCAGCACCTCTGAAGGAAATAAAAGTTTGCATTAACTAAATAGTGTGTTCCTAAAGGAATTATCAATTTTCCACTTTATAAAATGAAGATTAAAACCTAAAATAATATACTTCTAATAAATGTGTGAATGCATAACATATGGTAATTTTAAAGTAACAATATCTATAGTATAATATTACTGTACATTATTAAAAGTTAAAGTAGAAGATATTTAAGCTCTCTCTTTACCAACGGTGTTAGTTTGCCCATTTTCTGCAGCCATCATTAGAGGAGTCTTTCCAGAAGAATCTACAGCATTTACTTGAGCATTATGACTGAGTAGAAGCTGTAAACACTCCACATGATCTGTAAAAGCTGCTGCATGAAGGGGGGTTCTAAAAGAAATCAAGAGGAAATGGGCTTACATCCAGGAAACATACATAATGTTTTATTCACAGGTGCAAACTTTGACTGTGATCCTGCAATTGTACCAGTGTGGGCAGTCACTACCATAAAAATACACTGATGTCGTTACTGGTAGAGTGGTCACAGTTGCCATTAGAAGATCATTTTTCTGTTTTTAAAAATAATTGGCCTCAAATTTAAAATGAATATTTAGCAACCAGTAAGTCCATAATATGGACAAGGATGACTTAGAAAAATAAAATGGACAATATAGTTAATGGGCATAAAGATTTATATTGCACAAATGTTTATGCAATTATAAAAATGCCCAAGCTCTCCTACAAAATTAAAAATCAATTCGGCTCTAACAACACAATACAAGGTTTTTAAAAATCCCCAACAACATTTTTAGTATATAACAAAAAAAGTCTTTAAATAGAAAAGAAGACGAATATGCCAAATAAGTTTAAAAAACATTAAAGCTGTGACACAAAAACAAGGAGATTACTGTTTGTAGTGCACTGTTTCTAAGTGCAGTTATATTCCTACCTTCCTTTTGCATCTGTTGAATTTACAATGCCAGCACCCAACGTATCAATTAACATTTCTGCAGCACCTTCATTGTCATTTATCCTATTAAAAAATTAAACAGGCTGTTACTTAGAGAATGATTGTGCTTTTATTAAATATTATAATGAAATCAGTTACAGTAATCTTGGACTTCCTTACACAGCACAATGCAATGGGCTGAAAGAATTTCCTTCCATTTTCTGGAAAACTTCCTGTTCCAAAAGAAGCTCTACACAGCTGTCATGACCTAAAAGTTTTAAAATCAGATATTAAAAACAAAAACAACCAAGGTAAATTAAATGACATTTCATTTGAAAGTCTCAAATGCACACTTGAATTACTTTAGATATGGCTGTATCTGGGGATGAACAAAAACACAGTGCATTTTTAGGAATCTGGAAGCCACAAGTACAATCAGAATATTAGGCCCAGTACTGAAGAAATTTATGAACTTTGAAGTCATGATGCATTGTCTGGGGCACATGAAGAATGTTTAGCTAACTTAGCTCTTATAATATGGTAGCTTTACAGTTAATTCAACAGACTAACTACTTAGTCCAGTTGGAAGATTTTCTTCTGTTGTACTCCTTTCTCTAGTGGAAACAAATGTTTTTTGGGGTTTGCTTTTTTTCCCCACTGAACTGCTGAATAACGTGGAGTCACAAATTGAGTACGTCCACAACATGGGCTGAAAGGAATCATGACCCAAACTTTAAAATAATTTAAACTGTAAAATTACAAAGCAAATATGTTCTTGCTTCTATATTATTCACTGTAATTAATTATCCCAGTATATATTCCTTGCATACACAGTGATATTTATTCAAACATTTACAGTCCTCTCTTAGGTGTAAGCTCCTTCTATATAAAGGCAGCAAGAAAACATCTGCTTCTTGATTTTGATAATTTTCTTCTCTCCTGAACTGTCTGCTCATATGTTGGAGGGACAAGGGTCTCTCCTGCATCCTTACCCAACTGAAAAAAAACTTTAGATTGCAGTGTTTCATCTCTCTCTGAAAGGGACATCATCCTAGTGGAATTTTTCCTGGAGTTTGGCCATAAATAATGCCACTGAAACTGATATGGATGACAATGCTGATAAGCCTCTATGTGTCATACTGGAAATTCTCTCACTGATTCTTCAGACAAATACCAATTAGCCAAGAATAAATGATATCATGCATATTTAGATTACAGAGGTGAAATGTAAGAATGAATTAATGTTGTAACACAGGCCTACAGCCTTAGGCTTGTAAAATATATACCTTAGCCAAACAAGGCCTCAGGCCTGAAGACTGGTTAGTTACTCGTGTCAGCCAATGACTGACTCTATATCATAAGACGAAACAGTCAGCTGCTGAAATTTAGGAAATATGTGGCAATGTATCAGTTAAAGCCGCATAGAGTATTTGGGGGATTTTGCAAACAAAGCATCAGCATTGTCCTAACCACCAGTATGGTAACTGAGAGATGTACATGTTAACAAGTATAAGGGGAACTAACAAGTTAGCCTAAGGAAACTGGGTCATGCCAAAGGTAGTGGGATGTGGAAGTTCAAATAAGTAAAAGGGGTTTAAGCCTTCTTCAATACATTTGAACCAAGTGGGTGTCAGCGAAACATTATAAAAGATGTATCAGGCCCTGCATGCTTGAGGAGATCCCAGGATGACCACCACCGCTGCTGCTGCTAATGCTGCTGAGAATGATGACAATGAGGATGATGACTGACTCTTTGGGTTTTTCCACAACGGATGGTGTAAGTAAAGCAAATGCTAGATGTTTCGTATTGTTCTCGCTCTCCTTTACCGGACTGCTGTGTGTATACTGTTTGGTTGGCCAATAAAAAGTAAGTGTTACAAAAAGAGACTTTGTTGTCCCTATTGTGCTCCATGGCCCCCCTTCTATTGATAACCTCTCCATTGTACTTGATTTTGGAGCTGAACCCTCACAGACTGGGTATAAACCCTCAGATTGGAGTGGGTAATTATTTAAAATAACCTGTAACTATAGATAAGGGCTACACCTAACAGCTTAGTTTTCTCCACTCAAGCACAACTGCAATTTTCATCTTCCTATTTACTGTTAATCAGAGCTTTCCAATCACATAACGAAAGCAAAGGAAAACATTAAATATTTTGAGGATCTGCCTCAATTTGTAGAATGATATTTTGTTCCTTGGCTCGTTTCCTGCGTCAAAGATATTTTAAACCAATGTTTGTCAATTACTGCACCATAAAAAGCAAGTTTTTAAAGATTCTAAATAAAGACGCCAATCTTGGATGCCACAGCATTGTGTTTCTAGAGTTTAGTCCTGCATGTTCAAGGATCCTTTCCAGGATATCATTATCACTGGCAAAGACAAAAAGAAAGATATATAAAATCTAGTCCACATTACTCATTGGCCAAAACAAAAAATATGCTTACACTTGTCCCCAAATCATCATCAGATCCATTACTTAACCACACATTAAAACAACCATCTTTGAAATCTTACAACCAAACATGTTTAATTTGCTTATTGTCTATCACATATTAGTACGCAGCAGGCTGTATATACTAAGAAAGCTATTGTGGTGAACTCTGCAATCTGTTTGAACAAGATCAAAGCTCACATTCTAACCCAAATGCCAACCCTGAAGAAGCAGATTTAACTCAACCCATTTCATCTGTTTCCATTGCTGTTGTCACCTCTTTTTTTCAGGGACTAAGCTCCCACAGAAGTAAGAGCACAGATACATAGTAGTCAGTCAAAATTCAACTCCAATGCACCCTTGCAAAATACACCAAGGAAAATGTATTTATTACTTCTTGCTTCAACAGCTTGACAAAAAACAGTCTCAGGGCTAGTAATCCTACCTAAACTCCTCCGCATAAAACTCCTTGGATTTATTTTATTTGATATTTTTAGTAAAAGATTTGCCTAGTAAGACCGATTTTAACTAATTTTTTAGAATTTTCACAGTCTCTGCAATTTTTACAATTTTAAAGAAACTGCAGTTTAGAACGCTAAATGTTTTTATTTTTCAAGATACAGATAACGAGACTGCATACATCATGAACAGATGTAAAACAGACTATGCAGAAATGAAAGGTAGTCTTCCTTCTCTCTAAAACTTAAATGTTGACTAATTTGATTTTTTTAAATTAGACAAACTTATACACATGAAATCTAAACAATGCATAGTACTTTAATTTTATTTTTTGTAGGAAGTAGCTCTAGCTAGAGATTGCATATATGTTCGCATCTCACAGTAGTTTGACATGAAACTAAAGGCTAGATGGTTATGGAATGAAAACATCCAATTTTTCTGTCGCACTGAGACACTGTGGTCAAATTCAGAGTGGATCACTCATCAATAAGGCTGTGAGTTTGTCACAGAGGTCACGGACTCCGTGACCTCCATGGCTTCTGTAGCCTGCTGGTGTGCCTGGCCCGGGATCTGGACACACTTCCGCCTAGGGGCTGAGCAAGGGGGATGTCGCCACTTCTGGGGAGCGCTCCAGGTAAGCGCCTCCCAGAACCTGCCTCACCCCATCCTGTGCCCCAACGCCCTGCCCCCTCCCACACGCAAACTCTTCTGCTCCTGCTGGGGGGTGGGCGGGCAGAGCGGGGGTCCTGGGCCGCCCCCCGCCCACCCCCAGGCAACCCTCCCCAAGTTTCAGTGAGGGCTATATTGTAAAAGCCATGGACAGGTCATGGGCTGTGACTTTTTGTTTACTGGCAGAGACTTTTACTAAAAACACCCATGACTAAAGCGTAGCCTTACTCATCAACCATTCATAATTTAGTTTTGCACAATGCCATTTTGGAAATCTAGTACTTTTAGTTTATTCTTACTCTATTCAGTAAAATTAGTCTTAGAGATATAGTCTGTAACTTTGCCTAGAAGTATAAGCTGTTTCTCTATTCCCTTAGCACTAATTAGAAAATGAGCTTTAAGCTCTTACTTCTCTAATTAACAGTTTGGAGAAAGGCAGAAAATGAAGTAAATGAGAACCTTAATTACCTGTGAAGATTATTAGGTTGTGGCTGTGTCATTAAGCAAAAGCTCTGAACGAACCTCTGACCCTCCAGAATGTACTGAAGCAGCAAGCAAAAGGAAGGGGAAATGCTATGACCCTTCCTGATGCCTTTTGTTCTTCAAATACTTGTACATGTGGTTTGATCTGAGGCAGAAGGATCTTATGATATCAGTGAAATACTTCAAGATGAGTTAATGCGGAATTATTTTATTCTGATTAAACTACTTCCTAATTAAAATAATTTCTTGGGATAAGTGGGACGATTTCTGCTTCAACAGTGCTATCCTACCCACATTTTCACTACTTTTTAAAAAGTACATATTAAAACACAAATGAGCACAGAGACAGTATATCATATTAGAGTTAATATACAAAAATACATTCAATTTATTTAAAAATTATTCAACTAATGGCTTGACCCTGCTCCCATTAAATACAGGCTGAAGGGTTCTGTTTCATATTTAGAAACAGACTCAAATATTTGTCAATAGAATGGTATATATTCAGTGATTCACAAGAGTTGAGAGCCTTTCCTATAATGAAGATTTGTCACAGTTAGTACAATAGTACCTCAGAGTTACAAACACCAGAGTTACGAACTGATCAGTGAATCACACACCTCCTTTGGAACTGGAAATTTGCAAACAGGCAGCAGCAGAGACAAAAAAACCAAACAAAAAATGCAAATACAATACAGTACTGTGTTAAACGTAAACTACTAAAACTGTAAAGGGAATGTTTAAAAAAGGATTTGACAAGGTAAGGAAACTGTTTCTGTGCTTGTTTCATTTAAATTAAGACGGTTAAAGGCAGCACTTTCTTCTGCATAGTAAAGTTTCAATGCTGTATTAAGTCTATGTTTAGCTGTAAACTTTTGAAAGAACCACCAAAATGTTTTGTTCAGTTATAAACAACCTCCATACCAGAAACGTTCGTTACTCTGAGGTTCGACTGTGGATGGATGCATAGGAGTGATGTAAATATTAAGAGATATACTTTGATCAAATTTTTTTGATATACACACAAATCATGCATTTGTGTCCAGTTACCTATTTTGCACATCTGAAATCTGGGTATGTAATGATTTGTGTTTTTGTGAATGATACATACCTTTCCCCCCAAGATAATATGAATAAAAGAACAGGATACTGTATGATTAAACATGCCCTGTATCTGCTTAACAGCTAGACAGATTCTAAACCTTATAAAGCCCAGCTTGTAAATTGGTTCTATTTTGTTTCTGAACTTTTCCCCTTGATCTGTTTGCTCCTCGGTTACCTTATATGTGCTAGCTTTGTAAGAGTTCTGTCTTCTTACTTCCAATTGTGCTTAAGTTTGCAAGACAGAGAATGTTTGAAGCACTAGAGAGAAAAAGTCCATCTCTCTTGCAAGAAAGTGCTAAGTACACTGCTTTGGAATGAATGGTAAAATAAATGCAACAAATCCGCCCAGAAAGCTTATTCACTTTTCAGAATTAATGACAATAAAAGACTCCAGTGTCTTTAGTTTGCTTTATGAATAGTGCACCATCTGTTTCACACTTTTTATTATTAATATTTATATTATGGTATTGCTTAGATGCTCTTATCAATATTGGGGCTTCACTGAGCTAGGATCTACACCTACATATAGATTTCTGCCCCGAAAGCTTTGAATTTAAGACCACTTTACCATTGTACTTACCATTATAACAGGCCCAGTGCAGTGATGTATATCCATGATTGTCTGCTATGGCAGGTACTGCATCCACAGATGTTGCTGACTGCAAGAGAGCTCCTAGAACACCAATATGCCCACATGCAGCTGATAAGTGTATAGGTGTTCGCCCTCGGCAGTCTCGTAGCAAGGACTTAGCACCATGTTGAAGCAATGCTTCCACGCACTCCTCATGCCCTGTAACTGCCTGGAAAAGAAAGATACAATATGCATGTGCACACATAGACGTGCAACTGAAGAAAAAAAATTCTGTTACTGCCTTAACATATAATATTGAGAGCAGGCAACTACAAAATAAGCCCAGTCATTCTTACTTCAGTAAGTGGGCTCTGCAAAGAAAAATTCAGTAATTATTAGCTTAGTGATAGGGTATGTTTTCCTTTTGCGATGGCCTAAAGTGAGATGCTAATCCCCAGGGCCTCCTTAATTGCAGTATCTGGCATGGACTTTAAAGAAACATGTGGCATAGAAAACACAAAAAAACACATAGAAACACAAAAAAAGGAATTATTTTCTTCCTCCCTCCAATACTCTCCCCTACCTCCACCTCCCCCCCCGCAACAAAAAAGATACCTTTGAATTTTCTAGCTAATGTGCTTCTGCAAGTGGAAGTGAATCAAAAGGTACAAACAACACTGAAGGTGAAATGCAAAAAGGCAAACATCTAACCACTCAAATGCAATAAAAGAGAAGATCAACCAAGAACAGTGGAACACTAATGTCAGTGGAATTAAAAAAAGAATAATAAATTCAGCAATGATACAAAACTGCAGACATTCTCAATTTGTATTTAAAATTGATACACTTTTTTGGAAATGACAAAAGGGAAATATTTTCTTACCCCTCTATGCAATGCAGTTCTTCCCCATTTATCTTTGGCATCTACGTTTGCTCCTTTGTTAAGCAACGAATAAACGCAATCTGTGTGCCCATTGAGAACAGACAGCATCAGAGGAGTCCTGAACAGTGAGAGAAAAGAGTTTCCATGCAGGTTACACTTTAATAGTCTAGTGGTCAGCTAAAATACTTAAAACTCCAGAAACAACTTTTGTCCTCCTAGAGAAAGCTCTTCAACAACTGATCCATTAATGAATAGCACTTTGTAAACTAATCACAAAAGCAGCACTGATATTTTGTTTAGACATAAGAAGGTAAACTTATTTCTAAGGGCATGGATACACTTGCAGACGTAGAGCGCTTTGAGTTAAACCCGCCTTTGGAGAGCGCAGTAGGGAAAGCGCTGCAGTCTGTCCACAATGACAGGAACAAGTGCACTGGTATGGCCACATTTGTGGCACTTGCAGCGGCATTGGGAGCGGTGCATTATGGGCAGCTATCCCACAGAGCACCTCTTCCCATTCTGGCACTGTGGCTTGTGGGAAGGGGTAGGGAGTGCAGGGCATTCTGGTCCTGTCCCAACGCCCCACGATGCATCGGTTTGCATCTCAGCAATCCCTGTGCTTCCATCCACATGTGGCGCCATCTTTCAATTTTTTTGCACTGCGCGCGCTGTCTTCTCTTTCAATCTGCGGGAATGGAGCCTGAACTGCTGAAGAGTATGCTGACGAGTCTCGTCACGTTTGGCAGTGGAGTTATTCCTTATGATCCAAAGTGACAGTGAGGGCACCGACGATATCCATTAGAGTAACCCATATGACACGAGTTTGCCTGTGGTATTCACGGACATGCTCAACACCACGGAACACTGCTTTTGGGCTCGGGAAACAAGCACTGAGTGGTGGGATCACATTGTTGTGCGAGTCTGGGATGACGAGCAGTGGCTGCAGAACTTTCGGATGAGAAAAGCCACTTTCCTGGGACTGTGTGAGCAGATTGCCCCCGCCCTGCGGCGCAAGGAGATGAGATTGAGAGCTGCCCTGACTGTGGAGAAGCAGGTGGCTATTGCATTCTGGAAGCTGGCAACTCCAGACAGCTACTGATCGGTCGCTAACCAATTTGGAGTGGGAAAGTCGACCGTTGGAATCGTGTTGATGCAAGTTTGCAGGGCCATTAATTGCATCCTGTTTGGAAGAACCTTGACTCCGGGTAACGTGCGTGACATTGTGGATGGCTTTGCACAAATGGGTTTCCCTAACTGCGGAGGGGCGATAGATGGCACACACATTCCAATTTTGGCACCAGCTCACCTAGTCTCCGAGTATGTTAATCGGAAGCGGTATTTCTCTATGGTTCTCCAGACACTTGTGGATCACCATGGGCGTTTCATTGACATTGACACAGGCTGGCCCGGAAAGGTGCATGATGCATGCATCTTTCGGAACACTGGCCTGTTCAGGAAGCTGCAAGCCGGGACATTTTTCCCCAGACCAGAAGATCACCATAGGGGAAGTTGAAAAGCCCATTGTGATCCTTGAAGACCCTGCTTACCCTTTAATGCCATGGCTCATGAAACCAAACACAGGGAGCCTTGACAGCAGCAAGGAGCAGTTCAACAACAGGCTGAGTCGGTGCAGAATGACTGTGGAGTGTGCTTTTGGCCGTTTAAAGGGCCACTGGCGCTCTCTGTATGGGAAGCTGGACCTTACAGCATCCCCACAGCTATATCTGCGTGTTGTACCCTCCATAACATTTGTGAAGGGAAGGGTGAACGATTCACTCAGGCATGGAACTCGGAGGTTCAACACCTGGAGGCTGAATTTGAACAGCCAGAGAGCAGGGCTATTAGAGGGGCCCAGCGCGGGGCTGCAAGGATTAGGGATTCCTTGAGGGAGCAATTTGAAGCTGAAAGCCACCAGTAATGTCTGGTGCCCTGCACGGGAGTGAAGTGCAGTGGTTCCAATGTTAGTAGGAATCGGTGTTCGCTATGCTGACTTGCAGTGCCTGTTTTTTTTCCTGGGCTAAGGTATCTTACTTTATGCAATAAAAAAGAATGTTTTCAAAGCCAAAAAAACCCATTTATTGAAAAGAAACAACTGCTTGGGAAACAGAAAGGGCCAGGAGGTGGGGTGGGGAACAGTACAATCACAGATTTGCATATGTCCTGTTATCATACTCAGCCTTCCTGTCTGGAGTGCTGTGTAATGAGTGCTGCACTTCAGGATGGCTATACTGCATGGTGCTGGAGGTGGAGTGCAGTGGGTAAGGGTCATAGTTTTTCAGGGCTGGGTGTGAAGCTACAGGTGTTGGAGGCAGCTGGTGGCGGTAAGAACCCGGATGTTGGGGAAGGTGGGTTGGAGATGACATGGGGGCACAAGGGAAAGAGTTTTGGGAAAAGGGCTGCAGGGGGGGGTCGGGAACAGTAGTGCTCTGCCTGCATGGCTACAAGCGCCTGGATTGAGTCCGCCTGGCGCTCCATTATGCTTATCAGCCGATCCATGCTTTGCTGCCAGAGCACCGTGCTTTTGTGCCAGCGCTCCTCATTCTGCTGGCAGATCCTCCTTTCACTGTCCTGCACTCCTGCACTTTTCAATTTTCATTACTTGAATGCTGCATTACTTTATGCAACATGTTTTCCTTGCTTCTATGTGACTTCTTTCTGATTCTTTGGAGTCTTTCGGCTGGTGATACCACGGACGGCTGAAATCTCAAGGTTGCATCTCTAAAGGCAAAATGCAACACTTAACAGAGGCACCATTGTTCACACCAGACAGAATAATGATTCCCCGGTACTTAAGGGCAAGCACAGGATACACAATAGCATAATTTGCCTGTCCCAAAGCAAGCGCACATAACCCTTGGGAGCCCCAAAATGGTGAGTAAGCACAGGATCAAGTGTGACTGATTGTTTCACGGCTGTACTGTCCTCTGGATTTCTGTGCCTTGGGGAAAAGCCAACAGCAGCAGGGGGCCTCTACACTGAACACTGTCCCCACATTTTCCACAGGAGTTTGTCCTGGAAGATATCTCGCTGCTGACGGTGACCTGGGAAGCAAGGGAGGGCCTTCTACTGCAATGCGGATTCCACCCTGGCCCATATGCAGCTTGTCTGTGTGCAGCAATGGTCCCCTTGCCCCTCACGGCACAGTGGCGTGGACAAGTTAGCCTTCCGGGGACAAGAAACACAGTGGCTCTTCTGAGAAACCTGCGCAAGCGCATTTCCCAAGTTCTGGACGAAACTTTTGAAGAGATCACTGAGACCTATTACTGCGATGTGAGAGAGCACATCAATGCTCTATTCTGCATCTAGGCATGCATGCAGCCCTAACCCCCCTCATTCTAAGAGCCTGCAGCAAATAACTTTCTTCCCAAAATAAAAGCCGCTTACTGGGAACCTCCTCTGGTGTTTGTCCTTCCCCAAGCACCAGCTGCCACGACTGGCTACCTTCCTCCTGGCTTGAGAGCAGTTCCTGGCTGCATGCATCTAGGGATTCCGGGGTGTCTTCCTCCACCTCGGCACCCTCGCTCCCGCTCTGCTGCTGCTCCTCCTCCTGCCTTGTTGAGCTGGGCTCTGAAGTGTCCATGGTGGTCCCTGGAGTGGAGGTGGGGTCGCCCCCAAGTATCATGTCCGGCTCTTGTAGAAACGGCAGGTCACAGGGGCAACACCGGAGCAGCTGTTTGCCTTGCGGGCTTTGCAGTAGGCATGCCGCAGCTCCTTCACTTTAATCCTGCACTGCAGTGCGTACCGATCATGGCCCCTTTCCATCATGTCCCTTGATATCTGCCCGAAGGTATCGTAATTCCTACACCTGGAACACAGCTGGGACTGGACAGCTTCCTCCCTCCAAACACTGATGAGGTCCAGCACCTCGCCATTGCTCCATACTGGGGATCGCCTGGTGTGTGGAGTCATGGTCACCTGGAAAGATTCATTGAGAGCACTCCACGCCTGGCTGAGCAAACAGGAAGGGGATTTTCAAAATTCCCAGAGAATTGTAAAGGGCGAATCTGATGGTTGGGTCACCCCAAGACAGGGCAGTAGAGTTCAAAGTGATGACCAGAATGGCTAGAACAAGCACTGTGGGACACTTCTGGAGGCCAATCAGAGCATACTAACGGACCAGGGCGTCCACACTGGCGCCGCGGTGCTCCAGCGGGGGTGCACAAAACGTTATTCCACTCGCCAAGGTGGAGTAGCAGGAGCACTCTAGTCACTGAGTCAGAGCGCTCTACGTGTCTTGCCAGTGTGCCTGGGGCTCCTTTAATTTGCTCTAACTTGCAAGTGTAGCTAAGTCCTAAGAGTGTAACATAAAAAAGCTAATTACATCTCTAGGGCCTATTTTCTCAGTGTTTAGTGAACAGAGTAATCTTAATTTGTTTCCTGTGGAATGACTATCAAAATTCTGTGAAATTTACATCTGTGGTACTCAGACACAAACTACATTAATCCTAGTTGTCCCTCCATTTAAAGAAATAAAAATAAAAAAATAAAAAAAAACCCCACCAATGGAAAATGACCCTTTTTTTTTTGCTATGGGGTGCAGAAGCTATAATGTATATTATAGGATGCAATATCTTGTGAAAAATCAGAATATGGACTTCTTCAACTTACTGTCCATTTCCATCTTGAATGTCCACTGCATTCTGTGGTTCCGCATTGCCTATCAACAATCGCAAGCATTCTGAATGACCATTTGTAGCTGTAAAATGTTATAAAAACAATCAGCATATCATGTTTGTTGTCCTTGGGTATGAAAATACAAACAGTATTAACAAACTGAAGATGTCAGCTTCTACTAAAGCCATTAATATGAGCACTCATTGGCCATAATGGGGTCAGCATTTATAACTTAATTTGAAAACAGGAAATCTTTGACCTTATATCCAATACTCAAACATGTTTTTAACAGTTAAATATTCAAAATCCATAGAACTATATTACAACTGAACAGAATATGATGGTTTCAAGGTAGTCATTAACAACTGAACTTTTCTTCTTTTGTATGTATATAAGGATGAGAATATTAACCATAACTATAGGAACAGTTCATGCCTATGTTAGTTTAACAAGAAATAGTGCTTCACTTTCATTCCTTATAAATACTCATTAACACAACTATTTATTTAAAGCAAGTGAGTCCTTGTCTAACCTACCACACACAGGTTTAAATGCTAATGTCTTGTGTGTGTATTTGTAAGGGATGGGAAGTGAGATCACACTCGAGAGGGGTAGGCGAACAGCTACACAATTAGTCGGAGGGATAAGCCAAGAAGAGGAAAGTTAGGGAAACTGCATTTAAAAGGAGTTCTTAAGAGGTAAAGTTTGCTTCCTGGCTACTGTACTCTGCCCCAAAAGTAGGATACACCTCATGTTGCTCAGCAACAACCTGTCTGGCAAATCTGAAAATGGTGCTAATGGAAGCTGAAAGGAGGGAGAAAACAAATTGAAGAATAAAACTAGTGTTCAAGGAGAAAAAAAAGTGGCTCTCTCTCTTATGGCCATCTAATATTGTTAATGGACTGCTCTTTTTACCAAGACATTTTAAATGACATATTTACTACTACGCCATTGCCAACTTAAAAAAAAGGTAAAGTTCACTTGCAAAAAGTCAAAAAAGGAATGAATAATTAAGTATCTCTTAATAATGCATCTTTGGGGGAAACTACAGGGAGAAGTGAGAGACGGAGAGAAAGAATTAAAAATCACTATCAACATTAATTTTTTTCAGAAACTCAGTAAGAGTTCAGTCACATTAATCCTTGAAGCACTGAGTAAAAAGTATCAAACTTCTCTCCTCATAAAACTGCCAGAGCTCTCCAAGATACAAATTAAAAGCAAAACACTGTTTGATGCTATCCACAAATTATGACAGGTAAATTACACAACATATTTCAACACTTCAGTGTCCTACAAAAGGCAGGGCCATGACCATGTCATTCACCCCCACACATCCAGGACAGCACAGCTGTTTGGCATGGAGGGAAATGCATGCTGCATCCATTTAATGCAGGTATGGGCAAACTTTTTGACCCAGGGGCCACATCTAGGAATAGAAATTGTATGGCGGGCAATGAATTCTCACAAAATTGGGGTTGAGGTGCAGGAGGGGGTGAGGGCTCTGGTTGGGGGTTCGGGCTCTGGGGTGGGTCCAGAAATGAGGAGTTCAGGGTGTGGGAGGGGGTTCCGAGCTGGGGGGCACTTACCTCAAGCGGCTCCCGGAAGCAGCAGCAGCACGTCCCTTCTCCAGCTCCTACGCGGAGGCGTGGCCAGGCGTAGTTTGTCCACCCCTGATTTTGTGGATGGCAGAGGTACTACTCTCCTCCAGAGCCCAAGGAAGACATCTGACTAAGGCACTCTCTCTCTTACTAAGCTAAGGCACTCCCACTATCTCATGCTCTTCCTCATCCTCCACAGTGCAGAACATAATTTTAAATGTAATCTGTTAATGCCACAGAAATATAAACCCCAAACCCATGCTCTTGTGTTCAGCACAACGTACCTGCAGCATGTATTGGAGTTCTCTTTACAACATAGTCTTTCACTAAGATTGATGCTCCCTGATTAATAAGTACATCCACACACTCCACATGTCCCTTAAAAGCTGCAAGATCCAATGGTGTCCTTCCATTATTGTTCCTCACATCAAGGTCCAACAAAGACTGCACCAGTACTTCCAGAGCTTGATGGTGACCATGATAGGCCTAAGGGAATATTAATACAGTGCAATAGTGTTTCATTTACATTAGAAAAGGAGACTATGAAAATAGTGTGTAACAGAAGCATTTAGAAGAATACCTGCTGTTTTAAGTAAAAATCAGTCATTTTGTAACCAATGTTAAAAACATACTTTCAACTGAACAATTTGTACCTATTTTTATTTCATTTATTTTTACCAGTAATTGGAAGAAATTAGAGAAATGTGTCATTTTTCCATCTTGTTCACTTTGTGTATTTGATAACTCTTTAGGTGCAGTGAATTTCACTGCTTTAAGATCAGGTGCATGACTCTTCTGCATTGCTCTAGTTGGGGGCTTACATGCAGACTCTTCATTACCCTCTGCAGAGGGCATTTGTTTGTAATAGCAGCAGCAAAGCTGAAACTGAAGAGGTAGATGTACTCGTATACTTAAAAAGAAAGGGGAAAACAGGTGGACCACAACTATGTTCAGTGTTGTTGTGCTCAGGATGCCCATAGGATCTTAAAGGCAGAAGGCATATAGGAAAAACTCATTTTAAAAAAATGATTTTTTTTTTAAAGGCAGGACAAATATGAAGTGATGTATCAAAAATTGCTCTTTTTAAAATTGACGTTGGCAGTGGCCCTTTCATAGGGCAAAATGTTCAACTTTCTAAAATACAAATATGGTAGAGCAATAAAAACAAAAGTTAAAAAGCATTTCTTCAAATGCAGTGTATTCAATGGAATGAGGTCATTAGATACACAGATCAATTCTTTATCCTATATTATGTTTTTTTCAGCTTTTATCTTTTCCAGACTTATATACCATAGCCTTGTAAACCATCTTGTGCAAAGATTAAAGGATGATTAATACATAACCACTGCATTTAGTCTTTTATACAAAACACAGAACATTTTCATATGACAGAATAAGGACCCAATTCTACACAAAGCTCTGAGTGGATGAACTCCTGCACCCATGGGGAGTTCCTGGCAGGATCATGGTCTAAGTGATTATATAAAGACAAAAAAAGTTAGTTTATTGTAATATAGAATCAACTTTTTCTTTAAAAAAAAAACTTTGTCAATTTTATATTTATGTAACACTTTTTTTTCCTTCAAAGAACATGCTAAAACTGGAATGACAGGAAATTCCCTGAGACAAGGTGGGTGAGGTAATAACTTTTATTGCAGAGGTTCCCACTGTTCTTATTTGCGTACCTCCTCCTTTCAGATCTACCAGCTGCCGTGTACCCCTGTCCAGATCTACCAGCTGCCCATGAACACTACCCTTCTCATCATTGATACTTTGTGTGTTCTTCTTAACACTACCTTTCTTTAGCCATCTGTCCATATTTCACTGTTACGTACAAATATAGTTATAGTATGACACGTACAACCGAAAAAACCCCCTGATTAAGTTCTAAGCTCAGTTAGACTGGACAGATGCTGTCAGTGATTGGAGGTAAGGGCTCTGTACGTCAGCATCTCTGTGTTCTCACTGGTACATCTTGAAGTAAGTTAATTACTGTATTTGATATAACAAATTCTCAGTTTTAAAACTTCATCTGAATAGCCTATTATGAGAATGCAATAAATAAAATAAACTATTACATAATTTCTCCCACAAATCTCCCAGAGATGTCTCACATATCCTTTTTGGGAACTCCTGTTTTATTGGACCAACTTCTGTTGATGAGAGACAAGCTTTAGAGTAGGGGTGGCCAACCTGTGGCTCCGGAGCTGCATGCGGCTCTTCAGAAGTTAATATGCATCTCCTTGTATAGGCACCAACTTCGGGGCTGGAGCTATAGGCACCAACTTTCCAGTGTGCTAGGGGGTGCTCACTACTCAACCCCTGGCTGTGCCAAAGACCTTGCCCTCCTCTCCCCACCAGCCTCCTGCATGCCCCAAAACAGCTGATCGGGAGGTGCGGGGAGGGGGAGGGAGGTGCTGATTAGCGGATCTGCTGGTGGGTGGGAGGCGCTGGGAGCAGGAGCTGATGGGGGGCTGCTGACATATTACTGTGACTCTTTGGCAATGTACATTGTTAAATTCTGGCTCCTTCTCAGGCTCAGGTTGGCCGCCCCTGCTTTAGAGCCACACAGAGGTCTCCTTCAGGTCTGGGACAGGTACTCCGAGCCTCACAGCTAAATGCAAGATGGAACAGATTGATCACCAGATGTAGTTAGCACATATTTTAAGGGACCACTCAGGGTAGTGTGGCCCATTAACACCTACTATGACTTTTTTGTCCTATGACTGCAGAGGTGTTAATGGACCACTCTCCCTTGAATGGTGCCTTACACTATGCACTAACTACTTATGCTAAACTATCTGTTCCATCTAGCTGTGATGCTCACAGTACTTTTTCCAGACCTGAAGAAGAGCTGTGTGCGGCTCCAAAGCTTGTTTGTCTCACCAATAGAAGTTGGTCCAATAAAAAAATATTACTTCACCTACTTTGTATCTCTGATATCCTGGGACCAACACAGCTACAACCACACTGCATACAGAAAATTCGCCGTAAGGAGAAAAAAACAAAAAAACAGACCAGGTGGTTGAAGCATTGTTGGCAGAATGGAGAAGATTTGGAAAGTGATGCAATAAGACTAGAATGGATAATTGTGGGAAATCTACTGTGTAGACCTGTCATGACAACGTGTCAAATGCCATGGTACAGCTGTAAGAACAATCAAACAACTTCAAGTGCTGGTCTAAGCCATTACACAAATAAATAAATACATAAATAAATAATATGTTTATTTAAGTTTCAGAGTAGCAGCCATGTTAGTCTGTATTCGCAAAAAGAAAAGGAGTACTTGTGGCACCTTGGAGACTAACAAATTTATTTGAGCATAAGCTTTCGTGAGCTACAGCTCACTTCATCGGATGCATCAAATAAATTTGTTAGTCTCTAAGGTACCACAAGTAGTCCTTTTATTTAAGTTGTCAGGGATCCTTCATACCCCCTTGGGTGTCTAGCCTATAACGGGGCAACACACTGTCCTCATTCTCAGTACTCCAGAAACTGCTCAGACCCGTTTTCTTTTAGTGTTCAGGCTGTATTTTATTCTAAGCCTTCCACCCACACCAGTTCAGTCTAACACCACAGTTTTAAGTCTCTACATCTTTCAGCCCTTCTTTGCTAGGGCCCTGGGAGGAAAAGAGATCACCCTCTTGGAAGCGCTCTCTTTCTACACTCAGCTAGCCCTGTCCTCACCCCCTTTGTAACAGTTCCTTCCTGGCCTTTATCAGCTTTTATAACTAGCTGAGGGCTAATTAATTTCTGACCTCCCTAGCCAATCTTTCTGATTAGCTAATTGCTCAATTAGCCGTCACTGGGGAAACTAATTGAGGCTACAGAGATCGGAGTGCTGACTCACCTGTCAGGTTTCAGCACTCTGTCACAAACCAGTGTCCTCATGTAATTCCAGGACTAGTCCCCTCTAATTTTTTTTTTCTATTGCTAATTTTTAGCAGTCACCTTACTGATGCCACATAATTTCTTTTGGTCCTGTGTATCAAAAACACATGTGTTTGTCATACCTATGCACCATCAATTTTTAATATTTGCTTTATACTTATTTAGAAGGGGACACTTTTTAATTATTTTAACCTATTCGTATTACAAGTAAAACAATGATTAGAGGGAAAAAATACTTAATTCAAGCTTGCTTACTTTGCATTTCACTGCACTTTTATATGATTGGTTTCATTGTTTTCCCTGTGTAGTCAGTTTCCTGATAATTTGTGTGTGTCTTTCACAAACAGGGGAGAGAAAAACATTTTTTAAAATAGGGAAAGGTTGCTCTAAATAATAAAAAATTGGCAAGGGAATTCAGCAGCAGATACAGTACTTGAAACCAGTTTTAACTTTTTTTTTTTTAAAATACTGAACAGATTTGATGTTGACAGTGTTTCTTCAAGAGCACATTTACAATTGATATACAAAATCTTATGCAACTCATGTAAGAGAGCATGTATATTGCTAATTGAAAACTACTGATATTGACCTGCGAATAAACATCTGGCATGAACCAAAACTATCTTGCATCAGTCAAAAAACTGTTGTGCATACATCTATATGATTCAGTAGACCAACAATCACTAGCGAATGAAATACTTACAGCTAAATGCAATGGACTAATTGGTGCTCTGTTGTCGGAATCATTCAGCATGTCAGTACCTGATGTTTCCATTAGCTAGCAGAAATACAAATATAGATTAAATGCAAGAAAAAGGTTTTAAAATACACCCTTCAACAATAGTATGGAAATTGCTATCCCTCACCACTTACAGATTAAACTGCACAAAAATTCCACAGACATGGTATTTTTCCCCTGCAACTATTGTATAAATGACTATTTCAATCTTTTAAAGGCTTCGGGCTGTAAAGGCAACACTCTTCCTGCATCTCCCCTGCCCAACTAGCAGGTGTTTCATTTGGCTTCACATTGAAATGTTCAAATAAGAAATTCTTCCCAAATAAGGTATTTTCTTTTTTAACTAAAAGCAAACAAACAGTTTATCCAATAAGGAACACTGGATAGGTGGGGAACATATGATAAGTAAGGGGAAGAGTAGAAGGAGAAGGAAAAGCAATGAAGAAAATAGACATGGGAAGCCTAATCAAAGTAATCCTCAGCAGCAAGGGGAAGGAGGAGAGAAAAGCCACAAATTTACATGAAAAGGAAGAGATGAATCAAGGCACATACAGTATTATAAAATGAGTTTAAAAATCCCTGTGTGTTTTCCTGTGGTGGCTCATTCAAAATTTGCTTGGTGTATTAACGTAGATTCTTTTTCAGGACTGCAGTTAATTAAATACAGCAGAATCCCAACTATTCAAAATGCTTGGACACCACCCAGTACATCTGGATAACTGAATTAATAGACAGGGACCTATCAGTTTGTTTAGAAAGAATGGTTCCAACCACTGAAATTCCACTCTACTTGAAAAGCAATTGCAATTAGCAGACCTAGGCAATTTCTAAATATGATCATGTAACTGGTTAAACCAATTCAAACTTTATATATATGACTGTAAGCCTCTTGGGGCAGGGACCGTCTTTTTTCCTGTTTGTATGGCACGTAGCATAACAGGTTCTTGGTCCATGACTACGGTTCGTAGGTGCTATGGTAATACAAGAAGTAATAATAATAATAAGTAGTAGTATTAATATAAAATGCATGCCTGTTCACTGGAAAGCACACAGTTGGACACACTAGGATAAGCAATAGTATTCTGAGACATAATGCTCCATTTTGCTATACAATACTTTAATGATAAAGTGTACACACTTACAACATCTAGGGGAGTTTCACTTGCAATCTAAAATTTAAAAAAATTTTTAGGTCAACAGGCTTGAAAAAATTGAAAATACAAGTGTAATTTTAATATATAAGTACTAACTGTAAACATGGAACAGAAAACAAATGTCAAATCGTATACTTTTGTGCCAAGTGCTGATCAAAATCTACTGTGAAGCTGTTATTTAAATGTATTATGTCGTCACTAGTCACTGCAATATTATGATCAAAATATTTCAAAATTAGATCCTTTTCTTTAAATAAGTAAATCTCTCTCAGGCAAAACGTATTATGCTCTTGTTTTTAATCCATAGGAGCTCATATTAAATCAGTTAACACATCTCAGAGGGCTACTAGTGGTTTTAATACTTTAGCTAACAGAAGAAAAATTATAGTTTAAACAAAAAATATTCTGTGTTATCCCACTATCTAGAACAACAATCCTTTCAACCATTTGATTCTGTCTAAGTTATTTACATGTCCTCATTACCACAGTATGCAAGTGTGTCATAATCTTTCATGTTTTTATCTTCAGAACACTCCTGTGAAGTAAAGAAGTACTTTCATCCCCACTTGACAGTTGGGGAACAGAGAGAGACTCAGTGACTTGTGCAACATGTGTGGAAGGTTGCACAGAGTAGGGAATTAAACCTGGATCTTAAATTCTAGGCCAGCAGCCTAACCTAGAAGAACTCTACAGGTAGATAGTAACTATTTCACAGTAAGTCAGGGTTTTGTTTGTTTTTTTTTTTTTTTTTTTTACCAGTTCAAGACACAAGCGATGACCGTAGGCAGCAGAATAATGAACTGCATTGTATCCTTGTTTGTCTCGGATCCCTGGATTTGCATCATTTCTTAGTAAGTATTCCAGGCACCTGTGAGAAGTGACAAATGAGAACCATATTAATGTTAAAATTCAACTTTTTATTAATTGGTAAACTAGTACTTGCCTTGAAAATACAAAAAGTCCAATTTTATTATATGCAACAAATAGAATCATCAAACTGCCATGCCTTACTACATCAAACAGTGGTCCGTGTATCCCAGTATTCAGACGGACAAAGAGCAGTACCAGAAGATGTAGAGGAGCATGTAAGACCATCACAACAGACATTTACATATGTAATATGCCTAGGGAGACAGTGTCTTCCTAACCCCAGACAGTCAATGGTTGGCTTATGCCTTGTTGCGTGAAGGTTGATATATCTCAAGTAAAATTTCTTCTTCAGGTTGGGGAAAGGTACGGTGACAGCAAAATGCAAGGAGGAGCATATTGTTTAGCAAAAGTAGTTAGCACCGATTGTAAGGGACCATTCAAGGCAGAATGATCTGTTAATACCTCAGCAGTCATAAGATAAAAAGAGGAGGTTAGTGGGTTACAGATTGTGTAATAAGCCATAAATCCAATGTGTCTGTTCAGTCCATGACTTTTTTAGTGTCTAGCAGAGTAATGAATTTAAAGCTCCCAGGTTTATCTTTTGAAAGTGTTGTGCCGGTTTCCTTTGAGGATGAGGGCTGATAGGTCAGATATAGAGTGATTGCTTTGTGAAAAAAGTGTTCACTCAGAGGTGATAGAGTGTTTTTGTCTTTTATCATTTTCCTGTGAGAGTTTATTTGAAAGCATAGTGATTGTCTGGGTTCACCCACATAGTTGTTGGGGCATTTAGTGCACTAACACATCTTTCAAGATCCATGGATCCTACATGTGCCTATCACAACATGTGCTATACCTCATGTGGTATACAGCACTAAGTCCATATTAATATGGCAGCACTTATATTCCAGTCCATATTATGTCTACCTCTCATTTATTTGCTAGCTTGATGACTGTCAAATATTTCTAAAAAGGTTGAAGCATGACTTTCCTCTACAAAAGCTTATCCCTATTGTTTTATAACTCACTCTATTTTTTTCAACTAATTTATCTGATACAGACTTAAGGCTTGCTAGTTTGATTCCCAGGAATACAAGTATTGTTAAACATACTCTGGAGACAGACTACATCTACTCTACAGCACTTACAACAGCGCAGCTACACTGATGCAGCTGTGCTGCTGAAGCGCTTGTGGGGGAGACGCTCTAAGCTGATGGGAGAGAAATCTCCCATCACTTAAATACTCCACTTCCGACAAGAGGCAGTAGTTATGTTGGCAGGAGAACCTCTCCCACTGACATAGCACTGTCTACACTGGCACTTCCGTCGGTATAACTTATGTTGCTCATGGTTGTGGATTATTCACACCACTGAGCGACATAAGTTACACCAAAGTAATTTCTAGTGTAGACAAGGTCAAAGACTCAGACTTTAAGGTCAGAAGGGACCATCATGGTCATCTAGTCTCACCTCTTGCATGTTGCTGGCCACAGAACCTCACCCACTCACTCCTGTAATAGACTCCTAGCCTATGGATGAGTTACTGAAGACTAAAGACTTCAAGTTAGAGAATCCACCATTTACACTAGTTTAAACCGGCAAGTCACCTGTACCCCATGGTGCAGAGGAAAGCGAAAAAAACCCAGAGTCTCTGCCAACTGGACCCAGGAGAAAATTCCTTCCCAACCCCAATTATGGTGATAAGTTACACCCTGAGCATGTGGGCAAGACCCACCAGCCAGACACCTGGAAAAGAATTCTCTGTAGTGACTCAGAGCCCTCCCCATCTAGTGTCCCATCACCAGCTGCTGGAGATGTTTGCTGCTAGCAGTCGTAGATCAGCTACATGCCATTGTAGGTAACTTCATCATACCATCTCCTCCACAAACTTATCAAGCTCAGTCTTGAAGCCAGTTAGATTTTTTTGCCCCCACTGCTCCCCTTGGAAAGCAGTTCCAGAAATTCACTCCTCTGATGGCTAGAAACCTTTGTATAATTTCAAGCCTGAACATGTTGATGGCCAGTTTATATCCATTTGTTCTTAGGTCAACATTGGCATTTTACTTAAACAACTCCTCTTCCTCCCTGGTATTTATTCCTCTTATGTATTTAGAAAGTGCAATCATATCTCCCCTCAGCCTTCTTTCGGTTAGGCTAAACAAGCCAAGCTCTTTGAATCTCCTCTCATAAGGTATGTTTTTCCATTCCTCAGATCATCTTAGTAACTCTTCTCTGCACTTCTTCCAGCTTGAATTCATCTTTCTTAAAGATGGGAGACCAAAACTGCATATCGTATTCCAGATGAGGTCTCACCAGTGCCTTGTAAAATGGTACTAACACTTCCCTTACTGGATGCATCCTAGCCTTTTTCACGGCTGCATCACATGGCATTTTCATGGCAGCCCACAGTCATCCTGTGATCAATCAATGCTTTTTATAAATGGGGAGAAGGTAGGAAGAGTGCCATTGTTTCAGAAAGTCATCTCTGGGAACATCTGCACAAACTTTATGAAAAAGCACACAAATGTTCCAGAGATTCCATATAGATTACTTACCTGACATTGTCTCCAGAACTTATATTCCAGCCCAATACTAATTTCCAGTTTTATTTGTTTTTATTATTAATCTCCTTCTGAATGTGAGCCAGACAGAACTTGTTTTCCAACTGGTCTTAAGCATGTTGCTGCATCCACTCAAAAAGCTGCTTCTCAGGTTCTACTACTTGGCAGTCTGTCTTCCAGAGAGCCAACTGTTCATCAGAACATTAATATTTCAGGGATTTTGGAGATCATTCTTTGAGTTATTTCCCAAAGCACTGAAATATTATTATCATAATTCATCCTCTAACCTCTGCAAGACAGCTGGCAAAACAATGTAACCTCACTCTGGTGCTGAAGACTCACTCTGGCGCTGAGGCACGGATGTCTTTGAGAGCAACTGTGAAACTTGGAATCTTGGAATGATTTAAGTGATAATTAAAGTAAATACCCCTCAACAAATGCCAGCAGGAAGTGGGATTACATACCTAACAGAGAAGTAGCACGTAAACAACAAAAAAACCTAGACGTTACATGGAAGGGGTATATATACTTTAATGCCTACTAAAATGGCCAGTAGTGATTACTGGTATCTCTACTCTTTATTTACACTTAAAAAGGCCCAATAAGTTATGCACGGCTATTCTGTATCACATGTGCCTCTCATTGTTACCATCACCCTCTCTCTTTCTGTTTGTTACTTCTACATGTTGGGTCTTGAGATTGCAAGCTTTATGCAGAACATCTCTTCTTGTGCTATCCCAGAACAATGACAGTCTTTTTAGTTTTGATGTAATACAAAAAGCTTCTGAGCACATTTCGTTAATAAAAAAACAAGAAATTTGACCAAACTTGTCAGCTATAACAAGAGAATCCTTTTTACTGTTACCATAATGAAGACAAAAGTCATAAAGCAATCTTCGCCTATAAATGTTAAAATGTTTATGTATTTAAATAAATATTTTACATTCAGCCTACCTCAGGATAAGGATAACTCAGACTGGTCTTACAGCATTAAGTCTGATGATCCAGCAAAGGAAACAAATGGGAGAGTCAAGGACCTATCACCTAAAACATATTGCCTCCAATCCTCTAGAGCTGAAATATCGGAATTTTTAGAAAAAATGACTCCTCTCGTATAGCTATCTGGAAGTCTCATAAGCAGCCAAGACCCAGATCACATTTACTTTGTGCAGAGCAGGAATTTAATCCACAGTGTATAGCCAATTAAGACTTCAACATTAAAATCCAGAAGATTACAATACACCTAGCTGTATGGGGAGGGGGAAAAAAAAAACAAAAAACCTCAACATGTTTAAACCAAAGTATTTCTTGTATTCTGAACAGACCAATAAACATAATATAAATATAAATATTATATAATATAATAGTATAAATATAAAAATTACATTTGGCATATATGATTACAGAAAGTAAGAAAACAAAATACAGCAGCTCTGAAGTCTTTAAATATTCACCCTTTCGTATGACATGACACTTACTTGCCATCTGTGTCTGATGCAGCTGCATAGTGCAATGGTGTACAACCCCTCTCATCAAGGTCATTCACACTAGCTCCAGATCCCACAAGGGCGAACAGGCACTGGTAATTACAATTGGCAGCAGCATAATGAAGTGGAGTTCTTTAGTACACATTCAAATACAAGAGAAAGACATACAACAGATTAATGACAAAAATGCAAAATAAAATGAAATTTTAAAAACATGTTTATATTCTATTTTATTATTGGCTGAATAATTCAGTTCTAATATGTAAATATTACATGGTTCCGTAAAAATCATTTTAAAAAGTGTAATAGCAGTCCAGGGTACATATTTGTCAGCCAGTACATGGACAGTTTGTGGGTGTTGAGAGGTGTACATACATGCACAGGAAAATGAAAAATAATTATTGAAAGATCTATTTGTTCAAACAATTTAATTGTGGGCCATTCACTGACAAAACAGGAGCAAATCTGATCATCCATAGTGCAAAGCCACCAAGAAAGACTGGAACAAAATGCAACTGTTTATTTAGGGTGAAATTTAGCCCTTCCTGCAGAACACCTAAAGTAATTTTGTGTGGAGTGCTCAGTAGGGTTTTGAGAACAAAACTGAGGTGTAATGTGAAGTCCTACGGTGTGTCTATTTGTTTCATCCCGTCTTAATGTACCAAAAATATATGCTTGTATAGAAAATAAAATAACTGACGATTTTTTTAAAATATGCATTTGATTTTAAAGAAACTTGAAATTTGAATTTCACATGGAAATATTATATTGATGAATTACTCAGCCTGGGGGGAAAACGATTACAAAGCATAATATAGTATATAAACAATTTTCAGAAGTCAGTGACCTGGGTGCTTTTGAAAATTTTACACAAGTGACTGAGGGATCTAAGGGCATGTTCATACTATCCCGCAATTTGGACACAGGGATTGGGAACAGCAGTGTGCACCACAGTTCCCCACGTGGACACCAATTTACAGGTTCGAAGTTTACACTAATGTAGACTTGCCAGCAAGCTAAAAAAGTATGGGCTGGATGAATGGACTATAAGGTGGATAGAAAGCTGGGTAGAGATCAATTGCTCTATGTCTAGTTGGCAGCCGGTATCAAGCGGAGTGCCCCAAGGGTCGGTCCTGGGGCCACTTTTGTTCAATATCTTCATTAATGATCTGGAGGATGGTGTGGATTGCACCCTCAGCAAGTTTGCAGATAACACTAAACTGGGAGGAGAGGTAGATACGCTGGAGGGTAGAGATAGGATACAGAGGGACCTAGACAAATTGGAGGATTGGGCCAAAAGAAATCTGATGAGGTTCAATAAGGATAAGTGCAGAGTCCTGCACTTGGGACGGAAGAATCCCACGCACCGCTACAGACTAGGGACCGAATGACTAGGCAGCAGTTCTGCGGAAAAGGACCTGGGGGTTACAGTGGACGAGAAGTTGGATACGAGTCAACAGTGTGTGCCCTTGTTGTCAAGAAGGCCAATGGCATTTTGGGATGTATAAGTAGGTGCATTGCCAGCCGATCGAGGGACGTGATCATTCTCCTCTATTCGACATTGGTGAGGCCTCATCTGCAGTACTGTGTCCAGTTTTGGGCCCCACACTACGAGAAGGATGTGGAGAAATTGGAAAGAGTCCAGCGGAGGGCAACAAAAATTATTAGGGGACTGGAACACATAACTTATGAGGAGAGGCTGAGGGAACTGGGATTGTTTAGTCTGCGGAAGAGAAGAATGAGGGGGGATTTGACAGTTGCTTTCAACTACCTGAAAGGGGGTTCCAAAGAGGATGAATCTAGACTGTTCTCAGTGGTAGCAGATGACAGAACAAGGAATAATGGTCTCAAGTTGCAGTGGGGGAGGTTTAAGTTGGATATTAGGAAAAACTTTTTCACTAGGAGGGTGGTGAAGCACTGGAATGTGTTATCTAGGGAGGTGGTGGAATCCCCTTCCTTTGAAGTTTTTAAGGTCAGGCTTGACAAAGCCCTGGCTGGGATGATTTAGATGGGGATTGGTCCTGCTTTGAGCAGGGGGTTGGACTAGATGACCTCCTGAGGTCCCTTCCAACCCTGATATTCTAGGATTCTATGAAATACAATTAACCCCTCTATTCTCAGCCAAGGGTGCAAGTAGGATTTCAAAGGGAGACATGATTCACAGTCAGATACTTCTGCTGGAGTCCTACTCCTGTCACTCAACCAAGGACTGAGGGACCATTTCCACTAAACAATTGATGCTATGAAGAATATTTTTAAATTATGATAAATTCTTGCCTCTGGTTCTTCCAGAGCATCTCTTCTTATTGTCTTTCTGATTGTAATCTCTTTGGCTGTCTTTAATTAGTGTCTTTCACAAGCACTAACCATGCTGTCTGCACTTAAACAACAATCTGAGGCTAGCAATAGTAGTGGGTTATTTGAAGAAAGTCCAGAGTGAGAGTAAAAGCGAGAGAAAGCTATATGAAGAAGGGATGGATGGAGGTAAAAAGGAAAGTTATTTTATTAAAAGCATTTAGATTTTACTTTAAAAAAATATATAAGATTGCAAAACGTTCAGAAGCGGCAAAGTGAACAGGTTGATGAAGAGCATTTATAGCCTTGACACGTGGGCTAATGAGGAAAAAATCAGTAAATCTACAGGTTGAGAGCCACTTAAACCCATCAGGATGCACCTTACACCAAAAACATCTTTATTAAAGTTACAGTAACATATGAGATCAATTGGACAATTTGAAAGAAAAAACAAATACATACTAAAATACACAAAACTATATAACAGAATGTAACAAATCAAACACCTTGTGACTTTTTTATAATCTTAAACTTTCAGTAAGATGCTTAGACTAAATTGGTTGTAGTGCTTGGATGGGGACCCAACAATTTATTATGAATACAATCACTCCAAAAGCAATGTATTGTGATGGAATATGGGCTCCTTCACACAGAACTATTGTGCTACTTATGTGCATATTTTAATGAAGCTCTAAATTCCACACACTTAGAATGTTGTGTCCTACCTCCCAAATTTGTCCTTTTTGTTGAAGTCTGCACCAGTGTTGAGCAGAAGGTTTAGGCACTCCAAATTCCTATTAAATTAATGCAACATTGATTGCAAATTAAATTTTCAAGAACACAGCGCCCTTTACAAACTATCAGAATTTCTGTACAGTTATTTATCACACAACAATATTTTTACTGATAATGAATCAAACTATATTTTACATACAAAACACCACCAAAAACAGACTTTAAAGTTGTAGAAGAAAATATTAAGGACCACAAACTGTCCTTGGTCCAAATGTGGGAATTTTGATGTTTATGTAGCGTGCCTTTTGAAATCAACAAGAGCAATGTCCTCAAGTAGTAAATACACTTCTAATTTCATGGAAACTTAATAGAAAAAATTAATGCATGCTAAGAGCTTTTTGCCAAGATTCAGCCCGTGGCAAGTTTTTACTTATAAATTTTTGTTTGTTTTAAAGCCAATTAATAAGTGACAGGAAAAACAAAGTTTGCAATGTATATGCTATCTTTGATACTGCATTATGAAGAACGCTATCTTAAAAAATATTTATGGCAATAGCTGTGAATATTTTTCAGAGACACAGGAAAATTACGATATGAAGCCTAACTGTGAGGATGGGAGTGAGGTAACATCACAAGTAAGTAATTTTTATTCCAAGGATAATGTTTTATACCAGTAAATAGAGCCCTATGCGGATAAAAAAATTTGTATTTCACATCTGATCTGCAAAAATGATCCACGGATATCTGCAGATTTGCTGGGCTTTAGATATAAAATGTGTATCCTCAGCCACTCACGATCGCAAAAATGGTCTGTGGATATCCACCAATTTGCAGGGCTCTACCAGTAAACAACCACCCCAAAATCCCCAAACATAAAAATTACACTTGGTTTTATTATATTACTTTAAAATTCTATGTGCATGCAGCATTGGCCATTTGATTTCCTGAAAGCTGTGTGCACTTGAGCATGTACGACAATCTACTGCCCAATTTTTCTAGGCAATATTGAATAGCTACTCTGTACTCTAATTTTATAGTGACTAATACACTGCTCCTCCCAATACCTGTGCACATGCTTGGCTTTATTAATGGGTGGCCAAAGTTAATGGGACTAATATTGTGGTTTTAGTCACAAGCATGAAGTGTCTGCAGAATCAAGGCCTATATGTTTACATGCACTCCTTAAGATGCCCACCTAGAGAAAAAATGCTAGTCAAATACTAGTTCTTCTACGGTCTGAATTCTTCAGATCACAATCCATCCATGAGCACTATTAATCAAAATTTCCTTGCTTCTGGTTAACTGAACTCCAGAACTTTGTTACTGTATGCAAAATTTAGCTTGACAAATCTATGTGCAGGTATATGCTAAACATACAGGTTTCCCAGGCTCTTACTGTGTGTGAGCACATTCATGCTATCCTCAGCTTCCCTCACATGCTGGTAAAAACATCTAAAACATGTTTTCTTAGTGAATAATCAAAAATAAGTTAGCACCCTTCATTTGCTGAAAGAAGTCATCTAGTATCCAAATGTTTATAAATATAACAAACAGCATATACTATAAAGATATACACACAGAGGGTAAAGTTGTAGCTAGCTCATACATAATTGTGCATGGGGAAAGGCAGTAGAGAGCCCTCCCCCAACTCTGTACAGCCTATTTCAAAGGGCTGCCCAGAATTACAGCTCCTATGCCCCACTGTAAGCAACTGAGTGGAAAGGGGATAAGCGAAGCAAGCAGGTGAGGTGGTGGTACCATACCCCTTCACCATGTGTCTCCAAAGTGCTCCTAACATAGGGTTCTGGTAAATGATAGCCCTAAATAACATGGTCTGTACTTTCTATAGGTAGTAAAACATACAAGTAAAATTAATCCATTTTGAGACAATCCTGAAACTGGAATAACACAGATTACTCCTGGGGGAATTCTGCACCACAAAATTAAAATTTCTGCACACAATATTCTAAAATTCTGCATATTTTATTTATCAAAATAATGCAACATAATCACTTTGGTTTCCATTATTTCAGTAATTTATTTAAACTACAATATAATGGATGGAGAATGGAAGTGGGGAACACTGGAGGAAATCCCCAAACCCCCTTGCCTAATAGTAATGTAGATAGGTTTCACCCTTTATTTCTAGTTATTAGGCAACATATATATGCAGCCATTTGCCCAGTGTTACATCAAACAACTGAAGAGAAAGTGAAGACTGGGGAAATCAAACTCACAATTTATATTAGCTACTGACCATCTCCAGAAAAGGAATTAGCAAACTTCATGGAGTACAGTCTGATAGGAAATTTTTTCAGTCCAAAAAGTTAGACCCATTCTAATAACGAAAGCAACATAAGCATTTATAAGGCCGTACTGTCCTTTACAGCACTCTGGCAATGTAAAGGAGCCTTAAAACTTTTACACCTATTTTATATTCCTGGGGGAATTCACAAAGACATGGGGAATAATTCACTAAGCAGGCAGGCTGCTGCATTCTGCTCTGCCTGAGGGAGCAGAGCCTGTCCTACACCTACCTGCTCAGAAACACCCCGAAGCCCTGCCCTTCCATTCCAAACATGCTGCAATAGCGAGCGAGAGGGACAGAGTGTCACACACCCACACCACCCACCCCTGCCCATCCCCCAGGTGATTTACATCTCTACTGGCTGCTCCAGGCACCCGCACCAACCTGCCTACACTGCCGGGGAGGGGCTTGTGACCACTCTTGCGGCTTCCCTTTGCTCCCCCATCAAAGTCATTTTTCTGCAGGGAAGCAAAGAAATCTGCGAGGGACATGAATTCTATGCACGCGCACTGATGCAGAATTCCCCCAGGAGTAACTGATTCTGTTGGTCATTACAATAAAAGATTGATGACTGAGTAGAAATTGCAGTTTATGCCTTTTTAAAGCTTGTAGAAAGACACCGTCTTGAAGTTATGTTCATACCTACAAAGCTCCTTGGGGGAAAAAAGAGGAGAAAAACACTGTCAGGATCAACGATTTAAGAAAAAAAAATTCAAGTGAAGGCAGAGCTGCTACCTACCCTCCAGCTGCAGCTGCATGAAGGCAGGTCCTGCCAAAATCATCTGGGGTGTCTATGTCAAAGCCTACAAAAATAAGTTAGTATATTGTGAAACCATGTATGTAATTCAACCCTTTCACCAAATTGCCCTTCAATAATTAAGCTGTAGTTTATGTTATTTACAACAGTAAATGTTGAAACACAAAAATATACTGCATCTGAAATAAAACCATGTTGTTTGCAATATTTCAAGAAATGTGTATTCCGTTAAAAATGACAAAGGTAACAATGCAAACTTATCTTTAATGACATTAGGGCAAAAAGCAATTTCTGATAGGAGTGTCTTTGTTTATCCCTTCTGTTAAAAATACCAACATTTTTATATCTGATACTGAAACATTTATTTATGGAAAAATGCAATAGCAACTTTAAGCATAAGCTAATACTACTCACCTTAACATTCAGTGTTCTGCATACCAATCTTTTAAAGGGAGGGAATGTTGGCATTACTAAACCCAGAAGCTAATCACATTATTTCATCCTTCAACTTAGTTCTCTATTCCCAGGCAAAGAACTTGGTTAAAATGGAGTGAAGATTATAAACACCAGTTACTCAAGGGGAAAAAGGCCTTTAGAGAATGGTGTAGTTTTCTCAAAAAATGTTATACGAACCCTGGAAATTCAAATTTAAGATCAAACTTAAATCCAAATATTTGAAAGTCGGGAGATGCACAACTAAGGTCACCAACGGAGCCTTAACTTTGCTCCTGTATCACTGCTCTCAGAAACAACTGCTAGGAGACTATCCAATACTTAAGACCAGAGCCGTCCCTTGGGTTCGTTGACTTGGGGTGACTGCATCGCGCAGGAGGTGGGTGGGGAGGTGAGGCAGGAGGGCAAGCGGGGTGAGGAGGCTAAAGGGGAGGTGAGCGGCAGGCGGGAGGGAGGGAGGAGCAGCCCCCGAACCAGAACCTCCCCTCACCCCCAGCGCCTTCTGCCAGCCAACAGGCCCTGCCGATCAGCATATTCCCCTCCCTCTCAGCACCTACCGTGGATAAGATGTTTCACAGTGTCAGGAGGCGCTGGGGGGGATGGGCGAGAAGTGAAGGTGCAGCCCGCTTGGGGGAAGGGGCGGAACTGGGCGGGGAAGAGGCAGTGCATGGGCGAAACGGGGGTGGGAAGAGGTGGGACAGAGGTGGGGCCTTGGGGAGCACCCCCCAGTAGATTAGAAACTCGTTGCCTATGTCCCGGGCCCCGTTCACCCCTAGGGACGGCCTGCTTAAGACATACAACATCATTACACTACTGACTCTGAAAACTCAACAATGATCATCTAACTGGATTACCTTACTTGTGTTGATAGGTTAGTTTTACCTCACTACAGCAAACACCTCTTGTTTTCTTTAAGTCCCTATGCAGTTCATGAAGAGAAAAAAGAACAAAAAAGAAAAAAGAGAAAAAGAAAGAGAAAGAGAAAGAAACAAACCCAGCCCACATCTCTGCTAAATGCTTCCTCACTCAGGACAATCCGCCATAGGAGTCAGGATATCAAAAGCACGGTTATCTGATACACACACATGCACAGTCAAAAGAACAGTGCTTTATACATGATTCTAAGCATGCTATGCTGAGGGGGAACATGGGGTTTAAAGAAGTCATTCTTCGAAGATAATATTAATAGTAGGGGAACAGAGTGGGAGGTAAAAAAAAGAAGATATGCTTATGTATAACACAACTTTGTTTTCTACAAAGGTTCCATTTCTCTGTTCTGGTAGCTCTCAAGTGGAATAAAGTGAGAGAACTCCCCCCACCCGCACCTCACAGGGCTCACCTGACGTACTCCAACTCACAACTGGGAAAGGTCCACAGTCATCTGGCATATGCTAGAGCAATTCAGGGATTTTTCTAATTTAAGCTAATGAACTGGGACTGGCTCCATGACAATCAGGGAAGGGTAACTTTTTGCCCAGTGTCACACCCAAACTAATCTCAGTGCAGGAGAGAATATGGCCCCAAAAGTATGTTAATTCCAAATTAGACTTCCTAAGAAAATAGTGGATTTACCAAGTATAAGAAAGAATGTGACTGAAGTGAAATGAAACAATAAATAGCACGGAGAAAGTACAATGAAACTGAAAGGCAACAAACTGAGAACCAAGAAAAGAAGACAGTTACCTTTTCCATAAGTGGCATTCTTCGAGATGCGTTGCTCATGTCTATTCCACAATAGGTGTGCGTACTCGCCATGTGCACCGGTGCCGGAAGTTTTTCCCCTAGCAGTACCCGCAGGGGGAAGTGCCCCCCACGACCCGTGGAGTGGCACCTGCCTGGTGCAGTATAAGGGGAGCTGCGCACTCCCCCCACCCTCAGTTCCTTCTTGCCAGACAACTCCGACAGAGGGGAAGAAGGGGGGGATATAGAATAGACATGAGCAACAAATCTCAAAGAACACCAGTTACGGAAAAGGTAACTGTCTTTTCTTCTTCGAGTAATTGCTCATGTGTATTCCACAATAGGCGATTCCAAGCTATATCTGTTGGAGGTGGTTAGGAGTTCACAAGATCCCAGGACGGACGACAGCCTTGCCGAACTTGGCATCATCCCTGGTTTGGGGGACAATCACATGGTGCGAGGTGAACGTGTGAACCGAAGACCACGTGGTAGCCCTACAAATGTCCTGGATGGGGACGTGGGCCACGAAGGCAGCCGATGAGGCCTGTGCCTGAGTCGAGTGTGCCCTCACAATGGGTGGCAGGGGGACACCTGCCAACTCATAACAGGAACGGATTCACAAAGTGATCCAATTGGAAAGCCACTGAGTGGAAATCGGCTGGCCCCTCACGCAGTCAGCCAAGGCGACAAACAGTTGTGAGGACTTTCTGAATGGCTTGGTCCGCTTGAGGTAGAAAGCCAGAGCCCACTGCACATTGAGCGTGTGGAGACGGCGCTCCTCACTGGACGCGTGAGGCTTGGGGCAGAGGACCAGTAGAAAAATGTCCTGACCCATGTGGTAGGCGGAGACCACCTTCGGGAGGAACGCGGGGTGTGGGCGGAGCTGGACCTTGTCTTTATGAAAGACTGTGTAAAGGCGGCTCGGATATCAGGACCCTGAGCTCCGAGACTCACCTGGCCGACATGACTGCAACCAGGAAGGCCACCTTCCACGAGAGGTGAGCCCAGGAGCACATAGCCACTGGTTCAGACGGGGGCCCCATGAGACGAGCCAACACCAGGTTTAGACTGCGAGAACGGGTGTCTAGAATACGGAAAAAGATGATCCAAACCCTTAAGGAACCTGCCAGTCATAGCATGGGAAAATACTGTGTACCCTTGCACCAGCGGATGGAAGGCCGATATGGCTGCCAGGTGAACCTTGACTGACGAGGGCACCAGGGCCTGGGTCCTCAGGTGGAGGAGGTAATCAAGGATAAGCTGGATCAGGGCGGTCACCGGGGAGACAGCCTGGTCCACCGCACACCTAGAAAACTGGGACCACTTCACCAAATAAGCACAGGGCCATCTACTTTCGAGGAGGATGTGCTGCACCTGCTCTGAGCTCGTTCTTTCCTCTCCACCTAACCACTGAGCAGCCATGCCGCGACGTGAAGAGCCACCAGGTTGGGGTGGAGGAGGCGGCCCTGGTCCTGAGAAGCAGGTCTGGGTGGAGCAGCAACAGCCAAGACGGAGCTACTGCCAGGCCCATGAGGGTCCCATACCAATGCTGCCTGGGCCACACCAGAACAATCAGGAGGACCCGGGCCTTGTCTGTCTATCTTCTCCAGGACCCTGCTGATTAGAGGGAACGGGGGAAAAGGTTAGAGAAGCTGGCCTGACCAGGACAGGAGAAAGACATCGGAGATAGCACCCCTCCCCAGACCCCCCCGGAGCAGAACCGGGGGCATCGCCGGTGGGCCACTTCCAGGAGCAGGGACCACTCGTGTTGTGAGGAAAAGTCCTTGCACAAGCAATCCCCACTCTCGTTCCAGGCGCCCGGTAGGTGGAAGGCCTTCAAGTGGATGTTGTGGGCTATACAGAAGTCCCATAGTCTGAGGGCTTTGCAGCAGAGGGCAGAGGATCGGGCTCCGCCTTGCCTGTTGGTATAGAACATTGAGTCCATGAGGACCCTGACTACCTTGCCCTCCAGGTGTGAGCGGAAGGCCATACATGCCAGCCGCACCGGCCTGAGCTCCTTGACGTTTATATGTAAGGTCAGGTCTTGAGCCGACCGCAGGCCTTGGGTCTGAAAGTTCCCCACATGGGCCCCCCAACCCAGGTCGGACACATCGGACCCCAGCTCCAATGACGGGGCCCTGTCCCTTAACGGGACCCCTTGGAGCATGTTGTTTGGGGCGGACCACCACCGTAGGGAGGTGATCACAGAGTCCAGCACGGTGAGGACCTTGTCCATCCTGTCCGTGGCCTGGGAGAACTTCGAGGCCAACCAGAGCTGGAGGGGCCTCATCCTGAGCCTGGCATAACGGACCATGTACGTGCATGCCAACATGTGACCCAAGAGTTGTAGGCAAACCCTGGCTGTTGTTACCGGGAACCTTGTGACCAAATCGATGAGAGTTTTCAGGGTCTCGAATCTGTCTGGCAGGAGAGAGGCCCTGGCCGACACTGCGTCCAGGAGCACCCTGATAAACTCTATGCATTGGAGCGGGACTAACATGGACTTGGTGTTGTTTACCAATAGGCCCAAGGCAGTGCACGTGGACAGGAGGAGCACCATGTGATCCCTCACCTGTGACCGGGAGGTGTCGTTGACAAGCCAATCATCCAGATAGGAAAATATCTGGACCCCTCGTCGTCTGAGGTAGGCCACTACCACTGACATGTATTTTGTAAACACCGTGGGGGCAGTGGACAGACCAAACGGGAGGACCGTGAATTGGTAATGATTCTGTCCCACCACGAAATGGAGGAAGTGCCTGTGCCCCTCAAATATGTGGTTGTAGAAGTATGCATCCTGTAGATCGAGGGCAGCGTACCAGTCCCTGGGATCCAGGGAGGGGATGATGGAGGCCAGAGAGACCATGCAGAACTTGAGCTTCACCACGTACTGGTTCAGACCTCGTCCCAGGCCACCTGGAGGGCTTCAGGCATGGACGGCATCTGGACATCCGGAGAGGCCTGTTCCAAAGGGGCTGGGCTACTCTGCTCAATGTGAGTCAGAGGCCTGGGGCCCGGTGGGAATCGAGGACTGCCTGACATGGGCCTAGCCTCTGTCCCAGACTTCCCTCGGTGCCGCTGCAAAAAGGGAGTCTTCCTGGCCCTCTTGGCGTGCCCGTGAGTGAGGAGCGGTGCCGACTGGTTGATGGCACCGGAGGGTGGCTGTATACCAACGCCGCGGTGCCGGGTACCAGTTCGGAGCGGCGTGCTGGGGTCGGAGTCAGCTCCAACTCCATCAGGATGGCCCAGAGCCTAATATCCCTTTCTCTTTTAGTCTGCGGCTTAAATGACTTGCAAATCTTCCACCTTTCGCTGATATAGGTTTCTCCCAAGCAGCACAAACAGTCTGCGTGCGGGTCACTTCTTGGCACAGAATGCCTACAAGAGCCATACAACTTAAATCCCGGGGCGCGGGGCATGCCCCGGCTCGGGCTCACTGACTAACTAAACAGCTATCTAACTACAGGTACTAATGCTGAACGAATGAACAGTTCTGGGGACGAGCTACAGCAAAGCTGGAGCGGAGCAGAGCAGTTCTGACGCACCTTCACTGGTGGCAAGAAGGAACTGAGGGTGGGGGGGAGCATGCAGCTTCCCTTATACCACGCCAGGCAGGCACCACTCCAGGGGTCATGGGGGGCGCTCTCCCCTATGGGTACTGCTAGGGGAAAAACTTCCGGCAACTGTGCACATGGCACGCACGCACATCTATTGTGGAATACACATGAGCAACCACTCAAAGAAGAAGAAATGCTTTTGTGCACACCACAAAATTAACTTGTAAACTCATTACCCCAAATATCACAGAGGCCGAGAGTTTAATAGGGTTCAAAAAAGGATTAGAAATTCAAATGGATAATGAGAACATTAAGTTGCATTAGAGTACCTCCTACCCCAAGAAAAACTCATGCTTCAGGGCTTTAGCTAACCACTGAAGTAGGGTTAGAAAGAAACTTCCCAGTGAGAAAACTAGTCCACAACTGTCCATTGAAGAGTTTCTTGTACTTTCCTCCTAAACATCTGGCACTGACTTCTGTCAAACACGATACTGGACTAGATGGACCACTGGTCTGATCCAGTATGGCAATTCCCATGTTCCCAAGTGACCTATCAAGATTTCTTTCACTAAAATGCCACTGTTTTAGGCACAATGTATTACAGGCATGCAGGATGGAATATCAGTGAAGGACTAGGAGAATTACAGTTGTCTGAGTGACTTTAACAGTGCAAGTCCATACTTAATCATTATTTAAAATTAAAGTTATAGTTCAATACAATTTCCAAGCTACATTTATAGTTGTAGTTTTCTCAAATATTCTCTTGAGTTTCCCTTTCAAATAACTGATAGATGTTCACAACGATAACTCCAATTTCAGGTTTTTTTGCTGGGATTCAATTTTTTTTGTTTTGTTTTTTCCTTAATTTAAGAATTTCTTAGTGACCGGAATTAGTGAACTACACAGAGATGAATTCCAGTTCTCCCCACATTTTCCCCCACTATGCTTCCCCTCTTTCTTCATCCCAAACTGGATGGACCCTAGGTATGTGTCCCATCTCCATTTCCCTCTCGCATAGAGAGGGCACATAAAGCTAGTTAGTGATCTGATTTGAGAAGTGGTCCCTAGATTACTAATATGGGCTGTCTCTACTGCCCCTATTTGGCACTCTCCCTCTCATTAACCCCCTAGGAGGCCTCACCCAAAGTACAAAGTATTTCTCAGTTCTGCTCACTGAACAGTCCATCTCATCACACTAATACCTTGCCTGACACCACTGTCTCCATAATGGTCATCCATATAGGGACAAGCAGACTTTGCAAGCTTTGCATCACTGTGATGGATGAATTCAGATTCCAGAGGGGTTCTTAATATATGAATCAACTAATTTCACCCTCCTCCCTGCAAAAAAATACACTAGTCAAAGATACCAATCTTCAATAACATCAACTTATTAAACAGGAGTTTCTAGGCTCCTGGTGTCCAATCTTTTCAGACTGAGTGCTGCACATATAATTTTTAAATGGTCAAGCAACCATGACTGATGCTTTAGATCAGTGGTTCTTAACCTTTACTGCAGCCCTTTGGTTTTCAAAATATGTTCTCGCACCCCTTATCAAAAATCATTGAAGTAGGTCAGTTCTTTAAACCTAGATATATTTTTGTTTGTATATTACAGTAATCGTTAAAGTATAATGTTAATAAATACATCGGTTTGATGAAACAAAGTAGTTGTACTTACGTTCCTGTTCTTAATTTGTGTTTTCGATTATTTACCTTCTAAAAAAAACCTGGCATGTCTCGCACCCCCAGAAAGGGCATCTCATACCCCCTGGGGGTGCATGCACCACAAGTTAAGAACTACTGCTTTAGATTATGTGTGCTGGTCCACATCCCTTTGTGCAACTAACACAGAGAATGGAAATCATCTGCAAGTCCTCTGATGGAGATTACCTTGACATGGGGAAGTCTCCTGTAGGTATACATCTAGTACAACTTTGCACTGTGACAGAAAGGGGAAGTGGCTGGAGCATGCTAAGCTTTGCCTATCCTACAGCTGCACATGGTACCTAATGGACAGTTGTCAGCTGGTGCAAATTACAGCAAGATGCTGGAGAAGAGAATCAACATGCCTACATTTTGGTTCCTCAGCTTCTCTTCCTTTTCCCCTTCTCCTAGGCTTCCACACTTCCCTGTGGTGTGGAAGGGAGTCCTCCTTTTGATAATCACTCTCCTAGGCTCAAGACAGTCAAGCTTTCCTTTTGAGCCCCCTGGAGTTTCCATATCTCATCAGAGAAGCAGACTATGGAGCTGCCAAAATTAATACGTCTTCCCTTCCTTGCCATGCAGTAGGTATTCAGCTGAAAGGGGACTGACACCTTTCAGCATAATCCCAGCTCACAGCAGAGCTGATCCAGGGGTCACAGGGGAAGCAGTACCCTGTACAGTTTCTTCATAGTGAGGGGGTTGATTAAACACGTCAGTTTGAAAGTTGCAGAGTGCTGCTCAGGGAATATGTTTTTAATTCATAATCAAATACAAACATTGTTCTTAATGCAGTTGCCCTCAAGGCATACAGGTTAAAGCATGGAGAGTCACAGGTTGAACAGCACTATTCTAGGCAAAGTTGTACTGGAATCATGACAATTTGGCGTTCGAGGAGCAAGTAAAGAAGATGTTAAAGTGAAATCACCACATGTTTTGAACCACTATAGTTCCTAAACTACTTGTCTAGTTTGTCTCAATCCCTCCAGAAAATATGTGCATAAGATCACACTTGAAATTTCAGGCATATTGCTTCAGTTCTGGCTAAGTTTTACAAGTTTTGAAATTTAGGTTTACCACAGAAAGCTTGCTCCATCTTTAACTATGCAAAGTAGCTCAGACTAGCTAGCACAATCCTCAGCTAACTGATTATTTCTATGTACTACTGAAAAAGGGCTTAAATATTGTGAAATATAACTGAAAATACTAAAAGGTTAATGTATATGTAGTAACCACAACACATTTTTAAAAGAGTATCCTACCTGATGAAAGGAGCTTTCTGCAACAATCTGAAAATCCACTTAATGCTGCCAAATGGAGAGGAAACATCCCATGTACACCCCTCCTAAGATACAGCATAATCAGACATCATAGTCTCATTACAATAAAAGAATCAAGATTGCATGCCAAACTGCACATGTATAGGGTTTCCACAACAAAATCTAATTAGAATGATTAGATCTAAGGAAATCTCTTAATATGTTAAGAAGCTTACTTTCAATCTAAAAATAATGCATTCATGACAGACAGTTAAAATGCATGAGGTTTTGGCTTGCATATTTCAACTATTATATTGAAGTACAAGTTGGCAACACAGTCTACTACTTCTTTTCTGATTGTTTAAACTACAGTGAGATGTGACACTATAACAAGATACAGTATCTGCAAAGAATATGACTGAATGCATTTCTAATCTCATGTTGAATATTTAAAGAGCTAAGAAAGAAATGTGAAACAATACATTACTCTGGCTTACTAATTAATGCATTTCTGAACTATTTTAGCCTATATCCAAGTCAGTAACTTACTTTGCAGTGTCAGCACCACTTGTAATTAGAGTGTTGATTAGTAGCTCATGACCATATCTAGCTGCGATGTGCAAAGGTGTATTTCCATTCTTATCTTCACAGTCTATTTCAGCTCCTACAATATAAAAGTTAGTGTGAATGCACAAAATGGTACATGTGCATATGTTTGTTAGCAAAATGGTGTTAAAGATTAATAAGTTTAAAGTACAAGTAATGTGATGGAATGATTTTTTTGGTTTAAAAATTTAAAATGTTTCAGTGGTATTGAGTACTAATGGTACTCCTAAGGAATTCTACGCCAAAAAATTAAAAATTTTGTGCATAATATTTTAAAATTCTGCAAATTTTTATTTGTCAAAATAACATGGTATAATCTTGCCAGTTTCAATTTTTGTAAAATATTTCAAAATACCTGCCAGAAAGTATGTCTGTAACAATACAGACAACCAAAAAGATTCAGAAAATGTTTTTTTGACAAACAGATTCCTTACTAGGCATATTAATACAAAACTTGAGGTATTTTTATTGGCAGTTATCTTGTTTCCGTGAAATTAAATACAACAGAACCTAGTTTAACCAAGCCTCCATTATCTTGCTCTCCTTATTAACCAAACCACCAGCCGCTAGGGGCTGACACCTAGAGCACCCACCACTAGGGTTGCCACCCTTCTAGCTGTTGGTGACCGGACACCCGAGCCCTGCCCCTGTCACTCACACCTCTTCTCCCCAAAGCCCGGTCCCCATTGCTCATGGGATCGTCTCAAGGAGCCTGCCTGCAGGTAAGAGGCAGCCCCAACAGAGCAGGGGCTCGCATGCGTTAATAATCTGGAGTCTCTGCCCAGCCCACGATAACCAGACTTTTGGTTAGGGTTTCTAATTGCTAGTAACTGGACTCTTGAAGCCCCACTTCCCCAAGGCCCTGCCCCTGCTACACCTTGAAGCCCTGCCCCCAGCACTTGCTCAGCATCCCACCTCTACCCCTCCCCCGCAATAACAAGACTTTTGGTTTGGGTGCCCTAGGGTTGCCAGGTACCCTTTTACACTGGATTTTCTGGTCGAAAAGCAGGCACCTGGCAACCCTAAATGGCACTCTGACAGAGAAGCCAAAAACTGATCTGTCTGGGTAAAACCTGGATGGGTGGCAACCCTGCCCACTCCCCAGTTTATGTGGATTTTTGGTCATCCGATCTGGCTCTGGTCCCTATTAGACAGGATAATTGTGGTTCCATTGTAATACATTTGAAACACACAAAACTGGAAAAAGGAAGCATTTTGGTGGAAATCACAAATTCTGCATGAAAAAATAAAATTCTGCAGGGAACATTAATTCTGTGCAAATTCTGCATTCTGCAGTGGTGCAGAATTCCATCAGGAGTATAATGGACAGCGAAGTAAATGCGGGTCTCGTCATTTATCTGTAGAGCAGGGGTTCTCAAACTGGGGGTCGTGACCCTTCAGGGGATCACGAGGATTTTATGTGGGCGGTTGCAAGCTGTCAGCCTCCACCCCCAAGCCCTGCTATGCCTCCAGCATTTATAATAGTGTTAAATATTTAAAAAGTGTTTTTAACTTATAAGGGGGGGGGTCGCATATGGAGGCTTACTGTATAAAAGGGGTCACCAGTACAATAGTTTGAGAACCACTACTGTAGAGGGCAAACTGTTTCTGTAACTCAATGCTGTAGAAAAGGGACAATGATACAAATACCCTTGCTTTTCCATCCTTAAAGTGAAGCTAAAGATGGGTAGGGTCTATACGCATCTTATCAGGGTATAAAAACCTCACTAACTGAAATACTGGCCATAGCAAAATAAGAATGTGAAAATATCATTAACATTTCAATACATGTACATAAATACTTTTTTTCTTTTTACCATTCTGGATGATGGTTTGTGATCTTGAAAATCTACCATGGATTGCTGTCATATGCAATGGCGTTTTCCCATCTTTACTCTGGGAATAAAACAAAAATAAAAAACTATCAACCCATAGCCAGCTACATTTATCTATCAAAATTAGCAAGGAGAAGTGATCCTTTCCCACCAACACCATCAATTCCCTCTCCACACTACTATAAAACAATTGCTGGTAGTAACAAACCCAGGAGACATTACAGGCTATTCAACACTGCTGTTATCTTGTTCTTGTTAATCCCTTCTCCAGCTCTATTGACAACTCAATGATGCACACTCACTCAGAATTATGCCTTTAGGACAATCAAGAGGATAGTGGCAGCAGACAGTCTTAGCACCAAGAACTACATTTACTTCCTCCCTAAATCTTAAGCCAAAAAAATAAAGCTTCTTTTAAAGAAGTGACTTGTATTCAGTCTGAATACGAGAACCTTATTATAGAACATTACAAAGTGTTAGAAGACTGACATTAAAATATTAATCTGTTTCTTTGATGTTACTTTAAAATGAAACTCATAAGTAATTCATCACAAACCACAAATAATCCTTAAGGCGAACTATTCAACTACAGGTTTCAGAGTAGCAGCTGGGTTAGTCTGTATTCGCAAAAAGAAAAGGAATACTTGTGGCACCTTAGAGACTAACAAATTTATTTGAGCATAAACTTTCGTGAGCTACAACATCGAAAGCACCCGATGAAGTGAGCTGTAAGGCGCCACAAGTACTCCTTTTCTTTTTATTCAACCACAGAGGGTACTGCACATTTGACACACACATGAAAAGTACAATTAACCACTCACCCAAAAAAGGTACCCTGAAATTAGGTCAACTTTAACACAGAGGGGATTCTAGTTTTTAAAAGCACTATCTAAATGCATTCATAAACTGTCTCTCCTATGAAATTTAGTCCATAGTTAGCACATTACAGGTTAATGAAAAACCTATATGCACACAAAAAAAAGTTACACACACACAAAAAATACTAGGCAATGTGACACTAATTTGCAACCATCATATTACCATAGAAAATTATACCATTTTCTATTTCCGTAGGTGCACATACACAACGTATTCATTCTACTGTATGCAGTTAATTAACACAAAATTCCCTATTGCAAGGGGACAAAGTTGAACTTGCTGTGGGAACCTCCCCACTAAATATTATGATGGTGTGCAATTAAATTCAGAACCAGAACATACAGGTAAGATTTTAGGAATATTATACTTCCTCCAAGAGTTTTGGGTTTTTTGTTTTTTTTAATATATAAAGTATTCTAAAATAAATAAGTTGAGAAGAAGTATACACAGAACTACAAGAACAGATTCCTTAGACAATGAACAGCAGCTTCACTCCACTGCACCAAAAATATGAGCCTTTCAAATATTTCCTTTCTTCCTTGGAAGTCTTCCATCTAAGTACCGATCAAGCCTGCCCTCGCTAAGCTTATGACATCTGACATGATCATAGCCCACGGTAAAATAGCTGCAGGCTAATTGTTATTTGGTTGCATTCACTGAAGCTCAATGAAGTGAGATAATAGAAGATTAAAACACAAGTCTCTTGTATAATGTACTATCAGGCAATATATGTCTATAAAATACTTATTTTTTTTCCAAAACACAAAAATATCTAGGAGAAGCCATTGTTATTACACAGCAACACCAAGCCCAGAACACCAGGTATTCTCAAGTGGTCAACCATCCATGCCTAAACTTGGCTTCACTTAAAATTAGATATATCCAGTCTACTCAGATCACTGAGACCATTTCTTTTCAAGAATCCAGCTGATACTAGTTCAAATACAATTTATAGTTTCCCATATACATCCGATAATATACTTCTACACATGCAAAATCGTTATTTGAGTTTGCTATACTCTTTTTAGACTGAATGTTGCAGGAAAGGAATAGTGTTGAGCAGTAGTTGCTAGGATTTAAAGATCTAAATTACTGTATGGATAGTGACAATTTTGTACCTGCCAAAACAATCGATATTTCCCCCCTCCTATGGAAAATGGATGAAGGGGGAAACATATCAAAAGTTCAAACTTTCTGCTAGCTCACTAATCTCTTGTATGCTTTCCTCCCAGAGGTGAAGCCAACAAGAATGGAGTGAACATTTCAAAGTCTCCAGAACACCCAGTGATCAAGGTTCACAGCATATGCACACATACATCTTCCACCTATCCCAGATGCCCACCTATGCCCCCTCTACATCTCTAAAAATCATGTAGATGACAGTGGAAAGAATTATAGTAGAATCTAAACTTACAAAGTAATATATTTGTGATTATAAATAGAATATTGTATTTTTATGACAGTTGCCAAAAACTGTACAAATATTTTGAACTTTAGCATTAAAAGCCAAAAATCAAGATTATATTTAAAAATAAAAAATTGAGCACAGCTGAAATCCTCTATACATATTGCTGAAAAGTTTTACAATAAACTCTACTGAATAAGAGTAGTCTAAAGAAACAAAAACCACAACAATATAAAATCCTGCTATTTTAACTAAAGGAATAATCCTTCGCGAAAACAAGGAATATAAAGTGGGTATTTGTCCCTAAAACAGGGAACAATCATCCTACTCAATATCTGAAAACCAGAATTGACTGCGCAGAGCTGGAATACTCTATTACTGAAAAGTTAACACTACTACAACCACCTCTGCAAAGTAAAGCTACTACAAAGTCAATCTCCCTCCTTCCCTGCAAAAAAGAGAATTCCCATTTTAATTAAATAACCATCGGCAAAGCAGAAGAGAAATACCAATCTTAGTTACATCAATATAAACGCATAGTATTTCCATTAATTTTAATGCAATTACACTGCATTTATACCAGTGTAAAAGAGATTAGGCCCTTAAACTTCTCTTGTAAGCTCATATATACCCTTCCCTGCAAATGGATCCAGCAAAGCAACAAAGTTCTGGGATGCAGCCAAGGATCTGGATCTCCTTGATGTGAGGGGCACGCTCACTTTTCCCGTCATCGGTACCAGTGCTGAGGTTCTTCCCCGGCACAGAAGAGTCTTGTGTTTTTGAAGTGCTGGAGATGGCGGTACCAACTGTTTATTGCTTGGAACTGCTGGATCCCATTGTTAATGGATCATCTTCTTGTACCTGTGGGACTTAGAATGCATTCCACTGTCTTGGGCCGAACTGGTGGAGGGAATGTTGATTTCCTTGGATTTTCAGGAAGATTTAGTCCCATGCTTATGGGATTGCATCCTAATCTCCCAAATAAGCCATGCTATCGGGTCAGCGGGGGTGGTTCTGCTGGCACTGGAGTCGGACATAGTCGTGGGAGGCACACGCCTCGCTGAATTAGCTGTGATGTGAGCTTCTCCCAGGCAGCAGAGGCAGTGTTGGAGGTCATCGCTGATCGAGAAAGATTGCATACAGGAGGCGCAGAGTTTGTAGCCTGGAGCTCTGGGCATAATCCAATATCTGCACGCTGCATGGGGCAGCGGAGAAGTCCCTAAAGTCTACTCTAAACTAACATTAAAACTATTAAATACTAAAACCGGGAAAGAAATAAAACTAGTAAAACTACAGTTAAAACTGCTAAAACTATTTACAACTATGCTTTTTACAATTGCATCAGACGAGGACGATGAAGGTTCCGACCTGGAACTTGCAGTGGTGAGAAGGAACTGGAGACGCAGTCAGTCCATCCCGCCCTTTATTGCATTGGACAGAAGCACAAGGCAAGCCAAGGCACATGCACAGACTAACAGACACTACTTTCAAACTCTCCAACTCTGGGTGCATGGTGCACATGAGTAAACCCCTAGTGGAATACAATAGGTACCATCACTCAAAGATGAACCCTATGTTTAGGAGGGTGGAGAGAAAAAGATATTGGGCATAAGAATAGTAGTTTAAATATCGGTTTTCAACCTGGGAATGATCTGACTCTTCCAATATCACCCATTTGGCTGAAATATAAATATCAGCTGGCTTTGAGATTGAGTGTGCCAGGTTATTCTTGGAGTTGATAGCTGACCAGGATCTGCTAGCTTCCCAAATTATTTTAATACAATTTGCTCATACATTTATTTTTATGGCTTTTGTTAACCTAATTTATTTAAAATAAATCTGGAAACTTGTATGGATCAGATGTCCTCCAGCCAGACATCAGAGCCTGTAGCTAACCGAGAAGATCTCTGGTGTATCTATCAATAAGCCACTTCTTGCTGCTCCATAGAACCTGCTCCCCTTAGTCCTCATGCTAGACATTTTGGTAGCAAGGAATGGGACCAATTAGCGCTTTCGGCATCTGGAAAGGCATGGGAGGCAGCACAGGATTTTGGAGGTAGTTGCTGTTTTTGGAGGGATGTATCTCTCTAGTTCCTCCCATTTGTGGGCAGGAGCAGAGATAACCAGATTTTGCGGGGGGGGAGGGAGGGTGTTTATGACATTTGAACTCTAAGTTCCATAAAAAAAACCCAATTTCCCCTTGTCTCTACCTTAATAGCCATCCACACACCAATAACAAATGGACAGGCACATTACCTGAATGTTTATGAGGACAACTGTCATCATCAGACTTGAGTGAACCTCATACTAAAATAGGGCAGTTCCCACCTCTCTCTGATAGCTGTTTCAGGGCTCTTAGTTTGCAAACTTAGGAAGACCTCACAGCATTTTTCTATATTCAAACTTATTTTTGCAACCATAAGGGTTAGAAATTTAAATTTTATAAGTCAAAGGAAATATTTTCAACAGAGGTGGATTCTATGGCAAGTCCTACAGCCATGGAATTATGGCCATGAGTACATTTTTTCTCTCAGTCCATTTGGGGCCACTAATATCCTGACCATGTCAGCCAGCAATCTGAGTCCTTCGACTGGCTAGGTCTGCACTGCATCAAGTAAAAGTTTTGGTTCCTTACCTTTAAGGCCCTTCACAACTCAACCCCTCCCTATTTATTGACTCTAGAATCTTCTGTTGCCCTTCACCGCTCTACTAAAGATGCCAGCCTTGTTTGCCTGTGTATATTTCTCCCACAAACAGTTGTGTGATTTCTTCCACACTGGTTCTTATTTATGGAGCACTCTCAGAAATATTCTGTAAAACTACTAACCTCTTTAAAAATTTCTTCTCAAAACCAGCTTTTACTGTTATGCATATGGGACACTTCTAACAGATAATGGCCAATATGGACTTCTGACATTTATCTTATTTAGTGGGCCCATCTAAATGCATGTTCTTTCATTGTCTCCCTCATCTTTCCCCCCTTATTCCTTCAGATTGTATACCCACTATTTGCATTTCATCTTAAATTAGACTGTAAGACTGGGGGCAAGGACTGTCATTTACTCGTTGTCTGTAGAACCCCTAGCACCACAATCCTGATGAGTATACAGGTACTATTGTAATAAAAATATATTAAACCTTGTAATTTAAATTATAATATCTGATATAAAGACATAGATGTATCGTATGTTACAACTTATTGAATCCACCTTTAGATTAATTTCCTTACCTTCATATTTACATCTGCTCCATTACAGACCAAAAGTTCTAAACACAATGCTCCATGTGTTGATGCAGCAGCAAAGTGCAAAGGTGTAAAACCTCTCTCATTCATCTGATTTACATTAGCACCACAGTCTATAAGTTCATTTACTACAACATCTTGTCCATTGTAGCAAGCTACATGAAGCGGAGTATTTCCGTAGGCATTTGGTTCATTCATCTAATGGGGAAAAAACAAGACAATTAGTAAGATACTGTGAAATTCTACCACACTTCTTTTATGCCATCATGCAACAGTATTTAACTAGGTACAAAAGAACATCTTTTGTTGTTATGCAGGATGTCTTCATTGCATTCTGGAATATCACAAAACAGTACATTAAATGTGTTCTGGACTGGATTTCCTTGACCAAAAAACTTTAGAATGGAATACTTTTCAACCTCTCTGAGAGGAGATAATTAAAGTGTTTGGTAGTGGTTGTGGGAAAGGAAGGTATTCTGCCACTTGTAAATAGAATTCTCTAAGTTTATTATCACAACAAGTCCACATTGTTGGGATCATGTACCTTGATTGTATGAGCCCCCAAAGTTCCTATAATGCAGAGTCACTGGTGGCATGTACATACTCTTCCCTTGATCTAATCATCAAGATTGTACAATATAGAGGGTCGCACACCTTCTTGTTTTTGCAGGCACATCCCACTGCACGCAAGAGAGGCTCCTCGCATTCCTTAGCCGCTCCTCATGCTGCCTGTGTGCCACACTCCCATCACCTTCTATTTCAGAGGCTCTCTGCAACCTACCTTTCATGCGAGAGGTGGTGTGCCCTCAGTGTTTCTTCCCCCAATACTAGGGTCTCTCAATTCCAACCCCAAGCAAGGACCCCTGTGCTCTCCTTGCCCCATTCACTCTTCTGCCACATGCCAGGGTCTCTGTGTGCATCTCTATCCATCCCTTTCTCCCATACCGATGTCCCTCATTCTCTCCACTGCCAGGGTCATCCATTCTCCCCCAACCCCGGCAAGGGTTCTGTGTGCCACCAATTCATCCCCCATGCCAGGGCTCTGTGAATACCCCTAGTCCATACATTATGCTGGAACATGTTAATAGCTACCATCAATCAGCTCTTTAATCTACAGACAATTACAGAAGTGGCTGAACTGCTGGGTGTGCTAGGTGAATGCAAATGGCTCCACATGCCCCCATCTCCCTCTTTTGTTTTTTCCAATTTTCACCAAAATCAATAGGGTTAGTTCATTGATGCCTAAAATATTCCCTGAAATTTTGGAATTGAGTGGATGCAGTGCTCAAAAGTTATCACATTACTGACAGACAAGTGCCAATGACTCCACCTCCCTCAATTCCTTACTGCCAGTTCCAAATACATAGTACTAATCTAGAAAAACAAAGCAGAAAAGTAGGTGAGTGTTGGTCCGCAGGGGCAATGTGCTCTGACAACTCCAGTTACAAGTGAAAAATGTTCTTCTATCTTTTGCAAATTATTTTTGCAGATTCCTTTTAATGGACAAGAACCTCACAGAGGAGGGTTGAGTATTTAAACAGCAGAGCTGCTCTCCCAAAATGAAAATTAGGAACTTAAAACTAAAATTTTACTCCTGACGGAATTCTGCACCATTGCACAATGCAGAATTTACACAGAATTAATGTTCTGTGCAGAATTTTATTTTTTCACGCAGAATTTGAGACAGCCGGAGCCCAGCTGCCCAGGGCCAACAGCGGTAACCGCGGTATTTCAAAAATACTATTTTGAAATAAATTACTAAAATAACAAACTGATGTGATACGGTTATTTTGACCAATAAAATATGCAGAATTTTAAAATATTGTATGCAGAATTTTTAATTTTGGGGTGCAGAATCCCCCCAGGAGTAATTAAATGTAGAGACTTAGGTGCCTCGATCTAGTCATCTAAATAAATGGTCTGTTGTTCCATGGAACTGAATGCCTGCGGGGCCGAATGAATTTAGTAGGAATTTTGGGTGCCAAGTACTTACGAAAATCAGGCCACATACTAAGATGCCTAACTATGGATTTAGGTGCCCAATTTTAGGCACCCAAGTTTGGAAATATTTGTTTTAGCTCCTAAGATATGAGAAGTTAATACTGAATGAATGTGCAAATAGAGCTCCATATTACATTATACAAAGAAACATCCTAGTTTTCAAACTACAACTTCAGAAGCAATGGTCACTCTGTGGAAGATTGCAAGATTATTCAAAAGGTAGAACGCCAGTAGGCCTACAATTCTCTTTAATAAATTTATTTTTATCATCTCAAAAATACTGACAATATTTTTGTTAATATATTTTTAAAACTAGGTACTTATATGACCATCATCAGTGTGGTATAAGAGTACCTCACAATCATTAATGATTTACCCTCAAAACTCCTGTGAGATAGGGAAGTTTTATCCCCGCTTTACAGATGGGGAACTGAAACAAGAGATTAAGTGACTTCCTCAATGTCACAGAAAAAGTGTACGTCAGAGCTTGCAACAGAACTCCAATCTCCTGAGTCCCAGTCCAGTGCCTTAAACATAGGATCACTCCTTCCCTCCCGGAAGATAATGAAACCATTTAAAGGACAAGTTTACCTTTAAGTGAAAATCTATAGAAGAAACTTAAGCCTAGGGAGTGAAGTTCTGTAACCAATAAATAAATGAGTGAAGACCTTATGAAGTACTCTACCACAATTATTATTCTTGAGCATGAAGAAAGGAGCATTCTCTGCACCACTATATTCCTGATCAGTAATAGTTTAGATTTTTCCTATGTCATTTGCCTTTGGCTACATGTTTACTTACATCAACTCCAAGATCTAGAAGATATTTGACTACACTGATCATTCCACTAGATGCTGCAGCATGTAGGGGTGTATATGATTTCTTGTCTTTGCATGTCACTTCAGCTCCATGGGTCACAAGTAATTTCACAACTTCAATGTGACCTGGGCAAATAAAAGAAAAATAAATATTAAGACATAACTTAATTTATCAATTGTGCTCTGACTCAGAGAAATAATATCAATTTATTATTAGCTGCACTTGATCAACTTTTAAAAGGTGAAAAATGCACTATAGACTCTCCTCATTTAAAAGAAGCAGAGAACCATATTCTTTCCCCATCTCATTTCCTTATGATTTATAAAGGCAGTCTGAAATATTTTGTCCATGTATTTCCTCCTACTCCAAACAATCTCTCTAGCCTTGATTTTTGTTTTATATAAAAAATATCAAATCCTGTCTTCTGTTTTTGCTGAAGGATTTTTTGGAGGACTTAAAACCTTACGTCAGCCCATTAGCTCTCAAATCCAACTGAGAGGAGAAGGGATTTTTAGTAAGCTACTTAAAACTGTTTGCTTATCTGATTTAATACCTATCTAACTCAAACTTCTGTCAAAGATTTGAAAGAAAAGCTCAGAACCTTGCTCTTTCAAACTGAAGACTGAGAAAACTTCCATTTAATTTCTTAAGGCCTCCTGCATGAATCGTGAAAAGACTTCATATTTCTGAAGTTTCTAAAGTAGAAACAAGCAGAAAGATAAGTCTCTTTTTTAAGAAAACATTTCTAGACTTCGTAATATAAAAAAATTAATTTTTCCTTTACAGATATGTTATTTTTTGAAAACTTTACCCAAAGAAATTTAGAAATGCAAGATCCATTTTCAAAAGTAAATTAAGAATTCATAAGCCTAAGTCTTACTGAAAATCAATGGGACATACGCTCCTAATTCCCCAAGTCATTTTTTAAAATAAAGGCTCGTCTATGATTAAACAGCTGCACCAATGCATCTGCGCCGCTGTAGCGCTTCAGTGAAGACACTACCTACGCTGATGGAAATGCTTCTCCCATTGGCACAGGACGGTAATCCACCTCCCCGAGAGGCGGTAGCTATGTTGATGAGAGACGCCCTCCTGTTGACATTGCGCTGTCTACACTGGGAGTTAGGTTGTTATAATTGCATTTATGTCGGTGTAACTTATGTTGCTTAGGAGGGTGTTTTATTCATCCCCTTGAGTGACATAAATTATGCCAACATAAGCTATAGTATAGACATAGCTTAAGTGAGAATCAGGTCCACTGTATATGAACATACACACAGAGATTTCTTTAAAAAAATGTAAGAAGTTAATTTTATCCCTCCCCCTCCGTTGTCTACAAATCTATTTTAAAAATGGAAATTAGACAAGTGATATGCTCCAGGGATAAAGTATCCTATTACAAGTCTATAAAAGTAGCATGTGCTAAAATTGGTAGATAGAATTTAGCTTAGCTGAACAAGAGAAAGCATTTGTTTTTCCAGCTGGGTGAGCACACACCAGAAAATGTACCTCATTACAAACCCGATAATGCTTGTCCATACATAGCTGTGGCATCTCAAGCACTGAATTTCATTCCCTCAAAACTACTACTGCAGGCAGGATAAATCAGATCTTAACTATTAGTTTTATCTCTAAGAACACTGGATCAATAACAGTCACACACAACAACCTCTTGGCTGAAGTGATTAGCAATAGTTGAAGTCTGATGTCAGCATGGCTTCAAACTATGAGTAATGGTATTAACACTGCTTAATTCACTGGTCTCAGCAACATTCTAGCTACCATAAGTCTCCCCCCTACAGAAGAAAGTCTGTGATCTTGTTCTGTTTTACTCTTTGGCACTAGGAGTATGGATTTCCCAGCATGATGTACATATTTTACACTAGTTCTGGATGGCTCCAATACCAATTTCACTAATTTAAAGACTAATTTAAAACAGGCTTCAAGCAGAGATTTCTGCAATGTGGATTATTAATATTCTTACTTGTATAAGTGAAGCAATTTCTAGGACAAGAAATCCAGATATTCTTGACTAGATCACTTTTACAACCATCCTGATCTATCAGGTGACCAATTATTTAAGTATTTTTTTTTCAAATATGCATTTTCTATTTTGTAAACTACAAAAGACTTTACAGACCTCAACACCAAGCATACTTGCAGTGCTTTATAAAGTTATTTAACAACTTTTCCTCAATCCACCCATACAAATTTAGGAGTTTCATTTATTGGGCATATACCTATTCTGACTTCTTTATATTTAAACAGAAACGTACCATGAAACCCCCCCAATTATTATTATTATTAATAGTTTGAGTAAACAATTTGAAAATTGTATTTTCCCTGTTTCCAGCTCCTGTCTCCACTTTCTGTTTCAAGTCAGGATTTGGGAATACTGTCCTGACAAAACACTCTGCAAATAAAAGCAACACTGAAAGAGCAAACAGTACCTTAGCACAGGCCTGGGCTAACAATGCTTCTGCAGTGACAGACAGGGGAAGTTTTATTCCTCTAAGGCCTTATCTAGAGTAGTAAAGGGGTGGGGGGTAAAATCAATTTTTAACCCAATTTAAAACATTACTTAGCATTTAACATATATGCAGTTTAATATCTTTAAAATCATGTTAGACTTTGATAAGCAAATACAATTTTAGAGATGTTAGCACCTAGCATAGATGCAGTTTAAGTGATGTTTCCAATGGAGTTAACTAACTCAAGGAACCTAACTTAATTAAAAACAAACAAAAAACACCCCAAAATATTAAACACTTTTTCTAGTCTACACAAGGCTTGAGAAACTAGACTGAAGATGGCAGGTTGATACCATAATTCTAGCTTCACTGGGAAGAAGAAAACTGAGATACAAAGAGTGGAGTTGTGAATGATACAGGGAGTGATCACTTGCTTCCATAGCCATGACTGGCAGGCAAGGGACTAGAGCCAGTGCAGTCCCCATCGAGGAACAGTGCCAAGAATCAATTCCTTTCCCTGCTGACAGCCGCATGATCACCTAACCTTTCTGCAGAAGCATTCAAAGGCTCTGTTTTCTCTATGCCAGTGGTTCTTAAACTGTGGGCTGGTACCCCAAAATGGGTCATAACCCCATTTAATGGGGTTACAAGGGCTGACTTAGACTTGCTGGGGCCTGAGGCCAATGCCCGAGATTACAGGCCCCCTGCCTAGGGCTGAAGCCCTTGGGCTTTGGCCCCTCAACCCAGGGCGGTGGGGCTCTGACTTTGGTTCCCCCACCTGGGGCGGCGGGTCTTGGGCAGGCTCAGGCTTCAGTTCCCCCTCCTTAGGTTGTGTAGTAATTTTTGTTGTCAGAAGGGGGTCGCGGTGCATAAAGTTTGAGAACCCCTGCTCTATGCAAACTATTGCTAGTATTTTGGGTTTTTTTAAATGTGTTCATTACACATTAATCCTTTAAATGAAAGCTTTTTTGAATCACAGCTGAAAAATAAGCTAAACTGTACTTCTCAGTAAAAATCAATAAGCACAACTTTGCTCTTCCTCTACAACTTCTCTCAGGGCTCATTACATTACTTGTTTTTGAATAGAAGTAGTTCCTAAGGTTACTACTTCAATATAATCTTTGCTATACCTATATCAGCACAAGCTTGACCTAAAGCAAAAAACGAACACCTACTCAGACACTATGTTAAATGTCTGTCCTACTGACACACATGATGGACATCTGTCCAAGCAGCAATCTGTCCTGGTACATATGTAGTAAGTACTAAGACCAAAATGGGGCAAATTATCTAGATCTATGCTATTATCCCTACTATCACAACAAATTGATATGAACAAAGACCAAAGAGTTAAAATGTTTGAAGTGTCTATGGCATAATCCATATTATTCATCAATAATCCACTAATCTTCAAGTTAGTCAGGCACCAACACAGTTCTAAACCTCACTCTGTTTTACTCAGTGAAGTTGCCATATCAAAGTTTTATGCTTTGTGCAATAACTAAGGTAAACTTGTTCACCAGTCATACAGCTTCCCATTATTAACTGCAATTCAAAGGTTCTATTGGGACAATGATATTGAACAATCCTTCTTTATGAAAGTGTAAAAATGATGCAAAAGACAAGCTGGAAAGAGTAGGAACATGTTCTTATATTAAATGTAGTGGCACAAGATGGGATAAAATCAGCTCCATGATCTAAGCATCAGTGCACTACAGAGGCACTGACCAACAATGATTTTGCCCTTCACCTCCACTCCCCTTGGCTTTTATTTCTCTCTATTCTCCTGAGAATTTTAATTCCCCCACATCAGAAAGTATTTAGTTCCCCTCCCACCACAAAAAAGTTAATAAGAATTGTTAAAAATAAAAACACATTAAGGTTGTGTTTAAATAATTTTGAAAAACAGAAATGTTAATGATTAAACAATATAAGTCATTATAAAATATACTGCTTAATATAGTTAATTCTGTATTAAGATATAGAATCATAGGACTGAAAGGGATCTCAAGAGGTCATCTAGTCTAGTCCCCTGCACTCATGGCAGGACTAAGTATTATCTAGACTATTCCTGACAGGTATTTGTCTAACCTGCTCTTACAAATCTCCAATGATGGAGATTCCACAACCTCCCTAGGCAATTTATTCCAATGTTTAACCACCCTGACAGCTAGGAAGTTTTTCCTAATGTCCAACCTAAACCTCCCCTTGCTGCAATTTAAGCCCATTGCTTCTTGTCCTATCCTCAGAGGTTAACAACAATTCTTCTCCCTCCATCTTTTATATACTTGAAAACTGCTAGCATGTCCCCTCTCAGTCTTCTCTTTTCCAGACTAAACAAACCCAATTTTTTCAACCTTCCCTCATAGGTCATGTTTTTTAGACCTTTAATCATTTTTGTTGCTCTTCTCTGGACTTCCTCCAATTTGTCCACATCTTTCCTGAAATGTGGCACCCAGAACTGGACATAATACTCCAGCTGAGGCCTAATGTGCACGGAGTAGAGCGAAAGAATTACTTCTCATGTCTTGCTTACAACACTCCCGCTAATACATCCCAGAATGATATTTGCTTTTTTTTTTTTTTGCGCAACAGTGAGTACTACGTATGTACCACTAACAGTGTTACACTGCTGACTCATATTTAGCTTGTGGTCCACTATGACCCCAGATCCCTTTCCGCAGTACTCCTTCCTAGGCAGTCATTTCCCATTTTGTATGTGTGCAACTGATTGTTCCTTCCTAAATGGAGAACTTTGCATTTGTCTTTATTGAATTTCATCCTATTTACTTCAGACCATTTCTCCAGTTTGTCCAGATCATTGTACCAAGACAATGTAATTGTAATGTCTCATTGCAAATGATCCAAAATAGCTGAGTAAGATTTTCCTTCCCCCCACAAATCTCTCCCCCAAAACCCTCCACAAATCCTGTCCTGAAGAGATTTCAGTCTATTTTTTAAAAAGGTGCTTATAAATGCACAATCTAAACGGATTTCAAAGCATTTTCCATAGTTTTTAGATTCACTAAAAAAAAGTATGTACAGCATACAATAATCATTTATATCTATGAAGAAGAGCAACTGCCATTAACAGAACTATAGGACACTACACAAATGTTTAGGAATAACTGGGAGTAGGGAAACATAGTTAGACAAAATGTAAACTACCCAGAATAGAATTTGTTCAGCACATTAATGCAAAACTACTACTCCAGAGTGCTATGGGATCTCTAATGATTACAAATGGATCTTGGTTTTATATCTCCTCTGATTAATTTCTGTGCTTGCAGAGAACATAATATAAATTTTTCTATTTTCATTCTTCTCTCCTGTGTCGGATAAACTATTATTTTTGAAAGTCAAACCGCACCTCTGAAGAGTCAAGACTATGGAATGGCATCAATTTACTTTTTCCTGCAATTGATAATTAAACTCAAATTGATTAATGCTGACTTAATATGTTTATCACATAATTTACATTTTGAAATGACACCCGCTTCTAGCCAATTTCCTGGAAATAGATATCTGTTACTGTTCCGGAGCTGTGGCCACTACCATAAATTCTTCAGTGAGAACCAATACAGCCCTGCTGAGATAAAAGAAAGGAGAACTGAAAGCAATTACAGCTGGTATCAAGTCCTAAGAAATTACAACTTTTTGTGATGTCAAGAGAAAGTATTTTGTAAGCACACAGATGCCACAGGTAGAAAAGACACTGAAGAAAAGTTACGTTGCACTTGCTCAGAAGTCAAAGAAAACTGGTTGTTACTGAAAAGTACATCAGTAGCTGCTTCGGACTTATTTAGAAGTACAACTGAGTTATTTAGCCACGGCTAAGAGGCTTCTGTCAGAGCACTGGAACTAAAAGGCCTTATCTGCTTTTCTTTTAATCTTTGCCCTTCTTAAATGAAGCTGGAGGTGAGGAACCATGACTACAGACAAGCTGAAGAAAAGAATTCCCATACTTATTATAAACAGCAAAGTTCTACATAAAAGACTAATGGAAGGAAGTCTACATAAAGGAAGCCTGTATCATTAGGACGTGATAACCAACCCATTGTGGACAACTTCATCGTCAGAGGCAAGACAATGATTGGGTAAAGAGGCTGAAATCCTGGAAGTGCAATAATTTGAAGTCTTATTCTTGGTCCATTTCCCTATTAAACAAAACTAAACAAAACCCAAGCAGGGAGCGAATCAGAAATATACCGATCTTAAAGTCTATTATTTTTCCTTTGTGAGTCAGCTTCTGATACTTTACTAGAAAACTTCATATTTTTAGTAAGGCTTTTGACATAGTCCCACATGACATTCTCATAAGCAAACTAGGAAAATGTGGCCTAGATTAAATTACTATAAGGTGGGTACACAACTGATTGAAAGACCATATTTAAAGAGTAGTTATCAATGATTATCTGTCAAACTGGAGGTCCCACAGAGGTCAGTTGCAGGTCCAGTACTATCAATTTTTTCATTAATGATTTGGATAGTGGACTGGAGAGCATGCTTATAAAATCTGTGGATGATGCCAAGCTGGGAGGGAATGCAAGCACTTGGAGAACAGGATTAAAATGCAAAATGGTCTTGACAAAATAGAGAATTGGTCAGAAATCAACAAAATGAAATTCAATAAAGAGAAATGTAAACGGTTACACTTAAGGAAAAAATTAAATGTACATACACAAAATGGAGAATAACTGACTATACACTGGAATTGCTGAAAAGGATCTGGAAATTACAGCACATCACAAATTGAATGAGACAATGTGATGCAGTTGCAAAAAAAGCCAATCTCTTTCTGGTGTGTATTAACAGGAGTGTCTTATGTAAGACACAGGAGGCAACTCTCCTGCTCTACTTGGCACAGGTGAGGCCTCAGATGGATTAATGTGTCCAACTGAGGGTGGCACACTTTAGTAAAGATGTGGATAAATTGGAGAGAGCTCGGTGGAGAGCAACAAAAATGGTAAAAGGTTTAGAAAACCTGACCTATGAGGAAAGGTTAAAAACTGGGCATGTTTACTCTTGAGAAAAAAACCTGAGTGGCGACCTGTCACAGTCTTCAAATATGTTAAGGGCTGTTCTAAAGAGGACAGTAATTAATCTTTCTCCATGTCCATTGAAGGGAGAACAAATAGTAATGGGCCTAATCTGCAGAAGGGAGATTTAGGATAGAAATTAGGAAAAAGGTTTTTAATTATAAGGGTAGTGAAATTCTGGAATAGTCATCCAAGGGAGGTTGTATTTTTAAGAACAGGTTGGACAACACCTGTCAGGTAAAGTCTAGGTTCACTTGATTCTAGCCTCAGTACAGTGGGCTGGACCTGATGACTTCTCACAGTCCCTTCCAGTCACATTTCTATGACTCTATAACCACCACCTATAAGTAATGGAGAATTATATTTATCTCTATTCAGTTTCCTCGTACGCCGATCTTTCCTCTTAATAGCCATGTGGCATTAGTGGTCACATTTTCAATCAGGAATCCACATTAAACCAAAAAGTTAGTGTTTAGGGGAAAAACTGTTTTCCTTTCATTTCTCAAAATTAATTAGCATGTCATTTTTTTCTGCCACAAAAGCATTCATTAAAAAAAAAGACAGTTTGCTGTATCCTATTACAAATGTTATATGAGATGTATAGATACCTTCCTCGTAATCACCTACTACGCAACCTTGACTAAACGCTTTTGCCTAGAAATTAAAGTATATAAGTTCAATAAAATGAAGTGACTGACTTTCTCTCTAATGCACAGAGAATCAGTTGCAAAAGAGTACATACCCATATATGCTCCCCAATGTATAGCTCGTCTGTCTTTCTTGTCAAATGCATTAATATTGGCACCTCTAGACAACAACAAACTCACCATCTAGGGTGAAGAAAGAAAAATAAGTAAAACACCTCTGCTCAGAATATAAAACTATGCACAGAATGTGGCATAATAATGAAAGCGAAGAATAAATCTTGGGTGAAATGAAACCAAGTTTTTAAATCCTTTAAAACCACCATTCCATTTACATCGCTTCTGATATTTTGTGCATTTAAGCATGCTGACTGCCCACACTGTTGACAATGTTGTGATCATAGGATCCTCTAAATTAGATATCAAGTGAAAACCAAAATATTTTAGATTACCTATTTTATGCAATTGTTTAACAACCATGGCATACTATATGTACTGTATCTACTACATACATACTGTTTATTAAAACTAAAAAAGTTAGTTAAAAATCTATGCATTTAATCACCCTACAAATTTACATATTAAAAACCTTTCATTTCCATACAAACTGCTGAAACTGGATCGATTACACTATGGCTTCAATCACTTGAAATTAATTTACAATTTAAGTTTATACATCTCAGCAGAACCCAGACTATAAATAAAAGGTTGTTGATTTTTTCTGGGGGAATGCAGAAACTAGAAAAAGCGTTCCTACAGGCTACTAATAAGGCCGTACCTCACCACTGGAACAGTATTCTTCAAGGCTTTACTATGGGGATGTAAATGCTGTAAATATACTTTAGTGTACATTTTACCATTACCAGATCATGCACAAGTATGCAACTAAATAATCAGAGCTTTGGTGGGAGGCAAGAGGGCTAAAAAACAAGATCTGGAAAATAATCCATACCTCAGCATGTCCACTGAAGGCTGCATGATGTAATGCTGTTCTGCCTGCTCGATCTGACACATTTACATTACTTAGAAGAGGCACCAAAGCTTCAGCACATTTAACAGCTTTATTTGCAGCTGCTATATGTAGGGGTGTCTGCCAGTTTTTGTCACGGGCATTGACATCTGCTGAATGCTTTAACAGCACCTGAACAGCATCCTGAAAATATTTGCAATAAAATAAATTACATTACTAAAGAACTAAAAGAATATACTCAGCAACTCCATATAAAGTACAACAGAATCTCACTAATTCACACTTTGATAAACTGCACTCACATGTATTTTCAGGTTATGAGTTTATTCTCAAGCCCAGCAAGATTCTGGGATGGTTATAGATCCCCCAAACACAGCTAAGGAACTTACAATTGGCATTTGACACTGGTGGAATTCCCCATCACACGATCAATAATGCTCAGGACTCCCTCTATTAGTGTGCATTAGTGAGGCACTACTGTACTTAAAATATATTACTACCAATTGTTAGACACCTTTTTTCAAAGAATAAAAATAGCTGCAAATGGTATATTATAGATGGAGAGTTTAATAACCATACTTTTTACAGATGTGCCTGTTTATAATACTATCAATTTAAACAGACATCGGCGGCAAAAGGAATATAATTTTTAATGGTGCCAAAGTGACAATCCTGTTTTAGAGTTCTATATCACAGTAATTTGGTAAATAAGAAGTTTCATTCCCCTTTATAAAAATCAAGTTTAAACTGCAAACTTTTATACCATTCCTTTTACATTCCTACAGAAAGTAAAACCAAACACAATCCTGTTAATAACATATGCACACTATCACACAAAAAAGAAAACAGCTTGTCAATACAAATATTAAAATGTAGATGCAATACTTCATTTTTTCATTAAGTCCACAAAGCTTTCTACACTTTATTAATTGTTCTGATCGTTTCTTTAGTCAAATGCAAAAAGAGTGCAAAAATAAGAAGGTTACTACTCTGAACTTAAAACATTCTACTGAGGCTAAATATTGCAGGTATCTCAAATTATAGAGCAATGTTACTCACACACATTTGTGCTGCAATACCTAGACATCGCTGTGACTTATGAGTGGAGTGGAAATATTAACACTACATTCCATGTATTTATTCCATTAGAAGAACCTGTCAAAAGTTATCCTAAAACTATACATTTAATTTCCTCTCCTCTTAAGAAACAAAAAGTATAAGAGCAACCTAGAAAATACTTGTGCCTTACTTTATAACTGTAAATTGAATGAACAGTGAAATGGATATGGACCCAAAATGTATTTAATAGTTTACTAGGAAAAAGCTGATTACATATCAAGTCTTTGGCTCCTTTGAGTCTAACATCCATGAAAACACCTACAAGAATCAGGAAATAAATACAAGAAGAGCTCTGGAATTGGTTGGGCACAAACTGTCAAAGGAAACACTAATTTTACTGTAAAAAAATTACTCTGGTCTCAGTATGCAGTTAGTTTGTGTATGTGCAGTGATGTATTTTCAAATTAAATGAATCTTAACTTTTTCTTTTGCGCAAAACACACCAGCACACAAAAGGAGTGCAAATTCACATTCTGAAGACTAACAGTCTAAGCTGAAATATGTTCAAGAAAAAAAAGTTTGAAAACTAAATCCCCAAATATATTAAAGATATTTAGGGTGACCAGATGTTCGTTTAATTGGGTCTCCCCTCATTTGGGGGGAGTAGTCCTGCTGGATTATACCAAAACCAGGATTTAAATCACAGAGCTTCCTAGCTACTATACACAAGAGCTTGAACAGCGACACTCTGCCCCAGAAACGAGTCAGTAACCAGCTCAAGAGGGAGCATCTCTGTGCTGCTCCCAGCTGCACAGTGTGCTAGTACGTGTCCCCATCCATCTATTTATAAGGTATTCCATCATCTGAATATTTAAGAGCCCCCCCAAATACGTAAAAGTAGAAACAACACTAAAAAGCTCTCTTTCTTCCATTCCAACCTATAGGATAAATAAATTTGATTAGTGTATAAGATTTGTTTCATTGCATGTTGTGAGTATGTGTAGAAACTCTAGGGAAAACGAAGAATAAATAAGTTTTGCATTTAAAAGTAATTAGTTCTGTGGTCACTTATCTCTTGCAGGAGCAAATTCCATAGTTTAGATCCAGTCGCTGTCTCCCATACACCCTCCCAGAGTTGGCTGACAGATTCATTGTTTTGATAACAATGTTGTGATTATAGGAGGTCATGGTCACAGAGGGAGGGTTCTCTCTTAGGTAGCTAAGACAAGCCCATGGAAGGCTTTGAATATCAGGACAGAGGTCTTAAGTTGGACTATATTCAATGAGGAGCCACTGCAAAGAAATGAGCACCATGTGACCTGTGTTGCTATAGAAACAGACTGCTTCACAGCGTACTAGTTGAAGCTTTTTGCGTATCTAAGGCACGTGGGGGTTGGGTCAAAATGAAGTCCTACTGGCATCCAGTTCTTTGTGGGGAGAAGGGGTGGTGGGGGGGAAGAGTAGTTGTAGAAGTTAAAAAGGTCCTACGGGGCAGACCCCTGGGCTGGTCCATTTTGTGGGAGAGAAGTGGTGCCCTTTGAAGTTTGGGGAAGGATATGTCCCAATCTCCAGATTTATATATAGTTTTGCCACAATAAAACCAGTTCACTGCAAGTTCTTATATGCTAAGGTTATGTTAATGATATACTAATGTGATTTACAGTTTTCATTTTATTATACTCATAGCCCTAGAAGCAAGGCAAGACTTATACAAATGAGAAAATAATATTCTTATTTTAGGAGTGATAACTGAGCAGAGGAAACTTTTTAAAAGTAAAATGTTCCATAGATTCAAAAAATCATTAGCCAAATTGTGACAGATCCTAGTGAGGGTATTCACAGAAGAGGAGGAAAGGAAGGAGAAAGCACGCAACGAGCATCCCATCCCCCCCAACACAAGGGGCAGAAACAACTATAGTCCCAAATCTCAGGAGAGTGCAAGGACTGCTGCTTCAGTGAGGCTCTCTCAGGGGAGCATATTGCTTTACCCTAAAGGATAGTTTAGCCTATGCACCAAGCCATTCATAGAAGAATTGTGTCCAAGTCCCTTATGGGACAAGACCTCCACATTACTACCTACTTAGGCTAGTGGCTAAATGCTACTATTTGGCCCAAAAGCAAAATCTAAAATGGACGGTTTTAGATCCAAAGTCTGATGCCTGAGACTCTGCAAAACCAAAACAATCTCATTTCATCCCCTCTCTCTCTAATAAAAATAAAACAATAATAGTACTGATATGACTCAGGCACAGTACTCTGCGTAGTCAGGTTCTGTGAAATTCTCCCACATGACTCTAACAACAATACATGTCAATCCTAACCTTCAGCATTTTTACTGAGCTAATTTTATTCACGGATTTAAAATTCCAGTTAATGACAGTTTGAAACTCAGAATACGATACCTGAACAATGATATAAATGCACCTCTTAATTTTTCTTCCTACGATATTTCTATATTTAGCAACATATTGATACATGCTTCAAAAACCTTGATTTTCTGATGAAACAAAATGTCAGAATTTTATTAGCAGCTTGCTCTGCTCTACTCTGTACATTTGAATGTTTCAGATGAAACTTAAACCTACAAGCCCAAACTAAATACTTTATGTATGTTAAAACGCTTACTGCTGCTAGCTTCAATGTTTTCAATAAAGAAACTGTAGAAATGCTTGCCTATTAAAAAATGAAAAAAAACAAAACAAAATTGTGCTGTATAGGTGAAAACAAACCCTATTTAGTTTCTAGAGTATTTTTCCCTTATACTGAACCACTTTGGTTATCTCATCCGAAAGGAATCAAGGACTTTATGTTCTGAATTCAGAAATATTCTCTGTCATGGGAATGGCATTCATGATTTATTATTTCCATGTACAAGAATTTCTGGTTTCCTTTTGTATTAAAATAATAAAAACAAACTACCTGTACTTATTCTAGATTCTTTTAATTAACATTTCTAAAAGCATGTTATTTTTGCAATTTTTTTTTCCTGTTCAGAACCTCTCTCTATTCTACAATTGGAATTATGAAGTTATGCCCTCCCCCCTTTTTTTTTCCTGTTAAATTTTAAAAAATCTGTTGCAAACATCCTGGGCTCTCTAAGCATTTTCAGTAGTTTCACTCTAAGAAAACTGAATAAGAAATAGAAGGTTGTCTGAGATGCTGTATTTTATTTTACATAAACTCATCTTTAAAAAAAAGAAAAGAAAAGAAAAAAACGTGTTTATTTCATACCTCACTACATGATGCAACAGCTCTGTGTAAGGGAGTCAACCACTTGCTGTCTTTGGCATTAACTCTAGCTCCTGTAACAAAAAATAAATAAAATTAACTGACAGTGTATTCATACAAAATCTAAGTGTTTCAATAGACAAATTACTGTACAAAGTTACTACAACATTATATGCTAGACTAGTTAATGCAGGAGGATGCTCAGAAAAATACTTTTTTCCATGGGCTTTGGGTTATAGGATTCGCCCTTTGATGCACAGATGGAATTCTGTAATTTCTTGTTCACAAATAGTGAAGTGTATTTAATCAGTTATCTACACTAGTGAAATCTATTTTCCCAATAGTACTTCAAAGGGCTGCTGTGGCAGGAAAAAAAAAAGAAGCACTGGGTATCCTTGTCTTCATGCAACACAAAGCCAAGCACCCACAACACACACAACTTAATGGTATTCTGAGAGCAGATGAGGGGAAGAAGATTCATGATCCCCATTCCTTCATACCCCTTTGTAGTTGGGCAGATTTGTCTGCTTCCCTGCTGTCGACAGATAGGGGTAGTGCTCGCTGTCCCCCTTGGGAACTGGAGCGCATGAGGGAAAGAAGAGCAATATTTGAAGCTGCTTACTCCTGCCCGACAACTACTTCTCTTCAGCAGCTGGATTTGCAATGATCCCGCCTCCTCAGCCAGAGAGCCTATTCCCTATCAGCTAAGCAATACCAGGGAAGCTCCTCCTTTTGTGGTGGCCTATGCTGTTTACACCTGGGGGAACCAAGAATTTGATAGACTGAAAAGGAAGAACTCTTCTGACTTTGAAAATGATGAGTAATACAGCTAATATGGAGATGTCAGTGCCCCTTCCTTGTTTCTAAACTTGTTCACATACACACAAAAGGATATTTATTACAGCAGGCTGCGAAAGCTTGTTCAAAAAATCTTAGTTCCTTTAAAAAAGAAAAAACCCACACCCTAGAAAGCCCTAAATCCGCGCGCGCTCTCTCTCTCTTTCTTTTTTTAAGGCCCATTTTGGGCTTGACCCTTGGTTTTTAAAAAGTAAAACATAATGATAGTTATAATCTATTAGAGTAAATTGGGAAATCATTCCCTCCTCCATCAACAGTTTCAATGAAATAAAAAGTTTGCTTTTATCAAAGGATCTTCACTTATAAACTGAATTTTTTATGAAAATTTCCATTTAACTCAACCATTTTTTTGCCAAAAAGTGTTTTGATAATTTTTTTGACCAGCTCTGGAATCCAAATGTTAATGATACATCTCTATATACTAAGATGAGTGTACATCTCTTAAATTATCAAGAAAGGCAAGCCATTTATTGAGAAATTGATGTTTGGGGAAAGGATAATTGGGACCCAATAATCTAGTATAACAATGTTTGGCCAACTCAGGAGAAAATTACACCTTGTTGATATGTAATCTCTTCTTTCAACAATTTAAAGACCAACACTGCTTTCTGATAAACAGACATGTAAATCATGTGCCTCATTAAAAAAAATCAGCTACAGTGTGCACCATACTCTTTTAGTGCACATGAATTTTAATTTTAAACTTGCATAGTATTAGACAGTTGGCTTAAACAAACCACTATCGCAGAGCAGCCTAGAAATCAATCACTTATTAAAACAACCAGCAGTGGATTTCTTAAATTTAACTTTTCTATTTATTTATAACTGCATTCATTTGCTTAAGCCCCCAACCCCACTACTCATTAACGACTATGGAAACAACTGAAAATACAATTCACACTATTTTCTACATGGGCTTATGAACAGTCTCTGCTGTCAGATTCCTCCATTAAGTGAACACGAACTCCTTTGAGTAATATATTTCCTGAATGTATTTTTTAACAATGTGTTTTCCTGTTTCCTGATATAGCAATATTTCTAATTGCAAAATTGTTTTGTGCAATATGCTGTACTGCAAAAACAATATATTTACAACTGGAAGACAGTTCAGTAAAGACCAGCTAACCTAATTAATAAACTGTACTTCTGTTATCATAGAAAATCAGCAAACTAGACTACTTTAATATGAAATACTTGGTGCTCAGAGTTAAACACAACTAATCCTAGAAAATAATTCATTTGTTTTACATCACACGTGCCAAAGAATGCACAAGCATGAAAGGTTTGTAGTGGGGTAAAACGTCACCCTGCAAGGGATTTCTAATTTGTTTTATAATGGCTTCCTTCAAACAGTGATAAATGTCTGAAGAGAGAGGGGTGATCATAGAATATCAGGGTTGGAAGGGACCTCAGGAGGTCATCTAGTCCAACCCCCTCCTCAAAAGCAGGACCCATCCCCAATTAAATCATCCCAGCCAGGGCTTTGTCAAGCCTGACCTTAAAAACTTCTAAGGAAGAAGATTCCACCACCTCCCTAGGCAACGTATTCCAGTGTTTCACCACCCTCCTCGTGAAAAAGTTTTTCCTAATATCCAACCTAAACCTCCCCCACTGCAACTTGAGACCATTACTCCTTGTCCTGTCCTCTTCCACCACTGAGAATAGTCTAGAACCATCCTCTCTGGAACTACCTCTCAGGTAGTTGAAAGCAGCTATCAAATCCCCCCTCATTCTTCTCTTCCGCAGACTAAACAATCCCAGTTCCCTCAGCCTCTCCTCATAAGTCATGTGTTCCAGACCCCTAATCATTTTTGTTGCCCTTCGCTGGACTCTCTCCAATTTATCCACATCCTTCTTGAAGTGTGGGGCCCAAAACTGGACACAGTACTCCAGATGAGGCCTCACCAATGTCGAATAGAGGGGGACGATCACGTCCCTCGATCTGCTCGCTATGCTCCTACTTATACATCCCAAAATGCCATTGGTCTTCTTGGCAACAAGGGCACACTGCTGACTAATATCCAGCTTCTTGTCCACTGTCACCCCTAGGTCCTTTTCCGCAGAACTGCTGCCTAGCCATTCGGTTCCTAGTCTGTAGCTGTGCATTGGGTTCTTCCGTCCTAAGTGCAGGACCCTGCACTTATCCTTATTGAACCTCATCAGATTTCTTTTGGCCCAATCCTCCAATTTGTCTAGGTCCCTCTGTATCCTATCCCTGCCCTCCAGCGTATCTACCACTCCTCCCAGTTTAGTATCATCCGCAAAGTTGCTGAGAGTGCAATCCACACCATCCTCCAGATCATTTATGAAGATATTGAACAAAACTGGCCCCAGGACCGACCCCTGGGGCACTCCACTTGACACCGGCTGCCAACTAGACATGGAGCCATTGATCACTACCCGTTGAGCCCGACAATCTAGCCAACTTTCTACCCACCTTATAGTGCATTCATCCAGCCCATACTACTTTAACTTGCTGACAAGAATACTGTGGGAGACCGTGTCAAAAGCTTTGCTAAAGTCAAGATACAATACATCCACTGCTTTCCCTTCATCCACAGAACCAGTAATCTGTGGTGATGTTGTGGGGAGGGTGAAGGCGTTGAGAGGGAACGGTCACAGCTATGCAATAGTCCAACCAACACTGAAGAAAACCACCCTGGACAGCTATCTTCTAACATCCACAGTCAAACCTCCCATTCCTGAGCAAACTCAGAGAAGCTAGCACCAAGCCAGCTACGAACTCATCTTACTGATGGTAACATTCTAGATCCAGCACAACCTAGATTCAGGCCTCTATTCAATGGATAGAGGACAGACATCCACTGTTAACCATGAGATACGGCTGTCTCGCCTGAGAAGTGTGGCAGGAATCCCAAATAACGTGCTAAAATGGTTTGAGTCCTTCCCTGGAAGTACGCACCCAAAGAGTAGAGATGGAAAATTGCACTTCCACTGCTAGAACTCTCACTTGTGGAGTTCTACAAGGATCAATTCGCTCTCCAGTCCTCTCATACAATCACTAGGTGAACTTGTCAGATGACACGGATTCCAGTGCCAGCAACATGCAGATAACACAGCTCTACCGATCCTTCATCACACATGACCACACCACTACAATCCAGATGGCCCAGTGCTTGGATGAGATCAACTCATAGATGACGAACAGCTGGCTGAAGCTCAGCAACACAGAGGTGATGCTGGTGGTCCGAGGAAAGTATTTTGAAGAGTTTGCAGCCACAATTTAGTCTCCTTTGAGTGAAGGTTCACTTCCACAATTGGTCAAACTCAGTCCGTAGTCTAGGAGTACTCCTTGATTCCTCATTGATGCTGAGCTGTCACATTGCAATGCCAGCAAGTAATACCTTCTACCATCTCTGATTGGCTGGGAGACTCCATCCCATCCTGTTGGACAAAGACCTGACCTCAATTATTCATGCCTTTGCCACCTGTCAGCTGGACTACAGCAAAGAGATATACCTGAGCATGAAACCTTTAGCATTTAGGAAACTCCAACTAGTAGCTTACCTTCTTAGCAACACAGACTACCGTGAGCACATCAAAACCTATACTCATTTGCCATAGAATTCTGAATCAAGTTCAAGGTCTCGTTCCTTAATTTCGAAATGCTCCCATGGCCTGAACCCCTGGATACCTAAAAGACTGTCTAAGGCTGCAGGACAAAACCCATGGTCAACAACTTTGCTCCTCTGTCACAATGGAACTCTCAACCTTTAGAGTAAAGCTTGACCAGATGGGAGACAGAACCTTCTCCGGGGTGGTTCAAAACTGCAATGAACTCCCCCCAGAACCAGGGACCATCACAAACCTCACCACTTTGCACTCATTTCTTTGACCATGCCTTCTCTAATATAAAACATATAGCAACAGATATTTAAGAAATAAAAAACCCTACAAAACATGGCACTCCACTGAACAAATTTCTCCAACTGGGAAGAGGAGGAGAGAACAAACAACACAGGACAGATGTGAAGTCACATTGCTTAACACACTACTGGGAGGTACTCACATGCTATGGGCATAAGTGTGGTATAAAAACCTATATAGAACAGATTCATCCATTAAAATAATTCTTGAAAACCTTGTGCAAGAGAATGGGTGGTATTTAGAAAGATTTTTTTTCCCCCTCGAGAGGGAGAAATTTCTAACACATCTAAAGAATCAGCAAGTAAATCTTACTTTTGTCTATCACCATGAAATCACCCAAACACCATCAGCCCAGACTAACAGTCTCCATACTATTCTATACCCAGAGCTAAAGTCAAATACATCTGAGGACTCCAAATGTTGCTGGAATTGTCTTACAACAGCCTTCCCAGTAATTGTCTCCCAAAAAAGGAAGATTTGAGACTGAACAATAATTAAGACCATAAATTGTCTGCATCCTACCAGCCATAAGCATACCTGTCATGCTTCCAGTTGCTCTCCAACCCCTGCCCGGGCCTCTCATTGTGACTGGCAGACAGTAAGATACAAGCAAGAGCCTAAAATACAGAAGACCTACTATCCTGTTAGTAATTTTCCCCCTCCAGCAATTCCATGCACAGTGTACTACTGACTCTCCAAACAGCAAAAGAAAGACAGCACAGTAAATGAACACAGGGAATTTAAAAAAAAATGGAAGCAAGAAAATGGAAGGAAAAATGAAAGAAGGAAAGAAATACAGATTGAAGAGAAAATGGGACAGATTTTAGCCCTGCCTGCACTAAGAACATGACCCTTTTCCATCAGCAGTCAAAGTAACTGGTCCACCAAACTGGAGTTGAAAAACTTTGCCCTTTAGTGTAAGGACAACGAAAAAAACTGAGTTACCATTGACTGGATCCTTGGATCTCAGCTCAATGCATGAGATAGGCCAGAACTCCCCTAGCTCTTAAAGAGTTCAAGTGCTTTGGAGACATGGGCGGCCCAATCTTATTCTCAGATCAGCTGCCATGGTGTCTTAGGCCACTGCCATTCCTTTCTGTCCATGCTTAGCTATAAAGCACTGTCAGTTGGAAATGCAGTTATTTAGTCATGCAGTTTCAGAGTTCAGTGAAGCTACAGACTTTTGCTTCAGTTTGAAAACAGAACACTTTCTAACATTTCTACATCCTTTGACTGATTTCTCCTCATTCCCATGGTTTGCTTGGGGTTCTGGAGTGGTTCCTTATAGAACTAGTTTTCTTTGATGATTTTAGCTGCATAGCTGAAATTGTCCAAGTTGTTGGTGCCTCTATGGCTTCAGTCATGGAGGCTGATTTCAATGCACTGTGGGTCATTAGCCTCATAAGCGCTGATATTCTTTTAGTACTTGGTGTAATACTCTGTTGACAGCATCACTGTCTTGTCATTTGTTCTTCTACAGTCTCTATTTGTTATCATTAATCATTGTGGCAGCACCTACAGGCCTTCTTCAGGGCCCAGGACCTCATTATGCTAGGCACTGTAAACACATGAAGAGATGGTCCCTGCCCTCAAAAGCTTAAAATCTAAGTATAAGACAGGAAACAATGAGCAGCTACTAAAAAGAGAACAGAACACAGAGACGATTATAAATGTAATAAGTAATGAGTACAACACAAAATTGCCTAGCTTATCTTGGAGTGCTGAATTCCTCATCTAACTCAATAACTTGATGCATTCTTAGTACCTGGGGATAGTTAATCTACGTTCTTTTGTCTTGTCTTCATTTTAGAGCTGGTTGAATCACTCAGATTAAAAGTTTTTAATGGATGTATTGGAATCTTTTGTCTTTGGAAGCATTACACAAAGCTCTCTGAAGACTGGAGAACCTCAGCTCTCCTTAGGCCTCTCACTATATTTCTGCATGCTGGAACCATTCTTGGCCTCGAGTACTTCAGAGTTATTTGCCTCAAAGCAGGTGCCTGATCTAGCTTTTAAAGTGCAGCCTTGCATCGTCCCCCCCGCCACAAATACTAAATATACTTATACCTGTTGGACAAAGACCTGACCTCAATTATTCATGCCTTTGCCACCCGTCAGCTGGACTACATTGAATCACAGAACTGGAAGGGACCTCGAGAGATCATCTAGTCCAGTCCCCTGCACTCAAGGGGCAACTAACTTATCTATACCATCCCAGACAGGTGTTTGTCCAACCTGCTCTTAAAAATCCCCAATGATGGAGATTCCACAACCTCCCTAGGCAATTTATTCCAGTGCTTAGCCACTCTGACAGTTAGGAAGTTTTTCCTGATGTCCAACCTAAACCGCCCTGGCTGCAATTTAAGTCCATTGATTCTTGTCCTATACTCAGAGGTTAACAATTTTTCCTCCTTCCTCCTTGTAACAACCTTTTATGTACTTCAAAACTGTTAACATGTCCCCTCCCAGTGAGGCAAAGTTATTCTGTATTGGGTTATAAGCCTTTCCTGTGTGAATACACTGATCCAACATGTTCGTGGATGTTTACTATATGCCTATAATGTTTGAATTCAATGTGAATTATACAGGAAGGCAACAAAATAGCTTCTCAGATAAGAATACCTAGTTACACACTAAGAAGACAATGGGGACCAGATGTTAGCTTCAAAGATCCTTTATCTTGTCTCCAACACACTGTAAAACTAGGCTAGGAATTAGAGATCAAATGAAGACTGAACAGTTAGAAGACCTCTGAGAGGCTGAAAAGGGGGCCAGGGTTTATTTGTGAGCAAGTATAGGCAGACAGGCTGGCACAGAAAATGCTCTGTGGAGGAGTCAGGCCTCCCAGACCCAGGGAATGGTAAGTCTTAAAGAAGAACTAGATATGCTTACAGTATGTTTTACTGTTTTTGAGATATATTTTTTCTGAAATGGTTTTAAATAAATGATGCTTTGCTTTAAGGAAGCTCTTTGGTCATTAATTACCACAGTCATTGCCCCAGAGGAAGTAGAAATACAGGTTCTGAGCCGAAGTCAGACCTAAAATGGTCAAGATTGAGACACAAGTGACTACCACACAGCACCTTATGTGAGTGAGAGTGAAATACACAAGAAAGGGGTGCTGGCTTGAAGCCTAGAGGAAGTGCATCAGAGGGACCAGGAGATGTTAATAGTGCAGTTCGCCTGATAACAATGAGGTATTTTTGCTATTCTGTTTCTTCTGTTCAAAGGTCACAATCTAAAGTGACTACTCTGTCTGAACAACAATACAACTTTGACAGTTTCACAAACTCATCATTTCAGGTTTTCATAACTTAAGGATTAGAGTCTGTATATTCTATACCTAAAAAAGCCTGAGATCACAACAGTGGAGAACGTGGATTATATATTAAGAGAAAATTTAGAGGCCATTTCAAACAGATATTCTACAAAAAATGTCCTCCACTTGACAGCAAACCAGATTTGAGAGAAAAAATACATTTGTAGGTGCCCTTTATGTCTGAAGTGGATGCTATACTGTCCAAAGACAGGTTTCAGAGTGGTAGCCGTGTTAGTCTGTATCAGCAAAAACGAGGAGTCCTTGTGGCACCTTAGAGAATAAAATTTATTTGGGCATAAGCTTTCATGGGCTAGAACCCACTTCATCAGATGCATGGAGTGGAAAATACAGGAGCAGGTATAAATACATGAAAAGATGTGAATTGCCTTACCAACTGCAAGGTTAGTCTAACGAGACAATTCAATTGACAGCAGGATACCAAGGGAGGAAAAATAACTTTTGAAGTGGTAATGAGAGTGGCCCATTTCAGACAGTTGACAAGAAGGTGTGAGTGAGTACCAGTAGGGGAAAATTAGTATTGGTGAAATTAGGTTTAGGTTGTAAAATGACCCAACCACTCCCAGTCTTTATTCAGGCCTGATGTCCAGTTTGCAAATTAATTCCAGTTCTGCAGTTTCACATTGGAGTCTGTTTTGGAAGGTTTTTTTTTTTGGGAAGAATTGCCACTTTTAGGTCTGTTATTGAGTGACCAGGGAGATTGAAGTGAAGTGTTCTCCTACTGGTTTTTGAACGTTATGATTCCTGATGTCAGATTTGTGTCCATTTATTATTTTGCATAGACACAGTCCAGTTTGGCCAATGTACTTGGCAGAGGGGCATTGCTAGCACATGATGGCATATATCACATTGGTAGATGTGCAGGTGAACAAGTCCCTGATGGTGTGGCTGATGTGGTTAAGGTCCTATGATGGTGTCCCTTGAATAGATCAGTTGGCACCGGGATTTGGCACTCAGGACAGAGTTGGCACCACGGTTTGTTGCAGGGTTTGGTTCCTGGGTTGGTGTTTTTGTTGTGTGGTGTGTAGTTGCTGGTGAGTATTTGCTTCAGGTTGGGGGGCTGTCTGTAAGTGAGGACTGGCCTGTCCCCCAAGATCTGTGAGAGTGATGGATCGTCCCTCAGGATAGGTTGTAGATCCTTGATGATGCGCTGGAGAGGTTTTAGTTGGGGCTGTAAGTGATGGCTAGTGGCGTTGCTACTTTCTTTGTTGGGCCTGCCTTGTAGTAGGTGACTTCTGGGTACCCTTCTGGCTCTGTCAATCTGTTTCACTTCACTTCACCTAAGCCTAATTTCCCCCTACTGTTACTCACACCTTCTTGTCAACTATCTGAAATGGGCCACTCATTACCACTTCAAAAGTTATTTTTCCTCCCTTGGTATCCTGCTGTCAATTGAATTGTCTCATTAGACTAACCTCACATTTAGTAAGGCAATTCACATCTTTTCATGTACTTATATCTGCTCCTGTATTTTCCACTCCATGCATCTGATGAAGTGGGTTCTAGCCCACGAACGCTTACGCCCAAATAAATTAGTCTCTAAGATACCACAAGGACTCCTCGTTGTTTTTGTCCAAAGAACAAACATCTAAAGAATTCCTGTTAAGTATTGCTTAAAGCAACAGGGCACTATGAAAAACAGTTTTGATGTAGTGGGGGAAAACAGCTACATTTTTTCACATGACAAAGGGAAAACGAGAAATGTAATGCCAATTAGATACAGGCCAGATAGCTGTTCCTTTCAAGTAAACAATACAAAAAATGTTGTAGATACTCTGACAAAAGAATATCAAAGCCTGTTTCTCAGAAGGGGATCTGAATATCAGATTGACTTGTATAAGGAAGAATAGATAAGATTGCCTTTTCATATAGGCAACTGCCAGCTCTTAAATGAAATTCACACTGAAGCTAGTTGATTATACTACTACTATAATACCGCATTTCATGGTATGTGTTACCGAACTCATTTCTTCAAACTCTGAATGGGCTTGGCTGTGCATCATGCCTCAGTTTGCATACTGAAGGCAAAATGCAGCACAAACCACTTCCCATTATGTTTTATTAGTTACATGGATGCTAATCCATCCTTTGTTATAGTTCTTACTGGAGATGGGCCAACTCTTCTACAAAGTGTACTTAAATAACTGGCTGGTACTACTAGTAATAAATGCTGAGAGAATGTATTATTTTATTCCCTTTATCACTAATAAACTAAGGAAGCCATCAGCATCTGCTTTATTGAACATCAATGCATTTATTTAACCTGTTTTTATAGACATGATAAAATTTCTTCAATCTAAATACCACTGATATAACACTAATTATAATACAATATATATAATAATACAGCACTAAAAGAGTTTCAGGCCAAAGGATTGAAGACCTTGCATGGGATACAGGGCCCAAACAGCCACTTTCTTAGTGTGGCAGAGCTCCGACCTTGTCCCCATGGGTCCCGCGCTTCCAGGCGGTTTATGCTAGCTTCAGAGGCTCACAGCAACCCTCCACGTAGCCCTTCTCTCTCTAGGGCAAGGGACACAGCCTACTGAGCCCTTTTCATCATAAGCCAGCAATGGAGGTTGATGAGAGAATTCCCAGTCTCTGTTGCTCCTGTGGCCTCATGTCAGAACAGTTTAGGCCTCTGTCAGAACAGAGGCCTGTTTTCCCCTCCCAGGAGGTGTTTCTGTAGTGGTGGTTTGGGGGGAACCCGGGCCCGCCCTCTACTCCAGGTTCCGGCCCAGGGACCCTAACGGTAGCAGCTGTTGGCAGCCAACCTTTCACTGCCAGAGTTGCTACATTTCCCTGGGCCACTTCCACACAGCTCTCCTGCTTCTCCCTTCTTCACCCTTACCAATGACTTGAGAGTCTCTTCATTAACCAGCCCTTCAGCTGCACTTTGGCTCCCTGGCTCCTCTCTGCCTGACTGGAGTGAGCCCTTTTATATTATCAGAGGGGCCTTAATTAGAGTCAGGTGGTCACATTAGCTTAATGGCCTCACCTGACTCTTTGCAGGTTAATTGGAGTCAGGTGTTCTCATTAGCCTGGATGAGCCCCTGCTCTGGTCAGTCAGGGAACAGAAAACTTAATCCAGTGGCCAGTATGTCTGCCTTCTGCTACTCTGCTGTACCCAACTGGCCTGGGCCTATCACATTAGCTTGGACTTAAAATATGGTCCTATACTGAAGATTGACAACATAAAAATGGCACTTTTATACTGAACAGAGCTGTTCCCTATGTGCATTCAGTCATATCTATTTACTCTATTGACAATTTTATACTGCTTTTGTTCCTGTTGACACTGCAAGACTACACTCCAGTGGTGGAACGAGCTGAATTCCACCCTAGTATTCTATCCAGGGTACCCTGATCAGAACTGCCAATCAGGTTCCTCCCTTGAAGCAAATTTGCCCACAGTTACCCTGTTAAATTCACTGAACAGGCATAACTGAGACCAGTATTTGTTTGGCCTTCAGAATCTTTGTTAAAGGCGGTGCACAAACCAGAAAAGAATCTTAGCAAAGTTGAATTTACTGGACTGGCAGTTAGAAAGCTATTTTTTACTTGGAAAAGTTGAGACAAATATAAACCCAACTAGACTATTTTTACAGTCATTGTTTTGAGAAGAGCCATATTTTAATACTGGTCACACATACACAGAGTTCTCAGAATACGTCATCTGCAAAGTTTCATATTGAAGGAATAGTACACTGATCTCTTTAGTCCTGGAATCTTTAATAAAATTAGTCTGCACAGCCAGTGGCCATATGCGTAATGCTTAAAAGTTTGCATTAGTCTATTGTGACACTTGGAGCCAAATGGAATGCTGATGTAACTAGGTGTAACTCCATTAAGTGAGTTACCCCATAGCTGATCTGGCCCCATGTTTTTAAAAGGAGGTGCACAGAACCCATAGAACTTAATTTAGAACTGTCTGCCCAGAGAGGAACTCTAAAAAGACAAGCAAGGATGGAGGGATTAACACAATACATTATGAAAGTTCCAGTTGCCAGTGAATAAGTAGCCTGTGTGACAGATTTTTTCCTGAAAAAAGGCTAACTGTGCATACAGGGCTAATAGTTCCATTGTTCTTCCTCCTTCTCAAAATGTAGGCACAATGACTTTTCTTCAGTTATCAGGTGCCTTGGCTGACTCCCATGACTTATTCAAGATTATTCTCAGAAGTTCTGAAATGTCCTCCCTCTGTTAATTGTTTTTTAAATTAAAAGGCTATATTTCACCCAGATCTCAGACTTGTTTATACAGCAAATATAAAATATGTCTGCTATAACAGGAACATATATTTTCAAAAATATTACCATGAGACTTACTCAAAGCCATTCTGCAAAAACTTCAGAAACTAAAAAATGCCTGAAGATCTGGATAACTATCTTTACAGCGTTTAGATTTCGGCCAAACAGATGTGTACTGTATTGCATGATCGCATGAAACTTAATTGGAGTAAATGTTCCAGAAGACACTGAGTTGGTGTCAGGTTTGTCATCCATCCACTTAACAAATCAGTCCACTTGAGGTCAAAGCATTTTCTAGTCAACTGTTATCTGGGAGTTAAGTAATAACTGTTGAACCTCTAAAGAGCAAGATTTTTCCAAGGCCCACTCAAGTCCTATAAACGGCTGCAGCTGACAGAAGGTCAAAGCAGTAAATCCTGCATTCTTGTTGGGACAGCAAATCTGTGAACACTGGAAAAAGCCCGTGGACTTCTTAAGAAGTTGCAAGAGGTCTGCAGGTCATCGTTGCCATAGCCATGCTGGAAATCACTAAGATTATTCTGTCCCCATCCAGTCTTCTCTTTCTGATCACCTTCTAAATTAATGGGAGGATTGGGAGGGAGCAGCGTACGGCCAGATCCTTCTGCCAGTTCAGGAATAAAAAAAAACTTCTGATATGGACAGACTGTCCCTGCCTGTTCTCGAGCAGAACTGGAGACACTTCATATATCTAGTGATTGATCAACAGATCAATGTCTGGAAACCACCGTAGGCCGAAGATGTCACCTATCACCACTTTCTTTATGGACCGTTCATGCAGGGTGGAAAAGGAGATTATGAAACATGCTAGTGCCAAAATGCAGAAGCAGCCTTTCCTAATGAAGACCCTAACCTTCCTTAGATTTCATATCAGATAAAACCTTCCTCCTTTCTTTGGTATGAAGAAACATCTGGAGTATAAGCCCTGATCTCTAAGTTCCCTTGGAAACTTCTTTATTGCTCCCACTTATAACAAGGATTAAATCCCTAATCTTAACATGCTCTCATGAGAGGGACCCCTGAACACAGAAGGGAGAGGGGTTTGGTAAAGGTAGGGTCTCAACAGAAGATGTTACTACAACTCAGTTTATCTCCAGAATCCTTTTGTCTGATGTTATGGACTTCCATTCGTTGACAAGGCAAAATTGTCTGTTCTCAAAGATAGGGTCAATGCAGGATAATTTGAAGATCCGGGTCCTGGTGTCAAATTTGGGGCCTGCCATTTTTACCTAGTTGAAACTGAAGGCTGTTTTCACTTCATTCATGGTTTTAAGATTTTCTTCTGGTGCATTTGCACAGGTCTGGGTTGTTGCTGCTGCTGAAAGTGACATCCCTGAGAATAAAGACAAAAGATGATGGTGGATAAATGGTCTATGGTACTAGAGTATAGGATCAGAGGTCGTCCTCCTCACAGGTGGAAAGGCACCTAAAGAGCATGCCACAGACCACGTGTCCAATATTTCATCTTATTACTAAATAACTAAATTTCCTTCCAAAGGAATATCTTCCAATCTTCAACACAGTTTCTGGAGGGAAAGAAAAAGACCATATGACTCTTAAGCAAAGCAGTAGATGCTACCACCCTAGCTCATGGATTTGAGAGCTTCTTTTGATGTTGAGGACACTGTTCGTTATCATCCGACCTTCAGTTATTAACATGTTAGTCAATTTACATTGAGTAACTGATTTTCCAGAGGCAAACGCAGGAATCTTTTCCGATAAGTGATAACGATACTGCAACATCATTGCCTCGTAATCTGTTACTCTTTTCCCAAGTGAAGCAAGAGAACTTCCTTACCAACTGCACTGACTACTCCAGCCTGCAGTAGTCAATCTAATATTAGAAGATTAACCTCCAATGGGGCAACCAGAATGCCAAATAATGGATAGATTTCCTCCAGTATTACAGATGGGAGTTCCAAAGTCATTGCCATCCTGTCTGCAAGCTTGTGAAACTGTAAAGATTCCTCAGAGAGAGAGGAAGCTGAAGCTACTCCAACATTTTCATGTGGCGAAAAACCAGTTTCTACATTTGGCTCTAATTACTGGTATTCCATCTGAGCACAGGCTCCCCATTTTCCTCCAACAGAGGGTCAGGCACAATGGTGGGAGAACGTGAAGCTCCGATTTGATGGGCAAGCTTTTTCCTCACCTCAAAAGAGAAGGGAGTTCCTATGCGAATGATGCTATGAAGTCTCTCTACAGTGTTTAGATGGCTGCCAATATGGCCACACCACCTATGGTGGAATTTGCAGGTTGCTGCAATACTCTTATTCCAATACCATATCATAACCTGGAGGATAAACAGGTCTACATGCTCCATATCTGGGATACTCTCTTTTGAGAGTGTGAAATCTAGGAAGGACCTCTGGAAATTTAGCCCAATCCTGTTCATTTCTGGACTGCAGATCTGACTTTGGACCTGCTACCAAGAAACCACAGAACCTGACAAATGCAACATAGTGAAAGACAGACCACTTTTCTGGCTGGGCTTGAAGGTGTTTTGGACAGAGGTACAGAAGTCTCTCAGGAAAACAAACACTTCATTCAACCTCTTTCATTTTCCAGGAGTAAGATCAGAGAAGGATAATTTGAGAGAGGTTTTGTCTTTCCTCCTTTAGATATCAAGCCTTACAGATACATCACGGGATCCTTGTGACTTACTTCGGCTAACAATGAAACTGATGCAGCTGCATAAATTAGCGATGAAGAAATTGTTGCTGGTTCCAGGTCTATCTTGGATCATTTAGATACGGTCAGCACTCCTAGCATTTGGTTCAGGACCTGATACTGACTGATCAGATTAATTTCCTCACTGGGACTTGGCACTGCTAGCAGGAACCTTTTAGTTCTTTGCCTTCTTTTCCAGAACTGAAGCAGACTGATCCAATGGCTTTCCTCAGAACTTGGCCAACAGATCCTTTGGGGCTTTTAGTGTTGGATCTGATCTTGGAAACTGACTGATGCAATCATGGAACTCTATCCTAGAGCACAAACTGGAGCTTTCATCATAGTATTCTTATTCTGAGCTTGTGCTTGGATCCCTTAGAGGTATGAGAGCTCAGTGGCTTCGCTGCCAAAGCTTCTTATATCAGGAGAGCTCTTGGACCACATGCTCTCAGAATGAACATAATGCAGACAGAAACCTCGGACACCTCAAAGGACAGTAGCCCTCATCAAGACATGCTAAGCAGCTGACATTCGTGTCTGATGTTGAAAAGACCATCTGACATGATTCACAGCTCTTAAAACCATGTCTCTTTGCCTTTGAATCCACCATGAAACTGAGACAAAACCAAACCTAACAGCTACTTAACTAATCCAAGAAGAACTAGCCTAAACAAACTATTATTTTCCTAATTATACCAACTACACCAAGAGTAAAATACTATGTAAGGCACTAAAAATTTTTTAAGAGAAGGCGCCAGATCTGAGGGATCCAGAGAAGTGTGTGTCCATTTGCTGGTGAGGTTGCTAGGAACTGAGACAACAGAGGGCACCATGCACGCTTTTACAGCCTCATCTCTCAGAATATTCAGGAACTCTGAGGGGAGCAGTCAGAAGGGCATGCAAGCACTTCAATGCCACAAGAAGGTTCCACTGTCTGATTTGGTGATCCCTTCCAACTTTAAGTTCTATGACTTTAAGTTGCACCAGCCAGTGTAGCCCATGAGTGGGAATATGCAGAAGATTCTCAATGAATTCTTATTAAGATTATTCACAATAGATCTCTTCACCTACCCATTCATTAACTCTCCTTTTCATGGAGAATACAGTGGATACTTCCAATCACCCATTTCCAGGGAGTCCTGTCTCCCACCAGTGTTCTAACCTAATCTATGTTAAGGCTGAAACGTATGAAGTTGGAAGCCCTGACATCCCTCCAGCGTCTGCGAGGTCTTCTCCAACCAGCTTTTGTTGGAGCAAATACATAAAGCAGGCAGGCTGGTATGGACTCTGGCACGCGGTGCAGTGTTGAGTCAGTTGGGAAGACACTGGACGCTGGTTGGTCCAACGCCTGACATTCTTGGTTGTAATGTGATGAAACCATCAAGTGCCTTTAATGTTTTGTTGCTGTTTCACCTACCCAGCCCCTCTGCAAATTTACAGATGTTTGCTAGAGATGTTAGTTAAATTCTATTTGGTCTAAAAAAAAACTGATGATTATGACATGTTCATCAGCAGGTAGGCAGTTCATCTGATGACAAAGTGGGTGAATCCTTCAGGGACTAGCTTACTTTCAAGAGTTCTGAGAGGTATTGTTTCAAAAGGAAAAGGAAATGAGCTGGAAGTCATGGGAGGAATATCCTTCCTCTGCCGGAAATTTGTATCCGACATTGTCAGTTTCAGGCCCCTCCCGTCCTACAGGCTTGGAAACCAAGACAAGCCGCAGCAGCAGCAAAGATTGCAGGCAGAGGTTTACTCAGAACAAGCGTCCTAGTGTTCAACACCCAAATGCAGAATGCTCAAGACATGTACCTTAATGCTAAAAGCATGAAACTTTGAGCATGAAGTCTCAGTTATGCACTGAGAATGAACAATATGGGTCTTGTAACATACTTACACTTCGAGAAATCTGGCACAGAAAAAAATCTCAAATTATACCAACAAGTGAGGGAAAAAAAAATCACACTTTCCAAAACCAACTGTTTTCTAAAAAAGTTTTTTCACGCCAAGGATTTTTTTTTTTTTAAGACATTTTAGTGTTTTTGTGGTGTATGTGGTGCGCTTGTTTTTGGTTGTTTTTTGGGGGGGTGGGTGGGAAGGAAGTAAAGGAATTTAATAATACCATACTTTTGCAGCATCTAACACATAATGTGACATTGTAGCCTATATAATTTACACTAAGAACTAGAAAACTCATTTAATTAAAAAATGTTATGGGTTAGGCTTCAATCCAAAAAACAGTTACCGAAACGTATAGTCCCACTGAACTTAATAAAACTACTTCTATGTAGTTACATGTATGCTTTAACTGATGGCAGGATTGGGAAACCAACAAGTAAGGATCTGATACAATGCCCACTGATATCAGTGGAAAGACTCCCATTGATTTAAATGGGCTTTAGACCAGGCTTGAAGAGAAACAATAGCAAAGCAAGGAAAATTCCTTGCAATTTAGTTTGTTCATATAGTATGATAATTGTAGATTGGTTTTTAATTTATAGAACTTCAAAATGTACTACAGAGTATTTATTGATGTGTAATAAATATAAAGGTTACAAAGTAAAGGACTCAAAAGTTAGAAAATGAAAGAATTAAGGTTGTGTATAGAATCTTTATTCAGCCCCCTTGTGCATATGCATTATTATACAGTCTTTAATTACATCACATAGTATTTTTTCCACAGGACTCCTTCATTCAGAATAGACACTGCTCACTTAACGAGCAGCTATTCAATATTTTGTTTTCTCCTCACTGTTGAATCTACCACTCTAGGCCTTATTTACTGCACACTACTCAAACCATGCTCTGAAGACAGAATTAATACTTTCCTCATGGGCTTTTCTATGGCGCTCATCATTACATTATGTGAGAGTTTCACAAACATTAATGTATTTTCACAATACCCCCATACAGCGGAAGTTAATAATCCTTGTTTTACAGACTGAGAACTGAGGCACAGACATATTAAGGTCTAAAGTATCCACTGATTTTGGGTGTCCAATTTGACACACCTACAACATGGTTTTTCAGAGTCGTCTTATACTGTATAGCACACAGTGATTTCAGTTGCAGCTGAGAGTCCTCAGCATTTCTGCAAGTCAAACTGCAGGTTCTTAAGACAGACACCCATGAAATGAGGAATTACTGACCTCTTGTGAAAAGGTTAGATTTTTAAGCAACTTCCCTATCATCACACAGACACAGAGATAGGCTTCATTTCCCCAGGACAGCATTCAACTGCCTTAACCAGACCCTCCTATCTCTTCTTGCAATCCCCTGCCTCATTCACTATTAAACCTTCCAACTTCTGCAAAAAAAAGGCATTCTATAGACTACAGTATCCTTCACTACACCATCCTGGTCAATCCTCAGAGCAGGTCCATCCTGGGCACTGAAGGAAGCACAGGTCCACTGGGAAAGAACAGTATGTGGCATGTAATTAAAGGCTGAATCATAATGCAGATGCACAATAGGGCCAAATTACAGATGCCAGAATTAAGGTTGCCTACACATTTCCTATCTTTCAAGTGCTTCACTTTGCAAGCCTAATAATGTTCTTTTACCATAATTTGTAGATGTAATTTGCTGGGTTTTAAAAAAAGCAAACTGAAAAAAATAGAAAATCCATCATGTGTCATCATATTGACACCCACATGGATCATTAGCAAGGTTGGAAGTAACTTTAGCAGAGTAACTGGTAACAATAGTAAATTGTCATCCTCTACATGGACCAACATTAGAGTCAGATAAGATACTTTACCAAGAGTTTCACAGATATTTGCTGACAGCAGAGGAATGGCGAGACTCAGGAACCTTGGGCTCCAGGCCAGGCTCTGGAGGGCAACGGGCACTAGAGGACCCAGACTTTTCTGCCCATTCCCACAAGATTGACCCCTTCTGCTCATCCCCTCCAACCTGTCCCTGCCTCAGTTCTGTCTCTCTCTCAACTGTCTCCTCATCCAAGTCCTATTCTCCACTCAGGCATTTTATCCTACTACCAATTTCCTTAGCTAGCCATTCCCAGTTCCCCCTCACCTCCTTCTCTGATTTGTCTTCCCTCTGGTCTCCAATTGTAGCCCCATCGCCCCCCAGTTTCCATCTCCTTCTCAGAGCTCTTCATCTAATCTTGATGTCCCATGTCACTCCCTCAACTCTTTTCCCAGCCAGTCCCAGTTGTCCCTTTCACCTCCTTATCCAGTCTCAGTCTTCCCTCCATCCACTGGCTCTCAGTCTGCTCCCCACCCACACACCTCCATTTCCCACCGTCTCCCAGTACAAATCTCCTTATCAAGCCAGTCTGAGATAGACCCTGGCACCAGGCTCCCTGTCCCAATCTACTCCCCATATCCAGCCCTCCAGGTCAGGTTCTTCTTCCTTTTGCATTCAAATAATGCAGCTTCCTTCTTCATGCTACTTGCACTCAGCAGGAGAGCACAGAGAGCTGAGAAATAGGCTGGCTGCTCTCAGTTCTGGTGCCTGGACCTGGCATGGCCCCGAGCAGCTGGAAACTGAAATTGCAAGGAAAGTCCTACTGAGCTCTGGCAGCCCTGGGCTGGAACATACCCATTTTGGATGGAATCTTCAGGGAACTGCGAAGCTCTACCAAGTCTCTGCTGAGCATGTGTGAACTCTGGTTTCTGAAAGGCTTATAACTTGGCCAAATTTTTCACAGGGATGGCAAAAGGCACAACCCTGACAGATACAAATGTACTAGGAACCAGGGGTGGACAAGCTTGGGATGCATTCAAGCTTCTCAAAGAAAAAGTCACCAATTTTTAACTTGGGCATACTTTTCTCTAATCTTGGTCTCAAATAGCTAAACCATTTTGGCTGAAAGTTTCCCAAAAAATCAGCCTCAGGCAGACATTTAGCATGGAAGTTTTCAATCAAAATGATTGAAGTTCTGCAAAATTATAAGCAACAGAAAATAGGATCTTAAAATGGGAAGTGCTACCAACTCTCCTATAACACACCTCACTAAAGTAAATTCTATTACTTTTAAAGCTGAGATGTGGGAACAGATCTGAAGTTTTTGAGCAGATAAGATATGTTTAGTGAAGTGCAGATTAAAGAGATTCTACTGTATTTTATAATTCTGCAATTTCTTCCACTGAGGGGTCTCAAAGCACTTTACAATCATGAATAAAGCCTCAAAACCACCATGGTGAGGTGTAACACACAGAGATTATTAAGGACTTGTTCAAGGTGACAGCAAATCAGTTACAGAGCTGGAATAGTAACTCTGATCTGTCTTCTCTGTCTTGTGTTTTAACCACTAGAACATACTGCCTCACTCATTGCATTCTGTATTGCAAGTGAAGAAGTAAATATGAAAAATGATTTTTAAATTCTTATTTCATTCTTATCAGGTCCTAAAAATCTTGTGTATATATAAGTTAGCAAAAGATAACTAGAAAAATAATGTTGTTCTTAATCTGAAGAAATATCAGCACTTTTAAATGCCATTTTCAATGTTAACATAGTCATTTTTCTAAATTCACTATAGTAAAAAATATGTGCTAACATTTAGATATTAAGTACACTGCTTTAAATACAATTAAGTACAGACTTTTGAAGCAACTGAATTTGGTCATAAACTACTAATAAATAGCAAACATCACTGAGAAAGTTTAACTCTGGTAGGTACTTTTTATAATAACTGAAAATTATTAAAAAAGTGGTTTGAATTAAGGAGTCTGTAAACAAAAGTTTAAGTACAAAAATCCCCAAATTTCAATTGAATTCTTAGCACATTAAATAGCCTGATAAAATTATGCAAACTAAAAGTACATTTAATGTACCTGTGCACAGAATTTTTTTTCATTAACATGAACAGAACATACCAGATAAAATAAGTAGTTCAATAATTTCTGCATCTCCCAGATAGGCAGCAGCATGTAAAGGGGTCCTCTTTTCATTATCCTGTAGTAAGAGGGGGGAAAAAGGGTGTTTTTTTTAAATAAAGACATCTGTTTTAGCATTCTGTATGATTCATAAAAAAGTTAAAGAATAAGATTCCATCTTCCAAATACTGAACATTTTATATTTTAGGAAGCAGAGATATTAAACCAAAGAATCACTGAGTTATCACACTTATGTAGTCTGTAACAAACATGCTCTCACTTAGCAATTATGACAGCCCTGTACAGTCATTCAGGACATGATCCTGAAAGATGCCAATTCCCAAGTACTCGGGACACGTCAGGATGAGGCCATAAATTAAATCAAAATCCATTTGTTTCTTTGGAAGGGGAAAAGTTGTGGGGGAATGTAAAAGTGAGGCTTTCCTAAGCAGCTCAGAGAATGTTAATACAATGAGTATCAACAGGTGTGATCTATGTTTTATGTGACAAGTTGAAGGGTAACTCATGAAACCAGGCTGTAATATTTTCATCATGGTTGCAAATTTAATGGAAAATGCAAAACTTCGATGTTGGACATGAAAAAAATATCAGCAGAAAACATGAAATTCAAACTTTCACCAGCTTTTTGCTTACTGCATATATGCACAGAAAAGCCCGAGAGGTGGATGTAATTGGCAAACTGATCTCACAGACATAGAAAAGACAGTGCAGGAGGCAAGTGGGACTTAGGTGCTTTTGGGTAGTCTCAGGCTAATATCCTTTTGAAGACACAGTTTAGAATCCACATGTGAGAAATTAAAGAGGACATCTGAGTTGGACTGAACTGAAGAAGATAACAGACTTTCAGAAGGCTAGCACAGAATATTTCCCAAATCTGGCAAATACTGGCATTAGTTTATGCGCACGAGTCCACCGTGAAAATGGTGAAAGATCATTTTCTCATTATGTTGACTGTTAAAGGCTAACTGTAGGAAATTAAAACCTAATAAACTGCTTCTGTACAGCATGCTGTAGCAAAATTAGTTAAAAACAAAATAACAAAACCAAAAACCCCTTCAGTACAGCAGATAGGTTCATTTTATTGAAATGTGTTGAGCTTTGGAACAAGTTACAAACAAATTACTTTTGGATTCTTGGAATTTTTCAGTGAAGCCCTGAACATGCTTTAAAAGCAAGTGGAAATTTTGTTTTTCCCTCTAGGGGAATGTACCAAAACATTTCTAGCAGATTGCAGAAAGAACATTGTTTGATTATACTGGCCACTAAAATGTGTTTATTAAATTTAATGTTTCCATATTATCTATCATTTTACCATTTTAAAGAAGCACTTGTTTTTTCCACTCACGCAACAAAAGGCAACTTTACTCATGGATTTCAGATTAATGAACACTGGCATACAGGCCTACATTTTCAATTTTTTTTTTAAACCAAAAACACTTTTTTTTTGCTTGCTTTCAAATACATTCTCTTTTCAAACGTAAGTAAATCCCCAAAGCAATTTCAATTTCTCATCTCATCCCCCAAGGTACTGTCTTTATTGTTTTAAACTTTCAGAGTTGCAGTGCTGGGGGGTGTGGAGGCACATTTTAGTGTTTATTACTCAAAGATAAAAGTCAGCACCACAAAAATCCCTAAAGTAGCTGAAATTACTTGGTAGTTAGCTTCAAATGCACTCAAATGTGGGATTATGGCAGTTCAGTAGCAATAATATAGTTATATGGCTAAGATGACATCTATTCTAAAAATGCCTTTTTTTTTAAAAAAAGGAAAATTAAAAGTAAGTACTCTCTCATGCTTGATCTCCACCCAAAAGAGAAAATGTATTTAGAAAGTTCCAGAATTTATCCAGCAGTTATGGCAATAGAAAAAGAAAGGTTTCTACTCTTGTTGTTTCTCCTCTTAGATAACTGAAAACTGACTGCTACTGAATTTCAAACCTAGCATTGACATAACCCTGAATGAGGAATCTATGCTTTGCCTTGTTTAAATATTTATTCTGAAATAAAGATAACATTTCAAAATAGGAACACAAGTAATGTGACAGAACTGTCATATCTGGCTTATTGTTAGAGAAGTGAAACAAAAAAATGGAGAACAACATTCATTACACATCAAGTTTATAAACCATCTATAAAGTAAGAATTTTAACTTAAATGAGTGGATTAAATTATTTTTAACAGATGCTATTAGGGAGGGTCATATGCTGGAAATTCAAAAAGCATTAATTTGAATGATCACCTAATTCTATCAAAAAGTAACTAATGTCAAATTCTACCCACCTTAATTGCAGGACGAAACAGGACAAAGATGGGCCACTAGGAAACTGGCTCTTGATTATCTAAGCAATGGAACATTCTCTGGGAAGCATTTACACTCTGGAGGAGATGATGCACAATGGCCAGTAGGGAAGCCTGGTTTGAACCCTACCCCACTCTGGCTAATTGGACAAGTTCCTCTAGTTTCTCACTAAGAAGCTAGGCTACAGGAGCGAAAACTCTGCATAGATGGTATACTGAAAAACTATAGTGATGTCAACTCCCTTTAAAAACAAAACAAACACACACCAATTACAATACGACTTGTGTTTTCTTAAAGACCCTGGAGTCATGTTACTAAGAAAGAATCTTAGGTTCTATTAAGAAAAAAGTTTCTAGCCTTCAGAGTTGTGGAGAAAAGGTTGAAAATATGAACTGTAAAGGCTCAAAAGACAGAAGGCAAATAAAAAGAACCCAAATTGTGTGTTTAAATGTGATTTTTAAGCCAAATCCACATTTTAAAGCCTAACTCATGATTTTGAATCTTATCAATAATTATTAAATCCATCCAAGCATTTAAATGTTTTTGCGTTTTAATGGGATTAAGCACTGCCGTAAAATTCATTTAAAACATGAGCTTAGATGAAAAACAGAAAGACTAACTGTTGTTCATTAATGCACAATTAGAACTGTGCATAGCAGATTACAGGAATTAACATTACATTAATCTTTTCAGCATTTTGTAGGAAAGACTCTGCATGGACTTTTGTGCGGTATTCTGTATCATGGCACTAAGGTCAATTCTGGCACAATACTTAAGTTTTATAAAAGCATATTGCTATAAAAAGCTAGATCAAGCGAAATGTTTCAAAACAAGTTTTCTAAATGACAAGGAAGAAAGATTTATAAACAAACATCCCCTGCACTAACTACAATCCAAGTACTGCCATATTCTGACTAGGGCCCTACCAAATTCATGGTTGCGCAAAATGCATCATGGACCATGAAATCTGATCTCCCCTGTGATATCTGGCTAGTGTAGAAGAGGTGGTTCTGATCTCCCCTGTGTTGCTGGGGGCACCCCAGCCAGTGGCTCCTACTTTGTGCCAAGCTCCGGCTTCTAGTCCTGGCCAGGCTGGGGGACTTCCTCTTCCCCTGCAGAGACCACTCCCAGGGCCAGGTCAGACCTACCTTCGGGAACCTGCCCCAGCTACATGAAGCTCCGCAACTGTGCTGCCTTTTTCTGCACTGCCTTCAGAGCTGGTGCCAATCCTGTGACTTCTCCTACAATAGCTTTGTGACCGCAATGAACCCCTTTTGTGTCAGGACCCCCATGGCTATAACACCATGAAATTTCAGATGTAAACACCTGAAACCGTGAAACTATTTTTAAAATCCTATGACTGAGAAATTGACCAAAATGGATCCTGAATTTGGTAGGGCTATAATTATGACAGTCTGTCAGGACATGAAAGTGAAACTGATTAGTTTACCTTTGCTGTCCAACCAAAATGAAAAGGAAATACACTGGACCCTCACTAGAACGCGGGGTTCGGGATCCATGTGGGGTGCCGCATTAACGCAGGGACCGCATTATAGCAGGGGCCATGTTACCAAGGATCCCAATTTAAATATTTAAATTTGGGATCCTTCACCAAGACTGTACTAGATGTGAATCTGCATTCTAGCGATGTGCGCTCTAGCGAGGATCCGTTGTAGAATAAGTAGTTTAAAATAAATTTCATTATTAAAAATCCCTTAATTATCTAAAGCAGGGGTGGGCAAACTTTTTGGCCTGAAGGCCACATCGGTATATGGAAATTGTATGGCAAGCCATGAACGCTCACAAAATTGGGGGTAGAGATGTAGGAGGGGGTGAGGACTCCAGAGTGGTATCAGAAAAGAAGTTCAGGGTGCAGGAGGGGGCTCCGGGTTGGGGTATGGGAGTGGGTGTGGGCTCCAGGCTGGGACCGAGGTGTTCGGAGGGGGATCAGGTATGGGAGGGGTGTGAGGGCTCCAGCTGGGGGAACGGGCTCTGGGGTAGGGCTGCGGATGAGGGGTTCAGAGGGTGGGAGAGGGATCAGGGCTGTGGCAGGGCGTGGTGGGGGCTCAGGGGTGCAGACTCCAGGCAGCGCTTACCACGAGCAGCTCCTGGAAGCATGTCCCCACTCCAGCTTCTAGGCGCAGCCAGGCGGCTCGGCGCGCTGCCCCATCTGCACGCACCAGCCCTGCAGCTCCCATTGGCCAGGAACCGCAACCAATAGGGGCTGCGGGGGCAGCGCCTGACCACACCTCCATGTACTACGTATGAGCCAGCGGGGGGAGATCATGCCAGCTGCTTCCTGGGAGCCGTGTGGAGCGGGAAAAGCCCTCGACGCCACTCCCAGGCTGAAGCAACAGAGCAGGGCAAACCCCCGACCCAGCTCTCTGGCGGGAGCTGAGGGCTGGATTAAATGGTCTGATGGGCCGGATGCGACCCACGGGCAGCAGTTTGCCCACACCTGAGCTAAAGTATGGTTAGTAATATAATTAAAGAAAACGGGTTTCTAAAAACCCTCAAAATATCCTATGATGTTTAATTGGCCTGTCCCTTAAATAAATTGTTGTGGTAGACTGGATTTACAATGCTCATCCCATTCTTCTATTCAAATACGTGTGCAGAACTATATATTTAGTATGATGCTCAAAAACCTATTTGTGTATATTACCAATGTTTCCTGCATGAGCTAGGACTGATGAAAGGGTGTGGGGCAATAAGCCCAAGGATAACTCTTCAAGACTTCAAGCTCCATGCCCTCCCTTCTCTTTTGCAGAAGCTTAAGGAGAGCTCTTCCACTGCTTCCCTTCATCATTGGCTGGTGCAGTGGGAGCTCCCTTGTCTGTTTCAATCTATCTTAAGTAGGGTGTTTTAACCATTTAGCTGACTTTGATAGGATCACCATCTTGACACCGGAAAACTCCAAAACTAATTATACATAGTGGTTTAATAGTGTTAGGCAAGAGTTAAAATTCAGTTAGCAGCCAAAACAAAAACCTACATAACTAACAAGCAGGAACACCGGAAGCCCAAGGACACTGACAACCGTAAACACTTGATACGTCAAATGTCCACCCAGTAAATCGGCCCTTAGAACAGAACAAACCCTCCCTTCACAGCCCTCCAGATATCTGTAAACACTCACCCGCACCCCACCCCTTTGCCTTAAGTTAGTCATGAATAATTGATGTAATCGAAACAGTTTGATGAGTGTGTTCTGTTCCTGTCTCTGCCACGTTAAATGCGCTCTCTGTCTCAAACAATGTTTGTCTCTGTAAGAACAAGATAAATGCAAATGAAGTGATAAAAGAAAGATATAATTGGTCACTGTAACCCCACACCTTTGAAGCTGTTTACCAGTCTTCCCGGTGCAGTGAATAAATCCTTTTTCAGTATTTGCCTGTGTGGTCTGATTCTTGGGGAAAAAAACTTCTTGATTAACAAGAGTTCTATGTATTTTAAAGTACAAAGTGCCCTGTGAGTTTTACCTATTTGTCCCAATGCATTTTCTGTGAAGTAACACGCAACATAATAGCCATTTTTATGACACGTCAAAGCTGACAGCTCCTCAGAGAAGGGACCCTGTCTTCCAACATGTTAATACAGTTCCTAAACACAATCCCCCAGTTCTGACTGCAGCTTCTAAAAGTTACTGAAATATAACAATTACCTTCCATTCGCCTTCTAAATAATCAAGCATCTACTGAACCTGAACATTTTGAAGTGCAACATTTGTTAAAGTATGAATCCAACCTTCTTCCCACTAAACCTTTGTTCAAAAATTCCTCTTTATCCTATTTTAACTCCAAAAAGAGGAAATACAAAAAAAAAAAAAAGGAAACTAGTTAAATTAAATTTTAGCAAAAGTCACTAGAGTGAAATGCCTGCAAGCTGCCTGGAAACTATTTAAAAACATGAGAGAGGCTCAAACTAAACATATGCCAGTCACGTCAATGTAATTAAAGTTATATCGTTTCATACCCAAAATAAAACTTTATTTGGAGGAGTGGAGTATCTGTTACAAGTATTCAGTCAGCTGGTAAATATTTTACTTTAATGTATATGGTAACTATATCTTTATACAATTTTTAAAAAGGTAGAAATTGAACTTTAAGTGGAAAAAGTTTGTGCAAAGAACATTTGTGAGTAAATGAACTGTTCAAATTTTAGGAATTTTTTTTCCTTTATGTGAAATAGGCCAAGCATCAGATGTTTGCCAATGCCTTTCTACCAGACTCCTCATTAACATCTGTATAAATAAAACAGTTTCATGCAGAAAAGGGGCAGAGAACTTTTACTATATGCTTTTCAGCTAACATATAGTACCCCAAACTTCAATGGCTTTGATAACTATAGGAATTTTTTCTTGCAGGATTCAGAGTTCAGTGAGGTATATACTTTTGGCATTCAATTCTCAACTGATGTCATGAACTACCGTTTACCCAAATGTGACTGTGCCAAGTGTGTGTCCTGTGGGGAAACAGTTCTACCATCTAAGGTCCTATCCAGGATATAAATTTTTATATAAGGATAGCATTACCATTTTATACAAGGCACTGGTGAGACCTCATGTGGAACACTGTGTACAAAGATGAATTCAAACTGAAACAGGTGCAGAGAAGGGCTACTAGGATGATCAGAGGAATGGAGAACCTACCCTTCATGAGGAGACTTAAGGAGCTTGGCTAGTTTTGCCTAACAAAACAAAGGATATGGGGAGATAGGATTTCTCTCTCTTTGTATATATATCTATGTGTGTGTGTATAGATATAGATATATACATATATATAAACACACACACACCCATCACAAGGATAAACACCAGGGAGGGAGAGGAGTTATTTAAGTTACAGACCCATGTTGGCACACAAACAAATGTATATAAACTGTCCATCAGTAAATTTAGGCTTGAAATTAGACACATATTTCTAACCATCAGAGGAGTGAAGTTCTGCAACTGCCTTCCAAGAGAAGTAGTGGGGTTAAAATCCTAACTGGTTTTAAGAGTGAGCTTGATAAGTTTATGGAGGGGACGATATGATAAGATTGTCATATAGCCCTTTTGCAACTGCTATTAGCAAATATCTCCAATGGCCAGAGATGGGACACTACTGGGGGAGGGCTCTCAGCTACTACAGATGATTCTTTCCCAGATGTCTGGCTGATGGATCTTGCTCACATGCTCAGGACCTAACTGATCACCATATTTGGAGTTGGGAAGGTATCTTCTCCCAGATCAGATCGGCAGAGATTTCAGAGGGTTGCCTTCCTCTACAGCCTGGGTCACTTACTGATTTGAACTAGACTCTAGAGCAGGGGTTCTCAAACTTCACTGCACCCCGACCCCTTCCTGACAACAAAAATGACTATATAACTCCAGGAGGGGGGACCAAAACCTGAGCCCATCCAAGCCTCAACATCCTGGGCAAGGGGGCCAAAGCCAAAACCTGAGTCCTATAACCCAGGGCTGAAATCCTTGGGCTTGGGCCCTGAGCCCCAGCAAGTCTAATGCCAGCCCTGGCAACCATTACAATGAGGTCGCGACCCACTCTGGGGTCCCGACCCACAGCTTGAGAACCACTGCTCTAGAGTGAATCTGTAACTTGAAGCCTTTAAATCAAGATTTGAGAATTTCAGTAACTGAGTCAGAAGTTACGGGCCTAACTACAGGAGTGGATGAGTGAGGTTCTGTGGCCTGCAATGTGTAGGTTGTCAGACTAGATGATCAGGATGGTGGTCCCTTCTGGCTGTAAAGTCTATGAGCTTGGGATTCAGCCCAAAGAATAGTTATTACCTTATCATTAGGTATCACTTTCAAATTAAGAAAAGGCAAACAGACTCACTATTACCAAAGAGAAGAGCCTATTTCCTTACATCTTTAAAAGCATATATTCAAAAGGTAAAACAGATTCATTTTAAAACTTTTTACTAATTTGACAGTTAGTGAAAACAGTGTAAAAATCATTTTAGATTCAGCCCATGTGGAGCCCTTGTTTTTCCTCTAAACTTAGGATCTCAGAAAAGATGACATTTTATTACATATACTTAATTTAGCAGGCTACAGAATTTCCACCCCCCACTAAGGTTATAGAGAAGATATTAGTCCTGTTTGCCCAGGACACAAATCACCCAATTCCAGAAAGTATAACTTTCTTTACAAGGAAAAAGACTTCAATTTTACACTTTGCTATAGAGCTTATATAACTCCTAAAGGCCAACAGCTATAAATAGACTCCACACAGTTTCTTGGCATCGCTACTGCATTGGTTCCTTATTTACTCATTCTTACAGGTCTGCACAGCAAGCAGGCTTTTGACATTTCTCTCTCTGTATTTTGGAACCCTTCAAAGAGAAAACAGCTCTGTGAACCCTTAGCTTCTGGAAGGATTAACCTTGAATTCAATTTTTTCAAAATTCCAAAGAAGTCAAGCCATTTTAAGGAAACAGTCTATGTTAACACTTTCTGCCAATACATTTTCACCTTTATGCTCCCTGAACATTCTATAATATTGCTATCATTTTGGCAGTCCTATCTGATCAGGCTTTTGCACAGTGCAAGTACAGTTCATCAAATATTCCCATCCTAAATGCCATCCTGAAAACAGTTTATGTACAAGTTTAACTTTGCCCACATGAACAGCACCATTGAATTGAATGGGACTTCTCAGGTGAGTGAAGTTAAGCACATGCCTATAAATCTGCGGGATTCCATAATGAGAATTTGCGCAACTTAGAAGGTTTTTTGTCAATACATGAAATGGAGGAAGATAGCTGCCCTCCACATCTTTTGATCTTGATCTTATAAGTCCAAGATTCCCTTCTCTCCCCCGCCCAAGCATTTTAGGACTGTTATCTTGCATAGCATTAAATACAGTAATCCTGATGGCCCAGACTACATCTCGAAAAACCAAACTGTTAGTAATATTTTATTCAACATCATTTCAAATAGAACTCTCATATTTTCAAAACAGATGTGGAAAGCAGACATATTAACACCTAGAAACAAAACTTCACTTTGGTCTTTTTTAAATAATACAATTAATGGTTTGAAATGCTTAGCTGCAACATATAGCAGAAAAAAAAATCAGGTTTAATATGACATATTCTTCTGGTAATGAGGAAAGTCATTCCAGTAGCAGGCCTTTGCACTGGTTTGATGTACCTTAAATATTGCAAAAACAAAAGATATAATCCTGGCTAGTATGGCTAATGAAAGTGAAAGAATATCAGATGAGAAAAGTTATATGGCTGACATAAGAGCATACATTATAAGAGCAATAAAAAACCCTTAAACATATGGCTAAACTCTCAACATAAGGCTATCCCACTGCATAGGAAAAACAAAAAGTATGGCAAGAGACCACCTTGGCTTAACCGGAGATCTTCAATGATCTGAAACTCAAGGCACAAAATGAGATTAAACTAGCTAGAGATATAAAGGATAAAAAGAAAGCATTCTACAAATACATTTGAAGCAAGAAGATGATCAAGGACAAGACAACAAACAGAAAAAGTGTAAATGGGTAGAAGTCCTAAATGTCTTTTTTTGTTCCAGTTTTCACCAAAAAGGTTAGTAGCCATCAGATGCCTAAGATAGGGAATACCAGTGTAAATGGGGTAGGATCTGACGCTAAAATAGGGAAAGGACAAATTAATTACTACTAAACCCTGGTCTACACTAGGAGTTGAGGTCAAATTTAGCAGTGTTAAATCAATTTAACCCTGCACCCCTCCACATGACAAAGCCCTTTTTTTCGACTTAAAGGGCTCTTAAAATAGATTTCTTTACTCTATCCCCGACAAGGGGATTAGCACTGAAATCAGCCTTCCCAGGTCGAATTTGGGGTAGTGCGGACGCAATTCGATGGTATTGGCCTCCGGGAGCTATCCCAGAGTGCTCCATTGTGACCGCTCTGGACAGTGCTCTCAACTCAGATGCACTGGCCAGGTAGACAGGAAAAGGCCTGCAAACTTTTGAATCTCATTTCCTGTTTGGCCAGCATGGCAAGCTGCAGGAGAGTGCAGAGCTCATCAGCAGAGGTGATCATGATGGAGTCCCAGAATCGCAAAAGAGCTCTAGCATGGACCAAACAGGAGGTACAGGATCTGATCGCTGTATGGGGAGAGGAATCCGTGCTATCAGAACTCTGTTCCAGTTTTCGAAATGCCAAAACATTTGTCAAAATCTCCCAGGGCATGAAGGACAGAGGCCTTAACAGGGACCTGAAGCAGTGCCGCGTGAAACTTAAGGAGATGAGGCAAGCCTACCAGAAAACCAGAGAGGCAAACGGTCGCTCCAGGTCAGAGCCCCACACATGCCGCTTCTATGATAAGCTGCACGCCATTTTGGGGGGTTCAGCCACCACTACCCCAACCCTGTGCTTTGACTCCATCAATGGAGAGGGAGGCAACACGGAAGCAGGTTTTGGGGATGAGGAAGATGATGAGGAAGAAGTTGTAGAAAGCTCAAAGCAAGCAAGCAGAGAAACCAGTTTTCCTCACAGCCAGGAACTGTTTCTCACCATGGACCTGGAGCCAGTACCCCCCGAACCCACCCAAGGCTGCCTCCGGGACCCACCAGGTAGAGAAGGGACCTCTGGTGCGTGTACCTTTATAAAATAGCATACATGGTTTAAAAGCAAGCATGTTTAATGATTCATTTGCCATGTCATTCACAGCCAGTACAGCTACTGGAAAAGTCTGCTAATGTGTCTGGGGATGGGGCGGAAATCCTCCAGGGACATCTCCATAAAACTCTCCTGGATGTACTTCCAAAGCCTTTGCAAAAGGTTTCTGGGGAGGCAGTCTTATTCCATCCACCATGGTAGGACACTTTACCACGCCACGCCAGTAGCGTAGTCGGGAATCATTGCAGAACAAAGCATTGCAGTGTTTGTTTGCTGGCGTTCAAACAACATCAGTTCTTTATCTCTCTGTGTTATCCTCAGGAGAGTGATATCATTCATGGTCACCCGGTTGAAATAGGGTGCTTTTCTTAAGGGTACATTCAGAAGTGCCTGTTCCTCCTGGGCTGTTTGCCTGTGGCTGAACAGAAATGTTCCCCACTGTTAGCCAGGTGGTGGGGGGAAGGGTGAGGGGTTAGCCAAGCGGTGGGGGGAGGCAAAATGCAACCTTGTAACGAAAGCACGTGCTATGTATGTAATGTTAACAGCAAGGATTACCATGAAAGAGTGTACCAATTGTTCTATAAAATGTATCTTTTTAAATACCACTGTCCCTTTTTTTTTTCCTGCACCCCAGCTGCATGTGTTTAAAGGATCACAGGATCTTCTCCTTCCCAGAGGCTAGTGAAGATTAGAAGGCGGAAAAAAACGCACTCGCAATGAAATGTTCTCTGAGCCCATGCTGTCCTCCCACACCGAGAGCACAGACGAATGCGTGGAGGCAGACAATGTCAGAGTGCAGGAAATCACAATATGAACACGAGGAGAGGTGGTGGGCTGAAGATGATAGGTGGCGGCAGCAGCATCAGAGGAGGCAGGACTCAATTCTGAGGCTGCTGGAGGATCAAACTAATATGCTCCAGCGTATGGTTGAGCTGCAGGAAAGGCAGCTGGAGCACAGACCGCAGCTACAGCCCCTGTGTAACCGACTGCCCTTCTCCTCAAGTTCCATAGCCTCCTCACCCAGACGCCAAAGAACATGGTGGGGGGGGGGGGCTTCAGCCACCCAGCCACTCCACCCCAGAGGATTGCCCAAGCAACAGAAGGCTGGCAGTCAATAAGTTTTAAAGTGTTGTGTGGCCTTGTCCTTCCCTCCTCCACCACCCCTCCCGGGCTACCTTGGCAGTTATCTCCCTATTTGTGTGATGAATAAATAAAGAATGCATGAATGTGAAGCAACAATGACTTTACTGCCTCTGCAAGTGGCGATCGAAGGGGGAGGGGAGGGTGGTTAGCTTACAGGGAAGTAGAGTGAACCAAGGGAGGGGGGGTTTCATCAAAGAGAAACAAACAGAACTTTCACACCGTAACCTGGCCAGTCATGAAACTGGTTTTCAAAGCTTCTCTGATGCGTACCGCGCCCTCCTGTGCTCTTCTAACCGCCCTGGTATCTGGCTGCGCATAACCAGCGGCCAGGCGATTTGCCTCAACCTCCCACCCCACCATAAACGTCTCCCCCTTACTCTCACAGATATTGTGGAGCACACAGCAAGCAGTAATAACAGTGGGAATATTGGTTTCGCTGAGGTCTAAGCGAGTCAGTAAACTGCGCCAGCGCGTTTTTAAACATCCAAATGCACATTCTACCACCACACTGCACTTGCTCAGCCTGCAGTTGAACAGCTCCTGACTACTGTCCAGGCTGCCTGTGTACGGCTTCATGAGCCATGGCATTAAGGGGTAGGCTGGGTCCCCAAGGATACATATAGGCATTTCAACATCCCCAACCATTATTTTCTGGTCTGGGAATAAAGTCCCTTCCTGCAGCTTTTGAAACAGACCAGAGTTCCTGAAGATGCGAGCATCATGTACCTTTCCCAGCCAACCCATGTTGATGTTCTTGAAACGTCCCTTGTGATCCACCAGTGCTTGCAGCACCATTAAAAAGTACCCCTTGTGGTTTATGTACTGGCTGCCTTGGTGCTCCGGTGCCAAGATAGGGATATGGGTTCCGTCTATGGCCCCACCACAGTTAGGGAATCCCATTGCAGCAAAGCCATCCACTATGACCTGCACGTTTCCCAGAGTCACTACCCTTGGTAGCAGCAGATCTTTGATTGCATTGGCTACTTGGATCACAGCAGCCCCCACAGTAGATTTGCCCACTCCAAATTGATTCCCAACTGACTGGTAGCTGTCTGGCGTTGCAAGCTTCCACAGGGCTATTCCCACTTGCTTCTCAACTGTGAGGGCTGCTCTCATCTTGGTATTCTGGCACTTCAGGGCAGGGGAAAGCAAGTCACAAAGTTCCATGAAAGTGCCCTTACGCATGCGTAAGTTTCGCAGCCACTGGGAATCGTCCCAGACCTGCAACACTATGCGGTCCCACCAGTCTGTGCTTGTTTCCTGGGCCCATAATCGGCGTTCCACGGCATGAACCTTCCCTATTAGCACCATGACCACCACATTGCCAGGGCCCCTCCTTTGAGAGAAGTCTGTGTCCATGTCCTCATCACCGTGCTGATGTCGCCTACTCGCCCGGTTTCGCTTTGGCAGGTTCTGGTGCTGCACATACTGCTGGATAATGCGCATGGTGTTTAATGTGCTCCTAATGGCCTAAGTGATCGGAGCGGGCTCCATGCTTGTCGTGGTATGGCGTCTGCATGGAAAAAAGGCGTGGAACGATTGTCTGCCATTGCTGTGATGGAGGGAGGGGCGACTGACGACATGGCTGGCTTACAGGGAATTAAAATCAACAAAGGGGGTGGCTTTACATCAAGGAGAAACAAAAACAACTGTCACACAGAATGGCCCCCTCAAGGATTGAACTCAAAACCCTGCGTTTAGCAGGGCAATGCTCAACCCATAGAGCTATCCCTCCCCCGCCAGGTATTCTAGGCAGGACTGAATCTCTATTAAACTTTTCAAGGTGCCCCTGACAGACCTCACCGAAACAACTGTCGGCCATTGATTTCACGGAGGTGGGGGTGGGGGGGGGAGCAAATGAATACAAAACAAATCTGGTCTATTTCTTGTTTTATAGATTCATAGATATTAAGGTCAAAAGGGACCATTATGATCTAGTCTGACCTCCCACACAATGCAGACCACAGAATCTCACCCACCCACTCCTGCGATAAACCTGTCACCTCTGTCTGAGCTACTGAAGTCCTCAAATCATGGTTTAAAGACTTCAAGGAGCAGAGAATCCTCCAGCAAGTGACCCATGCCCCATGCTACAAAGGAAGGCGAAAAACCTCCAGGGCCTCTTCCAATCTGCCCTGGAGGAAAATTCCCTTCCGACCCCAAATATGGCGATCAGCTGAACCCTGAGCATACTGGCAAGATTCACCAGCCAGATACCCAGGAAAGAATTCTCTGTAGTAACTCAGATCCCACCCCATCTAACATCCCATCACCATTGGGCCTATTTACCATGAATATTTAAAGATCAATTAATTGCCAAAACCATGTTATCCCATCATACCATCTCCTCCATAAACTTATCAAGTTTAATCTTAAATCTTTAATCTATTGCTCCCACTACTTCCCTTGGAAGGCTATTCCAAAACTTCACTCCTTTGATGGTTAGAAACCTTTGTCTAATTTCAAGTCTAAACTTCCCGATGACCAGTTTATATCCATTTGTTCTTGTGTCCACATTGGTACAGCGCTTAAATAATTCCTCTCCCTCACCGGTATTTATCCCTCTGATATATCTATCTTTTACATCTTTGGCTGACAGCAGACATTGCAGTAGGACTGCTAGCCATCCTCATCTCCTGGCTGCTCGCCAGAAGACGGTGCAATACGACTGCCGGCAGGACTAAAGAGAATGACCTGGTCGAATAACTCCTATTTATGTCCCTGCGCCCATGTTTGCCCAGGTGCTCTTGACCAACCTTACTGAGGTGGCCAAGAGCACCTAGGACATGACGACTCTAGTGATCAGGCCTACTGCACCGTCTGCTGCCACAAGGCAACGAGCTGCTGCTGTGTAGCAATGCAGTACCGCATCTGCCAGCACCCAGGAGACGTACGGTGACAGTGAGCTGAGCAGGCTCCATGCTTGCCGTGGTATGGCGTCTGCACAGGTAAGTCAGGAAAAAAGGCACGAAATGATTGTCTGCCATTGCTTTCACGGAGGGAGGGAGTGAGGGCGGGCCTGACGACATGTACCCAGAACCACCCGCAACAATGTTTTTGCCCCATTCGGCATTCGGATCTCAACCCAGAATTCCAATGGGCGGTGGAGACTGTGGGAACTGTGGGATAGCTACCCACAGTGCAATGCTCCAGAAGTTGATGCTAGCCTTGGTACTGTGGAAGCACTCCGCCGAGTTAATGCACTTAGAGCATTTTGTGTGGGGACACACAATTGACTATATATAAACGATTTCTAAAACAACTTCTATAAATTCGATCCAATTTCATAGTGTAGACATACCTAACTTCTCTAGGGTATCTTCAAGTTGGCAGGGCCTGATTAAATACATCCTAGAATACTTTAGGAACTGACTGAGAAGATATCTGAGCCATTAGCAATTAACTTAAAAAACTCATGGAAGACAGGAGAGATTCCAGAGGACTAAAAGAGGGCAAATATAGTGCCAATCTCTAAAAAGGGAAATAAGGACAACCCAAGGAATTACAGACCAGTCATCTTACCGGGAAAGATAATGAAGCAAATAATTAAGCAATCAATTTGCAAACATCTAGAAGATAATAAGGTGATACAGAACAGTCAACACAGATTTGTCCAGAACAAATCATGTCAATCGAACCTAACAGCTTTTTTTGACAGGGTAACAAGCCATGTGGATAAGAGAGAAGCAGTAGATGTTGTATATCTTGATTATAGTAAGGCTTTTTAGTATGGTTTCACATGACCTTCTCATAAACAAACTAGGGAAATATAGCCTACTATAAGGTAGGTGCATTACTGGTTGCAAAATCATTCCAGAGAGTAGTTATCAATGGTCAAACTGGAAGGGCATATAGAGTGGGGTCCCACAGGGATCGGTCCTGGGTCCGGTTCCGTTCAATATGTTCATGAATTATTTAAATAATGGCATACACAAAGTTTGCAGACAATACTAAGCTGGGAGGGGTTGCGAGTGCTTTGGAGGATGGGATTACAATTCAAAATCATCAGGACAAACTGGAAAACTGTCTGAAGTAAACAGGATAAAATTCAATAAGGACAGATGCAAAGTACTCCACTTTGGAACAAACAATCAATTCCACAAATACAAAATGGGAAATGATTGCCTGGGAAGGAGTATTGCTGAAAGGGATCTGGGGGTCATACTGGATCACAAGCTAAATATGAGTCAAAAGTGTAACACTATTGCTAAAAAAGCAAATATTTTGGGATGTACCAGCAGGAATGGTGATGTACCACCATTGTAAACAATACACGGGAAGTAATTCTTATACTCTACGATAAGGCCTCAACTGGAGTATTGCGTCCACTTCTGGACGCTATATTTCAGGAAAGAGGAGGACAAATTGGAGAAAGTCCAGAGCAAAGCAATAAAAATGATCGAAGGTCTAGAAAACATGACTTTTGAGGAAAGATTGAAAAAACTTGGGTTTGTTTTGTCTGGGGAAGAGAAGACTGAGGGGGAGATATAACAACAGCTTTCCATACCTGTAAAAGGTTGTTACAAGGAAGGGGGTGAAAAACTGTTCTCAATCTCTGAGGACTGGACTAGAAGCAATGGGTTTAAATTGCAGCAATGGAAGTTTAGGTTGGACATCAGGAAAAACTTCCTGTCAGGGTAGTTAAGAACAAATTACCTGCTGGTAATAGCTCACCTTAACTGATCACTCTCGTTATAGCGTGCATGGTAACACCCATTGTTTCATGTTCTCTGTGTATATAAAATCATCTTACTGTATTTTCCACTGCATGCATTCGATGAAGTGGGCTGTAGCCCACGAAAGCTTACGCTCAAATAAATTTGTTAGTCTCTAAGGTGCCACAAGTACTCCTGTTCTTTTTTGCGGATACAGACTAACAAGGCTGCTACTCTGAAACCTAGGAAGGTTGTGGAATTTCCATCACTGGTGACTTTTAAGAACAGATTAGACAAACACCTGTCAGACCAGGTCTAGTTATTATGTAGTCCTGCCTTCAGTGCAGGGGACTGGACTAGAACAAGATGACCTACTGAGGTCCCTTCCAGTCCTACACTTCTATGACTCCAATGCAAAAATCAGCAAACAAGCTGTACCAAGCTAATGTTAAAACTCCTCCAAAAGTGCTTTTAACACTTCAGAAAGCATATTCTTTTACCTGGAGTATTCCTTTGGCACAGCAGGTAGCAGAAGAATCCAAAGATAGAAGAAAGTTGTCATTACCAAACACTTGTGAAAAGGAGGAGGGACTCATGATCAGGCACCCGCAGTATGTTGACATAAAATAAAGCACTTGTAAGCAGTCCCCCCCTCCATCCCCCGCATAAAGTCACAAGTGAATTAAAGGTCAGTATCACAGATAACTATATTTTATTCAGTAAAATGTTTTATCCAAACAAAATTGAAGAGGTAAAATTAGGGAGGAAATGGATATTATCTTGGGGATAAAGGGGAAGGGAAAGAATACAAAAAAGGGGCAAAAATTCCAAAAACGTATAGAGAGTGTCTAATAGATACATGCTTTGTCACAGCCCTGGCCAAGTACCCCTAATGGACCGTCACTAGACTATATTAAATCTGACCCACCCTTAGGATCCCATAAGCATCCAAGCCAGCTGGATCTGAGCAGAGTCCAGACATTATCTCTAGCTCTGAAGCTCTAGGGCACACTCTGGGTGCAACTCCCTGTCTGAAACCCTTCCTTGGGATGTGGGACTTTGCAATTCAATCACCCTAAATCCCAATATCAGTGCCAAGACTTTCTAAATCACCCAGTCACTGATGCACAGTCCTTCAAAATTTCCCATTCAGTGGGCACTCTGGTTTACAGAATGGGTAACAGAATGGGTAACTCTTCAGGAACATAGACTTTGCAAAGGAACTTTGCCAAGGAACACCTGACTCTGTTTTGTCTATATCTGTAAAGATCCTGTACTATCTAACATCTGAACGCAATCTCCCCTCCCTCCCCCCCATGGTCATCCCACTCCTTAGTCCTTGGACAGTGGTCTTTGGGGTAAACCAGAGCCTCTCCTGCCCCATCTCTTCCAGCTTTGTCTTCTGTTTCTGGTGTTAGAATGGTTCCCTTGCTTAAGAATGTCATTTACAAAAGCAGTCCAACACTTAAACAAAAGCAAATCAACAACTCTGTATTTCCACTCAGAATGTTCCATGCTCCAAATCTCCCCTCCCACAACTTGTGGGGCAGAGAGTTGTTAAAAGTCAATAGCTCTGCTAGTAGGAACTCCACTGTCCCACCAGGATATAACCATTCATGGCTGATGCCCCTGCTTTCCAGACACAATCTGCTCCTCCTACAAAATGGAAGTTCCAGTCCACTCTGGAATTTGCAATCATAAATGATATTCACAAAGCAAAAAGGAATTCATGCTCTGACAGACATTCCCCAAATGGTCATAGTTGCTAGTAAGGAATTCTAGTTTTAAAAATATACTAGGATGCTCAAGAACCAAATCTTCCAAAAATATCTTTAATAAAAAATTAAAATTTTAATCTTATTTTTTCATTGCTCCTTAAACCTCTGGCTCAGGTCATGGATAAGCAGCAGTCTATATAGTTAGGCTGGGAACTGTTAAGTTTTGTAGATTATGACCAAATCCTGGATTTGGTATCACAAAGAAATTGGGAGCCTTTGGAGAGCACACAGAACTGGTGCCATGTGTTCCTGGCAGCTCATTCTGGTAAGGAGCAGACCACCATGCCCTGCAAAAGCTGGAGCTTTCGCTTCCACCTTCAACCCTAGATATAGTGAACAGAAGTAATCTAGCCTGGAGGTGATAAAAATATGCATCATTGTGGTTATAGCCTTGTCAAAAAAGGACAGCTTCCTAGCAAGCTGAAGGAGGAATAAAAGGACAGATGCTTTTCCATGGAAGGAAAGGCCAATACCCACCAATATCACAACCATTTTACTTCGGCTTTTTCAGCATTCTTCATCCAGAAACTTCTCTCCTGTAGGCACTGCAACTTTTTTATATTTTCTATAAAGTCTGTTGTAAAGGAAAGATACAGTGGGGTGCCAATGGCAAAGTGCCTGGGGGGTACTTCAAAAAAATCAGCAGGCAGGTTCTCAGAATTTACTGATAGGGACACGAAGAACAGGACAGATCCCCACCAGATTCTTTTATAGAAAAGAAACATTGGGAAGAGAAGGAGTTGCCTGTAACCAGCCTCTGGGCCCTGTTAAAGAAGAAAAGTGTTGTATTTCCACTAGGCCATGTAAGTGATTCAGCAGTGACTTGTGATCAGCAGTATTAAAAGCTACATAGACTGAATAGGATGAGACTGACGTCTGTAAGGCTCATTGGCACTACTAAAGCCATCCTCATGATGAGATCCAGTCCAAAACCTGAGTGTGAGGAATTCAAGATGGTATCAGTACATTGGAGTTCAAGCATCTCAAATGACAGGTTTCAGAGTAACAGCCGTGTTAGTCTGTATTCGCAAAAAGAAAAGGAGTACTTGTGGCACCTTAGAGACTAACCAATTTATCTGAGTGTAAGCTTTCGTGAGCTACAGCTCACTTTTTCTTTTTGCAAATGCAGACTAACACGGCTGTTACTCTGAAACCTATTGGTAGCAGTTACACAGTAGTAATCAAAGGACCCAATAAAGATCGGGGCCCCATTGTGCTATGTGCCATATAAACACAGTAAGAAACAGCCCCTGCCTCAAAGAGCTTAGCATCTAAATAGGCAATACAAAAAGTGCTAGGAGAAACAGAGGCAATGTGACGTGCCATTTGTCATTAGCAGAGTTAGGCAAAAAAACAAAACAAAAAGAACCACAGGTCTGCAGAGTCCTACCCTTGTGTTCTGTTCACACTGCCTCTGTTAAATACCATCTTTCACCCCCAGAGGTGGTTCCATTAAGTGATTCCTACATCCTGTACATACAGTTCTTCTAGGATCTTGAGCAGACAGCTGGTTAAAGAAACTACAAAAAATGCCTCTTTTCTACCACAACAGGCATAACATTTACAACAGCTAACACATGCCATACTGACCTCCCTCAAAAACAACAAAACACTACCTAAAGCAGAGCTTCCTATATGTTAGGAATATAATATAATCAGCAAAGACAGAAGATACCATAAAAGTCACTAGGAACCTTGCTATGTCATCAATGTAATTTACCTTGGCAACTCTTTGATATTGTAATAAATTGGAGCTATATAAAATCCTAAAAAAGAGCTGATAAACTCTTATGGTTAACTTTAATACATCGGAGACAATCTATTCAGCATATCTGTGCAAGTACAAATAAACTTTTTGCAATTAAAGAATTAAAAAAGAGTTAATAAGCTAACTACACAGTTCTGTATTTCGGTATCCTAAAAACTCTTCTGCCTGGAGACCAACACGACGTATCTACATTTTAGTGAGGCAAAAAGACAATTTATTTCCAGAATCACATAACAAAGGAAATAGGATATCTGATTATTCATTATAGAGGATACGCTTGAATAAGCGGCCCAAGCTATCTATCCAATGAAAATAAGTAGTAAGTCCACAACTTTACTAACATGAGACTACTGTAATAACTAACTATACTATTAACCCAATTCTTTCTTCAGAAGCCAGTAGGTATTCTTTGCAGTTTAAAACTTGTTGTGGGTTCCTAGTTCTCCCTTGAATAACTAATAGGGCTCCTAAGCCCTCAAAGTTCGTGTAATCAGATTTCAGACCCACAGGACTGAATCCTCCTTGTTTCTATGTTGCATATTGCTCATTCTCTTACTGGATCAAACTAGCAGTCCATAATTGTCCAGTATCCTACCTCCAGTAGCAACCAATACCAGATGCTTCAGAAGAAAAAGGTACGAAACCATGCCATGGGGAATTAAACAATAGCCTGGCTCTATGGAAAGCCAGTTAGAAGTTATCTTATATCCTGAAGCATGAAAACTGACCTCTTCCAAAAACATATTTTCCTCTTTATTTTAATATCTTACCAAGGTAACTCTGGATGTTCTCATAATCCAGTGAAGTGTTCAAATTCTTCTTTAAATCCTGCTAACGCTTAATAATATTTTGAGGTAATGAGTTTCATAACCTAATTTTGTGTTGTTTAAAAAAGTATTTACACATGCTATCCACCTATCCCCCATACTAAAGAACTGGACACTTTCAGTAAAGAAACTTCCACCAGCAGTGCCCGATGGTCAGGTTCAACTGTTAACTACACCTTCTAAAAAAAAAAAAAAAAAAAAAAAATGATTCCCTTTTTCTAAGGCATTATCTGAGTTATAACTGAATTAAAATGACACCCACTTTCAATGTGGCCTTCCTGGGCACATGAACAAATCATTACTGCAAGGATTACCTGCCAGAAAAAAAAACAGTTTTGCCTATAAAGCCAAAGTCGTGTTAGAATGCAGCAAGATGAAGAGAGTCCTTCTAGGCCAAAGCATGTGTAAGATTCCATCTAAGCTATTCACTTGGCTACGGTCACCCAGAATATAGCTCATCTGGAGTGGATGCCTATAAACCTTTAAAATGTGACTGCAGAGCAAGGACATATCTTCTCGCCAACACACTGAGCCAATAGAATTCTCCACAAAGATTTCAGGACTGTACATAAGAATGGCCCTACTGTGTCAGAACAAAGGTCCATGTAGCCCAGTATCCTGTCTTCTGACCGTGGCCGGTGCCAGGTGCCCCAGAGGAAATGAACAGAACAGGTAATCATCAAGTGATCCATCCCATCACTCATTCCCAGCTTCTGGCAAACAGAGGCTAGGGACACCATTCTTGCCCATCCTGGGTAATAGCCATTGATGGACCTATCCTCCATGAATTTACCTAGTTCTTTTTTGAACCTGTTACGGTCTTGGCCTTCACAACATCCTCTGGCAAGGAGTTCCTCCACAGGTTGACTGTGCGTCGTGTGAAGCAATACTTCCTTTTGTTTTAAACCTGCTACCTATTAATTTCATTTGGTGACTCCTAGTTCTGGTGTTATTGGAAGTAGTAAACACTTCCTTATCTACTTTCTCTGTACCAGTCATGATTTTATAGACCTCCATCATATCTCCCCTTACCCGTCTCTTTCCAAGCTGAAAAGTCCCAATCTTATTAATCTCTCCTCATACGGAAGCCGTTCCATACCCCTAAGCATTTTCGTTGCCCTTTTCTGAACCTTTTCCAATTCCAATATATCTTTTTTGAGATGGGGCGACCACATCTGCACAATGTATTCAAGATGTGGGCGTACAATGGATTTATATAGAGGCAACATGATATTTTCTGTCTATTATCTAGCCCTTTCTTAATTATTCCCAGCATTCTGTTTGCTTTTTTGACTGCCGCTGCACACTGAGTGGATGTTTTCAGAGAACTATCCACAATGACTCCAAGATCTCTTTCTTGAGTAGTAACAGCTAATTTAGACCCCATCATTTTATATGGATAGTTGGGATTAATACTTTCCAATGTGCATTACTTTGTATTTATCAACATTAAACGTCATCTGCCATTTTGTCGCCCAGTCACCCAGTTTTGAGATATCCTTTTGTCGCTCTTCGCGGTCTGCCTGGGTCTTAACTATCTTTTGTACTTTTTGTATCAGTAACAGAACTAAAAGAAACTTTATGTAACTGCACCTTACAGAAAAAAAGGTCTCATGACTCACCACTTTATCAGAATCTCCATGTTAGAAAGGAAATGAGTATTTGTGGTGGAAACTTTAAGCAAGTTGGTTATACAGAGTTCCTATATTTAGAATAATTTTTTTTAAATTAAAGACTGGATATCTGTTCCATATATACTTCAAATAAAAGTTAACACTATACACAAACTTATCCTGTTCTTTCTTTATTGATACACTATAGCCAGCATAGAAGGTCAGTCAGGCTAGGTAAGTTGAAATTCTCTATTTAACATGATTAAGCCTAAACATTTTGTTTTTATAAAAAAGTTGATTACTTTACCACAATATTCAATTAACTCTGCCTAAACTTCTTAAAAGTTAAAAGACCTATCTGAACTCTTATTGAAGAAGAAAGCCCAGTTTTGATTAACAGATTAAACAAAATACATGACTTTTATATGGATAGCCAGGATATCCAGTTGTCAATTAATGAACATAATTTTGGAAGGGACATTAAAAAAACCTCTTGTTTCAGGGCTTAAGTCAAATCCTAAATATTAGAGATCAGGATGAGACCTAATGTGGAGAGTACATTCCCTCGTATCTGCCGATTACAGGGTTCTTACACCAGATCTCTGAAGCATCTGGTATTGGCCACTATTTAAGACAGGTTTCAGAGTAGCAGCCATGTTAGTCTGTATCTGAAAAAGAACAGGAGTACTTGTGGCACCGTAGAGACTAACAAATTTATTTGAGCATAAGCTTTCGTGGGCTACAGCCCACGTCATCGGATGCATAGAATGGAACATATAGTAAGAAGATATATACATATACATACACTATATATACATATACATACACAGAGAGAAGGTGGAAGTTGCCAGGCAAACTGTAAGGCTAATTAATTAAGATGAGCTATTATCAGCAGGAGAAAAAAAACCTTTTGTAGTGATAATCAAGATGGCCCATTTAGACAGCTGACAAGAAGGTGTGAGGATACTTAACATGTGGAAATAGAGTCAATATGTGTAATGACCCAGCCACTCCCACTCTCTATTCAAACCCAAGTTAATGGTATCTAGTTTGCATATTAATTCAAGGTCAGCAGTTTCTTGTTGGACTCTGTTTTTGAAGCTTTTCTGTTGCAAAATTGCCACCTTTAAGTCTGTAACTGAGTGCCAGAGAGGTTGAAGTGTTCTCCTACCGGTTTTTGAATGTTATGATTCCTGATGTCAGATGTGTGCCCATTTATTCTTTTGCGTAGAGACTCTCCAGTTTGGCCAATGTACATGGCAGAGGGGCATTACTGGCACATCTCACATTGGTAGACAGACACATTTAAGACAGGATACTAAACTAGACAGACCTGGGTTCTGATCCAGTATGGCAATTCCTCTGTGTGACAGTATATACTGTTATAGTCACCATTTTTACAAGACTATAATAAATTTGGTACAAAGTGAGCCTTGTGAGGTATCATTTGAAAACAATCTGCTGAAGAGAAGGTTACTCACCGTGTACAGTAACTGAGGTTCTTCGAGATGGCTGTCCCTGTGGGCACTCCACTTTAGGTGTCTTGGCGCCCTGCGCTTGTAATCAGAGATTTGTAGTAGTAGGTGTCCCGGTTGGCCACACATGCATGGCAGCCGTCTTGCACCACTCCGAACAGCTACCTAGCGTGCACAGCCAACCGAACCCCAGTTCCTTTTCTACCCCAGAGGATCAGCGTGAAACTCCAAAGTAGAGAGGAGAAGGGAGAGGGTAGTGGAGCACCCACAGGGACAACCATCTCAAAGAACCTCAGTTACTGCACAGGGTGGGTAACCTTCTCTTCAAGGAATGTCCATGGGTGCTCCACTTTAGGTGACTATGGAGCAGTACCCCTCAACGGAGAGAGTGCTTCGTAGTCGGTTTATTGACAATGGCTAAGACCAAGAGCCCAAACTGTGCATCTGCAGCTAATTGTTGCTTGAGAGTGTAGTGTTTAGTAAAAATGTGAGCAGAGGCCCAGGTAGCTGCTTTGCAAATGTCCATGATGGGTATGTCATTAAGAAACACTATTGATGCTGATAACGCCCTGGTAGAGTGTGTGCGAACTCCTGGTGGAGAAGGGAGATTGTTCTGCTGTTAACACAAATGGATACAGCCCAATATCCGTTTAGAGATGGTTTGACTCTTCGAACTTTCTGTTTTCTAAATGTTTTTGTTCTTTCTAGGTAAAAGGCTAGTGCTCTATGGACATCAAGCCTATGAAGAGAAGCCTCCCTGCTCTTGACATGTGGTTTCAGGAAAAACACAGGTAAGTATATTGGTTGATTTTGATGAAAGGGCGAGCCTACCTTGAAATAGAATGTGGTATAAGGTAGGTGTGCCATTAAGGCACCTAGCTCTCCCACCCTTCTTGCTGATGTGATGGCGATGAGGAAGGCCACTTTCATCGACATATGTAGCAATGAACAAGTAGCTAAGGGTTCAAATGGTTTCCCCATGAGGCTACGGAGGACGAGGTTAAGATCCCACATTGGGGTAGGGTCTTTTAGCATTGGGTGGGTATTCATCATGGAACGAGGTGATTGTAGCGAGGTGTACTCTGATGGAGCTAGTAGATAGCCCAGATGTTTTTAAGACCTAGTACATATTGGAGGACTCTGGGCAGTGGAGCCGACTGTGGAGAAATATAGTTAGCCTCTCACCAGGTGCAAAATCATGTCCACTTCTATGTATATGTTTTGCATGTGCTTAGTCTGCGGCTGTTCAAGAGTATATCTTTAACTTGATCAGAATAGTCTTTGTCAATACCAGTCAGCCATGGAGAAATCGGGCCTTGAGATGGAGAAGAGCTAGACTGGGGTGACTGACGTGTCCCGAGTCCAGAGGCGAGGTGTTACAGGGAGGGTTCAAGGTGGTTTCACTGCCATTTATCTCAGTTATGGGAACCATGTTTGTCTGGGCCAAGTAGGCACAATGAGAATGACCCTGGACTTGTCTTGCCTGATCTTGTGTATAACCTGACTCAGAAGCGGAATCAGGGGGAATGCATACATTAGTGGCACCTCCCATTTAATGACGGCATCGCCCAGGGAGTGGCGTCCCAGCCCCGCTCGGGAGCAGTATTGAAGGTACCTTGCATAGTGAGCTGTGGTAAATAGGTCTATAACAGGGAACCCCTGTAGGTTGAATATGGTGGTGAGGATTGCATAGTCCATCTCCCACTCGTGAGTTTGTGAGAAGTCTCTGCTCAATTGGTCCGCCATGATGTTCTGGTGTCCCAGTAGGTAGGATGCAGAGATCTCTACATTGTGGGACATGCACCAATTCCAGAGGCATATTGCCTCCACGCACACAGGGCATGATCGGGCTCCCCTTTGTTGGTTTACATAGAACATGCATGCTGTGTTGTCCATAAGGACTTTGATAGTAGTGTTGTGGATTAGAGGAAGGAAATGCTTGCATGCGTTTCTGACTGCTCTTAGTTCTAATACGTTTATATGCAAGGTGGCTTCCGCTGAGGATCACTGGCCCTGGATCATATTGTCGCCCAGGTGAGCTTACCATCCCATGAGGGAGGCATCCATGGTGATTGTTATTGTAGGAGCTCTCTGTTGAAAAGGGACGTCTGAGCAGACTCTTGTGGGTGTGTCCACCACTCAAGGGAATCCTTTACCTTGCGGGGCATGGTGAGCCTCCTGCCAAGGGAGTGCTTGTGTGGTATATAGCAAGTGCGAAGCCAGGCTTGTAGGCATCTCAGATGTAGTCTGGCATGTTTGACGACAGAAGTCGAAGTGGGCATGTGTCCCAAAAGTTGTGGGCATGTCCTGGCAGACGTTTGTAGGCTGACCGTGACCGTAGTAATCAGAGTGGTTAAGTTGAGGAAGCGTTGTTGAGGTAACCTCGCTGTTGCCCCTATAAATTCCAATTTCTGGACAGGGACCAAAGTGGACTTCTGCAGATTTATTTGGAGTCAGAGATTCGCAAAGAGGTCCATTGTGGTCTGTGTGGCTTCTAGTGCTGTCTGCTGTGTTGGTTCTCTTAACAGGCAGTCATCTAGGTATGGAAAAATCATGACCCCTAGTCTGCGAAGGTGAGCTGCAGCGACAGCAAGGACCTTGGAACAATAACCCTTGGGGCAGTTGACAGTCCAAAGGGTAGCACCTTGTATTGGTAATGTTGATGTCCTAAGATGAAGCACAAGAATCTTCCATGTGCTGCATGAATGGTGACATGAAAGTAAGCCGAGAGCCATTCTCTAATGCCAGAATTATCGTTGATAGGGTCACCATTTTGAATTGCTGTGTTTTCACAAATTTGTTGAGTTTGCATAAATCCAGAATGGGTCTCCATCCGCATTTCTCTCTTTGAATGAGGAAATAATGGGAATAATCCTCTTCCCCTGTGTTGAGGTGGTACTGGTTCCACAACCCCTAATTGCAGGAGGTGGTTTATTTCTTGTTGTAATAGGGGCTCATGAGAGGGGTCCCTGAAGAGGGACAGGGAAGGGGAGTGGGTAGGTGGGATAGAAATAAATGGGATGGAGTAACCCTGCTGGATAATTTCCAGGCTCCATCTGTCTGTGGTGTTGTTCCAGACTGGGTAATATGGTGTGAGGCGATCCCCAAAAGGTGTTAAAGTGGGTTTGAGATCCAGAATTAGAGAGTGTAGAGGTCTCGGGCCCTCGACCAGACCTTCAAAGCAATTGCCTGGAAGTGGAGGGTTGGGACACAGAAGGCTGGTCTTGATTCTGCCTTTGTCCGGTCTGCCTCTATTTGCAGCATTGGGTATAGTGTCTTTGAGGCTAGGAGTATGGTGCAGCCTGGAATTTTTGGTTATAAAACCTGCCCTGCTTTTTCTTGTTTACAGGGACATAGATGCTGAGTCTTTAAGGTAACACGGGAGTCCTTTAGACTATGCAAGGATTTTGGCAGGGTCCATTATGGCAGCGTTAATCAGCAGTGCTATTTTTGCCGATGGGGCGCGTCAAGAATGTCAGTGAGCTTATGTTGGGTCTCAGGGAGCTCAGACAAGGGAGTCCGCAACCCTCTTGAAAAGGTCCTGAAAGGACTTGAAGTCATCCCCCAATGTGCGGGGGAGAGAGTGGCATGATAGTTTCATCTGGAGACAAAGATCAGACATGCATAGGTGGCAAGGTGTCTCCTTCAGGTGTGTCCTGTTGCTGATCAGGCAATTTATACCAATAAAATAAAAACCAGCAGGATCTTATTAAAGGGAAAAAGGCAAAATACCACATTTATTGTGAATACAGAAAGAATCATAGTAAGCAGTTAGTTCTAGTTATAACATTCCATTCAATCTCATATTTATTCACACATTCATTCATACAAACACACACACACAGGTTCTGCAAGGTTGTTATCATAGTTACCAGCCTTAGAGTTGCTCATGCCAAGCCACTGGCCAGGTGGCCTGGACATGAGGAGGGAGCAGGGCCTTGTCAGATGCTCATCTGACGCTCCTGGAAGTTGGTTTGCAGAATCAGACCCCAAAGTTCTCACTTTTTAGAGTCTATTTTTATAGGAATTTCTTCCTATGGCAGTCTATGGCAATTGCTTCATCATGCTGTTGCTGAATCAATCAGCAGATAGCACATTCTGAAGGCTCCAAGATGTTATCTTGTTCTTTGGTTCTCCCATTCTTGAGGCTGTTGGGTGGATTCCAGTCTGCCCTCCGGGGGGTCCTCTGGTTATTTCCACTTGATGCCTTCTTCAGCCGATGGACACTGGATTCTTAGGCTGGCACCTCCCTGATCATTCAGTTATTATCCACACCAAGCATCCATCCACATACATCCTCTATCTCTATTTTAATCACAATTGTTAATACAACAAAAGGGTGGGGAGTCTCTGGGTGCTGTTTCTGTTGTTAGAGTATTGCTTTGAGTCTCTCTCTCTGTGAATTGCTTTGAGAATAGACTCTGTCTTAGAATGTACTAACACAATTAGCAGCTTGCAAGTTTCACACATAGAGGGAGAGAAACAGTACCAAAAACCAAGAGACCTCTTAATTAGTAATACCCTGGAATTTAAACTCTGGGGAACCAAACTCATTTGTGATTTTTAATACAGAACTTCTTTAATATGATCCAATAATCCTGGGCCTCTGAAGGTACTGGGTCTGTTGGTGAGGGAGAGCAGGGTATTCTGGAGACCAGTGGTTAGGTGGTCTAATGTTCTGGGCCCTATAAATGGCCCATGGGTCCCAATATGGCCAGTTGGGTGGGAGGGCCATAGGTGGCAGCAGCCAGGATTGGGGCTGCCAAGCTCGTGTGTCTATCAGTGGCTGGTGATGCAAGGGGTGTACAGTTTTGGGTCGTTGTCCTAATCATCATCACTGGAGACAGGTGGCGCTGAGGCCCCTGGGGTGATGATCTGGCTTGGTCCGGGCCTCGCTGGCGTAACGTCTGTACCAAATAGGGGGGTCCCTGGCATAGAAGAAACTGCCAGGTCTGCCTGTCTAGTGAAAAGCTGCAGTACCGGGAAGCTCGGTGGTGGGGATGGCAGTGCAGTCTGAGAGGAGAGGGTCAGAACTGTTGATACCGAGGTCTTGCTGAGCTGTGTATGTGCAGCAGGTGGTGCCATTACCGTGGTCAGTGCTGGGACTTTCTTCAGCATGGTCGGTGCAGAGCTAGGGAGCTTGGCTTTAAATCACGCACCTGAGGACCTGCCCATACCAGGTCCTTGGCTCTTTGGGAAGTCTCCTTACTGGACATTCCCAGTGCCTCTCGGTCAGAGACTCTCAGTACCATAGGTACTGGGGCAGTTTTTTTGCCAGGAGACCGTTTCCTTTTCGGTGGATCTCACGGTGGCGATGACCAAGACTGGTGTTTGGTTGCCTTTTTAGGGACAGGATCCTTGGAAGCGGTCTTGGTAGTGGAGGCCTTGTCTGAGGCTGCTTCTGGCAACCGTTTGTCAGGAGGTGTCCTGGACTCTGGATCAGAGACGGGCCTGAGGGATTTCTCCATCATGAGTAATTTAAGTTGGAGGTTCCTGGCCTTTAGTGTCCTGGCAGTCAGATTTTTACAATGAGAACACTTTTGAGGCATATGGGTCTCTCCGAGACAGCGGATGCACTGAGTGTAGCCGCCTGAAACGGGAATCGATAGCCAGCAGGTCAGGCAGTGTTTAAATCCTGGGGAATCAGGCATGCCTGAGAAAGGTCCAGCTCTGGAGAAGCAGTCGTTGTTGGCAGAGGCCCGCCGGGGGAAAACTACCCTAAAATAATATATAAATATTTTTTTTTTAATATGGAAGAAATTAAAAGTAATGTTAACCGAAGTTAACTAGAATAGAGGGGATAAAAGAAAAGGAAGGAATATGAACTATCTACAGAGTTGAAGGAACACTGCTGTCGCTCCGACTGCCAAGCGCAGTAGAGAAGGAACTGGGGGTCGGTTGGCTGCACATGCTAGGTAGCTGCTCGGAGACGGCTGCCATGCATGTGTGGCCAACTGCTACTACAAATCACTGATTACAAGCGCAGGGCACCAAGACACCTGAAGTGGAGCACCCACAGGGACACTCCTCGAAGAACAACATTTTCCTGGTAAAATAGGTGTATTAATATTGTATGTAAAATTAAAAGGTTTCTGCTGCAAAACATTGCTGTAACATGTTCCAGAGTTAGAAGGGCAGGTCCAAACCACTTTTTCAGAGACAAAGACACACTAGCACCCCAGACAGATGTTCAAGAGTGATCACCAGCATAAGCGGCCATTCTTCAGCAACAGGTAGATGCAAGCAAAACGTTTACATTGCATCAGAGGAACACTTCACACCTCACATCAACAACGGACTACGTTTCACCATGACTCAACAAGGATGTTTCTAGCACAAGAAACTGAGTTATAAAAGGCGGAGGAAAACATTTGACTTCAACCTCTCCTCCTCCCATCTCTTTGCTCATGAAAACAACAACTCTCAAAGAACTGAACTAAGGGGGAGTGGTCCCAAGCTGAACAGAGACCCAGCCTTTGAAATTTACAACAGCATATGGTGAGACAAAACCTTTGCTTTTAAAGATACTTAGCTTGTGAAGTTAAGAGTAATATGCAAGCTAATACCTATTTCTTTTTTAACCAATCTTGACTTTTATGCATTATCATTTGTAATCAATTAAAATCTGATCTTTCTGAGGTTAATAAACTTATTGTTTGATCTTAACCAGTGTGTGTTTGGATTAAAGTGTCTAGGAAACTCCATGCAGGATAATAAGGTTGGTGCATCATCATTTTCCTTTGATGAAATGACGGACTTTCTATGACCTTGCATTGTTCAGTAGTGCGCTGGACAGTACAAGACGCACATTTCCAAGGGAATATATAGGACTAGGAATTTGTAGCATCTCTCTATGTAATTCATAAGTGACCATCAGAGTGCTCATATATTTAACTGGGAGCGAATCTATGTGCTGAAGGCTGCATGAGCAGGTCAGGATTGGCTGTTCTCACAGTAAAGCAATATAAAAAGCACCCCCAGCTAGAGAGTTAAAGGGACACTACTGTTCAACAATTCAGTTTGTACCTTGGGGAATTCCCCATTGTGGCCCAAAGTCTTTTTCCTTTCCTCTCCTAGAATGACTTAAAAGCATAGTTTGTGTTATGAGGAGTGGGAACACTTTAGTATCATTGACATTAAAAAAACCCATCACATACACATATATCCCTATCTACCCAAGACTGGGTTTTGTTTTTTAAAAAATATTTTAAAAGTCATATTTTACCTCAGTGCTCTTCATTTGCAGGATTCCATCAATTCATGGATCCAGACAGGGTAGCAGGTTCACTTCAAGGTTATCTAGCTGTATGAGGTATATGATCTGAGATAGGGCGTTTCCTGGGAAGGGAGAGGGGAGCCCATGGAAGGTCTTTGGTAGAGAGTCAGGGTGACCCTGGCCCAGGAAAAGTTTGGGGAAAGCAAGTACCTGCCATGCTGCCTACAAAGCACTGCCACCTGATAAAGTCTAAGAAAGTGGTGAGCTAAAACGGTTTACTATGCGTAATGGTTCAGTATATTAATATCTCATCCTTCCATCCACATATTTTCCTTTTGTTCATGTCCTCCCTTTAGGGTATCTTGTCATTATACAAGAATCTGAACTCTTTGGAGAGGGGATTGTTATATTTATGTTTTTACAGAAACCACAATTAAGAATAATTGTCAGGTGCTAGGTGCTGCAACATTACAAAAAAAGGAGTACTTGTGGCACCTTAGAGACTAACAAATTTATTTGAGCATAAGCTTTCGTGAGCTACAGCTCACTTCATCGGATGCATGCAGTGGAAAATACAGTGGGGAGATTTATAGACACACAGAACATGAAACAATGGGTGTTACCATACACACTGTAAGGGGAGTGATCAGGTAAGGTGAGCTATTACTAGCGGGGGGGGGGGGGGGGGGGAGAGACACCTTTTGTAGTGATAATCAAGGTGGGCCATTTCCAGCAGTTGACAAGAACCTGTGAGGAACGGGGTGGGGGGGTGTAAACATGGGGAAATACTTTTACTTTGTGTAATGACACATCTACTCCCAGTCTTTATTCAAGCCTAAGTTAATTGTATCCAGTTTGCAAATTAATTCCAATTCAGCAGTCTCTCATTGCAGTCTGTTTCTGAAGATTTTTTGTTGAAGAATTGCCAGTTTTAGGTCTGTAACCGAGTGACCAGAGAGATTGAAGTGTTCTCCGACTGGTTTTTGAATGTTATAATTCTTGACATCTGATTTGTGTCCATTTATTCTTTTACATAGAGACTGTCCAGTTTGGCAGATGACCCATCACTCTCACAGATCTTGGGAGACAGGCCAGTCCTTGCTTACAGACAGCCACCCAGCCTGAAGTAAATATTCACCAGCAACCACACTAACCCAGGAACCTATCCTTGCAACAAAGCCCATTGCCAACTGTGTCCACATATCTATTCAGGGGACACCATCATAGGACCTAATCACATCAGCCACACTATCAGAGGCTCGTTCACCTGCACATCTATCAATGTGATATGTGCAGCAATGTCCCTCTGCCATGTACATTGGCCAAACTGGACAGTCTTTACGTAAAAGAATAAATGGACACAAATCAGATGTCAAGAATTGTAACATTCAAAAACCAGTCGGAGAACACTTCAATCTCTTTGGTCACTCGGTTACAGACCTAAAACTGGCAATTCTTCAACAAAAAATCTTCAGAAACAGACTGCAATGAGAGACTGCTGAATTGGAATTAATTTGCAAACTGGATACAATTAACTTAGGCTTGAATAAAGACTGGGAGTAGATGTGTCATTACACAAAGTAAAAGTATTTCCCCATGTTTACACCCCCCCACCCCGTTCCTCACAGGTTCTTGTCAACTGCTGGAAATGGCCCACCTTGATTATCACTACAAAAGGTGTCTCTCCCCCCTCCCCCCCCCCGCTAGTAATAGCTCACCTTACCTGATCACTCCCCTTACAGTGTGTATGGTAACACCCATTGTTTCATGTTCTCTGTGTATATAAATCTCCCCACTATATTTTCCACTGCATGCATCCGATGTAGTGAGCTGTAGCTCACAAAAGCTCATGCTCAAATAAATTTGTTAATCTCTAAGGTGCCACAAGTACTCCTTTTCTTTCTGCAGATACAGACTAACATGGCTGCTACTCAGAAACCTAAAATTACAAATAGTAATCAGCAGTATTAATACTATCAGACAGGACAGGGAGAGAGACAAAAAGAACCAAAGGAGGCAACAAGAATGGGGTAGCATCCGATGAAGTGAGCTGTAGCTCAAGAAAGCTTATGCTCAAATAAACTGGTTAGTCTCTAAGGTGCCACAAGTACTCCTTTTCTTTTCACCCACCCACAGTTATTCTCACATTCTGAGTAAGAGCAGTTCTCTTCCCTCATTTCCTTTCTTCATGCCTCCTGTCAAGAAAATCCTCACCCCACCCAGCTACAGGCAGACTCCTTGAACTCTACATTCTTGGAAATTTCTCCTGACTCTCCTTCACCATGGCATTTGCAGAGCTAGGCAGCCCTTGAAGTCTTCCATCCATTCTAGTGTCAACAGCAGAACCCCTGCCTAGAATCAGGAAGTCTTGGAAGACTACAAAAGAGAATGATCAATTTTAAATCTGCATTTAAATAAAACAGCTTGAGGTTTCAGTAACAACAACTTACATTAGTTTGAGAGATGTTATGCATGAAAGCCACACTTCAAAAAGGTGGGGTTTTGCTGCAGTTTTGGAGAATGTAATTACTGATATTTCCTTCTGACAAACAAACCCCTCCGGCAGACAGCCATTTAAAAAAGAAAAAAAATACTTCTTTTCTCCAAATAAAATCATTTATGAGATCTCTGTGCATGCCTGAACAGTACCTCTAGGAGGGTGAATAGCAAGTTTATTAAATTAAAACCAACTGAGGTAGGTGGATGAAGTAGTGTTGATGCAAAAAGATTCATCAGTATTTGTGTGACCATTTCATACACTTGACATTTCCATAGCACATTTCATGCCAGCCAACTTCAGGGGTATCTAGAAAAATGCAATTTGCCTTATCTACAGTATATTTTTCATTACATGTTATTCCAATTTCCATTTATTCATTAATATTGGATTATTTTGGTTTAAATAATGTTCTAGATATATTCAAAATTAAAATACTGCATTAGCCCTAACCTACATAAAGGAATTTTCCTAATAACCATTAAATTCGTTTACAAGATTTCAGCCTAGCCCCCTCACTCCTACTGCTGCAGAGAATATCCGGGTACAGTTTTGCATATTTCTATTCCATGATTTGAATTAATGCAAGTAAAAACTCCTTCTCCCCAGTACGCTTTGTTGCAAGTTTAACCTTCTATGCTTCCATTCATACTTAATAGTCCATTGTACTGTAGGTTACATATGGTGTAATAAGTAATGGGTGCCTTGGAATAGCAACATGAAATTCCAGTTAAATTCTTTTATATATAGCAAGCACAGAGCTCTTTAAAAAGGCTGATCTGAGACTTTAATTGGTACCTTTTGTTACAGTATGTTTGACCGCCAGCACTTAATTTTCATGATATTTCTTAGAAAACCCACGCACACAAAAGGTCACTACAGTACACAATCCGACAAAGGATGCTACTGTCTTCCTATAACTGGTACCAATCACTGAACCATTTAAAAACATATCAAGACTAACTCACCTTAAGCAGAATATATCCCAGTATTTTCAACTGCGTAAATAAATACAAAGTCCTTTCCCAAGCACAGTATCTGCTGCAAATCCACTCTTTTTCCAAATTTGGAAAAGATAAATGGACTCTCAAGTATGTAAACATCTTTATACTGTATAAAACTTCTATGAATGAAGCAGTTTTACTAAAAAATTTCTTTCGCAGGTTAGCCAAAAAAGTTATCCGTTAAGTTGACCATTATTCCCAATTAAAAACGAATCAAAAATTGTTTGAAAAATAATACCAACTGCATTTAATAAACACTATTAACATTTTATGCAAAAAGTGGTCCAGTACTTAAAATCTGTTTGGAGTTCTAAACATTTTTCTGTGCCAAAGTGAGCATACCCAGAGTCAGGTAAATATTTAGATGTTTACATATAAACATCATTGGTAAATTACATAAAGATCACTTATTCCAAAACTTAAATGTTTTTTGCAAATACTGTTGATTTTTAAAAAGAGTGGCTCACGAAAGCTTATGCTCAAATAAATTTGTTAGTCTCTAAGGTGCCACAAGTCCCCCTTTTCTTTTTGCGCATACAGACTAACACGGCTGCTACTCTGAAACTTGTTGACTTTTAAAATCAGAAATACTATTCACTTGTGGGTTTTTTGTTTTCAGGTTTTGTTTCTTACTTTTTTGTTTTGTTTTTTCAGATATTTAAACAGTGGGCTATTCCAAAACAAAGTTGGGCCAAAGTTTTGCTTTTAGATTATCAGCTTAGATATTTACATTTATAGTGATTACAGTGTATTTATGTATTAAAAGATCATCTGCCATTAAAACAGAATACTGGTCAATGGCTCAAAACACAGGCTATTTTTCTCTTTAAAAAGAGAAATTATGCCAGTTTTATACAGTGGCTATAACCACTTCAAGAAAGATAGATTAGAATATGTGCTCAACAGGACGACAGAATTCACAAGTTTTTTGGGTATTCTTAAGGATACAATTTCTGTTTTCCTGTCTCCTTTTTTTTTTTTTTTTAAATGACTTGAGTCAGCAGAGCAGCAGCTGCATACAAAGTATTCCAGCTAAGGCCACATCTGGATGCTTCTTCTACAGCCCTGTCTACATTAGCACAACATACCAACCACAGTTGTCAGTAGCAGGTCCTTCTGATTGCTGTTAACTATTTACATGTGTATGTGAACAGGGCAAAACCATTTTCAACACTGGGACTTAGACATTCTTGAGACAAGGTAGAACATTTGCCCGCAACTGTCCAATTTGCTAGTATATTCTAAGCGGTAGGCATACTACCCCTCTGCTTCCCTTCCCGATGGAGTCAGCTTGACAGAAAACGAGTGCACACTTGGATCCAGAGACCTTTGGCACAGGCTCCATCTGGGTCAGATAAATAGGCTGGACAAATTCATAGCAGTGAAAAAATGCCACGGACCATGAACTTTGGCCTCTCCCATGAAATCTGGCTATTATAGAAGGGTCGTGGTATTGACACCCCTTACTTCTGTGCTTCCTTCAGAGCTGCACCACTGGAGAGCAGCGGCTGGCACCCAGCTCTGAAGGCAGCGCTGCCATCACCACCAGCAGCGCATAAGTGAGGGTGGCATGGTATGGGGTGTGGGGGGCATGGCCGGCTTTACGAGTGGGCGACACCCCAGTCCACCGTGATAACGGGTTCCTGTGGTCACAAACTTAGTGCTGGACCTGGAGGTTGGGAAGGGCTGGACTGGGGCGCCGAGCCATGCACCGAGCTCTAGCTCCGAGTCCTGGCCAGGTTGGGGAGGGATGAGACTTTCACTTCCGCTACACAGGCTGCCAGTGGGACCAGGTCACACTCACTTCCAGGAACCTCCCCTGGCTGCAGGAAGCTCTGAAGGCAGCACCGCCACCAACAGCAGCTGTCTACAAAAATTTCTCATTGTTGCTAGAATCAGTTCAGCTCCACCAGTGTTAACAATGTAGCGCACCCTAGTGTAGACAGGCTGTTGTGTGCAAATACCATTTTAAAATTAATTAATTTATGTTAATTAAAACTGCTCTGACCGATCTAATCCATTTAAGACAGCAGCTGGTAAGCTCTCACAATAGCGCCTTTTGTAAACTACAAAAACTATTCATTGCTTACAATGAGTAACTCAGAAACCCAAATATTTCGCTCAGCAACTAATATGCAAATTCAGTTAACTTTTTTGTTTTAAGCTATAATAAAATTCTGTTTTATTGAAAAAAGAAAAACCTATGTGCACGGAACCATGCAGATCATCATGTGACTTATAGCCATTTGATATAAACAATAATTGGTTACAAAGCAAAAAAAGCTACTGAACATAAAATGATCAATTCTTAAAACCTTTTTCCTTGCATGACATGCTATACTATATTAAAAGTGAAAAATTAAGTTTACATTAAGGATATAGTACTACACAACTTATTAGACCTAAAGTGTAAGATTGCACCCCCACCACGTTAATGTAGAAGACATGCACTGAATTATCCAGCAACCAACTATCAAGTCATTCAATAATTGCCAACATATTACAGTAATTCTAAAAATGCATCTCAAAGCAAAAATATCCAACATGCATATTTATCTATATATGTTCAGAGGTCTCACATATACCAAAATGTTCTGCTTTTCTGGCTTGCCTAAACTCAGGCTTGCCTGTTCTATGTACAGGCAGGTATGAGTACCATTCTGCAAGAAGGGGAGACACTCCCTATCCAAATCTCATATCCTAGGGTTAGTGCACTGAGATGGCAACCAGGTGACCATGAGTTCAACTCATCTCAATTGCTGTTTCATCTATTTTAGGTTATGTACTGCCACCCATTACCATAGTATCTGAGCACTTTTTTAAAATTGCCCTTTATTTCTTTCTTAGGTATTTATACACACACACCCCCCATTA